>NC_135701.1:7346308-7946308 GCF_964276395.1 Gasterosteus aculeatus | reverse complement strand
TTCCTTGCTTGCTTGCTTTTCTTTTTTTTTTTCCTCAGCTCATTCCAGCCCTGCATCGTCCTTTCGTCTTCCTTTCTTGCTCTTCTTTCTACCCCTAATCAGTCCATACCTGCGCTTATCCTCCTCCTTCTTCTTCGTGCATTCCTTCCTTGTGTTCGTAAGCTCTCATGATCTCTTCCCCCCCCCCCCCACCCCCTTCACAATTCTCCAGTTTAATTTCCCAAGCCAGGCAGTAGAAAGTCATATCTTATTTACACTGCCCCTATCTGGATACAGCATGTTCCCATAGTGTTTCCTGTGTCTCAACTCCCGAAGGAAGGCTAGCCGGCTAGTTAGCTCCCGCTCCCTCTGCTGTGCACGGTGCTAGTCTGCATCCGGACCGCAGGGGCGATCACTGCTCCTCCGTTTAGGAACCCTACCGGGGCCTATTTGCTGCTGTTATCTCCCTGAAGTTTTTAAGTGATCCCCCACCCTGATGTTTCCCAGGTTATTGAGGACCATCGTGGAACCTTTTCAGGTTTTTCACACACTAATCTGGTAGCGTTTTGTTTTATGTTCCCCGCTCCTTTTCGCCAATCCTCATATCATATGTTGGTGGAAACAAAGCGGAGACGTGCTATTTGAGTTCATTAGCTTATAACGCTGGGTGGTAAATTGCTTATTGCGCAGGTCGGGTCACTGAATCAAAGGTTTTATTCAGACCATTTTCTGTGTAGGAAGCTCGCATCGGATAATCCAATTCTTAAACCTTGAAAACAGCAGTTTTAAAGAAACGAGAAAATGAGTCAGTAACAGTAACAAGTAACATCAGTAACAAAGCGGTATCCAGTTTTGACATTGCTGTAGTCAGATTATTTTGGGGGTCCATCCTTTGCTGTAAGCCTTTGCCAACAAAAAAGTACTGCTTTCTTTTTTTTTTATTACTTTGCATTGTCTTCCGCCGCCTGTAAACGCCACCTTGACCGTCTCCAAACCCCACTATCTGCTCCCTGCCGGCCCGGCTAGCAGTTAGCTGGCTAGCTGTCCCTCCTGGGTGGCTACATCACCTCACCTCCTGCCCCCCACCCCTCCCACCCCTCAGAGCCAGTGACAGCCCGGCCCAGGGAGACGTGGGTAATGGCCCTCTCTGATGTACAGCCTGACTCAATTGGACTGGATGGCAGACGCACGCCTAAAATAACAAAAGGAGGGCAGGGAAAGAGAGGGGGGGCTGGGGGGGGGGAAGGAGTGAAGCGATCGATAAAGCAGGGACACATCGGCCTAATAAAGATTTATTCCTTCCCCACCCCCCTCCCTTCCCTCCGCACCCCGCTTGCCATCCGCCTTGGCAGGGCGGAGGGGGAGTGGGGGGGAGAATGTGATTAGTGGACTTCTTCTCCCAGGGTGCCTGTGGTAGCGCGTGCGCACGCATGCACGGTAGCATGTATACCCCAATGCGTTTGCATCTCTTGTGTGCTTATCGCCCGCGCTCTCTCTCTCTCTCTCTCTCCCTCTCTCTACCTCTCTCTCCCTCTCTCTACCTCTCTCTCCTGAGAGCCAAAAGGGGTTAAAAACAGTCTGTGTCGTTTTGGTCTGCCGGCAGTGGCTCTAGCAGCTGTGTCTCTCTCTCTCTCTCTCTCTCTCTCTCTGTCAGCTAATATTTAGTTAATCTTTGGTCTGGGACCTAAGGGACTGGACGGAGCTCCTGGTGCCCCATCCATCTCCCACTGATCTATATTCCACGCTGGATCCCTGTGCCATTAACCACCACCGAGGGGAGGAGAGGAGGGGAAAGCGAGGCGCGGAGCGAGAACGAAAAGGAAAGGGCAGATGGGTGGAGGGCGAGCGATAGAGAGACATGAGAGTGATGGAGAGGAAGCAATGGAGCGGACGGAGGTGTGTGTGTGTGTGTGGGGGGGGGGGGATCTGTCTAGCATCTCAACACTAAATGAGAGGGAAGGGGAGTAGAAGAGGTGGGCCGGCTTCTCCAGCCGGGCAGATAAATATCTCCCTCTAATATTGAGTAAATGTAAAATGTTCATTTTCACCCTTCCAATTTGTTGTCTCCTTCCGCCTCCTTTGTCCTTCCTTATTGGATGCTAACTGATCAAAGGGGGGGGCTGGGACTTACTTAATTACTTAAATCCAGCTGAAAACGGCGCGTCCACGAGGATGTGCAAAAGGTTGGGGAGGCAAAAGGTGGCGTAGGTGGAGAGGAAGAAAGAGGCAGAGGGTGTGGGAGTGAGCGATCCCCATGCACGTCGCGGGCCACTTCATTTATATGCATTGTGTAGTTATGAAGGGGTCCACCTGTGCAGGCTCAGAGTGCTGAGTCACTCGCTAACGCGCAGACTAAATGCTTTTATCTCAGACGCCTGGTCCATCTGAATGGAATATAATAGGCCGCAAAGTGCTTTGCCAGCAGCGGCTGCTCGCCCCGTGGCAAACTCTCGCCCCTCGCTCCAAATCTCCTTTCCCCACGTTTGTGGAAACAAAGCACAGACGCGCTCGTCTTTGATCACCTATTTCTTTCTCCTCCTTTTTTGGTGTTTTTTTCCTCTTTCTTTTCTTCTCCATCCTTTTCTCCTCGTCGTTTCTTCCCCGCGGTGGTTCTCAGGCAGCCACAGAGAGCTCCGTCCGTCTGCACTCCCTCCGTACCTCCTCCCTCCCCCACCGGTCACGTGTGATCCCTTTGCTGCCGTGTGTGTGTGTGTGGGTCGCGCACCTGTTTGGGATCTTGGTGTGTGTGTGTGTGTGTGTGTGTGTGTGTTTAGGGTCGTGCCTGCAGGTCCTGCGTAATGAATAGCTGGGATGTCGCTGAAGCATGCGCACCGGGCACAGAAGAAGAAGAGGAGGTGGAGGGAGGGATGGGTGGCTGGTGGGATGGAGGGAGGCAAGAGAACCAGTGAGGGAGGAAGGGAAGAGTGGTTTGCAAAGCCAGTGAGCCTTAACCACCTTCTGTCAGTCTGTCTGCTCTCAGTGCTGTTTTCTCTCTCATCGGAATATGATGGCTTTTCCACCGTCCCAAACCGCCGCCTCCCTCCATCCCGTCTTTCTCCTGCTCCTCTCCTTCCCCTCTCACTTTCTGTTCCTGGGTTAAATGTCCCTCCCACACTCTCCTCCCCTGCTCCCTCCCCTCCTCTCCCCTTCCCGTCCTGACGTCCTTCCAGCGGCTGGGCAGGGGAACAGCTGACTAAATCTAAAAGCTCGGACCCCTGACTCTGCAACTGCCCCCCCCCCCCCCCCCACTCCCCTCCGCCCCACCCACTGCATCAATCCTTTCCTCCCTCCTCTGGCCTCTGGCCCTGGCTCCTCTCTCAGCCCCGGCCCTGCCTCTGAGCCTCGGCTCCAGCTCTGCCTGACTCTCAGCGGCTCCCCCCCCCCCCTTCCGTCCCACTTCGGCGCTGAAAGGCTTCCAAACCCCTCTCTTTCTCCTCCTTTTCTGTGTGTGTGTGTGTGTTTTTCTTTTTTCACCCTGTATTTTCTTGCTAACTCTCTTACCCCCCCACCCCCCCTGCTCCGACGCGCCGTAGCTGGGCCCGTGGTACCGTCCCAACGTATCTGGGCCGAGGCCTCGTCCAGGTTTGGCCTCGGCTCGCTTCTCTGGCTCCCACACCAGGCGTCTCCTGCCAGACGTCCCCCCCTCTCTCTGGCTAGCAGCGCTAGTGGCTGTAGCTCGTTGCGCTCTGCGAGCCACGTTCTGCTTGTACATTTGGTAGTTTCTGGCTCGGCGCTTTCATCCCGAAAGAGTTCTTTTGTGTGTCCTCGGTGGTGTCTCTTTGTCTCCCTGCCCGCGCGGGCGCGCGCGTCTCCCTATCGCGCGTCAACTCGCTCGGTCGCCGTCGCTCAGCGCGCGGACGCAAAAGCATACGACACATGATTGGCAGCGGTGGGGAGGATGGGGGAGGGGAAGCGGGCCTTGTTGCATCTCCGGGCGAGCCTGGGGCTCGAGTTTGATCGCTGCCCGGGGAGGGACGCCTTTGAACCCCCCGACCCCCAACCCCCCCCCCCCCCCCCCCCCGCCACATCACAACCTCTGTGGCTGTCAGAGCGAGGCTGCAGGCCGGTGTGATGGGGTGCAGGCCCAGGTTCCGCCCACAGAAGACACCTGTCAATGCTCTTCCTCCTCGCTGACGCCCAACCGATCTCACATGAGCGACACAAGGCTGACAGAATAGTTCAGAGAGCAGAGAACACACACACACACACACACTTTGTGTGGAAGCGGCCCACGGAGGCCCAAGCAGGCAGGAGAAGTAGAGTTGGTCTGCGCCAGTTGACGCAACGTCAGTTTTTTTTTGGAAAACCTTGCGATTCCTCACAGATTACCATTATTCAGCCCACTCTCTCTGTCTCATGCCCAATACAGCCCGCAACGTTCCTGCTGCCTTTGTTGGGATTTTGTGTTGTTTTTGTTTGTGTGTGTGTGTGTGTGTGTGTGTGTGTGCGGAGAGAGAGAAAGAGGAATTTCGTGGAGGGGGAGGCAGCAAAAGTTTCCTTTTTGGAGTCACGTTTTCTCTTGTTGACTGACGGATACGCGCCGATGAAAGCAAGCTCGCAACGCGCCGCAGACTTCAAAGGTTCCTGTGTTCCTCCGTTTATTGGCAACAACGCGCAACAACCCTTCTCCCCAATGTGGATTCTTCAAAACAGGGAGGGAGAAAGCTAGTCGGAACAGAGGCAGATGACAAAGAAGCTACCATCCAAACAGCTAGAGGGAGAAGAGGGAGGAGGAGGAGGAGGAGGAGGAGGGGTGCTCAAAATTTGAGACCTAAGCAATGTAACCGAATCGGACTGCTTTTCAGAAGCGTTTTCAATCAAAACAGGCTTTTGATGCGCACTGATTCTGATACCGAGGCTGTTTGAGTAGAGAGAAAAAAACGACTGCTTGAAGTTGTAAAGAGCTTCCTCTGCTTTGACGGGAGCTCTTGTACCTCACTGAGGCTTTTTTATTTATTTTCTTTTGGCGAGCGTGTTTGTGTGGACCAGCGAAACAGTAATTATTCTGATAAAGCTAAGAAGAAGTAAGCCGCTTGGTTCTGCTCCTCTAACCTTAAAGACCCCCCCCCCCCCTTTATTCCTCTTGTCCAGGATGGCATCCATTGACTGCCACTGACCTAATTTGGGCAAATTTCACTGACCTACTTCATGGGTGAATGCTGACTTGCCCACGGGAGGGGATTCTCTCTCTCTCTCTCTCTCACACACACACACACACGTAAAAATGCACACATATTACTTTCTATCCTTTATGAGTTCATATGCAGGCCCTCAACCTCTTTCACGGTTGCCATGGTGCCTGGCAGTGGTGCCCACAGTTGTGTGTACACACACTCTCCTCGACCCCCCCCCCGTCACATTGCCTCCTTCGGCACTCAAATGACGGTAATGAGGATCTCAGAGTGCAGACACGTGGTGAAATATAAACAAAGCAGTTGGCCTTTGTTTCGTTCTGGTCTCTGAGGTGACATAGTCCTTCACTTCCCTAAGTCTCGGAAGAGACATGATCAGCGTAATTGCACACGGATATGATTATTCTTCTGTCGTTGTATGGAAGTGGTAATTTGAACAAATTTGATTAAACAAAGTGGGATGCTTTGCGTAGTGCGTACATGTACAATCACCGTAATTCCCCTGCAAAGTTTGATGGGGAGAGAGAGAGAGAGAGAGAGAGAGCGAGAGAGAGACGATCCCTTAGGAGGAGTGGCATCTTTAACCCACTTGTATTCAAATGAATTCATGCATCATTGTGTTCCTCTCGCAGATTAATTCCCATCTGACTGGGCACATACGGCCCTCTTGAGGGATTGCAAAAGGCTTCGTCATAGCTGGACTAGTTTAGCCCTTTTCTTTTTTCTTTTTTTTTACGTGAAGATGATTAGTAATGAGCTTCTGTGCCTGCAGCCTCCCAGGAGGACCTGGTCCTTGGAAGCCAGTCTAACCGAAATCCCCGTTTTTGGAAACGCTCGCGTCTGTATGTGCGGGGACCTGCCCCGCTTGTGTTTGCCCACGTGCACGCGCGGCGTGTGCCCTCCCCCCCTGCAAACGCGACCCATGAATGCAAACACGTGCACACGCGCACGACATGTGTTGTCACGGCAACGCGTGCTGATGTCAACAAAAGAGGCTCCGGGCTGAACATCGGCTCCCTCTCGTCCAGCAGGGTGCAATTCATATCAAATGCAGGCAAGAGAAAAGGCAGCTATTTACATGAAACGAGAGGCGTTTCTGGGAAGCGGGGGTCTCTCTGAAGGTTTTGATGTCGGCTGCCTGCTTCTAAGCCCGAGAGTGGAAACCTAAACCATCTAGAGATGGAGGGGAGAGAGGCTGAGGATCGAGCTGTGAACCTACTAAAAGAGCTCGGTTCCCCCATGTGGTTTTGCTGCCCTTCACCCTGCCCCCCCCCCACCCCTTCCCCCCAACTTCAGTTTCCCCTCAACAGGCTTGGAGAAGGCCAAGCGTAGCGTGTGATTTCAGATGCTTACAGTTTGCACAGAGTAAATCTAAAACCCCCCTTGCTTTATGGCTTATCCTTAAGAGAGTGGTCCTAACATCAACGTCAATATTTACAGGAATAGCCTGCAGGCAAGATAATCGACCCCCCCCGCGATTCAGCAGAGACGTACACGCAACCCCCCGTCCCCCCGTCCCCCCAGCCTCATCTTTCCCTCACTTGTCTTCATCCCGGTAATTCTCGCTCTGTGCCGCAGCTCGTCGATCACGGCGCCAGGTGGCTGAGATATTTTCTATTTGTGTTGCATTTGTTTTTGTATTTGTGTGTGGGCGCGCGCGCGTGTGTGTGTGTGTGTGTGTGCGCTCGCGCGCAGCATCTTCGAAAGGGCCGCGGCTTTGACACGGGCTCAGCGGCTGGTTGAGGGATGCTGGACGACGCGTGTCAAGTGGTATTAAATGTGAGAGAAGCTCCCCCTCCTTCCCCGTTCACTCCGCTCTGCCCATCCCTCCGCCGTGGACGGTGTGTCTTCTGCGGTTAGTGTGAGCTATATGACACTTTTCAGCAGGGTTTTCTTTCGTTTGGTGGGAGGGGAGGGGGGGGGGGCACGTTTGATGAATGAGGCCTCACATCTCTCTGGGTAGAGTTGACACTTTGGCATACATACGCGCCTGGAAGGTCAATGGATGTGCAGCTGAGGAGATGCGGGCCTGCTCTTTGTTGTCTCGTCCACTGAAAAGGATCGGCGTTAAGGCGGTTAGTGCGTAACCATGTGTCAATGGCAACTGATAATTGAGCCGCATATTTGTCTGTGGCAACGCTAATTGCTTGGCGATCGCCGGCGAAATGGGTGAATATTTCAGTCCTCGCAGTTCTTTTGTGTCCGACGAGCGCTTTAAATCCAGGTTGCCTGTCAGACAGCCTAACGACACAATTAGATTATTACTATTATTACACGCGCTCCTGTTTTCAAGACGTGAGTATATGTTTTCGGCCACAACAAAGAAGGCGGGAAGAGGCACGTGAAAGGTAAACTGGCTCTGCGGCGTTTGTGTCGGGAAGGGATGGTTTTTTGCTCTGTGCGCTATGACTATGTGACTATGGGACCGCCTGAGCAAGGGGATGTTGGGCAAGGGGGGGGGGGCGCTGAGGGGCGGGGAGTTTACACCAGGATGTGGCATGCGCCGGCGAACAGAGAACAGCGGGCGTGACCTCGGTGACTTGCAGGAAGGAAGGGGTTAAGCACGAGCCGGCGGGGCTGCACGGGCTGCGTTACGCAAACCGCCGGCTGGCTGGAGCTGAAAGGGGAAGTGCTGAGCTCAGAGGAACACTGGCTCACAGCCATCGCCTCCCCCCTCTCCCTCCACTGACCCCCCCCCCCCCCCCCCCCCCCCCCCCCCGCCATCCCCTCCCCTCCCTTCCCCTCCCCTGGCCCCCTCCTCCCCTCCTCCCCGCTACAGCTGAGCGCTCCCCATGCTTCCCACCGCCAGGCGTGGTGATGTGTGTTTGTGTGTCTGTGCTGGAATGCAGCTCCCCCCTCGGCTGGGGCCTGTGTGTGGATTTGTGTGTGTGTGTGTGTTTGTGTGTGAGGGTGTGCACGTGTTTGTGTGTATGTGTGTCTGTCTGGAATGATGCCTCCCCTTGTCTAGTGTGTGACGTCAGTACACACAACGGGTCAGCTTAGGGCTAGGCAACATTCTGCGTGTGTGTGTGTGTGTGTGTGAGTGTGTATATCAAGGGAGGGAGGGAGGGGTGAACAGGAGGGGGAGTCAGTTATTGGAGAGAGAAAAAGGAGAGAGGAGGGGCTGTTTGTGAGCAGAAGGAGGTTGACTGCAGGGAGTCACTGAAGCCAGTATGCGTGCATGCATGAAGGCATCATGAGTGTGTGTCAAAGGGTGGGGTAGCGTGTGCGTGCTTTTTCATGTGTGTGGCTGCGCGCGTGCGTGCGTGCGTGTGCAGGGGCGTGTAGTGGTGCTGGAGTGTGTCGAGTGACTTTCCAAACGAAATGGGAAGGGTAACGAGTGTAAGGTTGTTTCCTGGCGTGGATAGTGAACCTAAACACACACACACACGCACTTGTGTGCACACAGTCATGCGGTAGTTTTTCAGTCCAGTGCTGTCGGTGTGCTGTTGGTATTTTCATAAGCAAATGAATTCTATTTACTTTCAGCCATGTTTGGTTCCACAATAGGAGCTTTTTGTTGATGCACTGGCTTACCACAAGCCTTTTTAGCATATTATTATTATGATTATTATTTTGTGTTTTCAGCTTGTGAAGACTCATTTTCTTAAGCTGTTTTCATTTGAAAAATGTATCTCAAAAGGATTTAAAGGGCAAAGGTCAAATGAAGCTAGAGAAACACATCTATAACCACTTCCGACAGGTACGGCCAATGTTTGTGTTGCCCGATCCTTTCGTTTGTGCAAATCATCCGCAAGACTCCACACAGCTCCTCGCTTATTTCTTAGTTTTCTCGACGTCACGGGAGGGAGGGACGCCGGCGCTACAACGCATCGGCTGCGTAGGTTCGTCATTAAAAAGACACTGAAGTCACACGGCGGCAGACAATTGCTTTTCAATGGATCCCATTACCTCCTGTCTATAGCTTCGGTGGCTCTACTGGGACTGACCTCTGCTAATTACACACATTCATTTCTAGCCAGCCGCGATTTCATTCACACTAATGAACCTTGCACACGGATTGGGATAATGTATAGTTAATGTACAGCCAGGAGACGGAATTAGCAGACCACTGGCTTCTGCAGTGACGGAGAGTTGTTGAATGGCCGCTAAAGGCACAGTTCACCCAAATATCACATGGATGCCATTCTGAAATAGTCACTTTAGACCAACATTGAAAGGCTATTATTTGTCTATGGCAACTTTTTAAATGCCTTGTTGGACAAATAATATTATGAAACTCATCAACGTCATCTCAAACTGATTTTATTTTATTTGGGTGCGATAGCAGCATTGGACATTGCTGATACCTTCTGATCGGTGGCTGTGTCCCTATGATGAGTCTCTATATTAATAGATATTGTTATCAACACTTAATAGCAGTCTCTTTCTATTGGGATCAGTATAGTAAAATAAATAGTGGGGAAATCGTAAGCCTGGCTCAGTTGAAATCGGGAGAGCGGGATGTTGCTGTTCCTGGCCAAGAAACGGTCGGGTGGCGGACGAGGGAGTCTTCTCCTGTCCGCACTTTTGTTTGGAGCCTTGTTTAATCGAAGGAGAGTTATGTGTTTACGGTACCGGTTGTAGGATTGTCTCGTCGGAGAAAAGCCAGCGGTTTCCCCCTGTCCGCAGTATTTGTGCAAAGCTAAGCTAACCAGTCGCTGGCTCCAGCTTTATATTTACCTTAAAGACGTGAGCTACCGATCTTCCCATCCACCTCTTGGCAAGAACCTGCACTTCCGATAAATGTCAAACTAATCCTTTGACAGAATCCTTCCCCGGCTAATTCCCGGAGAAACCAAACAAGCTTCTGTGGTCTGTCGCCTCTCGCTAACAGAACGCACTGTCTCGTCACTTCATCCTCTTTGTCTCGTGCCCGTCGCGTCCCTCAACTGAGGCTTCGCCGTCTCTCCGCGCCGGTCAGCCCACTGAACGCCGACCTGAGCAGAGCGGTAAAGCCGGCGCGCTGCTCGACAGGCCCGATCCGGCAAAATTAGAATCCATTCTGAAGGTGATAGTTTGAAAATTGCAAGTCATTCCTGCCGCACCGCATGACAACTAAGTGGCAGCAGCCCAGTAGTCGACTGTCATTTCAACTGCCAGCTGATGACAACTCCAATCACCCACACAGCTGTCAGTGCGCACACACACACACACACACACACACACACACACACACACACACACACGCACACTTAAAGATACGGATATTCTCCCCCTCGCTCCCCTGTGATTAGCATGCATTTATTGCTGTCAGAATCTCAAGCGGTAAAGTAAAAGCATTGAAATTCATAGAATATCGTAAAACATGAATTCCTGCTCGTTTGTGTCCGTGGGGAAGAGCGTTCGGGGGAAAAGTGAGCTTTTCACTTTGTGCATGTGTGCGGATGATGAAAACACAGCCGGGGAGAAAGAGGCTTTCTGGTCTACCAGAGGGTTTAAGGGGCAAATATGGCCGCCCCTGGAGCTCAGCTGTGTTGTTCCAGCCCGTCCCACACCTAGTACACACACACACACATGCACACACATGCCCGGAGCAAGGTCTCCTGCAGAATAGCATTGATCTCTGTTTATAGTCTCTGTATGGGGGCTTCCTTATAGGACCACACACACACACACACACACACTCACGCAGACCTAACCTTGAAAGATGCTCAACGCCCTTTCGTGTATCTTTGTTAGCATATTAATTGGTCCGGCTCAAGGAGCCAGTGGGAGGGAACCACTGCTCTAGAGGGAATGGAGAAGGTGTTTTTGCGGTGGGAGTAGCACAGCGATCCCAGACCCCTTCCCCAAACCAGCTGCGGCGTCTTCGGCCGTCATTGGGATCTCCTTTCAGGAGGGCCTCTCGGTTCAGTCGAGCCAAAACAGATTGGATTGCAGTCCGGCGGCTTTTCTCTCAGCGAGGTTTTAGCTATCCGCGGTCAACGCGGACGCGGATCCCACGTTAAAGCTCCGGGTACTGCAGGTGGTCCCCTGTGGATCGGAGAAGCTCCCGCCGCGCTAGAGTCGGATTAAGGTGTTGCTTTCTGACTGTCTGCAGCTCAGGAGGTAATTTGATTAACGTGCGAGGCCTAAGTGAATCGGCGCAGGGAAGGAAAGGCCTTAAATATCTATCTTCTCCTTCTGATTCTCCCTCTTTGCTTTTGTTGCCTCGCTTTCACGCCGGCCCATTTGTTTCATCTTACGGCTTCTTTCAATCACGAATCGGGCGTCTCTCTTTCTCTCTCACACACACACACAGAGGCAGAGGAGCGCTATCCGAACCGCATGGTGCCATATTAGATTTAGGTGACAGTCACTCACGAAACCAATTCAGCCAATAAACGTAATGACCTCCCCACTGCTGGGCCTGAATTTTCCCCTTTGACTTGGAATCTTAATTTGATTGCGGAAATATATGTATGTTGCTCAATCTAATTTCGTCCAGTGATTTTGGAACACTGAGCACTTTTGTGCTTCGGCAGGCAAACATCTCGGGCCCCAGGTCCCCGCCCGATACCCGCCGTCTGCCTAAATCCTGTTTTATAGGGAGCGAATAAAGGCGGCGTTCTTCCGTCACGGCAGATGCGTGTTGAAGGAGTTGCGGGGCTTATAGTCGGGGGCCTTTCCTCCCCGAAACAAGAACAGGAGTCCGGTATTTCTGGGGCCCCTCGTTGTTGAATGGAGAGAAGTGGTCCTAGCTGGTCAAGAGTACGCAGGGAGGCTTATCGGCACTTATGCGAGTTCAAAACCGGATAGAAAGATGGAACAAAGTGCTATTTGGCCGGGGGGGAATACTTTGATGTGGATCCCCCAAAAAGTGTGGGTGGTCTGCATAAATATGTTTGTTTGTTTATATATATATATATATATATATATATACATACGCTAATTCTCGCTATTTTCACACACTGTTCTCGCTGCCTTACACGGCTCCTCGGGCCAAGTGTGATTTCACCGAGGCGGTCACATGGGGTTTCTAGGGCAACCTCACAGAGGCCTTGTTCTAAAAATGGCCGCCATGGTTACTTTGAAAGCCAACCCTGGCCTCTTGAACATGCACAGAAAAGAGCCCTGAGCACCACTTGGGGAGGGGAGCTGGGGGGGACCAGGCTCTTTAATAGCTAGCACATGAGACATTGAAGGTTTCATACCCACCCAACCAGGAGTCATGGGAGGTGTGTGTGTGTGTGTGTGTACCTAAACAGTAATAGCCCTGTACTCAATGCTTGGCTAAATTAAAAGGGCATTTTTGGCTTAGGGGGGCAGTTTTTGGTGCCCAGACTATTGGACGGGGAAAGGCGAAACTCATTACCTACCCATCTGTCAGAGAGCGAGAGAGAAAGAGCTGTGGGAATGCGGATGGAGGGAGGGAGGGAGGGACGCATGAAAAGGGGCTTGGAAGTGGAGGGAGTGAGAGTTTCCATTAAAGCGAAGGGGAACACAGCCGAGAGTTTTCCAATGAGGATTTGTCTTTTATCACTGTGTTGTTTTTCATTCTCCATGTGTCGCTATTTATTATTTTTTTTAAATAGAATACTGCTGTTCATTTTACATTTTTAATCGGGTGACGCAAAAAAAAACTGTTGCAAAAGAAACTGGTGCTACTTTTTGCAACGTCTGATGTGTGTTTGTGTGAGTGTGTGTGTGTTTGTATCAGAGGTTGATTTCTCTTTGAGCTCTCTCAGCCCCATATGTTTTTGATGTTCCCTTTTTTTCTCCCCTCTCTGGACCAGAGGCCACTCTTGAAACATAAGCTTGTGTCGCACACACACACACTGGCCATTTGTAAGTTATTATAAAGCCTAATAAGTCAGTCCTCCATCCTACAAGAAGCTGTAACATTATTTTAAGAGTGACTCTGTACGTCTGTCTGTCTCTCACACATAGGCTTTGATGCGAGGGGCTGCCATATTGGATCCACACCCCTCGTCTGTGTATATTGTTAACGAACATGTACGTCCTCTGCCAGCTGGCTTTCAGAATGGAAAAGGCATATCTCCATGGCGATGTTCTGCAGTTCTGCACCGTTGGACATTTGCAGCCAACACGTCCTAGTTCTCGATGCAATAGCGAAACATTGCCTTTTCTGTTGTGATGCTCTTTGCAAGCGCGACAGGATTACAGCATTCTTGCTAATGGAGTTTTTTGGAATTCGTAAAATTGTCCAAGGCATCATCGGTTTGTAAAAAATGTGTCTTGCAGAGGAGGAATATGAAGGCCCTATAATCTGCTTGCTGTATTCCTCTTCACCTGCATTATTAGTTCCCTCCTTAAGCATCAGAGGTTTGACCTGACCTCTATGCATCTCGCTTTCTGTACCCCTCACCCCATCTCCATCTCCATCCAATAAATATTCAACTCCTCCCCCTCCCCTGCTTACCTAATTCAGAGGCCCAGAAGACGCTTTGATATATGCGTTAGTACGTGCTTGATACCGTAGCGGCGCGCGTGCTCAGCCCTTTGATAAACGTATTTAAGAGATGTATGTCTCTGCCTGGTCCACATGCATTCCACTGATCTCTCCTGCTCACATTAATGCATTCATAAGCTGCTCCCTGTCTCCCCTAACCACTCCCATTATTAATAAATGCATGATCTCACGCAGCGGCGCAGTGTGTGCGCGTACATGTGGGCCTCTTTCATATGCTCCTGCCTGTGTGTTTTTAGGGCCACTGCCGGGGACCCCGCCCAGCTCGTTTATATTCATCCTCGCATAATGACTAGCCGCGCCTCCGGATAGCACGGCCGGGATTAGATCAAACGTTACATTCAAACAAGAGGCTGTATAATTCATACTGTAACAGCCGCACTCGGTTCCTCGTCTCTTTCTCCGTTCCTCTCGCGGTGGGTTTCCCCGATCTGGGTTTTTGCATCTCGACATCAGTCGGGATGGTCGACTCTCAGCGGCCTGCAGCCGCCCCCGATCATGCTCTCATGATCGGAGAACGTGCGTTCATTCTTCAAGAGATTTCTCTCCTGATGTCGTTTGCTAAAGGGCACATTCAATTGAGTTGAGCAAGTCATTCAATTTGTCCTTTTGGGGACGATGGATTCCTCGATCATATCGCTGTCTTACGTAACGAGGACCGGTCGGAGTGCTGTTCTCGTAACAACCAACCAAAGTTGCCTGCCTTGAAATTTGATGCCTCTTGGGATTTTTCATCACTAAATGAGTAACCAACTGTTATTTTCATTCAGGATTAATGAGGAGATTCAATTACGTATCATTAGATAAACAACATTTAAGAGACTCAAACAAGTGAAAATTTGTCATTTCTGTCCTCAAACTTAGTTAACTTAATTTGATTGTAGGAGATGAGGTTGCGACTATTGTACACTTCCTCAAAAAGTTATTTCTTGGAAAATATTTTTTTTTCTCTCTCTCCCTTTTCGTCAGGCTTCCATCTCAGCGGCACAGTGACGGACCCCGCCACGCCCTCGACCCCGGAGCTGGTTTGCAGCGTCAGCGTCAGCTTCGACCGCTGCAAGATCACGGCGGTAACGTGCACCTGCGGCAACAAAGACATCTTCTACTGCGCCCATGTAGTGGCGCTGTCGCTTTACAGAGTACGGAAGCCCGAGCAGGTCAAACTGCACCTGCCCATCTCGGAAACCCTGTTCCAGATGAGCAGAGACCAGCTGCAGAAGTTTGTACAGTACCTGATTTCAGTCCACCACACCGAAGTGTTGCCTACCGCGCAGAAACTGGCCGACGAGATCCTGTCGCAGAACTCCGAGATCAACCAGGTCCACGGTGAGACAACCTGTGTGTGTGTGTGTGTGTGTGTGTGTGTGTGTGTGTGTGTGTGTGTGTGTGTGTGTGTGTGGAGAAAGGTCATGGGCAGGCTCGTGATCATGTAGGTGTGTGTGTGTCCTCCTATGCAGGCGAGTATTGACTGGCCGATGAAGGTAAAGTGTGGCGGGATCAATGTTACTGACTAGTGAGATCCAGACAGTAAAGGAGAGACTGTGTGCTGCTAATCAGCATATATAGACCCATTATTCACCACCGAGAGCGAGGCAACGCTACAGAAACGGAGACGAAGAGGTTAGCAGCGAGACGAGGAGCGGTTCATATCTTATGTTATCGATACCGCTTATTTTAATGGAAGAGGGAGAGACAGAAGGGTAAAACAACACAGGGAGAAAGAAGGCAGGAAAAGCAGGAGAGGAAAGCATGAAAAACAGTGTGAATGTCAAACTGGTTTGTATCTCAGATGTGGAGAAGAAGGAAAGGCAATCCAAAATAGAGACATGCATGGAGAAAGTTTTGGGAAAGTTAGTTTGAAGAGGATGAGAAGAAGCCAGATGGACCGGGGAAAGAGAGCTGAGAAAGAAACTTCTGGGAATGGAGGACAGAAATAAAGGATCATCCCAGAGAACGAGAGAGAACTTCATCAGCGCAACTGCTGTGACCAAGACTTTTGGATTTGTAGACTGTTCATCGCTAATCCTGTAAAACTAAAACGAATCATTCGTATATATAAAAGATTCTTGAATAATTATTCCTATTTCATCGTCTTCAGGCGGTTACGCTTATTAAATTTACTTTTATTCCTTTTCCAAATTGCATTCCTTTACTTCATTGATGTTAACGTTTTCATCCTCCGAAACTAAATATTAGTAGTTGTTCCTTATGTTTTACCAAATGGTTTTGAACATCATCATATTCAATGACAATTGGTGGATTGCTTATTTAGTTTTGCTGTGGATTTCACAAAGATTGAATGCAGTGCAAAATAACTGTCGCATTAATTATGTTGATGTTAAATTACTATAACTGCCCATTTAGTTTTGAGTCGTAGTGAGTTGAACCGGAGGCTTTGCTGTTGGTTTCTTAAGTTGCATCGCCACAGTTTAGAATCATGTACTGAAGAACACAAATAGGATTTGTATACACTATATTGTATTGCATGATATTGCACATGCTGGCTGTTAGATTACAGTTTACCAAGCAAATGCTTTCAAGTGATTCTCTACTTTACTATACGATCGTTTAAGTTGAACAATAGTGAATTCAAAATGTTCTGTATTTAAGTTACTTGCTTGTCGTCTTAAAGCTGTGAAATCAGGAATTCCTCACTTTTGAGGAGCTGCAATCGAGTCTATAATAATAATATGAATACATCCTTCTATACCAAGAATACAGTGCTGTAATAAACACATCTGTTCGTGTGTCTGTAGGGGCCCCCGACCCCACAGCAGGAGCCAGCGTGGACGACGAGAACTGCTGGCATCTCGACGAGGAGCAAGTCCAGGAGCAAGTCAAGCTGTTCCTGTCGCAGGGAGGGTACCACGGCTCGGGCAAGCAGCTCAACCTGCTCTTCAGCAAGGTGGGGAGCCGCCAGCATTCGTTCCACCGCATACAGAACATAACATAGAACACATGCGTTGCATAATGACCCCTCCGAAGAAGAAGAAGACCGCCGCAGGACACACCGCTCAGCTCCCTCCCAACCTTCAGGCCTCGCTAATGATCCTCCGCTCCGCATCCTGCTGATGAACGAGTGCTCTCTGCGTGCGCCCCTGTTCTATTCCCTGGCGAAAAGTGGCCCCAGACAAAACAACTCGCATATATCGGCACATGCATTAAAAGGCTCCGGCCTGCTATTAGCAAGCGCTAATGGCAGAAAGGGAGTGTAGCATGAAGAGAGCGAAAGAGGGAAAAGCTGGCTCCTTTTTGCTACTATTAAACGCTCATGTGAGAGACGTACTGCGGCGAGGCCGGCGTTAATGTTTTGCGCTATGTAAAGACTGCGAGCCGAGGCTATTATCATCCGACCCCGCCCCGGCTCTTAGGATGTCTCTCGGCCCTCCGACTCCCCTTTTCAGCTCACACACCCGCTGACCAGGACACACGTGTGCGGCCTCGTCCGCGCACGCACACAGTGGCACGGGCGCTAAGCAGACATCAAATGCGACGCACCCACCGACCGTATATGTGCTGCCGTGTCTTTTTTCCGCCGTGTGAAATAAATGCTGCCGTTCGTCTTAGCGTAGAGACACGAAATAACTTTAAAAAAAACAATCCTTTTTATTCACGGCTTTTTTTAACCGAAAGGCACTCCAGACCTAAAAGACACGCAGGGCAGTTCAGACAATGTTTTACTGGATTACAGAGTTTGTCTTTTTTCCTGCTGCTGGAAGATGCTGACCGCCGTAGTTTACAATAAACAAGTCCCTGTTGCGCTGAGGAGAGTTTAGAAAGTCAAGAAAAAACTAAAGCTGGTTGAAAACGCCCACTTTTATTGGATTTCTTTTAAATATCAACAATACAACACTAAATCATTTTGGGGTTTGTGTTTCAAAAGAATTACAAAGACTAGAAATCTTTGGACCCAAAGTACAATGACGCTTGCTAGTACCTCTAACAGTCAAACCTTAACATACGAGTAACAACAGACAATCAGAAACCAAAATGACGTTGTCTGAGTTGTGTATGCACAAGAGCAGGAATTCAACTTTGTTCATCCGTGTTGAGACAACAGCTCACCACTCAGATCGACAGATGACTCACACAAGAACAAATACTGTAAACACGGTGTACTGTACTATAAAAAATATACTGTGGAATTGTTAATAAATAACTATGAATATCTAAAAAGGTACACATGCTAAGACATGTTTGCTTGTGCATCCCTCACCTATTTTGTGTGTCGTCTGATGTGGTTCCGTACGTTGTGTGAGCTCTTTTTCGCTGTTTGGTTTGATTGTAGCTCTTTGCTTGTGCAAACTGCTTGTGTGTGTGTGTCTGTGTACGTAACGGTCCTCCTTGTCTCCTCCCATCTCCTCCTGCAGGTGAGGGAGATGCTGAAGATGCGTGACTCCAACGGAGCGAGGATGTTAACACTGATCACAGAACAGTTCATGGCCGACCCTCGGCTGGCGCTGTGGAGACAGCAGGGCACCACCATGACGGACAAGTACAGACAGCTCTGGGACGAGCTAGGTGAGGAAAAAAAACAAAGACAAAGCAGTATGCGCGTCCCCCGGTTTGCACAGGCACCGACAGATTTAGCAAGGCGGGCGATGGAGCTCAGACGCGGAGACAAAGGAGCACACTCTCACATTTTTCTCCACCTTGTTTGCTTATTTGTCCTTTTTGGCCCACATAGACACCGCCTCGCTCTCTCACACACACACACACACACACGCGCACACACAGCCCAGTCGCTCCCTCTCGCTGGCAACGCGGCTCCGGCAGCTCGGCGCGAGTGTCTTTGTGGATTACGAGCCGTTTAATGCGGCGCATCGCGCCTCATCAAAGCTCTGAGCACTACGACCTCGGTAATGTTTCGAAACACTTCACATTACATATCTAGTTGATGTGACAGAGTGCTGCTCGCCGCGCCTTCTTCTGACGGATGTGCTGCACCTATACAGCACCTCACTTCCTCGCGGCAGGAAAAAACAAAACCAGCTCGTCACCGCGATGGCAGTTCTTCGCCCTTCTCTGTTGTCCCCCCCCCTCCTGCAACCATCTTGGTTGATGTTGCTGTGGCTGTTGATGATGATGTTCCCTTTTTCCTCCTTTTGGTCTCGTTCTGCACTTTGTGAGGACAACGCAGTGATCTCATCTGTTTCAATCCCACGTATTTTTGGAAGTGTGTGTGTGTGTGTGCGTGTGCGTGTGTGTGTGTGTGTGTGTGTACAGTCTCTTTGAAGTCCACACTTCAAAACCCTTCTTCCCAAGTCCTTATCACTCCCCCTGATGTGTGGTGAATGCTGCCTCTCGGCGCCGCTCTCTCCCTCTTCCCCCTCTTTTGTCTTTCTCCTCTTCGAGCGGCAGCTCCTGCTCTCCACCAGACACAAAGCCGGGCCTCGCTCACTTGTCCTCGCCCATGTCTCCTCGTCCAAATCATCTCCGCTCTCGTTTCCTACTCTGCCTTTTGTTCTTTTGAATTATTTTTCTCTCTTCAAGCGCTGTCTCTGTCCTTGTCTTCGTCCTTCTCTCTGCCATTGCACACTTGCATACGGCCAACACACACACACACACACACACACTGTAGAGTGTACGTATCTCCAGCAGTCTTGAGAGTAAAATCCCTGAATGCGCCTGCGTCCCTAGAGACACAGCCACTTTTCATATTCTGTTTGTTCCAATTTACTCCAAAATGACGCGTGTGCTGTCGGTGCTGCCTCGGGACTAGTTAAGTTCTCCGTTTTCACAGACTCTTGCGTTTCGGTGCAAGATGGCGGAGGCACACAACATGTGCACTGAAAGAAAAAGAAACAATGTTACGACCGCCGCACCTCTCTGAGGAACTGCCTCCAGCGCCTCATGACGACTGTGTTTGGGATTCTTTAAGGCGAAGAAGACGCACCTGCCTGCGTTGTATTACTTATTGTCGACGTCTCCGTCGCACACTGGGTGCAGCTGACTGAAGTGTGTGTGTGTGTGTGTGTGTGTGTGTCCAGGTGCCCTGTGGATGTGCATCGTACTGAACCCCCACTGCAAGGCGGAGCAGAAGTCATCGTGGCTGCGCCAGCTGCGCAGATGGAACAGCGTGGACGTCTGTCCCTGGGAGGACGGTAACCACGGCAACGAGCTGCCCAACCTCACCCACTCACTGCCTCAGGGTGCCCATGGCAACCAAGGTCAGAGATTGACACGTTTTGTACGTCCGTCAACAACATATTTACTCAGTAATGTATCTCGGGGGGGGGAATAGGTGCCCCGCTGCGTGTGTAGGATTTGTAAACATCAGAAGTGGAACATCAAGTGTTCATCCCAAACATCACGCCTGGGATGCACGTATTGCTTTTTCTTTTGCTTCACTAAACCTGCTCCACCAGTTTGAGGTTTATTTTTATTCTTTTCTTCCATGCAGCCTGTTAAATGCTGAAGCATTTGGGCAGTTGAGCAGAAAACAGCCTCTCTCATTTCGTAGCGGATCAGCGGCGGTGTGGAAGCCGGTACAGGCTGCCAATCTCGTCGTTGATGGTCATGTTTGTTTATAGTAATTATGCAAATCCCCATGCTAATCAATAGATGTTCAAACGCTCGGACATTTCAGAGTAAAAAAAGCGCCTTAACGGCCACGCGTGTGTGTTTTTTTTGTGTGATGTGATCTAATTGAATCCTCTCACACCTCCTCCTCACTTCTTCTTCTTCTGCTTCTCCTTCGCTGCAGAGATGCGCCCCCACAGGACTGTGTTCACACGGGCCATCGAGGCCTGTGACCTGCACTGGCAGGACCGACACCTCCAGCACATCATTGCCAGCGACCTCTACGCCAACTACTGTTACCACGACAACCAGGAGGGCTCCCTCTTTGACACGCGCGGCTGGCCCTTGTGGCACGGTGAGTCCATGCGACGAGTAGGTGTATGTGAGTTATTCATATACGTCGGGCAGAGAATGTATGGAAGCCAGTGGGAGAATATCGAAGTGAACTTTGTCGTTCCCCCCCTCCCCCTCCCTCCCCCCCCCCCCCCCCCCCCCACAGAACACGTCCCAACGGCCTGTGCCAGGGTGGACGCGCTGCGCTCGCACGGGTACCCGCGAGAAGCCCTCCGATTGGCCATCGCCGTGGTGAACACGTTACGGCGGCAACAGCAGAGGCAACTGGAGCACTTCCGCCGACACAAGAAAGGTGAAGCTTGTTTCTTTGTTGTTTTTAAATTCAGGACTGTGGGGCTTTTATTGTACAAACAAGCCCCATAATCATTCATCTGTCCCACATCGATACCCGATGACGCAAAGGTAAAAAATTAGATAAAAGCACAGACGGGATAGAAGAGAAACCTCATTCTTTCTGTGCAAAAGAAAGCGTCAATATTGTAATAATCTTTTTAATTATATCTCCGTCTTTTAGGTTTATTTCATAGCATCTGCCTCTTGGGACTACAGATGAAAAATAGCCTTTTGGCTTTTACAGTAATGTTTCTTTTATTAATGTGCACTGTCCCGTATTAAATAAATAAATACAAATCTGCCAGTGGCAAAGCTTGCACGTGTCATCAACTTTTGAAAGATAATTATTAACTGCCAGGAGCAAAGATACATTGTTGTTGTGTCGTCAATGGAATAACCTCTTTCCTTCATCCGCTGTCCTGGTGAGTAATATGCGTTTCAAGTAGAAGATTTGATGTTTGTTAACTGTCCTTTTCTGCCATGTATTGTCTCAGAGCTGCTCCATAAAGGCCATACGTCCATAACCAACATGGAGGGCTGGGTGGGGCACCCACTGGATCCCATCGGTACCCTGTTCAGCACCCTGACGGAGTCAGGACGAGGGGGAGAGGAGGGCTCCAACACCTGCTTAGACCTCTCAGGTGCTGATGACTTCCTGTAACGGCACCGACGCCATTTAACACATTTCCACACGTACTGGAATATGGCTTTGTTTTCTTGTCACCACATGCAGGAATATGGGTTTGAAACAACGCAGTGCCTGAAAATATCCCGCTTTATGTTTTGTCTGTGCTTCCTTATTACCACATACTTGTTACGTGCTAAACACACACACACACACACACAACCCGGAGGCTGGGGCCTTTCTGTGATACACAATAATCAGTAAAGACAAAGTACATGAAATACACATTACATTAATTTATATATATTTATAAGACTAACATTTTTCCAACTGCTTTGTATTCTTCACTGGGATTGATCTTTAATATGCAATGGCTAAATTCAAGGATTAAACTTAATCACAGTTGAGTCATCCAGTCCAGCTGCACAATGAGACGCATTTCTCAGGTCTTTCATATTTGTCTACTTGCATTAGAATGCAAATTCTAAGCATAGTTTAAGTGCAGATTCACCTTCAGTCTCTTTGTCTCCTCCTATCGCGCTTCCTCTCACCTTTCTTTTCAATTCTCCTCTCCTACGCTCTGCGATCACCATGTCCCCCGTCTCCTCCCCTGCTTACAGAAATAGCCGTCTCCTCTGAGGTAGCGAGTTGAACGGAGGAATGCTCCTGAGGCCTTGGTCTTGTTTTTTGGGGATGGTCTCTGGGTTCAGACCTCTGCTTTGTGACTGTCACAGTGGTTTTCCATACGGGGACGGACCCATCTAGGATCCAAAGCCTCAGAGAGTAACACTGGGGCCGACTACCACTTGGTGCCGACCCTTTTTTTTCGGCTATCTGACTTCCCCTCCCTCTCCTCCGCAGACTGCTCCAGCGTCGTGAGCCGAGCGGAGCTGCAGCGGATGCCCGTGCAGCGACTGCTGGGGGACGGCGAATCGTACATCGCGCTGGCGGTGGAGACGGCTCTGATTGGCTTGGGCCAGCAGCGGGTGATGCCCGACGGGCTGTATGCCCAAGAGAAGGTGTGTCGCAACGAAGAGCAGCTATTGGCCAAGCTGCAGGAAGTGGAGCTGGACGACTCTCTGGTCAAAATCTTCCGTAAACAGGCCGTCTTTCTGCTGGAGGGTGAGCGGGCGAACGCACGATGTCTCTGTCTGTTTTTATACCATTCGCATCTGGGAGCAGTCTGCACACAAACAGACCCACGTAGGCAACCCGCCTCCGTCTTTCTTTTCTGTCCCACCCACACCCTACACATTCTCGCTAAAAGAATGGACTCTGTCTCGCTATTTATTATCCTTTCATTTTGTGGTGCAAATAGAGGCTGAGCTTCCCGGGGGCCAGACCAAAATGAGCTCTTTACACAGTAACACCGGGGACATTGTGTCAGCACACACGTGCGTGCACATGGCTGCATGTGCACGCACGTTTGCGGGACTCGGGCTGGAGCAGAATGAGGTTTGGTTATGGGGAAGGGAGGAGGGAGGGAGAGAGAGAGAGAGGCGGTATGGCTTAAAGGGGCTTCGGCCCAGTCAAACTCCAGTCCCCACCCAAAACCCCAGCCCTGCCTCTGTCCCCCCCCCGGCGCGACCACCCACCTCTGGCTCCGTCGCTAATAGAGCGCCGGGCTCTGAGGCCTCTGCGGGCCCCTGGAGGGCTGCAGCCGCGCCACTGTGTGATGTGGTCTGTGGCTCGGGAGCCTGGTGGGGTTTAAAATAACCCACCAGAGACATGGGGAAGTGCAGGAAGCAATGGGGAGGGAGGCGGGGGTGGGCGGGGGAGACGCAGTCTACACACACAGGACCACATGTTTTGTTTGACGTCACATTTTTGTCTAAAGCGACGCCTCAGTGTGCCGGGGAAGAATCACAACTCGATACACAAAATAAACCACAAAATGAAAATGAAATAAAGCTTCTGTTGTGGTCGTCTGTTATACTGTACACACCCCCTCCACCTCAGTACCCTACCATGACGTTAACTGACCTAAAGAGAGTCAATTTCTTCCAGCGTGTGGTTCCTTCATTAATCCCCCCCACCTTCTTTTTTTCCACTGTGTGTGTGTGTGTGTGTGTGTGTGTGTGTGTGTGTGTGTGTGTGTTGCCTCGGAGCAGCTGGTCCGTACTCTGGCCTTGGAGAGATCGTCCACAGAGAGAGTGTTCCCATGCACACCTTCGCCCGCTATCTCTTCACCTCTCTCCTACCTCACGACGCTGAACTGGCGTACAAAATTGCACTGAGAGCCATGCGGTAGGTCCGAAGTGTGTATGTGTGTGTGTGTGTGTGTGTGTGTGTGTGTGTGTGTGTGATTATGACGAAAGTGAGTCCCATTTTATAGATTTTTGCTTGAAAGCACTGATCTTCAGATTAAGCAAATCTGCCCAAATTTGGGCTAATGGAGCTTTAAAAAAGAACTACTATAAAAATGATCATCTGACTTTTAACCAACTGAAACTTGAGGATCACAACTCTGAATCGTAATATTATAATGTATATTTTTACTAAAATGAATAAGAGAAATCGCTGAAGTCGCTGAACTTTAAAGTCGTCATCTCAGCTGATTCCCGGTTATTATTGGAGGATGGCAAAAGTCCAGATCTTTTTGTTTGTTTATGTGTGTTTAGTCGGAGGGTCTTCCCAATTTGTGGGTCTGACTGTGCGTTTTCCATGTGATCTCTCTATATTAAGGCCCTGCGTGTATTCATCTGTGGACAATGTGTACATGTGTATGTGTGTTAATCAGTCTGCGCCTCTGTGTTTTGATGTTGTGACTAGCGGGAGCTGGATCAGTGAATATTAATTACATTAATGAGAGTGTAATTAGTGTGGCTGTAATGAGAAGGAAGCACACACGCACGAGGCCAACAGGGAGAGGGCAGTGTGGGAAAGATGTTTGTTGTGTTTGTGCAAAGCTTCTCAGAGTCCATCGCGGAGGAACTGGCAAATGATTAGCGAATGAATGACAAGTGCGGTGATTTTCTCTGGCACGCCCCCCCCAACGAACGCATCATTCACACCTTTAAACCCGAATCCCAAACCAGTTTCCCCCGAGGTCAGCCTCTCCGCTCCCATCCTCGCTACTTCTCTTTACCCTGTTTCCTCCCCTCGCCTCCTCCATCCTCACTTTTGCGGCGTGAAACCGGCGATTTAGAATAATACGGCCACTTATGGGTGCTGCTGGGAGCCAGGGGTGACTACTCAGCACGTAATGAATGTGTGTAATGTAGCGTAGTGTAATATGATAGCGTATACCTCCTCGCTCCCACGGGACGGCGGACGGTTAAATATAGAGGAGGAGGTAAAGGAACCAGGGCTATTTTAATGGACCCATTATAACACTATCATGGATACAAGGAGGGGGAGAAAGTCTCTCTCGCTTACACACACACACACTTTTCTTCTTCCTTTCTCTGTTTGTCTTCTCCTTCGCGGCTGCTGTCAAACCAGATTTTTAAAAAACTTTTTTAATGCGAGGAAGCCCGGCTGCCTCCATACACAGATGCTTATCCAGTATTATAAAGTGTGTGTGTGTGTGTGTGTGTGGTTAATTAAAGTGTGTGTGTGTGTGTGTGAGAGCAGCATATGCTGTGAGATGGTCTTGGTGTGAGCGGCCAACACAAACTGCAGAGGAGCTGCCGACTGGCTCACGAGCTGCCCAGAATCTGACTGTAGTCACAGTGGAAGAAGAAGAAGAAGAAGAAGAAACTCGCTGCCTCTCTAGAGATTCTCCTTATTGCAACTCTTCAGAAGCCTGTTTTCAGGAAATGAGATTTCCACATGAGACACGAGTCTTCCAATGCTAATGAATCTAGATCCTCTGTGTATCCCACAACCTTTGATCCGCTCTAATCCATAAGGTACTGCGCTGTGTATTGTCACTGTATTATGGATCTAAACTACTGTACAGACAAGCTAGTGACGCTCACGGGAAGCTCAAAGGGCTTTCTCTTTACGTTAGGCCAACCGGTGAAGCCCTATCGAGTCTGAAAACGGCTGCAATTACAACAGAATACGTCTTAAAATTTTTCACTTTTCATCAAGATGCTTCTTTTTTTTTTAGAGAAAAGTTCAGCGCAGTACTTAGAACCTAATTCTGAAAAGCATCAATATCTACGATAGTTTCCCTCTGAAATAGTTTGTTTCTAATGCAGGCAAGAGCAAAAAGTAGAAGTACTCAAACAACTGGAGTACCTCAGAATGAAGTACTGAACTTGAGTGTACTCAGCACAAAACACACACACACAGGCGATAATAATTGTAATGAGGATGATAGTTGTATTACTACTTGTACTACTGCCGTTAATAATAACTGGTTATGTCAGAGCAATATCAGGATGCTCAGGTAAAAATACATTACAGAGAACTGGGATGAGGACTTTCGGAATCGCTGTGTGGAGGTAACAGGATTCACCAGGAGCAGACGTCCTTTGAGGGAGGGGGTAAGAAGTTTGGTCCTGGGAACGCGCTGGACTTCGTCCCCGCTGTCTGCGGTCTGCAGTTTTGAACTCTGGCTCCGTGTGGAGGGTGGAGGTGTTCCAGCGGATGTGACACTTGGCTGATAGAAGTGGGCTTGATGGATTGTAGAAATGAAGCATGTTTACAGTCGGAGGGGGGGGGGGATCGCGAAGCAGAGAGGTCACCACGCGGCGTGACGCTCCCCAGAACTCCTTCGAGGGCCTCGGGTTTAGTTCAAATCTGGCCCGCCTGCTTTATCTCAACGCCCCCCACCCCTGCAAACTCCCGCCACATCGTCACCTCTTAACATTTCTGCTACGACGAGTATTGCCGCTTTCAGATGTGGCGGGGTGCCGCGGTACCACAGGACCCGTTTGACACCAGAGCTAACCCCCCCCCCCCTTAATGCCTCGTAAAGGGATCGATCGCCTCTTCCAGCCCTGCGTTAATGTTTTATAGAGCATTGATAAAACCCAGGGATGACAGTGCTGCGAAGACATACGAGTTTAATTCCATGTTTCGAGCAGACTTGTCGTTGAGATGTGTTTCTATAGCGTTATTGCCGGGAGAAGATGATGGAGTTTATAACCAGTGTTCACCATTTTCACAGTAGTTTACAAGCCTCCCGGATGGGAACGCGCCCGCTCTACTTGTGCTTAGATTGAATGCTTGGAGCGGGTTGTTCATCGTGTATGTATATGTCTTCTGCTTGTTTCTCATGGAACAATGGCCCAGTATGGATTTTCCTCCCCAACATCTAGAGGAGGTTATTTCTCAGCCTCTCAAGCTCCTATCCAACGGAGGCCTCTGGCTCTCTGGTGAAAACCAAACAAAGGCAGGAATGTTGATGAGGCCTCCTTCTTTACCCAGGGAACTTTTTTTTCTTCTTCTTCTTCTTCTTCTTCTTCTTCTTTTTTGCTTTGCTACACACCAGGAATCTTCCAGAAGGCCCCAGTGTGATGGAAGCTTTTAGCAGCTCGTTAGATGTGTGTGGAATGAACCCGGCCGTTGCCACGGCTTCCAAACACCTCCGTCCTCCGAGTGCCCGGCGCTCCCGCTCGCGCGCATCTCCACCGGGTCTCTTGTCGTCGCACACCCTCCCTCGCTCTTTTTCAAGCGACGAGCCCCCCGCTCGTGCCCTCTCGGGCAAGAGGGAGTGAAAAAGAGGCGTTTTTTTTTGTTTGTTTTGCGCATGCCTGCACTCGGGTGGCAACAATATCACATGCACTATGTTCCCGAAATTGAAACTGGCATTTAGCATCACATTGCTTTTACCCGGCTGCTTTGATGTGTTTTCAAAAAGGGCAGGTGTGTGTGTGTGTGTGTGTGTGTGTGTGTGTGTGTGTGTGTGTGTGTGTGTGTGTGTGTGTGTGTGTGTGTGTGTGTGTGTGTGTGTGTGTGTGTGTGCGCTGGCACTCTTCATTCCTGTGTGTCGGTATTTGTTTGATGTGTGTCCAGCCTTACGGGGCTGGAAGGTGAATTCCTTAATTTCCCCGTGGACTCAATTAGCTCTGCGATTGGCTGAGAGAAGGCCAGGTTGTGCCGTCTTCTGAAGGAGAGCAGACCTTTTGAAAGCGAGGTGGGAGCGGAGGGAAGGCAAGTGAAGCAGAATAGGAGATGAGCCGGCCACAGTGCTGGTGAAGACTCGGGGCCCAGTCACTGTTACTATAATGAGAGAAACTAGTGGAGCCCCTTCATCCACTAGCAGGTGTTCCACGGCTCTGACTTCATTAGGACCAATTAGAGTGAAGAAAATACTAATTATACCGTGGTTTCTTGGTGATTAGATACTAGGCTGGAAGTAAATTGCAGGAATAGGCAAACTGAACCCCTCCCCCTGTGATCACTAAAGCCATTTTCATTTTGAAGTCACTTTCAGACCATCATAATGAAGACTTCCTCCGTCTGTGCACTACTTCTGATTTCACCGGATTGTGATGATTCGCGGACCTCTGGCGTCTCTTTGATTATCGCTCACTCTCTCCCTCCGCCACTCTGTCTTTCTCACGCCAACGTCATTCTGTTTCATGCTCTGTCAAAGGCTCGTTTAAAAAGAAACAGGCCCGTCTAATCACCCCCCCCCCCCTCCCGCGTCTGTCTCTCTCCGCCAGGTTGCCGGTATTGGAGTCGACGGCCTCGTCCGGTGACCTGTCGCGACCCCACCACATCGTGTCGGTGGTGCCCAACCGCTACCCGCGCTGGTTCACCCTGAGCCACATCGAGTCCCAGCAGTGCGAGCTGGCCTCCACCATGCTCACTGCTGCCAAAGGTGCGCAGACAATCCGCTTATTGCACGAAACGGCCAGGCCGCTAACCCGAAGCCGCCTTCAGCGAGGGCCCTCCGACGGGGTCGGCAGTCGCCCGACTCGTTTAACCTTCTGTTCGAAATCCCTTCTAGGGGACAGCCGCAAGCTGGAGACGGTCCTGGAATCCATCCAGAAAAACATTCACTCCTCGTCTCACATCTTCAAACTGGCACAAGATGCGTTCAAGATCGCCACCCTGATGGACAGCCTGCCTGACATCACGCTTCTCAAAGTCTCACTGGAGCTGGGACTGCAGGTACGCCAACGCGCCCGCGTTATTTGACGGCTGCAGCTGTATATTTAATGGTGACTTGTTAGGAGGCTGTCAGGTTGTGAATGTTTTATGCGTAGTGTGTAAATTAAGGCTAAATGATCGTTTGTCTCTTCAGACAAATGATGACCAGAACCCAGTAAAGTATTTGTGTGTGATTTTCTGTGTGTGCTACTCTTATGAACAGCTATGAAAGGACCGGAAGGACTTTATTCTGGTGTTCACGAGATTTACAAAGGTCGTGGTCGGCATTATCGTCTTGGAATGTTGGCAACTGCATCTGCACCACAGGGTGCGTTTGTTCCTGTTTAACGGGGGAATGTTGGAGGTCCAGTCATTTTATGTGCCCCCCATCCTTTATTCTGATCCTGCGCTTTGTAAAGGTGGATTTTTGTGGTTTGGACATTACACACAGGCCTTTAAAAGGCTGTAGGAAACCAAGCCGGTCTCCGAATGCGTAACTTGCCGCGGCACATGCGTATAATATAAGCATTCACTTCGAAGGTCAGCTCGGGGGTCTGTCATCGCCACAGCGGCGGTCTCCCTCGGCCAGTGAAGAGATACAAATGTGACGGGAAACAGGCAGAAGGTTCGAGTGTCTTTGATGACAAAAGTGACTCCCTGTTTAATGATTGTGGGAAGTGGAATACAATCCGCGCCGTCGCACCCATCTCCTCTCCAACTCACCTGTCGGGCCTCCTTTCTTCTCCCTCTCCCTCAGGTGATGAGAATAACCCTGTCCACCTTAAACTGGAGGAGGAGAGAGATGGTGCGCTGGTTAGTCACGTGTGCCACCGAAGTGGGTAAGTGTGCCCGGGCCTCCTGAACGTCTCCGTCCGCCGCCCCGCGGAGGTGCTCCGTCTAACCTGTCCGCTCGCCTCGCTGTGTCCCCCCCCCCCCCCCCCGCCCCGTCTGTGTCCGCCAGGTGTGTACGCGCTGGACAGCATCATGCAGAGCTGGTTCACCCTCTTCACCCCCACGGAAGCCACCAGCATCGTGGCCACCACCGTCATGTCCAACAGCACCATCGTCCGCCTCCACCTGGACTGCCACCAGCAGGAGAACCTGGCCTCGTCCGCCCGCACCCTCGCCCTGCAGTGTGCCATGAAGGACCCCCAGAACTGCGCCCTGTCGGCTCTGACACTCTGTGAAAAGGACCACATTGCCTTCGAGACAGCCTACCAGATTGTACTGGACGCGGCGGCGACGGGGATGAGCTACACGCAGCTGTTCACCATTGCGCGCTACATGGAGCACCGCGGCTACCCGATGCGGGCGTACAAGCTGGCGACGCTCGCCATGGCTCACCTGAACCTCAGCTACAACCAGGACACGCACCCGGCCATCAACGACGTGCTGTGGGCCTGCGCGCTCAGCCACTCGCTGGGGAAGAACGAGCTAGCCGCCGTCATCCCCCTGGTGGTCAAGAGCGTGAAGTGCGCCACCGTGCTCTCGGACATTTTGCGGCGGTGCACGCTGACCACGCCGGGCATGGTGTCGGCGCTGCACAGCCGCAGGAACTCCGGGAAGCTAATGTCCCTGGACAAGGCGCCGCTCAGGCAGCTGCTGGACGCAACCATCGGGGCGTACATCAACACCACACACTCGCGGCTCACGCACATCAGCCCGCGCCACTACAGCGAGTTCATAGAGTTCCTGGGCAAGGCCCGGGAGACGTTCATGATGGCTCACGACGGACACATCCAGTTCACCCAGTTCATAGACAACCTGAAACAGATCTACAAGGGCAAAAAGAAACTCATGATGCTGGTGAGGGAGCGGTTCGGCTGAGGGCGAGACGGGGGGAGGAGGGACGGGGTCGGCCAAAAGCTCACCTTCTCCACCCGAGTACTTTTCTATTAACTTGAGTCTGCCTTTTGAACTTCTTTTGGACGTATAAAATAAGTAAAACGAGGGATGTGACTTGTAGAATGAAGCAAAATGAGAAAGGAAAAGATGACAAAAAAATCAACAGAGCCACAAGCGGTATTATTGTTCTTGCTGTTGTTATTGTTATAAACATTATTACTATTATTATTATTAATAATATTATTACTACTATGTGTACAGAAGTGTTTTTATTTTTCAGAAGAGAGGAAATTTGTCACGTTGTGAATGTTGTGTGTATTTCTCTACATGTGTGCGAGAGGAAAATGAAACCCTTTTTTTTTGTTTTTTGTTTTTTGTTCTTTTATTTCTATGATTTAAAGCATATGTTCCCTCCCCTCCCCCTTTTTTCCAGTGTATATCGAGTTGTATGTTGTGGAGTGGCTGAAGCCCTTTTACAACAGCGATCATGAAAAAACACAAAAAAGAAGAAGAAGAAGAAGAAGAAGAAGCAGAAGAAGAAGAAACAAAAACTACGTCCCGGCATCCTCAAAGAGAAACTAAGGCTTTAAACCACACGGAGCACCTCCCTCTGACCACGCCCTCACCGCTGGGCGATGGGCTAGCACTGCACAGCTTAGCTCGGCTCGGCTCGGCACAGCTTGGGTTAGCACTGACAGAAAGCCGCCATCCGCATTCCTTTTAGGCGTAGCAGCAGCAGCACTTGAGCAGCCATTAGTTTTTCCTCTGGGTCCCGGGGCCACCGGCTCCATCACACGACGACTCTCAGCTGACCTGCGTCGTGGTTCTAGTTGCAAATCCTCCCCGCCTCCAAAAAAACGAGGGCAGTACTCGGGCGACGCCACGTTACGCAAAAGACTCTCGAGTATTATTGTTCCAATGATGACATGTAGTGCGGCGCGTGACGCTCCACTAAGGTAACCGGCGGGTAGTTGGCGCAGACGCCCTGAGGGAGACGACTACCTCACCACGCGGCGTGTCGAACCCGCTCCCGTTGTTTTCTCCCTTCGTTCCTGGCTACCAGCAGATCATCTCTGCTGCGCGAGAGCAGGCGGTTTGTAGTGAAACGGAAGAATCGGAGCCCAGTGTTTCAGGGGGTTGGCGCCGCCCGGCATCGGTACTTACTAACACCCCCCCCCTCAAAAAAAAAGAAAGAATTGGCTCCAACAGAAGTTGAAAATGTGTCAGTGTGTCAGTCCCCTCTCACCTCCGACAGCCACCCTCCTATGGTGTTTTTCAGACCAGGCCAGTGTCCTTTCCCTCTGTGCATGTGAATCATAGAAATTAGACTCTCTACTGTTAAAGTTCGATGTGTGGAACCTTCAGTAATTGTCAACCAGAACGTTCTCAGGGATTTCTCTACACAGGAAAAAAGGCGGAACAAATGATCGACTGACTACAGGAAAAAAGACAAAAACGTGACACAACATGAGCGAGCATTTATTGTACTCTGTATATATGCCATAGTATATGTCTGAATATGGAGGATCTGAAAGTATATGTTAACTAATTTATACAGAGTATTCTATGTAATGTGAAATACTTGAAGCCGCTGTAGTTTGCTCTCTCTCTCTCTCTCTTTCTATCTCCGGCTCTCCTTCTCTTTTTTTGTTTTGTTTGGTTTTTGGTATTTTGTTGAAAAACAGAACATATCAGAAGGACTAGACTGACCTTGCTTTTTGGACTCACAAGGCCTCAATGTGTTCGTACTCGAGACGCTGGATCCCGCCGTGAAACGCGGGTTGAGTCAGGTTGCTGATGGCAGAGAAAGACGTTGTTGCTCATTCCTGCTGACTAAAGCGCAGAACGGGGGTGGAGGTAGACTAGCTCAGGCCGTCGGTCGATACATGTTTGGAAAAACACAATACAGGACTTGATTATGCATGTAAGCTGTTGCACTAGCCTAGCTTTCCATAGGATCCTATGGGGACAAACTGTAATGTGCTTTATAAAGGACCTAATTGGAGATGAATCTGGTTAAAAATCGCGTATCGTGTGTCCAGCCTTACATGCAGTGAAGGCCTTCTCCTGGCTGAGGTCTGCCTCATGTTGCATTAATATAACCTTTTGTCGGAGTAACTTGCGTAACTCAACGAGAATCACATTGATAATTATGCACAGGTTCTATCTAGCTAAGATTAAAGAAACAAGTCTCCTCAGATCTCCCTTTCATTCACCGCAGCATTTCCAGTGTCTCCTCTGCAATGTTCAGCTGTCCTATCATTACTTGCCTTTTTTTTAATTTTTTTTACCTTCTTTATACGTCTGATTATTCTTTCTTTTTCTTTGTTTTTGTGAGTGCATCTCTTTTCTATCTTGTGTTCATTAAAGATAAAAGCAGCCTTTTCTCTTGCCTTGTCTTAACGCTTTAAAGTAACCAAACAGGAGATCTATCTAACAACCAAACGCGTTCTAAGAGGTGAGAGACGACCCACCTTGGTCCCAGCTTTAGTGTCCTTAATTAGTAAGTGAATGGCTGTGTAACTCATGCTTTAACAAAGCAATTCCTCACGTGTGTTTGGTGAAAAAAATACGTTGTCCAGTGTCTGTTGTTCTCTTCAGAAACAATTTCCTCTGAGTCTTTCTTGCTGTTTTTATTTCTTTTTTTTCTGTTTATGTTCGTTTGTGTAGGAATCTTTTGCTCTCCCATTTTATTTATTACAATGACCCATGTATACATGCTTATGAAATTAAGATTTGATACACCGATATCAATTTATTTATGTAACTAAATCACTGTTTTATAATCTTGTTAATGAGTCAATAATTTGATTTGTTTTTTTTGTTTTAATAAAAGTTAGTTTTTTTGAAATGTATATTCACCTCCCTCTGCTTTTTGTTTTACATCTTGGCCGAGGACTTTTTTTTTCTCTCTCCCTTTTTGTGTCTCTTACAGAGCTGCACTTTAGTCTCATGAAATTGCGCCGTGGATTGTTGCGGGGCGCGGCCCGCCAGCTTGAAAGCGAGACCTGGTCAGCGCGCGTCGGCGCCGTTCACATCTCCATCAAACAGCGGTGTCGAAAAAAAAAATCCAGAGAGGGATCACTCTCGCTGGCAGCCGCTTTCATGCTGACATCTCGGGGCGAGCTGACGAGGAATATGAAATGAATCAATTGATATTCCCATGGTCTCTGTAGCTTCTGTCAGCCAGCCAGGCTCAGCCAACCACAATAACCTGTTTACATGCGCCCAACACTGACAGTGGGGCCACAGGATGACTAAATCACTGCACGCTGTTTGTCAGGTGTGTGTGTGTGTGTGTGTGTGTGTGTGTGTGTGTGTGTGTGTGTGTGTGTGTGTGTGTGTGTGTGTGTGTGTGTGTGTGTGTGTGTGTGTGTGGGTTTGCACAGACATGTTTTTGCACGTGCTCCTGCTTGTTTGCATGCCTGTCGTGTGTGTGTGTGTGTGTTCAGGCCTTAAGGGAGTGAATGGGAACAGGTGGTAGCTCCAGACTACAGGAGCTCCTGACAGCAGTAAGGTCCCCAGACTCCCAGCCCCTCATTAAACATTGACACAAAAACACCGCAACTGTCTGTGTGTGAACAGTAATGAAGCGCATACGGCTACACCGGAATACACACTGCAACTTTGCACAGCACGAGCTCCGAGTCGGGGGGTGTTTGTGTGTGTGTGTGTGTGTGTGTGCGCGAGCTCTGTCCATCTGCGTGCGCTCCTTAATGAGGCACATTTGTCCATAGAGGTGTCCTCTTAGATATGGAGGAATTTGTCAGGTTTAGCAACAAAAGCAGCCGTCTGCTGTCAGAGGACGGACAGAACTGTCCATTTGTTATGTGATGGATGCCTGCCTGCCTCTGTGAAACAGTGTGTGTGTGTGTTTGTAAGTGTCCATGCAGCTAAGCCTGCACGTGTGTGTGTGTGCGTGCGCGGGAGACCTCTTCCTGTGCGCTGACCTGTGCTCAGGTCCCTGCTCAGTTCCAGTTGGTAATGACGTCCCTCGGGGTGCAGCGCGGTGCAGCAGCCTCCTCCGGTCCTGTCTCACTGCATACTCCTAATGACATCATGATCACACACCGGCCCCTTTCATGCCAAGAGCCCCCTTACTCACCGGCCCCGTCAAAACTCCCATCTTCAGTGTTTGCTCGCCGTCTCGCCGCCTGTCCCTTTCGCACGCGCACGCCGACAGCTTCGAGGCCTCGGCGCTTCCGTGAAGCTGTTATTCCTTCACCGACGCGAGGCCCGTTTTTTTTGTGTTGAGAGTGTGACATTCAAGAGATCCCGCTCAAGACGTGGATTGTCGCGGCAGCAAAATGCTGTGACCGTTCCGTGATATGTTTATGTCAAAAGTCATAATCTGTAGATATGTCGAGGCCAGATTCACTTTTTTACAGATTTACAGAGCATTGGTCCCGCGAGTATTTTGTTCGTCCTTGTATTAACTGTGCTGTCGTTTCAGACCCAGCTAGTCTTCTTCCTATTGAGTCCCCCCCCCCTCATCTGGTTGTCATCCCCTCATTAGCTCCCTTGTACATCCATACCGATTCTCCTCCTTTGTTCTCTGCTGGATGTGTCCTGTGCCTTTAACACTGTGTTATGGCCCTCGCATTTCAAATGAAAAATTGAGTTTTATTTTTGTGACCTAAGAAGTCCATCCCCGTGTGAACGGTTGGAAGCGCTGCCTTTTTCTTTTTTTTTTACTTGTTATCCAGCAGCAGGTTGCATCTCCAAAAGCAGTTTTCTATTCTAATCAACCCTCAAATGTCTTTTCTCTTCATCTTGGAATTGACAAAGAATGTGTGTTCTTTGTTCTTTTCTTTGCTGGAAACACATCTGCGTCTAGCGGTTTGTGTGTCGACATTTGCTACAAATATTACACTTCTCTCTGTCTGTGAGTCACGCAAAACCCTGTTAATGTTGTGGACGGCTCTAAATTCTTCAGTACCCGTGACCCTTTAGCTGCTGTAACTCCAAAACACTGCTAGCCCAAATGTAGCTTCCGCTCTCCTTTTGCGTTCCCTCCCCGTTTGTACCACAGTACATGCAACCAAACTACCGATTGGATGCTGTGGATCGGGGGCCCATGAATACGCTTCAAGCCCCAGAATCGAAGCATGTCTTCGGTACTTGTGCAGTAGAAATGTACGGAGGAAAAGCCCACAGCCTGAGCATCCGCGGCCTCTGAGAATGCTCCACGATGTTCCTCTTTAGGGGCCCTTTGTGCTGCATCCAGCCTGCTGTCATTCTAGTACAAAAGAAGGATCACAGGCATGCGTTTTCCAACCCAGCCTGCAGCATCAGCCGGGCTACCGCGGGGACCGTCTTCCCTTCCTCTCCTCACGCTGGGCCGCTGGAGTTTGATCTCCTCCCCCCCCCCCTCGATCGGCCCCGAGGCGTCTGATTAAATGCTAATTAAAGCCGTTAGCGCCGCTATCACCGCTGCTAACTCCTCTCCCTCTCTGTCACAGAGATTAATGCCCCTCGTTCATCATCCCCCCGCGCCCCAGCCTGAGTACCTGCCCGGCCTCGCAAAACCTGATCAAGTCATCAGCCCCCCCCCCCCTCTGCTCCGCTCCCTCCCAGCGCACGGCGATGGACGAGGGGTTTAAATTTTAATTTGAAAATTGCCCTCAATTATTTCCGCGGCGACCACTTGCCGGAGCTTCTCGTGTGGTTGAGTGGAAAAGGGTTACGGAGGCGGGTCAGTGGCTGTGATGAGCGATAAGGGGACATTAATAAGAAAGGCAGAGGTTCATTTAAAAGCAGAAAGGACAGTGGGAGCAGCTTTCTCATTATTTAACTCCCCTAGCTTTATTTAAAGGACTTTATTTAAGGATACCGAGTTAATGTGTCCTCCAGGACAGACGGTTAAAGCGCCTGACAGAGTGAGAAAGTTACGGCCATAACTTACACCCTGAGCACACACTGCGGTGCCATCTTTTTCACCCCTTTTGACATTCTCGGCGATTTCAGGCAGAGCGTAACGAGCCGCGGAGGGACATAAAGCGCTGGAACAAAGTCACACACATCATTTAGCTTGATTCTTTCACAATTTCTGGCCCGCAAATGTTTTTATTGGTTCCAAAATTGGTAATCATTATGAGCTATTGGAAGATATTGAGCTACGCCGTTTAAACTGCCGCCGTATCGGGGAAACTGGGTCCTGAGATGCTCAGCTACTCTGCGGGGCCTCATCCGGTGTTTGTTTTATCGCTTTTCCTGAATTGCAATCATTAGTCTTTCACAACAAAGTTTTCCCGTCGCATCTTTCAACGCACCTCACGGCAAACCGGTTGCTCTCGGTTCAGGATGAGTGGTGATTTTGGCTTTTTCAGCTCTTTCCGGTGAATGTCAGAGGAGAGGAAAAGCCGCGAACCAAGCGGCGGTGGGTTGACGCTTGCTTGACGTTTTATCCCCGCAGCTCGCCTGCTTTCCAGCCCGAGCCAGCTGATCTGGGCCAAAACACTGCAGTCGTCCAATGACTCCCAAGGACAACTAACAAACACACAAGGACTCGTGCACCTGCGACCCCAGTGCTCCCACCCAAAAACTCAAGTCCTCTCTCACTCTCATCTACTATCTGCCGGATGCCAAATGCTCCCAAACTGTCTGCCAGTGTTTAGAATGTCACAATGAACGCTGAGAACTAACATGCTCCACAGACATACGGGACACACATGGATCGGGACGGCGCGCTCACGTTCCATATGGCAATGGCGGCCGTGGATAAGGACAGAGTCCATGTTTTGGAGGTTGTAGGGCGGCGCTGCAGGAATAAACAACACCATAGTCGAGGTTAGCAGGCTTCACGGGTGGAGCGGGAGCTTTAACATTCCATCGCAGGTTGATTAAAAGCATAAATGAGTAACAGCGTGGTGTCCCACACTCACTCCATCATCCACTGGGCTTTTTTTTCTTCTTTTCTTTCCGGCAGCAGCAGGCGACGAACGTCCGGCAAACGGGAAGAACAAAGAAGGGGAGGGGGGGAGAGAGACGGAGAGGAAGAGGGATGGAGCGACAGGAAGAGGAGAGAATGAGAGCATATATCATGGCCGTTTTCAGTGACATTCGTGCTCTCGGTGCGGCGAGCCACTATGAATATCAATATGCACCCGCGGAGAGGAAACATAGTCTTTTTCTTTTTCTTCTCACTGGGCTATTCATGCACACAAGAAAACTATTCAAGTCAATGTAATGGCCAATCTCTGAGCCGGCTGTGTGAACAGCGCGGCCGCGGCTCCAGATCTTCCCTCTCGTGAGCGTGGCTCGGCTTGTATCAGCGAAAAACACTTTACGTCAAGTGCAACTGTGGCGAACGCAGTATATGTAAATCAGGGTGGATTAAACTCTTGCATGGGCAGAGCTCGACGGCACCAATCAGCAACATCTACCAGCCGACAGTTTTTTTTCCCCCAGTATCATTTTTGGTGTTTTCACACAGCCTCTCTCCTCTCCTCCTTCCTCTGGCGCTTAGAGATACGGAGTCAAAGGGATGCAAATCTACCCACTTCCTCCCCCCATCTGCAAACACAGATAGCCCCGGGCCGGTCCCAGGCCTTTCTATATGCAGAACCAGTGACAGGAGTTACACACCATTCTCTCCCTGTAACAAACTGTTCCCTCCCTAACAAGCCGGGAGCCTCGCTCGCACTGGGCTGCATGTGTGAGGCCGTGTGATTGGTTTGCTACGGTAATAACAACACGGGCACGCTGCGCTGGCTGCCCCCCCCCTCCTTTTTTGCATGTGGATCTTTGAGGCCTCCTCTCCCCTTCCCTGTTCGCCTTACTCAGTGTGTTTACATGATGGTATAATTGGAATCTTTGCTTAGTCGGACTATGGTATCTTTCGGGGGGAGGTGCTATTATCCCAATATACATGGCAGTGAATAAATCGAATCATTGGCCGATTCGATAGGTAGCGCTGTTTTCATTACAACTAGTTGTGATGCAGCCATTTCCGCTTGACCGCTTCACCACTACCAACAACAACAACAACAACATCAACATTACGAGAAAGATGGCGAGCGGAGAGCAAGGTGAAGCTACATCCCTCTACTATGTGTGCATGATGTTAATAGGAGCACAGCGAATGCGAATGGCGCTATTGGCTGATTTGATAACGGAGAGAAGACGCCGTCGGGATCTCAAGCATGCGCAAAGACGCAAAGTCCAGTTCCTCATCCGATTCACCGTCACATGCCGCACTATCAACTGGATCGGATCGAGTTATCAGGGGTGTTAGTCGGATCGTAGTCGGGCCGCACATAGTCGGACAAAGGTGTTTACGTGAAACGGATCATTCGATTTCAGTCCGACTAAGCCAGTTATTCGAATCCATGTAACCACGCTGAGTGTGAGAGCATGACAGAGAGAGAGAGAGAGTGTGTGAGTGTGTGTGTATGTATACACTCCATCTATCCTGTGATTGTGGACTGCTGGATCCGGGCTTATTACTTTAAGTTGTCTCCAGCCCCCAGCGCTAATCCCTGTCTTCTTCTGGGAGGGCTAACAATAATGCAACAAGATCCAGAGGTACTAATGAAATCCTATCAGGTTTCTTAGTCTGAATGTCAGAGAGAGAGAGAGGGGGAGAGGAAACAGGGAGGGTGTATGAGGTATTGATTGAGTGGAGACCAAAGCGCTCGCGAGAGAGAGAAAGCGAGGAGGAAGAAAGAGAGGCGAGGAAGAGCAGTCATGAGGAGAGAGAAAATAGTTCCGATTGAATGAAAGTGAGAGCGAGGTTTGAGGAGGAACACGAGGAAAATAATCAGAGAGAGAGAATGAAAGGAGGAAAGAGAGCGAAGAGGATTTATGCCAAAGGAAGAGATTAAGAGTGAATGCGAAAGTTGGGTACGAATGGAGACAGAATGTTTTCTCTTCAGTGACTGAGCATGCTGCAGCTAAAACACATCAGCTCTGACTTGAATAGGTTTCAGACCCAGACCAATTCTCCCTCGGCGTCTCCGCCAGACCCACCACTCGCCCCTGGGATTGAATTAGGCCTGCCCCATTATACAGTTGCCATGGAGACCCTGACACCTCCACTGACGAAGTGAGAGCCACGCAAGGCTGAGTTGCTGATCACAATGTGTGTGTGTGTGTGTGTGTGTGTGTGTGTGTGTGTGTGTGTGTGTGTGTGTGTAGGTATCACTCAGTTGATGCACATGTTGAAATAATTGGGGGCTTTTCTTAATCTTTGGCTCATATACATTTTCTCTTTTTATTCATCAGCCCTTTCTTTTTTGTATTAATTAGGGTTCTATTAAGTTCTATGGTAAAAAACAACAACAACACACAACACAAGATTTTAGCTCCAATTGTGAACTTTTCATGAGAAAAAAAAGCTTTTTCATATAGTCATTGCAAATTTTGTTTTCCCCTAAAAAGTATGATCATTTGCCAAAACAATAAAGAACATACTAAGTACTTTACTGTATCTGAAACCTACAACATGAAAACAATTTGGAGATGATTTCGAGGTGGTTTTCAGTCGCAAAATCACAAAGAAATGAAAAAAGCAATATTGCCACCACCATGACTTACAACTATAATGAAAATAAGTCATCTTAATGACAGTTTTGTGGTTACTTTACCAGTTGAACCACACACCTAGTCCAAACAAACCATTTTTCTCCATTAGCCTTTTTTCCCCTGAGAACTTTGTATCTATAACATCAGTTTTCCTTTTTTGAAAACCACATGCTTGTGTTTTTGCGTTATTATTTATTTTGTCACTTTAGTGAAGAACTCCCCAGCAAGCAGAAAACATAAAGTTTGCCTGTTAATATATCGACCAGACAGCAAACAACAATAGCATTAAGTTGCAGTCATGTTTTGGGCCTCATAACTCATAATAATATTCACTCCTTATATTTGACCTGTGGTCAGTAATGCCTCATCTCGTAAAACCATAACAATGTGCTGAAAGATAATAAAAAACGCTCCATATTAAGCTAAGGGGATGTGTGACGTTGGGTGATAATTATCACATTTTCACATCGCAGGTACTCATTTGTCTCTGTGTAAAAAAGTGGATCAAACACTGTATATATGCCTAAACATTTCCCAATGAGAGTTATTCATTTATAACAAAAAATGTACTTGTGTCCCTTGAGAAAACCAGAGCTACAGAGAAGTTACCCACTCGTACCATCCTCGCTGCACACACACAAACACAAACATAAACAATTGGATGGAGCTGAAATCAGATACCCTGCCTGTGTCCTCACATCGGAATTTTACTCACCAACGCAGTTCAAATGGACGGCCAGAGAAAGGATGCCACCCACAGCACCATCTGGCTAATGCTCCGTCCTCTGCTTATGAATTACGCTAAATTGTGCCCAAGAGAGAGGAGCCACATGTTCATTATGAAAGCTGCAGGGGTATTAGAGATCCCCTGAGTCTCACCAAACGAGCTACATGTCACGAGACGGCGTGACACACAACACGGTGCCACGAAAGGGGGAGACAAAAAAAAAAAGACACAACCTTCTCTGGATTTAATAGGATATATTCATCAGGCGGCCTCGTCTGAGCTCTGACAAGAGGATGGTTTTCTATTGTTTAGGCTATGATCAGCTGTTCTGTCAGAGCAGAGAGTGTCTGGCAAGTCGTGCAGTTTTGTCGGTCGGGCCGCAATGGAGCGAAGCTGCACTGACGGATGTCACCCCCGTCACCGAGTGACACCTGGACCTGAATTGAAACACGGTAACCATTTTGCAGCAAAATGCTTACAACTGCAGCCGGTGTGCGTGAGCCGCCCCCCCCCCCCCCATTTGGTATCTTTATCTGTGTCTTGGCCATCATGAGACCAGCCTATCAGCATCTGTCAGTCCCTGCAAAACCCCCTCCGGTACCATAAAAAGACGCGGGCCCCCTCAGTTAAGGAACCGAGGATGGGGAACCCAGTAGGGACCCATAGGACGGTATGGAGAGAAATAAAATGCTCTGCTGCTGGCTTTTTCCTTCTTCTTCTTCTTCTTCTTCTTCTTTTCTTTTTCCATGCCACTACCGTGCGTGTGTGTGTGTGTGTGTGTGTGTGCGCCATGCATCGCCATGCAGGCAGATGGGGGAGGTGGAGGTGGAAATAAAACATGCATGAGTCGCCTGCAGCCCAGAAAAATAATTACTGTCATTTAGCAGACATGTAGAGGAGAGCGGCCCAGCCTGCCCACAGTACAGCGCCACACCGCCTGCATACCGATGAACTGAGGGTACAAACGGAGACGGAGGGATGGGAGTTGCGTGAGGGAGGGCCCGATGTTTCCTCCTTTTTTTGGTTGTTGACGGTAACAGATGCCGTGGTTTATTTCGGGGAACGTTTTCATCTGTCACTCACAGCTGACGGGATCCTTAAACGATTGCAATCTAAAGAAATTAAACAAAAAGGGCTCTTGCTGTCATCCGCCTCCCCTCTCGTGGAAGCTGCAGCAAAGCTTGATGTGCAGCGCTTTTCTGGGATCATTAGTCTCAAAGGACGCAGGAAGTACAGTATATTTCTGCAAAGATCAGAAAACACGATTCGACCTGCGTCTTGGCCGAGGCTAAACCACGCGTTTGCTCTGTCGCTCAGCTACTCCCCCTCTTCCTCTACATCTGTACATCTCCTTCCGTTCGTCTCCCGCCTGTCCTTCGCCCTGAGTCACACCGCAGCACAAAATTGATAGAAAGTGGAGGGATGCCAGTGGAGGTCAAACGCGCAAACGCCTCCTCCCCGATCGTTCTTTATGGCTGATCTAGTGGCGGAGCCTTCATTACCCTGAATTATACGCTGCGATTATTACCTCTCCCCCCGGCCCGCGCGCAGGCAGCGCGGCCCTGGCCTTATCGTCTTATCATCTTACCCAGGAGGGTCGTAATGCAGGAACTCTTGATGTACAGCGCAACATCTGCCTTCAACATGACTCTGAATCTTTGAACTTCACCTCCAGAGTTTGTGATGTATGTGACGGGGATCAGAGGCCTATTTGTGGGGAGCTATAGGGGGATTATTGCCTGGTGGGGGTGGGGGTATTCCATAGAGCTGTATCTGTACATTTACTTAGACTTGCTTTTTAAACTTCTTCCCTCTGATGCTTAATCACAAATCCACCAATTTATTTTTTGATGTCCTGTAACTTAAACTTCTACCGCACCTTAAATAGAAAAGTGTCTGCGATGTGTGTAAAGTGCACAGTACACATTGTGTTGGCCCCTCGGATGCTGCTGCTTCTACGTGCTTATTAGCTGAAGTCTTTCTTCCCATCTGTTTCTGATGTTTGGGGGAAACTCAGCGTTGACCCGACTACAAACAAAGGTTGCTCAACTAAAATCTTACCTTCAGAGTGCTTGATCTTTTATATATTACATCCTGGGAGTCAGACAGTAAAATCCCTTACGTTGGATTATTTTTTCACCAGCACACCTCCATTGCACATGTTTATTACTACTGGTGTGATAATCTGCGAAATCAGCAGGGTGTTCAGATAGTAGCAAGCGTCTAATTTTCGGGTGGGCACACCGAGAGGACCTGTAGATATCAATGCTGGCACAGGGGGGGGGGGGGGTATGGAGCCAAATCCAGGTCAAAAGTTTTGTTCATTTGAAAAACAAATGTGAACCTGAAAGTGTGAACAACAAAGTTCTGTTGTTGAACATTGAAAAATACAACAATGTATTCAAAATAAAAATAAGTGGACGAAAAATATTTTCGGGGTGAATACAGTTTTGACTAAGCTCTATATATTTTTTTCAATCTTCACCTACATTTATTTTTTGATATTCACTCTATTATATTTTTCGGTTGCATATTTTATATTTTCGCAGAGGCTCCATAGATTGGGGGCAGGAGGACAGCAGACAATAACTGGATTCAGCTTCATCATCTCAGCTACAACAGAGATTCCTCTGGGGTGTTGGGAAAGGTTTTCCCTTACAGATTCCTCTCTGTAATATCTGACACACGGCATCACATGCCTTTGTTGTTAGTTAAAGCTGTGGAACCAAATGCACACCAGGTGGAGCTGAGGGTGCAGTTATATAGCTTTTTCCATCTGAAAATATGTCATCTGCCAGCGGTGTAAATGTTATTATGTGACGCCCTTGAGTGAAGAAAGCGGCATACTTGCTTCATTGCAAGTAGAGTTTAAATCACGTGTTTCCAATATTTTGTCCAACATATTCATTTTAATCACAAAATCATACGAAACACCTCTCAGTGAAAGTCAAATACAATTCAACAGCAGGTAATGATTAACAAAAACCTGCATTACTACTATAAATGATTGTAATATTATATCATGCATCTCATTTTATAAGATGATTATATAGTTATTTTGTAGTTTACGACTTACAGCAACCACTTTCATGTAACAAAGTAATTGAATAGATTGATGCACAAAGCAACCTAACCACAAGAAAGTATCAAAGACGCCACAGACAGAAACATCAAGAAAGGTGCAAAATATCCAAGTTGCTGCAGCAGACGCCGTTCTATATTCTATATATTCAATATTCTTTGAATAGGCTTTGAATAACCCTCCATAAACATTGAATCCTAGACAGCCAAACTGTACATGTCTTCCATTAGACCCATTAGACGCTGGTGAGCAGCCACGACACCACGCCTACAGTTCAGTCTTCATCTTCATCGCAACAACGGCGGTTGCTTTATGTCTTACGTACCACCCGGGTCTTTATTCCTATGCCAGATAAAAGGGCCTTCTGCAGACAGGCGTAAACAAACGTTTGTCTTGTGTCTCAGCAACGCACTCTCCCAAGATCTTAGTGCCAAATAAAACATCGTTGAGGGGAGGCTTGGGGTCGAAAACATGCTGTGACACCACCAACGCAGTAAGTAAGTGCACACCATTTCATACCACGTGCAGGTGCATCATGCAACACAATCGATCCGCACTAAAGTACAAACATGCGTCCCATCACTCGCGTGTCGAGTCAGCCTTTCTCTACATTCAGGGGGACGGGACGGCCGACTGGAAGTGACCACAGCAGAAGGCCACGAGCACTCGCTGTCGATGGGCACAATTAGAGAACTTGTTGGGCTGCATCATGACCCGAGTGTAAGTACAGACTCAGCGGGGGGGGGGGGGGGGGAGGTTGTAAACAGGGATTTGGATGACACATGCACACACTCGTAAATAGACCCCCCTCTAGCGCGCTGCTATATCAAGCGGCCAGGCAGGGAGTCAGGGAGCCGTAACAGGGCTATTAGGACTCCCAGGGACCCTATCGATCTCCTCATTGATCCCCTCCTGCTAGGCCGGTCCAGACAACTGCAAGGGGTTTATATATCTACTACAGCGATAAGCAGTGAAACACCACGGCCAAGAGCACAGGACAAACCAGAGGAAGGGCACCAAACGAGGCGTAAGAGAGAAGAGAGACACTTAGGAGACACAGAGAATCAGAGGGACAGAAATAAGTTTGAGTTTGAGTTCTTCCTCCTCCACCCTGGCCCTTTTCTTTTTTCCCCTCTTCTTTATGAAGTTCTAAGACCATTTTTAACAGAGACAAACCTCTGATATTTGCAGTTCCCCTTTTATCTTCAACGGCGTCTCCAAAATGATAAATTGACACCCCGGGCCCTTGCGTAAGTCAATGGTTTTACAATATAAAAACTATTACCCAAAGTGAAGGAGATTTATAATCTGTGACAAAACAGGGGGAAAGGGTCTGGTGAGCATCATGGTTGTGGAGACCAGCCAGGCTCAGACCTTCCACACGCCAGCGAATGGATCACATTGAAGTCGCATGTGGGAGTAAAGCATCGAGAGATAACCTCACTCCACAGGACCCAGCCAGCGGACCTGCTGTGCTTGAAGAAAGTTAAATATCTTAATTACAACCTAATTAAATAGTTTTTTACCGAGCAGTCCCGCAGGGCTTTTGCTCACTGGCCACTGGCTTCTGTGGAAGAAAATAAGGCAACGTCGCCCCCACCGGAGCTTTCACGGTACTTCATGGTAAATGACCATGTGTTTATTTACACGATCATCTAAACAATCCAAAAATGGATACCCACCTACTCTGTGTCTTCCATCCAGATTTAGTGACCGTGAAATGAAAACCTGTGTCGGCAGTCTGACCGTAACGTGTATTAATTAATAACAGAGGGGACGGCAGGTCCTCATCAGAGTTCTGCTGGTTAATAACTGGCCCTTCACTCCTTCCCTCACATTTAATGTCTCACCCTGTCTATAATTATCACCCAATAATGAGGTCTAAAAGTGTGCGAGTGTGCGTGTGTGTGTGTGTGTGTGTGTGTGTGTGTGTGTGTGTGTGTGTGTGAGCAAGAGAGAGCTTAATTTGGAGGTTTACAGTCTGCACACAAAATACATATTGTTTTCATGTGCAAAATGTTAATTTGTTGACATTTAGCTCTAGTGAATTAATTTGACAGCTACAGTTACATAGCAGATGACGACATTTATCGAATCACTTTCCAGATGATTGTTACATTCTGTAACACAATCTGTTTATTGATGGAGATGAATTTACTCTCAAAATGTTTCCTCAATGTTGTCTAACGACAACAGCAGTATGCTGCTTTGCTCGTGGCTTATCTCGCGTTTCTTGTTTTTATTATTATAACAATACACACACATCTGCACTTGGCCGCCCCTCAGCTGCTACTCAGTGCACCTCTCTAGGGCCCAATCCAAGTGTCTGCACTCAAAGACTAGGACTGTGAGGGCGGGCCCCCTGTCAAATTGTTGGGTGCTTGAGGATTTTCACGCAAACATCTTAAGCCCTTTATGCACATTTTCAGTAAGTCTAAATGTGCGTGCAATTCGCCCACAATCCTTTGTGGTCTGACGTTAAACATGAGATTAAAAGGGAATCCCCGGAGGTGTGGCACATGGGGCCTATTAGATATACACAAGCATTCACTTTAAGGATTTTAAATAGCACATAAAACCACATTAAACCAGAGGAACACAAGCACAGGCTGTAATCAACACCGGGTTCATTCGTTAGTCATATCTTTCAATTTTTCCTATTTCAGCTGTTTTGTCTTTTACCTTACACTAAATTACATTACATTACGTGTCATTTAGCTGACGCTTTTATCCAAAGCGACTTACAATAAGTGCATTTCAACCATAAGGATACAAACCCAGAATAACAAGAAAGTGCAATTTCATAATTTCCTTAGGAGTCCACGAGAGCCTGGCAGAGTTAAGGCAAGAAAAAAACTCAAATTAAAGTCTACTGTAATAAAAGCACCCATTGAAAATTAATTGGTTATTTTGGCCTCCAAAATATTGTGTTGCAGCATAATGCAATCCCATTCGGATTTATTCCATTCAAAGCCTCTCGCACTCAAGCATTCACCAGGCGACAGCACTCCTTGAGGGTCCTTGAGGGTTCAGGGTAAGAATTCTTTGGCGGGGGTCAAAGGAAAGTGTTTGCAGCTTCGCCGAACCATGACCTCTCACCAGGGAGGGTGAAGGCTCTGATACGATGAAGGTATTTCTACAGTAATTTTGTTTTATTTTCTCATCGCTAGCTCATGAATATCCGTAGATGAACTGTGATGTCAGCAGCAAACTCAAAATATTCTTATACTGTATATTAATGCTATATAATATACATTAATGCTATTAAAATATAACGGTAGTAATGTTACGTTCATAATTGGAGGGTTGTTTTTCGATTCAGCTCAAGCTTACATATCACAAAAAGCTCACTCACTGCAGTGAGGAGGAGGAAGAGGAAGGGGAATTGTCAGCTTCCTACAAGGCTTTTTTTAGGGCAGCATGCACACAAAATATACTCCGCCTGTGGTATCTGCTACTTGCTTATAAAAACGATGCAACTCTCTTTGCTTCCCTGGGTTTTTCAGCAATACGCAGTTGCATCAGAAGCACCAATGAAATCCACTATGATCCAGGGAGGACTTCATGGTACTTTGTCAATCCGACAGAGAGATTATGCATATTTCAGTGAACCCATGGTGTCAACGCTCAACTCAGACAAAGTGGCCGCGGCCGGCTTTGCAGAGTTTCTGCCAGCAGCAGAGTTATGTGTCATTAGTATTAGTATGGCACAAATGTACAGAACTCGAGTTGCTGCAGTGTGTCACAGCTCCTGTCGGCTATCCACTCGCTGATGGCAGGGAAAGGAAGTTTTAATTTTTTTTCATCCAGCAACAATGTAGTGTCAGCAAAGCAAAGTCCATGAGCCGCCTTCTGCTGCTGGGTGGCCGTGCATGACTCGAAATCTGGAGTCCAGTTGAGCGACAGGAAAAATGAATGTGCAAAAAAAACAATAGATGTCATTTTATGACTATTTCACCAACTACGAAGAGAGCAACAGACTGTGTTTGGCCGACGAGCTGGACTGCAAATCCCCGAAGCTCCACATCCGCTGCCACACAGAGAGCTGTTTGCTGTTGTTCATATTGAACGTGTCGCATGTTGAAATTGCACTGAATTTGACAGTTCTGTCTTGAATCCACAGCATTGCACCCACCAAGTGTGAAGTAGACTGAATGAGCGGTTGTTGAGATGAGCGAAATTGACGTTTTTTCTATAGATGCAACTGTTTTTTTGCAAAAATCCTGCTCATCTCACCTGGTTCTTCAGCATCCCTTTTTGACGCTTTCCATTGTCAAACCTAATCTGCATGTTACATAAGGCTGCTCCCCAACATGATCCATTATTATTATTATTATGTCTGCTTGATTATTAAATAAAGTCGACTGGGTTTCACTTCATCTATTAAGGTGTATAAATGACACCGGCTTGTTTAACCTGCATGTTTAAGAGGTCATGCGATGTGGTTTGCCTGGGATGTTGTAGTGGATCAGCTACAAATATAATGCTGTTGTTTTTATTCTGTGTACTCATGAGTACATAATGAGTCCCAATGGAGGAAGGTAGAAATGTTGTTTGAGTCCTAAGGTAATTATTTTGTGGCATTAAGGATGTTTGGTTTGGCTCATCCTTACCTACCTGGGCAGGTGGGAGGTTGAAATGATATGCTGTTGATAAAATGTCAGTCACTGCAGATGATCTTGTGATTTTTAGCCCAAGTAGTACTGGTCTCCAGCAGCTCCTTACTACATGTACTGTCTATGGTGTGGAGCATGATATAAAATACAATGCCAGTAAGAGTGCTATCTTATTTTGTAGAACAAGTCTAAAATTCTCTCATTTTAAATTGTCTGATAATTACCTCACTGCCTGTGATAAGGTGAAATATCTTGGACATTTGATTACACAACAGATGAACGATGATGAATGTCGTAAGATGTATGCACAGTTTAGTATGTGTACAGATGGAGTGAAGATGTCTCTGTTTAGAGCTCATTGTACACCACTCTACACTTCACACTTGTGGTCCAATAATAAAAAAGACTCCAAGTAGCTTATAATGATGCCATCAGAATATGTCACGTCCCTCTGATGGAACCCAAACGCAGACCAGACCAGATGGGTTCAGGTGAAAACAAAGAGTCTTTATTGACACTGTGCAAGAGTAGTCCAACGTGCAGAATGGCGAGTCAAGGTGAGGTGGTGGGGGTGGAGGCGTCTCCGTGGCTAGGCGAGGTTGACGGGTTCCCAAGTGCAGAACTAGAAAACAGGACAAAAGACAAGTAAGTGTTTCTCAAGGGAATTCTCGGGATCTCAGTAAGTAGCGGTGGTAGCGAATGCAGGCACACGTACTACTTCGTCTAACAATCCGGCAAGGACTGGATGTCGGTCTCAGCTTAACTAGGGTGGCTAATCAAGATCAGGTGTGTTGGCTTGATTGGCCGCAGGCCTGGAACTCTCCGCCTCTCCACGTTGCTCGGTAACCATGAAAAACAAACAGACAATAGGGAAACATGCTCAGGGAGCTGGGGTCGTGACAGTACCCCCCCTCCGACGGACGCCCCCGGGCGGACCACCCGGTGCACCGGGGTGGCGTTGGTGGAACACTCTCAGCAGGTCAGCGTCCAGGATCTGACGCCGCGGAACCCAGCACCTTGCTTCTGGACCATAGCCCCTCCAGTCCACAAGGTACTGGAAACCCCGGCCTCGTCGCCGGGAGTCCATGATGCGTCGCACCGTGTAGGCAGGACCTCCGTCAATCATCCGAGGGGGAGGAGGCCGAGAGGGAGGGGGTAGCAGGGGACTGAGAAGGACCGGCTTGATGCGGGATACATGAAAAGCAGGATGTACCTTGAGGGATTTGGGAAGCCTCAGCCGGACAACTGCCGGGTTGATGACCCTCTCTACCTTGAACGGCCCAATATACTTGGGGTTCAGCTTCTTGGATTCAGTTCGCAGTGGAAGGTCCCGGGTGGCCAACCAGACCTTGTCCCCCACCTTATAGTGGGGTGCGGGGGAACGGCGACGGTTGGCCTGGGCCTGGTACTGACCAGAAGCTCTCAAGAGGGCTGCCCTGGCCTGGTGCCATGTCCGGTGGCAGCGCCGGAAATGAGCCTGGACCGAGGGAACCGCAATCTCCTTCTCCTGCGAGGGGAACAACGGGGGTTGATAGCCGTATAGGCATTGAAAGGGCGACATACCTGTGGCGGCGGTAGGGAGCGTGTTGTGGGCATACTCAGCCCAAGGCAGCCGGGAGGACCAAGTGGTGGGGTTAGAAGAGACCAGGCATCGCAGTGTTGCCTCCATCTTCTGGTTGGCCCTCTCCGCTTGGCCGTTGGACTGGGGATGGAATCCCGAGGAGAGACTGGCAGTGGCGCCGATGGCAGTGCAGAATGCCTTCCATACCGCCGATGTGAATTGGGGACCTCGGTCGGATACGATGTCCCTCGGCAGACCGTGGATCCTAAAAACCTCCTTGACCAGGATAGCAGCAGTCTGTGTAGCTGAGGGTAGTTTTGGGAGGGGCACGAAGTGTGCAAATTTGCTGAATCTATCAACTACGGTTAGAACAACTGTGTTACCTTCAGATAGGGGAAGACCGGTTACAAAATCCAGAGCCAGGTGGGACCAGGGCCGCCTGGGAATTGGTAGAGGGTGAAGTAGTCCTGCACTGGGTCGATTTGTTCCCTTATTCCGTGCACAGACTGGACAGGCAGCGACAAACCCCTGAGTGTCCTTTCCCATGGCTGGCCACCAGAAGCGTCTGCGCAACAGCGCCATGGTACGGGCCACGCCCGGATGGCAAGCAATCCTCGAGGCGTGTGCCCACTGGAGTACCGCCGATCGAAGGGGTTCGGGCACAAACAAACGACCCGGTGGGCCATTACCTGGACCAGGTTGGCTCCGAAGGGCAGTCTTTACCTCCTCTTCGATCCTCCAGACTACTGCCCCCACCACGAGGCTCCGGGGTAGGATGGTCTCCGTCCTGGCCCTTGTCTCCTCGGTCCTCGCGAATACCCGGGACAGCGCGTCCGCCTTGCCATTCCGGGAGCCTGGTCGATACGTGAGGGAAAAGTTGAAGCGACCAAAAAATAAGGCCCACCTGGCTTGACGTGAGTTGAGACGTTTAGCCGATTGCACGTATGCAAGATTCTTGTGGTCGGTCCAGACGATAAATGGTTGTTCCGCTCCCTCAAGCCAATGGCGCCACTCCTCCAAGGCAAGCTTGACGGCGAGTAGTTCTCTGTTCCCCACGTCGTAGTTTCTCTCTGCTGGGGAAAGACGACGAGAGAGAAAAGCACACGGGTGGAGCTTACCATCGGCAGAGCTACGTTGGGACAGGATGGCGCCTACGCCAACCTCAGAAGCATCCACCTCCACCACGAACTGACGTTTGGGGTCCGGCTGTGTGAGAATGGGTGCCGTGGTGAACCGGTGCTTTAGGTCCCGGAATGCTCTGTCCGCCTCCGGGCTCCAGCAGAAGGGCCTGGCACTGGACGTCAGGGCTGTCAACTGGGCGGCCACCCGGCTGTAGTCGCGGATAAACCGGCGGTAGAAATTTGCAAACCCCAGGAACCTTTGGAGTTGCAATCTAGTAACAGGCTGAGGCCAGTCCAGAACCGCCCTCACTTTCTCGGGATCCATCCTCACCTGTCCCTCAGAAATAATGTATCCAAGGAATGATGTTGTGTGGGCGTGGAAGTCGCACTTCTCTGCTTTAACGAAGAGGCGATTCTCCAAAAGGCGTTGAAGGACCTGCTGGACATGCTGGGTGTGGATACTGTAGTTCTCCGAGAAGACCAGTATGTCATCCAGGTAGACAAACACAAAACGCCCAATCATGTCGCTAAGTACCTCGTTTATCATCCTCTGGAATACTGCAGGGGCGTTAGTAAGGCCGAATGGCATGACTAGGTACTCGAAATGGCCCATGGGGGTGTTGAACCCAGTCAGCCATTCGTCCCCTTCTCTTATTCGGATGAGGTGATAAGCGTTGCGGAGATCAAGCTTAGTAAACACCGAAGCGCCCTGCAGGGAGTCAAAGGCAGAGTTCATCAAGGGCAGAGGGTACTTGTTCTTGATGGTTATATTATTCAAACCCCGGTAATCAATACAAGGCCGAAGGGACCCATCCTTTTTACCCACAAAGAAGAATCCAGCCCCTAGGGGGGAAGATGAGTGACGAATTAGGCCCGCTGCCAGGGCATCCCTGATGTAGGTCTCCATGGCCTCGCGCTCCGGTCGGGAGATGCTATAGAGGCGTCCCTTGGGAAAGGTGGCGCCAGGAATCAGGTTGATTGCACAGTCATAGGGTCTGTGAGGAGGAAGGGCCAGTGCCTGTTGTTTACTAAAAACCTCACCTACGCTGTGATAAACCGTTGGCACCAGAGTCAAATCCGGGGGGGGGGAAGACACCACCTGGCGGGGGATAGAGTGGGAGCAGGCAGATTTAAGACAGTTAGCATGACAGTGAGTACTCCAACTAGTTACCTTGCCTGTCACCCAATCCAGGGTGGGGTTGTGTTTCCTCAGCCAAGGGTGACCAAGAACCAGGGGCATGTGTGGTGAGGACAGGATGAAGAAGGAGATGTCTTCCGAGTGGTTGCCCGATAACTGCATCTTCACTGGCTCCGTTCTCATGGTTACCCGTGCTAGTAGTCTGCCGTCGAGGGTGGTCGCTTCCATGGCCTCCGAAAGTTGTTCCTTGGAGAGCCCCAGCTGTTCCACCAGACTAGCATCGATGAAGCTGTCATCTGCGCCAGAGTCAACGAGTGCATTAATCTCCACAGACTGGTCTCTCTTGGTGAGGGTGACAGGAAAAAGGGGTCTGGCACGAGGGGAGGGAGTCTGAGTGGTTTGGCTCGCTAGAAGGCCTCCCAAATTTAGCGAGCCCGGGAGTTTCCCTGGCGCTGAGGACAGGAAGAGATGTAATGGCCCGCACGTCCGCAGTAGAGGCAGCTCCTGGTATCTCTCCGCCGCTGGCGCTCTTCAGTGGACAACCCCTGTCTGCCCACCTGCATTGGTTCAGGGTCAGGCAGTCTCACCTCCCTTGTCTCGCTAAGTGTCGGGCGATTGGGGTGCTCTGTGCCTTGAAAGAAATTGGGTGACCGTGGATGGTTTGGCAATCCCAACCGTCTCTCCCTTCTTCTCTCCCGACATCTGTTATCCACCCGGATGGACAAGGCCACCAGGTCTTCGAGATTCTGTGGCTCAGGATAGGAAATTAACTCGTCCTTCAGTGGCTCGGTCAACCCCTGGTAGAACACTGCCTGTAGGGACTCGTTGTTCCACCCACTCTCTACAGCCAGTGTTCGGAATTCAATCACATATTCTGCCACGCTGCGGTTTCCCTGACGCACAGCGAACAGGCGCTTTGCTGCATCCTTACCCCGGGTGGGGTGATCGAACAGCCTCCTCAGCTCTGCCGTGAATTCCTGGTATGCGGTGGTACAGGGGTCTCGTTGCTCCCAAATAGCCGAAGCCCACTCCAGCGCTTTTCCCCGGAGCAGCCCAATAACAAAGGCTATCTTAGCCTTGTCCGAGTGGTAGGTTTGAGGTTGGAGGTCAAAAACCAGACCGCATTGTAACAAGAAGGATCTGCAACCTCCCAGATCTCCCTCATACCTCTCCGGTGTGGGCACCTTGGGCTCCCGGACCGATGGGGAAACTTCTCCAGCCTCGACCAGGGCTGGGGGTGATGCAGTTGGCGGAGACGCAGCAGGAGCATTTAGCTGGGCCTGAATGGCAGACAGGCTGGCAGATAAGGCTTGTACCGACGACATGATCTCCTGTAGGGCGGTGCTGTGTTGCCCTAACAAATTTCCTTGTAGGGACACCGCATGGCTCACAGAGTCTAGATCCGCTGGGTTCATGGTGGCCGGATTGTTCTGTCACGTCCCTCTGATGGAACCCAAACGCAGACCAGACCAGATGGGTTCAGGTGAAAACAAAGAGTCTTTATTGACACTGTGCAAGAGTAGTCCAACGTGCAGAATGGCGAGTCAAGGTGAGGTGGTGGGGGTGGAGGCGTCTCCGTGGCTAGGCGAGGTTGACGGGTTCCCAAGTGCAGAACTAGAAAACAGGACAAAAGACAAGTAAGTGTTTCTCAAGGGAATTCTCGGGATCTCAGTAAGTAGCGGTGGTAGCGAATGCAGGCACACGTACTACTTCGTCTAACAATCCGGCAAGGACTGGATGTCGGTCTCAGCTTAACTAGGGTGGCTAATCAAGATCAGGTGTGTTGGCTTGATTGGCCGCAGGCCTGGAACTCTCCGCCTCTCCACGTTGCTCGGTAACCATGAAAAACAAACAGACAATAGGGAAACATGCTCAGGGAGCTGGGGTCGTGACAGAATATTACTAGAGAGAGACCGAGATGGTGCAACGCCAGTGAAATGTTTCTGACTGCGGGAGTTAATACTTTCCAAGCTGTATTATTAAATCTTATGTATAAATTCATCTGCAGGAACAGCTCAGAAAATGTAATCACCTTGGGTTTGTCAAATAGGTAGGTCTATGTACTTTGTGACATTGTATGTATTTCTATTTTTTACTGTTTTGTACTATCTGGACCTTGAGTCTGAAATAAAGGTTTGATGATGATGATGATGAGGAGGAGGAGGAGCGGAAAGTGGCTGCTTGCCTTAAGGCTGAGGCTTGATTTAGTTTAAGGCTGAGGACCTGGCTTAGTTTAATTTTTCATTTCTTTGCACTGCTGCTTATTAACCACATTCTTCAGCATTTTCTGCATAATGCAGAATGATTCTTCCAGCGCATTGCGCTGATAGTACTTGCACTAGGGCTTTGACTTGCCATGGGACGTCTTTCCATTGCAGTACTGCTTCTTTTCTTCAACCCATCGTAACAAAACACACTTCCACCTTTTAGTGGGTCGGCTCACCCAAATGTGTGACGAGACACCCACGACGAGGCCGGTGTGTCTGGTCAGGTCCCTTAAAGTTACCTCTTTTCTCCACTATTTTTGCCAAACAGCTGCATATCAGACCACCTGCAGATCCCTCTAATGTGGTCCAGAAGGCCCCACAACACGCACGCAGGCCATTGAATGGAGAGGAACACGTTATTATGATTAAATATGATTTCTCCCTGCAGTGGATGTGTTATAATGATACAGACAGTGAAATCCCCATGAGCAATAACGCATTCCCAGGTGAAAATCACACCACGGCCCAGATGAGCGCTTGCCTCTGATTATACGTACTATCTTCTGTGATCTGTACCTGCATTGCTTTGCAGTGTCAGACTAGTAGATTCATCCTGTGCTATCAGCACCATGAAAGTGCCATGAGTTTGCCCTCTCGCACGCAGTTACCAATTACATCAGACGGCTAAATGTGGAGCCACAAAGATTTATAATCTATTTAACAATTATTAGTTCCAGTATTAACCCTCATTACTCGGTCAGTTCTGCCAATTAAAAAGCCGATACTCTATTTCACCTGGGCATCAGACACAGGGGGGTGTTAAAGTGTCGAAAAACATCGCTGTGGTGCAATATCTAGATACTACAAGAGCTGAGCTAGGAGGATCAACTCCATAATGATAAGACTGATAAGGTTCATAAAAGAATTAAACTCTCAGAGTGCCAATAAGAGCTCTGATGCCTGTGCTACATTCACAAGAAGCGTTGAGTGGGAGTGGATAGATGTTCATTCACAATACCATCCAAGAATAGCCTAGTCATAATGAGGCCTTCTTAAATGAGTTATGACGTGTACACAAAGAGGAAGGTGCAAAGTCAGACTGTAGGTTGATGGTAAACAAAAGGGAGGAATAAACTCACTCTTGCCACATAGCAGAAAACAATCTAATAATAATAATATATATAATTTACAATTAAGTCACAAGTGTCCATCACAAAGATATCTGAACCATAAAAAAACGTTGAGGTGGAAGATGTAAAAAAGGTAAAAAAACATGTGACTTCAACAGAAACAAATGTGTGTGTTCAGCACCTGAGCTTTTTCCAGGTTTGACTCATTTACAGCTTTATTATCCATTTTTTATGCCACAAAGAAGTTTATACGTTACAGCTTTATAAGTTCGAAGCAGGGTATCTTCTTCCTGGGCCTTCTGTGCCGTCTTACTACAGTTGAATAACCTAATAACGTCATTATGACGCCACAGCTACAGGTTTTTATTTGTCCCACCTCACAGCTAACAGCGCGGGCCATTCAAATATTGTTTACATCAGAGCTAATAATATTAACTATATAGTAAAAACAACACAATAGACAAATATACACACTACTGCAGATGTAAAAAAAACACAGAAGCCGTTCACTTATCAAATGCTGTTCACTATTTACGGACAAAGTTCCAAGATCTGCCAGCTAGTTTTCTGTTTGGCAAAAGTCACGCTGGCCCACTGAGCGCTGTACGTTGATGCAGACGTACCGATGAGGCTGCCTGGGTCAAAGAATACACCCAAACATGTGAAAATAAATAACTGATAATAATAATAAAGATAATAAAGAAAAAGGCAATCTAGATTATTATAAGTCCACCTAGAGGACCTCGGGCTTCTCTCACATAGAGACACGGGGGCTGAATCTGGATAAAAGCGCTCCTTAAAACGAGCTGCAGTGGAAGCAGCGCTGCAGATACACAACAAAGAAAGACAGGAGCTGTGCGATGAGAAAATAAGCTAACGGGAAGAATTATTCTTTAAATATGTATATGAAATATCTATGACTTTGTGATTCTGTTTTGGCTTGTATGACCCTGACGGGCCTCCACAGGTTACGAGTATTGAGACCAAAGTACATGTTTTATTGAATTAGTTACATAATCTATCAGAAATACAAAAAGATGAGTGACAATTGAATTACCGGAAAACATATTATACAATAAATGCATAATAAAAGAAAGATGATATACATCTATAACTAAATTAATGATAATGTTAGTGCTAATTCAACATGGCTCTGCATTATCATGCTGCAAACATGTGAACCACTTTCCACGTTCAGTGAAACAAGTTTATGGGAAAGTGACCTTACGACTTCTCTACTGTGCTGTGTCAAAGCAAAACGTTGTGCAATAGTGCAACATTTTATCAGCACAAACGCTGTCGACCTGCACGCTCACTGCCAGCTGGTAGCTGGATGTGGTGACAAAGTAAATTTGAACATAAATTACCATTAACTTAACTTAACTTGCTTGAAATCTATTGGAACGGTATTTTTGTTCTTTTTGTATAGTTTGAACACGCATAGTATTTCCATTGGTTTGATAATCAGTAAAACAATCTGTGAGTTCTAAAGTGGCTGTGAGTTCTACGTCTAGTTGTGACATTGCATGTCATATTGCACTATGCATGTTACATTGCACCATCTAGTGCATGACATAATCTAACAATTATGTTATGTTAGAGTAAAACATAACTAGGTCCTTTCTGTTTTGCTTGTTTGCATAAAACCGTATACGCAGGCTTGATATCGAGCATGCAACTCGGTGGAGAGTGGTTACACTTAAAAACCACACCGGGGGTCATAGTGCACGGTGCAAGGGCTAATGTGGCCGCCTGCTAACTCCACCGGGTGTTTGATCAGCCTTGCATGATGTCAACACACTATCACCTGTCATTAAAACAGATGAAAGGCAATTAGACTAAATGATCTGCTTATCGGTTATCACAGTTAACAACTAAATATCACAGGTTTAAAACATACTGACTGCCTTCCGAAATGTATGACCATCGCGTTGCCAAAAAACTATCAGCCAGAGTGAATATAAAACCGAGGGGGCAGGAACAACCCAGCCACCTCCCCCAACGTCTGAAGACACACACACACACACACACACACACAAACACACACACACCTTCAACTGCAGCAACACTCGCTGGTACTCAAACCTGGCTGGAGGATTTATTTATGTTAGAGCAGGTCAAAAATTTAAAAATCGCCTCTCTATCATTCTACTGGGGAAAAAAAAGAATTAAGGACATTTAAAAACTTCAGTAAAGAAACAACACGTGAGTTATTTGATCATGAATGTGAGGAAGCAGCTGTGGTCTCTGGCGCGCATGGTGGTGCCCGGGGCGGGATTTGCGATCACCTGCATCGGGGCCTACGTTGTGTCCCTTCAGACGGACCACAGGTACACTTTGAGGGTCGTCTCTGCCTATGGCACGGTGGTGTTCGGCATCCTGCTTGTGCTCACCGGAGTCTTCTGGAACATCTGCCACAGCATGAAGAGCAAGATGTACCAGAGCGGAGGACGCGAGCAGCACCTGCAGATCTACACTGTTGACAGGTAAGACCACCGGAGACATTATAAGAAGAGTGAAAGAAAACTGCCTATCGATTTCGTATCAAACCCTACTTACAAAAAGTATAACAGTGGTAACTTTCATTTTAAAAACAAGAATTTGAGTGAAAACATAAATAATGTTAAAGTTAATCACATCATTTAAACATAAAAGCATTTTCTTTCCCTTCTATGTGATTGCATTACTGTTGCAAAAGTTAATGATAAAATATCAGTAACTCTTCCTCTCTAGAAGAATGGAAACTTTGTGCACCACAAAATGTTTTGGGATTCAAGTCAATACAAATATAATTTGTCAAACTGCTGATCTGTATGTATCTACCTCTGCAGAAGCTCCTTCCCTCCGTCGTACGAGGAGTCCCAGGCCAGCCAGCCGAGTCCCGATGCGGCGCCCGAGTTTGAGGTGGCGGTGGTGGTGGACGGGGCGCATGTGGCGCTGGGCCTCGCTCCTCCTCTCTACAGCCAAGACGCCTCGGAGGCCCCGGACTGCACGTGGAGCTGGGAGCAGCCTCCTCGCTACTGTCAGGTGGAGCGCGTTCAGCAGGGAAACGTGGATGCGTGAGGCGCAGACGGGGGAGTTGTCACGACGCCGGAGGGAGGAAACGTTTTGCCGAAGTGGCTTGAAGGGAAAGCTGACTGGCGATGGTTGATGGGAATGTGCTGGACAGGACGCTTCAGAAGAACGGGAGGTGCCTTTTGAATATGGTACGAAAGATGGACCAGATGTGCTGACATCAGTCTTCACCCTAAACTCTTCGGGCGGACCCTGCAGTACATTAAGGGCTCTTGAAAGAGGTGAATTCTTGTGGTGTTGTGCTGATGTTGGTCGAATGCTTTTTTGTCTCAGGCCTCGAGCCTGAAATTGCTGCTTAGTAAATAACCGAGGAAAGTATTAATCCAGCTGGATCCATTGACGGTCAGAAATTACCTTTATCTGCACTGTAGCAACAATTTGTACACTATTAAACTATTGCAGGTGTAATACAGCTGCTTGCATTGGAGTTAAGGGAGCTACCTCTATTCTGGGGTTATTTGTATTATGTAAATAAAAATAGGAAGTTGTTGAGTTTGTGTTCAATATGTTTCTTTCCCACTAAAACATAAATGCAAACGTTTTATAATGATTGCTATAAATTACATGTTTTAAATGGAATTCTTCTTAACCGGCAGCTTTATCTATTTTCAAAGTAGGTCAAACCAACACTCACACACTTTTTATTTAGAGAAAATATTTAGATTTAAACCTTGGGATGTTGGGATTAAATGGGCAACAGCTAAGAACCACAATCACATTTATTTGTTGTGGTACATTTTCTTTTGCAGGAAAGTCCTGCTGAGCATGAAATTGTTTGGGATCACTTAAATGATTGTATCTGCAGTAATGGAGACACAATCATTTAAGTGATCCAAAATCAGACAACAGACTTAAACATAAAATACTACTGAAATAGAACCAGCAAATTAAATTCCTCGTACAGACTTTTCTGCAGAAACATGACGGCTTTGTGTCCAATCTCGGTCTGCACATCGAGGACAGACAACAGATGTCCTGTGATCTGAGCTAATGATTGCATACTTTATCTATATGTATAATGGACGTCTACCCAGAGACTCGTTTGAAATTGTGCATGTTTACTGGGACACACAGAAAGAACACACCATGACGTCCTGACCGACTGTTTGAAGAGATTATGGGTTTTCTCTCAAGCATACCTGACAACGCAGTTGAAAAGTTCACCGCAATAAAGATAATGGTGGAGCAACAACTCAACTGTGCGGATTGCTTACATTCATGCGCAAATGAAAAACCTGGTTATTGGCAGCATTTGAATTAACCAGTCCTTCAAAAGACGTATTAGTATACGATTAGACGCTTGTCTTAGCGACACATTGACAAACTGGCATTGACCCTCATCCAACCTCGGAAACCGGCCTGACATTATAAAACAGGCGGCTGGGGCAATAACCTGTAAAGGCTGACAGGTAATGTCTGGCTGACTGAGTGAACACATCCTTGAGGATATCCACTGGCACATCCTCAATTCACGATGACGGCAATAAGTGTGTTTATTAGTTCCACTCAGAGCCTATAAAGATCAACCCTCTTCATTTCTTATCTCCACACAACAGCTTTAGCGCATTTCACACTACAATCCAAAGCAGGTGCTGCGCTCGACAAACAAAAGGCTCCTGTTCCATGAGGATGTTCAAGCGACCCGTGATACGTGGCATTCGCACAACATTGTGAAGGATATGTTTGATTAAAATCCTGGAATGCCTGCGGGCAACATATCTCAACATATATGTGTTTTTATCTGTCCCCTTTATTCCTGTCGGTTTCGATTAAAAAAAGGCAAATATCGCACACAAATAAAGTTTATTTGGGTAGAAAAGAAAATGATATATTGAAATATGGTTATATGTCATTCCTAAACTGACAGATGAAAGCAAAAACCAGATTAGCAAAGCTACCTAAAATATGTTTGCTATTGCTTTACTTCTTTTAAATCTCTCCCTATCTAGAAAACACAAGTCTGACAGATTAGTTGTGATGTTGCGCCTGTTTTTCTTCTTAAAAGGTTTTACTCACTTCAGCATTAAATTTTCAAAAATTGACATAAATGAGTGGACACGTACAAGTAATATGTCAAGCAAACACTGCACTGTAAATAAAAAAAGATATCTCAGGCCTCCTTAGTCAATAAATCTTTATAACTGCAATCCACAAACATTAACACTCTGTCTACACATCCAATATGTTTGCTGTCTTTTCCATTGTTTATTCCTGGCAAAAAGGAAATGTCCCGCATGGTTTGGACACTAACCCTATGTTTTTGATAGCTGACTGATGATAGTGGTCAATAAACAAAAAGGAGAATCCCGTGCTTCCTTCTGCTTAGTCGTCATTGGGAGAAGGAAAAATAAACAAAATCACCATTAAGCTACAGAGAATGGATTTAAGTCCGGGAAAAGTTATTTACTTGCGTGTGTGCGCAGCTAGATGCATGTGTGTGCGTGCATGTGAGAGTGAGTGTGTGTGTGTGTGTGTGTGTTTTCCTGGAGGCTCATGTGATGACGTTGGGGCCGCGGCGCCCCGTCCTCTCGTGGACGTTAGAGATCTTCAGGGCAATGGCGATGAGAGGACCCAGCACCACCTGCAGCGAAGAACACATTAGAATCGCTTAGCAGCTTCCTCTTTTTTACAGCATGAATATGAGACTATCAGAGCTGCGATCTTACACTAAATCACGGTGTTAACGGTGTTAGTACACCTTGATGCAGACCTGCGCTTTGTTGCGCAACACAGCACATGCATGGCAGACGTCATGTGGGTTTGAGGCCTAAAAAACATCGTGTTGGTAAACCAATAGCTCAACAGCTTCCAGGATGGATAACTTAGTTTGACTTTGCCCCTGATTCAACCAGCATTTCAAGAGGCATTAACCTCGTTTGTCAACAAGTTACTGCTATTTGCAAGAGATAATTCATTCAAACCTTTTGGGGGATTGCGGTGTAACACAGATATGAGCTGTGAGGACATGAGTCTTCTCATGTGTATAAGCTGAGCTAGGTATTTGACAAATGTAAAACATATCTTAAAATAACGAGGTGCACTGCACACCATGCTAATATTGCTCAATAATTATGTGATGTGGCTTTGAACCCTTCATATCACAGGGGTTGTGTGTTGGAAAACAACCCACACACTCACATACACCATTTGGCATTGCATATACAGTAGCATGCAGGAAGCATACAGGAACTATGTCTGTGTATCAAAGTATTTAAAGGGCTTTCAGCCCAGTGAGCGTGAGTGAGTGTCTAATCATGTGTGTCGTGTCTGATTATAAAATGTGCGTCGGGTACGGGGCAGAACGATTAGGAACTTCATTTATGGTAGAACATTAAAGATAAGTTGTCCAAGGGTTAAGTGTAAGTCACATAATGGCAACAAGGGAGATTTAATGACAAAGTTAAACAAATCAGTTTTACCTCAACGTTTGTGTATTATTCATCAATAGGTCGCCCATACTTAATTAATAGATCTACTTTTCCTAAGATCAGAATATATTTTCAATATCTCACACCTGAATTATGTTTGAATCAAGGTAACGCTCAAATGCATATGTCTACCCGGGCTGGAGACGCCATTGGTCGCGTTTTGACCTGCCGATAGCATGAAGGGCGGTCGTTGACCTGAGCACGCATCGTTTGGTGAAGCGGGATGGTAGGTGGCCAAACCTAAATGAGCCCGACTCGCTGTCACGGCTGCAGCTTTACAACCCCTGGGTATGGTTAAAGTGCACTACCTATTCCAACACCCGTAGCCACATCAGAAGCTATTGTTTCTTATCACTCCAAAGTCTACAGGTCAACTAGCTGGCATTTCACAGCTTAGGCTGTATTACCACGGCAGTATCTGCACCCATCATTGCAATCGTGTCTTGTTGTTCAATCCAATACGAACCAATGGTCAAAGTTACACTTCATCTCAAGCGGCTGGGACTAAGGAGGTTATGGTGGAAAGAGCAAGAGGGAAGGAAAAAGGCATTTGCAGGCAAAAGTGATACCGGCTGAATAAAACGAGGAGAGATGATTGGTTGTTTGCGGCAGTTTTCATTTAAATATTTAGTAATCGGAGTCTGAAATGCATCCCATCACTCAAAGAACGGTGTGCCAGTTGTGAATCTATTATGTATATTACCGAATAAAACAGACAAGCTACTTCTGCTACCGTCCCATATCATTAAACATTTTATATTATCCATTTTATGGGGACTAGAATGGCCGAATACTGCGTAACAAAAGACTCATTTTAGAAGCCTTTATGTGCACAAACAGAACCGAACCTCTGTCTCAGAGTGTCGCTCTCCCTCTACCTGTGTCTCTCTGCTGTGTCTCTCCGGGTCTCTCTCGAAGCTCTCGGCGTAAATGCGGATGGTGGCGCCCGTCCCGCCGCCGCTCCCGCTCATCCGAAACACTAGGCGGGACGCATCAGTGAAGACGATCCTTAAACCCTAGAAATACAAAAACACAATGTTCACATTATCCATTGTTTGGTTTGTTTTGGGGATTCAGCGCGTAATACATCTGCTTGATAGATTCTCAAAATGACAATTGTCTAAAAGAATTCTATTAGCGCTTCTCACTGAAGTGAATGAAGAACTACATGTTACAACACCAGCTTACAAACCATACGACCATTGGCAACACTGTCAATGTAAGACAATAATGATCTGATGTGCAGTAACTACAAACATCCCCTAGATGTCGTTATGTGGTTTGTTGGGGCAGTGTTCAAACTTGTCCCCCCCTTTAGTGAGCTGTTTTATGTTAGACGGTGATAGAAAACTACTCGTGTTCAGTAAAATCCCAAGACACTTTATGAACGATTCGTAGTTCGTAGATTTGGTTTGGTAGCTCATGTAGTTCAAACAGCAAATCACTTCTCGGCGTTTATATCGAACTCAGAGAAAACATTGTCCTTATAATTTAGAAGTGTACCGTTTCCTCTTTTAACTCTATCTACGTTTTCAAGACAAACAGGATGTCCTTGCATCAGGCCAGCCAACCACAATTCCTGCTACCTGACGTAAGCAAGATAAGACTCTTTGACTAATGCACGTGTGACGACTTCTATCTGCCCTGCATTCCACAGGCGCTCTTCCCTCGTCCCATAACAAAGCAAGGAGCATGAATATGTAAAATGTCCCGTTGGTTCTACTGAGGCACGCCGTATAGACTTTATCTCAAGAGCGTACCTTGCCAGAGTCTAGGTGAGGAGAGACAGTGAGGATGCGAGATGTCCGTCCTGCCGCCTGTCTGTCTATCTATGTTTGAGTGTGTCAGCTCATCTCTAACAATAGAGGAGCAGTTATCAGGAGGCCGACTGATGCCGGTTAAAAACAACGTCTGCTTCAAAGTTCAAAGGCCCTGAGTGGAGCGCATACCAGCCAGAGAGCGTGTACGTCCGTCTCCGTCCATCGACTTATGCCGTGGCAAAATGTAGCACGTTTCAAGCCAAAGTGATCGATGACCCATGTTTGACATTTTAGCAATATTATTATGGCGTAGACATTTTAACATTCTACATACAAAATTGGGGTAAGAGACAAACCTCCAAACATTATACACAAATTCCCACACACACTCTATATAGCAAGCTTTCTCTAAGAGGTTATCTGCTCATGGAAAATACCTTCATCTTTTAATCCAACTTCAATTTTGGCGATTTAGTATTTAGTTTTAAATGAAGCCCCAGTTATTCACAAAAAGGTCTTAAGCTAGAGATCTTAGATAATTGCCATATCAGCCTTTGTCTTTATTGTAATTTACAAGATTTTTTTAGCTAATGGCTAACTTTTAATTTACATATTTATTTGTTTTATATTTATTTCAAAATGAACATCAAACTACTAACAGATACTGTATGTTTATATTCCATAACTGTACATTAAATATTTCTGACTTTTTCTGACCATTATTAGTATGTAGGCCTACTTTATTTTCCAATAGTACAGTATCTTCATTTGGGTATTACGTAGGTTCTTTGGCTACGATTTCTATTCAACCACTATCCATGTGCCGATATGTAGGAAATGCAGAATTAGTGCAGCAGTCAACTCTAAAAGGCCGCCATGCCACTGCTGTGTAAATCCCCCGCGCTTTGTCGTTTGCATGTGTTTGTGTGTGTGTGCGTGTGTGTGTGTTTACGTGCCAACTTGTCCCCCCTTTAAACCCACTTGCAGTGGAGCGACTGCAAGTGAGACGACAGCTGATATAATTCTGTCCTGGCAGGAATGTTTGCTGTACGGTAATAACACACACAGGGGTGACTGGGATGCTGAGGATTTGCCACTGAGGTTAAATCACATTTTGTGGCAACAGACTAACTTGCTGTGGTGCTGCTGTAACCATAGTTACACAGAGAAATATATAAAGTACAGTGTGGCCTTTACTGCTGTTAAGGTACATCGAGGTAAGTCGACCAACGAATTCCAGACACTACCATGAAAAACTATGTATGTACATGTATGCGTGTGGAAACATGCAGCCCGAGTGTAGTTTCAAATTAATTATGTAACTATCATGTCCAAACCTTTGTCATGAGACAGCATTAAAGCTTAGTAGGTGGTCTAACTCACAAGAAGCGGACAATTGAGTGCACGGGTTTGTAAGGGAGCACACAAGAAGTGAGTGTGTGTGCATGTTAAGGTGCTACAGATCTTCTGTCAGTAAAAAAAACAACTAACAAACTGCATCTTAAGCCAGATACAAATTAAACGAATTCCTTGAATATAGCGAATATATATACTATGCAAAATATTTCATAATATATGAAACAATATTTTTTTATCTTATATATATATATATATATATATATATATATATACATTTTTTAATCTACTACACAAAGAAAATAAGAAATGAGTCGGTCTAGATTTAAGTTTTACTAATATAGCTAAATTATCAGAGAAGTTAACAGTAGTTGTCATATTACTGTTTAATATATCTGTAGTGTTTGTATTAAACTTTTCCAACTTCCCATGTTCTATCTTCCCTCTTTCAACCCAGACTGACCTGGTTTCGAGCCACGGTTCCATCGACAGGGTCGATGTACTCAAAGTTGTCGGCCCTCTCCACGCTGTATACGTGGTCTCCCACAGCAAACTTCTGGCTGGTGAATGCTTTGTCTGAGATTACTGACTCCAGATCCCTCATCAGGTAAAAGGCTGCGCGAGGGTCCAGGCCTTCGTAATCAAACCTGCCAAGAACCAACAAAAAGATTCACATGGATGCTGAGTAAGACTGACGCAGGAAAGAAAAACCTTTCAGGAAAATAATTTGACTGCATTGCTTTTACTTAAAATGGCCCGGCACTGCAAGAGAGAAGAGCTACCAGGTTGATTTTTTATCAAAATGATGACAGATGTTTGTGTTTTTAAGCCTTTTTGGGGATCTGCGTGGCCTCTCCAACTTCACGTTGTGGGAAATCAACATGAAATTCGGTACACTCTCTGTGGGAACAAGAAAAGCTGCAGCAAATGTCAGTGGGAACAGTGACTACAGGAACTATCTCTGCCTGTCACAGGGGAGAAGTTAAAATAAGAACAACCGACAACCAGGGAGGAGGACTGCAAGAGAAATGGACGAAGGTGAAGGCCTTGGAGACAGATTTGCCTTCGGTGGGGATACAAAGGATTGCGACTTTAGGGAAAAGCAAAGTCAATCTCAGGGCTTGTCCATTGAGATTATTTCAATAATGATTCCAACATGGAAAGTAATAATGTAGGTGGACCAATGAAGAGACGAAAGATAGGGAATACAAATAAAAAGTCACGGACCAAATGCTTCATGTGAGCTGCATATTCAGAGAGCTTATTTATTACCTGCAGAAGTAGTTACGTCCGAACATGGCCCAGTGTTCTCTGACAATCTGCTCCACAGCCTTTTTCCCAGAGGCCATGATGGACAACCACACCAGCACCGACCACAGTCCATCTTTCTCACGAATGTGGTCTGAACCTAGAAAAGAAAGAAAACACTCTGTTAATAAACGTCCTCATACAAAAAGCTATAACCAAATTCAACTGTCAATTCTCTGCAGCTGTTCTCTGTGAATGAAAAATATATTTTTCCAGGAGGAATATATTGATCCAGGAATGAAAACATGGCTGGCTAAGTGTATCTTGCTGAGTAGATCCCCATTACTGCTGTATCAGCTTCATCCTCTGGTGTACGTCTGTGTTTCGGTGTGGCTAAATACCTTTTCACATATAATAATTATTATAATATGTAAGTTAATAGTGTACAGACTTCCAGAACAGAGTATCTTAATAAGATGGCATTTCAGTAATTATGAGAACATGGTAGGCCGCTGGTGACTGTAGCTTAGCACAAAGAGGAATTACAGTAGTTAGTGTTCTCTAGAGGCTGATGGGCTATTGCATGTTTTTGCTCTTTTGTACAAAACCAGGCTGGCAAAACCCGTCTTAATGCTAAGCTAAAGTGGCCACATCCTGGCTCCAGCCAATACTTACATATAGCTAAAAACAAGATACCGGCGTGATATCCAAAACGGTTCTTTGGATATTTAACCAATTACTAAGACCCTCTTTTACAGATAATTTGAGACAATAGTGTAGTAATCCAACAGTCTACAACAACCCCACGTAAAATGGTAGTTGAATTTGGCGTAGTGTTCATCTCAACCCCATGTAACAAAATGTCAAGGTTTAGAAGACACGCCCTAAAAGACACACACACACACACACACACACACACACAAAAACAGAGGAGCAGTTCACACCCTCGATCGGCCTCCTTCACTTGGGAGGGATTCCTCTGTTCTCAAAAACAGCTGCACAGTAAAAGTATCTGTTAAGGGGGCACGTCGACATTTTAATAAGATTGATTATGTTTGTAATGTTTCCCCGGCAGAGCTTGGAGCAGAAAAAAACTCTGCATTTGGGTGTCATTTTAAGTTACATGCTTATTTCCCGAGAAGAGCGCGAAGGTATCATTATGCTTATTTTATAACACAAAACAATTCTCCGCTTTTGTTTTCTCCACCAAACCCCGACACACCAAGAAGTGTCCCTCCTTGCCCCGGGCCTGGCTCTGACTGCATGCAGCTGTTAGGAAACGGGGAAATGACAGTTGTCATTATTTAATCCCCATCCCACTGCCTGTCTGCTCCCCGACACACAGCGAGACAGAGTAGAATTTACTTATTTAATTATCATACCTTATCATAAGTTTCCTACAACACCGGTAAATATTGTCTGCACTGTTTACCTTGTTACGCTAAAGTTACAATATGGGTCATTACACCAGGGAGCCCTAAAGTCACAGCTATAGACATTATACTGTATGTCGTGTGAACTAAAAAGTCTAAAGATGGCAACAATCAAACAACCTCAACATGTTTACTTATAAAAAATAGTTGAGTGTTTTCCTGAATAAGTGTATGAGAGTCGGTAAAGAGCAGGGGTGGTGTGCAGCGCTGATGATTTAGCACTCAGGACTCTCGCTGAGCTTTTGGCCTTACATGGGTCGACAAGCAGACAGCTCCCTTAGTCCTCCGAGCTCTCTGCTCCTTCCACCTCTTTTCCTTCTCGTCAATACTTCTCATATTTGGACTCTCTCTCAACCCTCTCACCCACCTGTTCCTAGCTTTTCTTTAATGATGTTCACACCTGCTAACATTTCTTCTTCTTCCCTTCCCTCTTTTTCTAGATTTGGATATCATTTTAAATCACAAGGATGGATGAAGAATAAATGTCAGAGGAAAGAGGAAAAACCATAGGAAATTGTACCGCTGAAATCTAAACGGCTGTAAAAAAAGATGAAGAGAGATGAAGAAGCGTGGAGAGGACAAGAGCGAAGTTGCGTGTATTATTTGTGCATGCACGCTGTCTATATGTGTGCGTCTACATTCACAGAAGTTGCCACTGGAAGCTTGTCCGCATGTTGCAGTCATTCAGGGAGCCTGTCTCCTTTTATAGCAGAAGAATGGGGAATATTTACACATGCAGTCAGGGTCACAGCCCTCACATCTATTACACAAGGCTTTCTGGAGCTACAGGCAGCGAGGATGCAACACTTTACAACACTAGGCCTGCAGCAGACTGCTGAGTGACTGCTGAAACGTATTTCAATTTAAAAGAAAAGGAAACGTTGAAAGCATTAATATTACAAAGGGTTCTTTGTAAACATGCCAGCTTACAGCATCACTTTCTGGCTCAACTTTGGCCTGTTTTCACGTACAATAAGAGGTACTGACATCTCATCTTTTTAGTTCCCGCTCAAAATAAAGTTGGTTATAAAATCTGGCCATGCTGTTGAGAATAAACTGCTTAAAGGAGAAAAAAACATTCAATTAATCAAGACCACGTTGCTGCTGTATGTGTGCTGTGACAAAGTGGTACCGCACACAGGTTTTACCTGGCTCAACTTTTCCAGCAACGCAATGCAACATCAGCAGGCGATGCACCAGGCGATGCACCGTGCTGGGCACACGGCTGAAGGATGACATCATCCCCCCCTTAATAACTGCTCACAAATCCTGTCTTTGTTCAAACCACTGTGCCGGGTGTCGGAATCTGAAAAGCGACTAAACCCGCGGATCCACTTCAAACCAGCCACTCTGTGTCTCACACTGTCTTAAACGTAAGCACCACGCGCGTGTTCCATCGGATTCCTGTTCCGCTGACACAGAGCGCCGTCTTCGTGAGTGGAGTGTGTTGTTCGGAGTGAAGAGGTTGTACCTGTCCCGAAGCTCTCCTCCCCGCAGAGGGAACAACGGCCAGAATCCATCAGGTTCCCAAAGTACCTCCAGCCCGTGGGAGTTTCATACAGCGCCAGTTTCATGGCTTTGGCCACCCTAAGAAACACAAAGCACACAATGTATTTATCGAACACCAGTCTTTCTCAGTTCTGACACAAAGATACAAACAATCGTCTGACCTTTGAAATAAAGCAAACCAAATGATGTATGACAAGCGTAATCTGCCAGCAGCTCATCCAATAACTTAATAAGGCGAAGGCAGCGAGAACAAAGTGAGTTAACCTTTTAGCTGATGTTTGCTTTGAACCTGAGCCATGGACTCGCATGGGAGGAGAAGCACAGGGAGTGTGTGTGTGTGTGTGTGTGTGAGTTTCTATGTAGGTTGATATGTGATTCCCGGAGAGGGATAAAGGTGAAGACACTGCAATATGTTGGAGGAAGAATCAGGGAGGAGGGGGAAAGGACAAAAACAAAGTCTAAGAAAACTTGTCAAGTGTGAAGAAAAGTATCTGGCTGAATACAGGGAACTACTGTAACATGATGATTCGAGAGGATGGTTGACACATTTGGATAAAATGTGAAAGCAATAACGTAGTATCACATAATAAACAAAATCCTATCTTGGCACTTTGACGCGGAGGCCTAGTCCCGCCTCCCCTTCTCACTCGTATAAGTTTCACTTGCATCAAGTAAAAGGATTTCCATTGGATTTTCTGCCCATTTTCTAAACTAAACTCATTAATATCATTACAAAAAAAGCAATTTACATTCGGCAACGACATGTGGATCAGCCATTGGCACAGTGTGAAAACAATGTCACGGGCCAGGTCATAGCTATATCCAAGGATACCAAGATCATGTCCTAAATGCTGTTTCTGGAATCTGAAGCGTTCACCGACCTTTGGGAGAGTTGACATTCTACAGCTATGCATATAGTGCACGGAGAAATAACTAAAGCTGACTTGCTTTGGTCAAAAACTCCTGTAAAACAGTGCTTTAATCAACATTTTTGTAACAACAATGGTTTAAATCAATAAAGTGATGACCAACAGAGTTATCGTCCAGCTACGCTGTCGTCCTCAGCTCCACGGAACATTTAAGCAACTTTAATTGTTGCTTTGTTTTCGGTTCACAACCCGCAACTGTTTTGGTTCACTCTTACATAATTCTCCCATAGTAGAGTTCCCAGCAGCAGCTGTTCGCAGCAAAAGAAAGCATTGATAAACCCACTGCATCCTATCTATTCAGCGGTGAACTCAGAGGAGCGTTTAGCAGCTATTAAGAGCCGGCTTTTTTCCTTAGGAGCTAAAAAAGAAGTGAAGATTCATTATAATATCTGACAAATTCATCAAGTGGATCATGGGGTGTGTTTGTGTTGCATATTTCTACTGACCAAACAATCAAGCTTAAATACAACTGCTTTTAGGCGTATTAATAATAGTACAATATACAATCATTGGATTCCTGACTATGTGGCGTAAAAAGCTTTGAAACTCAACTGTTGTGATTTGCAATTGTTTTGGTGGTAAGAAATGGGGCTGAGGTTTCACCAGAAGAATTTGTCGTACTTCTGAATCCTGACTTCATTCCTAGCGGCTAATGAGAGCTGAAGTTGTTGAATGCCAGCAGAAATAATTTATAATGATAAAAATGAGGCTATTATATTTTTACTGTCCAGAATAATAATAATAGATACCCATACAGCTTTTGAAAAAAGTAGCAAAATGAAACATATCATCATTTCAGATAAAGACAAATGAAAAAGAATCCACCCTGCGAGAGAAAGCCGATTGTGTCTGTGAGGAACAGAAGGGAATTTCTATATTATTGTATTATAAAAGTGACCATTCCAAGCCTGCTTGCAGAGATATTTAGTGTGCAACAAAGATGAGTGCTCAGTGTCCTCGTAGATCCCCACGCATCCCTCCTCAACCAAATCATCCACACCTCCTCAGTAACTGCCGCAAGATGTGAACTTCCCAGGACGCAACAAAACAGTTGTTGGACTCGTGTAAATCACAGTGCAATATATACGGATGTGGGTGGGTTTCTGGGTTGTGCACGTCCACACAATCATCATGCACATAAATAAACTCCTCAGTGCCCAGCACAGTTGTTTACGTAATGGGATAAATAACCAAATAAGAGTAACCAACGTTATTCCCCTCTGGGGAAGCGAGAACGGAAAGCCTGGCACTTCTACAAGAAAACAGAAACTCTGGCCTGAAGAGCCTCAGACGGCACGTACCCGGCCAACACAAGCACTGAAACAGACGGCACCAGAACTCCGTTTGTGCTTCAGTGTAGGGGCAAAACAGTGAGAAGAAATCCTGTTTACCAGATGAGCTCTAACTGAACAACAGCATGGCAACACTAAAACACACGTGCGCCACAATCGACAATCTTCACAGGCTCAGTGAAAAAAGAAAAACGCGGTCAGACATGAGGAATAAACTTAGTAGGTTTATATTTAGGGCTTTAATCCCCATGTGTGGAGGTGCGACCTCTCAACTGTAAGCCTTTGAGGTCTGTTGACATCCGCTTTCTCACACTAGTAGAACTTCAACATTGTCAATAAATGTGACAAATCAAAGGGATCCTGACACAAGGTTAGGTTTTTCCTGTATTTCTTAATACCAGTTGTATTTTTGATGGGTTAAGTCTCATGTCGATTGAACATTATGATGATTCTTACTAGTGCTGTTAAATGATAAAAATATTTAATCACGATTAATTTAGGTCATAGTTAACTCAAAATTAATCACAATTTATATATATTCTAAATGTTCATTTTTTCCCATATTTTTTTAGTTATTTTAATGCTCTAATCAACATGGAAAAGTGGATTGGCTTGCTTTATGCAAATGTTTTATTTTATTGAAAAACGACATTGCCAAACAGGGCGGTACAAAATAAAATTATAAAGTGCACATCTCAGGTAAAGGCTTAGGGTTTTGTATGTAGTTGGAAATAATTTGCCTTAAAAAAAATACATGTTGATGTAAATTAATTTACTATACGATCATATCTGTTTAATAAAATAAAATTGAACAAACAAGGTCAACGAAAAAGGTCACAAGATGTGATGAGAAGGGTTCCCACAAGGTGAAGGGAAGGCAAAGATTTCACAAACAGCAATGACCACCTTCCAACACCCCTCATGAGCTCAACGCTGAAGATTACAAAGTTACACACACTTGTACACACTCATCAACCAATATCTCTTTTGCTTTCTCTCTGTCCCTATCTTGTGTATATCAGGATATAGAAAGGGGTAATGTGAGGAATGAAGAATCTGCAAAGTGAAATATTACCAGCGTTTGGCCTTGGCTCGATATTTTACCAAACATAGCATACAGTGCCCTCTCCCCTCACCTCCCCCTCTGAAGAGAGCTCAGCGTGAACTTAAAAGCTTTCAGCTGGCATTCAGACAAAAAGAACCGCGCGGTGGAGCTTTACTTGGGCTTGAAACATTCTTCTTGGCCTGAACCTCACTGGACTACACAAAGAAATGGAATACACTGAAGATGTTGCCTTAGTGGCCAACACTGAAAATCCCGGAATGTGAAGAATTAAAAATAAAGTTGAGCGAACATCTGTAAATGGTCCCTGCTGTTACCAACAATGTTTAGAACGTTATCAAAATACAGGAATATAAATATTATCATCTAGTAATACTACAGCAGGGTAGAGAAATGTGCTTGTGGGGTCAGTGTTTAATTTAACTTGTTTTCCTAATTCTCCGCCGTATAGGAGACATCCTAAAGTCCCGTAGGAACATTGGAGGATTGTTTGGGACTGTAAAGTCCGGACAGGACTGGTAGTCCTTGTCGCAGGTTTAGAGGAAGGCTGGTCCCTCAAAAGGGCTTCCTGCGCCTCTGCAGGCCCTCACTTGGTCCCAGTGAAGCAGCTGCGGTTCTTCTAAAGTCTACAGACCTCTTTAGGTTTCTTTTTCATGCAGCGACTCCTAAATCTTTGTGTTAATGTTGCACGGTGGGCCTCCAGGTCACACTGCCTTCTGTCTTTGTTGTGAAGCCGTCCTGGCACCGTCCTTCCTACGGTGGAGGTTACCAAATCTGACCTTTGGCCGTGCCGATCAGGGATTCAGTACAGACGATGTCCCGGTAGCGGCACAGCAGCAGCTCAGCCCTTTCTTCTCCCTACATCCTTCCATCCCTCCAGCGGTTAAAGGAGAGGCTGATGCTTTCTTCTTCTCCTCCTCCAAAGCCTTATTGTGTTTGTAACTCAGATAGACAGACACCATCACGATTTTACACCTGTAACTTTGGCCCTCTGACCATCTGAACCCAGATACATGCCTCCCTCTCTCCGTCGTTGTTCCTTTATTCCCCTCGGTCACACAGAGCCGCACACTGTCCACGAACCAGCGCGTTTATCAAGGCGTTTATAGCACAGTTTGCTTGGCTATGCATAAACACACGGCAGGGAGGGCTGCTCAGTGTAAACACACTGCGCACGGACACACACGGCGGCCACTCGCTCTCCTAAAAAGGCCTACAATTGGGCGGGCTCCAGGGGACGACAACACACTGCGCAGGCACTTCGACACTCCCTGGAGTTTGTCGAGCACACGTGTAAATGTTGCTTTCAGGGACAGCGGTGTTACATTAGGAGCTTGAGTGCTGGTTATGAAATTAAACAAAGTGGCCGTGTCCTGCTACAATGCCAGTAACTATCAGATAAGTGAATAGGTAGGTATGCTTTGCAAAACCCCACGTTGGGTTTAACAAGGCAACAGAGAAAGAAAATCTTACACGATGCAATTTTCTGACGAAGCCAGAAAGCCAACAGCGTGATATTATCTGTAATTTATGTATTATCTATAATAGAGATCTTTCTTTATGGTAATTTTACTTCTCAGGAGTTTGACAAGATTTCCCAACTGAGATTCCAGGAAATTAAATTTAGGGCCTAATCAGGGCAAAAACAGCAAATTCTGACAAAATTAACAGAGAGAGATGAAGGAGGGGTTTGAAGGAGACATTTTGATGTAACTGATGAAAAGGCCTTTCATCTACAATAGGAGAGTGTGTGTGTGAGTGAGCTGTACGAGGGGGGGGCATGGCTTAGGGTTGTACCAGGACATGTGACATTTGTGTATCGGGTCTAAGCCAGTGTGTACGTGAGTGTGTTTGTGTGTAAGTGTGATGGGGCGAGGCTCACACAGGAGCCACTTAGAACAAAACTTTCCTGCAGCTCTTCATTGGGATCATTATTTCAGTTGAGCATCATAAGACGCAGCCTGAGGCGAAGATCAGCTCAACGCCACACAAGTGTGTGTGTGTGTGTGTGTGTGCGTGTGTTTGTGTGTGTACGCGTGCCTGTGTTGGTGTGTCTACCAAGCCTGCCAATAATTCAGTGATGTAACATCCTACTTCACATATCTAAGCTTCACTTGCAGCAGTGAAACCCAGAGAGATCAGGATTGGCAGAATCCTGTTTATATAGAACTATTTTACTTAATAATATACTAAATGTTTCCTGGCAGCGGTCAATACTAACAATGGTGTGATGTTCACCAATTACAACAAGCATTTTATAAGATTTATTTCAATATTTCACAATAAATGAGTGTGTGTGTGTGTGTGTGAGCGTAGGCGTGTGTTGTACCTGTCGAGGGCCGTGCTGGTGGCAACACTTCTGGCGAAGCCCTTGACTCCCAGCTGTCGGAAGTAGGGCACGGAGGACAGGTTGGCGGCCATGATGGCCACCGAGTCTGACGGGTTCACAAAGAAGCCTTTTTCTCCGAGGATCATGTAGCGGTCCTGACGACAGCACGGTGAAACACAACAGAAGGTCAGCCTAGCTTTTACTGTAATAAAGTGATCATACACTTTACAGAGAAAAGGCCGGTGATCTTCTCTATTTGACTCTCTCTCAACTCATAGGGTGAAGAAACGCGGAAGCATGGTGTGTGCGTGTGTATATGTGTGTGTTTGTGAGTACACAATAGAAATGACTATTGGACGACATGCTGGAAAAAGTGAGCTGCTTGTTGGATCATTATGAATACTGAATTATTCAGCTCCATTGCTTGTCTTCCTCAATGAGCATACAACAATAAATACAAATAAATAAGGCTCGCCCTGGTATCTATGGGTGGAGCCGAATGACAATGATTTAGTCATAATCGGAAAGAAAATAAATGGTAGTAGTTCCCAGTTATTAAAAAACATGGTCATGCTCTGTTTCTCCTCGGGTAGAAAACTAAAGCCCATTTTGGGGATTTGTTCCTCTACTACAATATAAAAAAATGCCAATTCGATATATGACATATAAATGCTTAAAATGACATTAAAAAGCGTTGAAGATCCCCTCCAGACAGCTTTTAAGACTGTAGAAATAAGAAGTCTTACCCCATCCGCATCAAAAGCCGCTCCAAAGCCAAAGTCCCCTCCTTTCATGCCATCTACCAGAGACGTGGCATAAGTCAGGTTGGGCTCTGGAGGTCGCCCACCAAAGTCCTCCAGGGGGACGCAGTTGACAGCAGAGTTAGCGGGAGCTCCCAGCTCGTCACACAGGATCCTGCGCACATAGGGGCCCATCACTGCAGCACGACATGAGGAGAGGAGAGAAGACGGAAACGGGTGAGTCTCCCAGCGGCTCGCGGGCTACGTGAGGTAGAGGAGGAATTGTCTGACCTCCGTTCATGGCATCTATGTGGATCTTGAGCTGATCTGGTCCCGAGAAAAGACTTTTAATGGCATTGAAGTCGAAGATGTTCCTCAGCAGTTGTAGATACAACTCAACTGAGTCCACGATCTCCACTAGAAACACAGAGGGAGATTCTTAGTCAAATGGAAATGTGATTGTACGTATTCTATAAAGAGCAACGCAGCCAGTTGGTATTGTACCTCTAAAAGGTTTGAACTTGTTCTCCAGGTCAAATTCTTGCCTTCCCAGCCTGGACAGGTCAATGCGCAGATCGGGACATATTGCATACTCCTCGAGCGTCCGGCTCACCTGGCAGATCCTCTCCATCACTGTGTCCGAAGAGGGTCCTACCACGCAAAGGAAGGCGGACATGAATGTTGGTAAAAGTACCGAACGAGGGTGGTCTTTTTTGTCCAGTGAAAAAAAGAAATAAAAAACTCAGAAGTCTCAGTACTCGCCTCCATTGGCCACGTTGAACTTGATTCCAAAGTCTCCAGCGGGGCCTCCGGGGTTGTGACTAGCTGTGAGGATGATCCCGCCGATGGCCTTGATCTTCCTGATGATGCAGGAAACAGCGGGGGTGGACAGGAGGCCGTTGTGACCGATCACCAGACGGCCGATCTGCGCCGAGCAGATGTTGAACAGAAGCAATGTCAGCAGCACATCAAATCCAGGCTGTCACCTGTTCTTATAATGTTTTTTTAAAAGCTAAAAGTAGAGCTCACAAAGTTAACACGTTCATTTATGAGATTATTGGGGCCAAGATTAATGCAACTAACGCAGTGCACTTGTCAAACAGAAGGGGGGTCAGTGGCAGAAATTTATTGCATTAAGTTTAGAAAAACAAACTATTAATCGCGATTAATGAGTTTCAAATTCTGAGGGTTTTTTTTTTTTTTTTTGTCAGGGATGAGTTTCTTGAAATCGCTGCGACACAAAAAATAGAAAAACAACTATGCTGACCTGAAGTTCAAGAGCCCATCTGTCCGACTGGTGGGGGGGGGGGGGGCTAAATAACAGAGTTGCCCTCTCTATTTATAATTTCTATGCTACTTTTAAAGTGATAATACCACCAACATCCCATAATTCTCTTGCATATCAGCCATTCAAAATAAAAGTATCCTCACTACAGAGGAATTCATCCTCCCTGCATTCGGCATGTTGCATGAGTATATAAAGAAAAGAAAAGTAAAGTGAGGGACTACGCCTGACATACATGTTCTTCCAAAAACACATTCAGATTATTGCGGGCAAAGAACTATCCCAGCTATTGTTTACATTTTATTTAGTGACTAGTGTAAGAGACTTGGCTGCCATATGACAGGGGATTCCCAAAGCATGAGGTTTGGCCTTGGAGAGGTGGAACGGCGAGAGGGAGGGGGGAACATACGTCGGCAGGAAAATAGAGCAGGATGGATGGAAGTGCTGATAAGGCTGACATCAAGAGACATTTGGCTGGGCCAGCAGAAAAAGAAAACAGATTGATCTCAAAAACAAGTTATTTCCCTTGTAGATTTTCCTTTGGAGCCCTTCCAAACCAATCACAGAGATCTCAGAGCAAGCGTTTTAACATGAGCCGTGAGCTCACACTCGTTCTCTCTCACTGTCTTCCAGTAGTTTTTTTATTGATCTACTGACGACACGTTTTTTCGGACAGGTTGACATTAAAAATGACTCCCTAGCCACGGCCGTAATACTAAACGTTCAACAACTATGCAATTAAATATATGTATATGGGATGTAATTGTACAATTGAGATTCAAAAATATAAAGTAACCAACTAACCAGCCAACATTTTTGTAAAAAGATTTATAACAATCTGCTAACAGCAGTTATGAGGCTGATAAGTTACTTTACATTAGCTTTTCTAATGCTTCCCTATATTTATTTGCTGGTGACCCCTTAATAAAAAGTTACTGTATATGTCGATATGAGTTTAGAGCAGATCAATGGAAGAGGGATTTTACACTTATATTTAAGTTTTAAAGGCTTGAAGAAATATAACTTTAAAAGTTTTAATCATCTCGTGACCCCTTTGATTGTGAACCACAGGACTACAGCATATGAACATCCTGAACTGTGATCGCTTCTTTGAGCAAAACAGGTCAATTAAGTTGATATTTCCCTTTTCCCCATTCCAGTGATACCGATAGGGTCACACTTTGATTTATGTCCATAACAGATTACTTATTACAACTTATTCTGCAGACACACCACCCTATAGCTCTTAGTTCGGCACACATGGTGTTGGGAGGGTCCCATTACGGTGATATATTGGAACAAAGGCTTCCTAGTCTCTGTGGGCCTACGGTCACCCCCCTCCCCTCCTCACCCCTTCTTCCTTACCCCATTCGCAGCTGCCATCTGCACTATCACCTCGGTGGCGGCTCGGCTGAAGTAGCGGCCGTCGCTGCCCACCACCATGGTGCAGCCCTGCCGGTCCCGCAGGTCGATGGAGGACAGCACGCTCTGGATGTAGTTCTGCAGGTAGTTCTTCTTCCCCTCGAACACCGCCGTCTTCCTCCGCAGCCCGTTGGTGCCGGGCCGCTGGTCCTCGAAGGGGGCGGTTTGGACCGTCAGCACCGGGATGGGGCTCGTCTCCATCCTCCTTCTGAGGGCGCCCAGCGGGGGGGGTGGAGAGGAGAGGAGAAGGGGACGGCGGGGTGAGGAGAGGAGAGGGGGCGACGCCGATCAAACTGAAGTTGGCTTCTGCTGGTTTTCGGACCCCTGAGTCGAAGCAGCCGTGTTTGTCATGAGGAGGACGCGCGGAGCGAAGGGGGTCCTCGCGGGTGGGTGAAGTGGCGCAGTGGTTGTCCCACGCCGGGAGGACAAGAGACAAAAATCCCCTCGCCAATTGTATGTGGACGTCCCGCGTTCAGCAAAACTCTCCTCTAGCTGTGGGACAACTCCCTCTTCTCCTAATGAGCCTGAACAACTGACTACAGGAGAGAGAAGGGAAAAAAAGTAGGGAGGGACAAAATCTTCAAGGCCCACAATCAGCTGAGCCTCCGGCCCAAAATAGCCCGTTGACTGATGGCGGTGGGGGAATTGTGTCGGGACCCTTTCTGCAACCGGACACTGCTCGTGTCCGAGCCGTGCGCACTGACCGGCATGAAGGCGTAAACTGTCCCCAAAGTCACTAAGGGGTTTATGACAGCACCCCGAGCACGACTCCTCTATTTCTCCTTTAAAAAGTCATTTGTTCTGCTGTAGTTATGTCAGCTCGCGCGCAGGATATTTTGTCAGAGTGGTTGTTTTATTTTATTTTATTTTTAAAGAAGAAGAAAAGAATGAGTGGCATCGCATTTGATCGCTGTACACGAGCAGGTGAAGTTGTCTCCAGAAGGCGGTGTGTGTGTGTGTGTGTGTGTGTGTGTGTGTGTGTGTGTGTGTGTGTGTGTGTGTGTGTGTGTGTGTGTGTGTGTGTGTGTGTGGGCGCTCCGAGATGCGGTGAACAGTGCCGCCTTGTGGCAGGAAGAAAGAACTGAACGTTTGATTCACACGTAGAAGAGCGACAAGGATCCGTCATAGAACCTTTATCTAACTGAACAGAGGGTTTTATTATTCCTGTTTTGAATAATTTACGTGAATGTTGTTGTATCGATTGTAATCATATTACGTTTGTTCGTTAGTTGTTAATATTTAATACATGTGTATTTTAAATTGTAGACCTGGAATTAGAGCATGGATGGAAAATACGTTTTAAATTATATTTTTCCCAAAACGTCACCGATACGAATCCTAATATTTAACCAGCATTTTTGGATTGATTTATGAATACCATGAACAAACTAATACAAAGCATGTGACTGGACAGGGAGGATGTGGGCGTGTTAAAAGGTTTGACTTAAATAATGTGATATTGTTAAAGAACATCCAACTAAATCCTAAACGGACACCCGATGCATCAATGTAACACAATCTGAACATGTTTCTGACTTCTCAATATAAACAGAGATGAATTAATATCAGGTGGTTTGATTAGTAAGCAGGTGTTATAATATTAACAATAATCTAAAAGTGATTCCACTGCGCCCAGATCCCAAACAGTTCTGCAGCTAATGGCTGAATAAAGATCTTGGAACATCACAAATATTTTTCAGACATTTATTTCGACATGAATTACCAACACAAACACAACAATGCAATAAACCGCAACAAGTCTCACAAATATATATATTACCACTCTTCTTATTTAAAGATTTCTTTTAAAGACATAACTTTGAATGTCAACGCACATAAATATCATGCAATCAAAACATTTCTTTAAGAAATGAGCCCCACCGACGTGTCTCCTCGCGTCCAGACACTGTGAGGGCTTCAACAGAGATGGTAAGACAGTCTGAGGTGCTCGTTTCTTAAAGAAGGAGCGCCCAGCGCGGCCGGCGGGCAGAACGGAGTCCTGGCGGCCTGCAGGAGAGTCGGAACCAAACAAGTGGCGGGGCCCGCCACGAGGTGACCGTACCCAAGGGCGCAGCGAGGGCCCTGCTGCAGGGAGGGTTTGCTCATGATGCTGTCAATGCTGAAGGAGCACCTCGCCTGCGGGCCAGGCTTTGGCTCAGCGGGCTGCGTTGCGCAAAGCTGCGCTCTGAAGTCTTTAGGCCCGCTGCACTTCCCGTGACTGTTCAAAGTATGTGGCAAAAGGTGATAGGAGGAAGGGGGCATCATAATGCCCTCCTGAAGAGGCATGTAGCGGATGGGAGCAGCGGGCGGGGGGCTCACTTGGGCCTGTACGCAGTAGGGTTGACCGTACGGCCGGTAGCAGTTCAGGTTGGAATAAAACACTCCAAGTCCGTCTTTGCCAAACTCGGGCTGGTTTCTCTTGAAGCGCTTCCTTCGCCGGAGGAAGCTTCCGTTGTCAAACATGTCCTCCGAGGCAGGGTCCAGGGACCAGTAGTTACCTTTGCCAGGGTTTCCCGGCTCCCTCGGGATCTTGATGAAACAGTCGTTGAGGGAGAGGTTGTGCCTGATGGAGTTCTGCCACGCGGGGAACTTCTCTCTGTAGTAAGGGAACTTGTTGCTGATGAAGTCACAGATGCCACTCAGCGTCAGCTTCTTCACCGGGCTCTGCAGGATGGCCATGGTAATGAGGGCGATGTAAGAGTAGGGGGGCTTCACCGAGCTGCTCTGCGCTTTCCTGGACGCCGGCGCGTCTGCGCAGAAACTGTTCTCGCTCTCCCCCGAGGAGTCTGGCTCCGAGGAGTCAAATTCAGCACCGGATTCTGCCGAGGACCCGTGCTCCGTGGAGCACTCGTTTGGATACAAGTGCCCGTGGGTCGGCTCGTCCTCGCCCACAATGTCAATCTCATCCTCTTCCAAAGGCAAAGTAGCGTGTTGAGAAGCTTCAAACTCACCAGACAGAGTCATGTTCACCCGCAGAATGTGGGGGAAAAAACGCGTTTGAAAAAACACTCAACTGTGCCAAAGATGCATGAATAGTTTGCCGAGCGTAAAAAACCAAGAGGCCCTTATTCGTGCGTAAAGGCGCACCAGCAGTCCGGTCCTTCTCAAACCTCGTGTAACGACTAGTTGGGGATAGGAGTGCTCAGCCTTTATATCCTTGGGAGATCACTGTCCTGCAGGCCAGTCCCATTAACCCTCTGGACCTATCAGAGGGGTCCCTCGCCGTGGGGCGCCAAGGAGGCAAGCACATAGATCGGGGAGGGGGGCAGGGAGGCGTCTTGGGTATTGGTGAAGTGCGCACGGCCTGATCATGCAAAGGAAGCTCGAATTGTTGAATTTAACAAATACGTTGCGTTCAATTTGTTAAATTGCAAGATTGAGTGACAAACTTACATACCTCATATGAATACTCCCCCCCCCCCCCCCCCCCCCCAAAAAACAAAAAAAAATAAAACAATACACAAACTTTTCGCACTCTTGCCCTGCATCACATGTCACACACATGCATGTCTGTGTGTGTGCGCGATGAGGTTAAAGTCCCCCCCCCCCCCCCCCGGTATTTTAATCATCTGATGTTGCAGGACACACAACAGCACAGTCGGAGGTGAGATGTTCTTTGGAGTTTTAAACACCACGCCTATCCAGCGCTAAGAAACCAAGCGTTCCCACCCTCGGGATCCCCGCGGGTTCGTTTAGTTTGCCACCTCTGGATGCCCGCAGGTGGTGTGACCATGAAGATGGCCGTGGCAGGGCTCCCCGCGGACCGCAGAGAAAAGGGGCCAATAGCCGCCTTAACGAGGCCATCAGCATCAGAATCGAGTAGGAAACGGCCCGGCTGAACGGTGCGCTCTGGGCTACCGGGCTCAGCTCGGCTTTACGAGCGGGATGAATGAGCGCAGCGATCCTCAAAGCAAACCCGTCTTACGGCGGATATGTGCTAAAAAAAATCCCTTCTGCGGGGGGACATCTCCATTGCAAATGACCACGTTGGGAAAACTCCACCTATTTCCTCACCGTACTGGGCCCGCGGTGGGAGAAGGGTGGTTCTCACATGACGGTGCCAAAGGCCGATAGAAGCCAGAGTAACAAATAGCTGGAAACAAGAGTGGCAGTGATACGTCAAGTATTGCGTCTCCATTGCTGCAGCAATTCAACATCTAGTCTTTTATGCGCTTTGAAGGGAGGGAACTGGATGAGCCCGGTGGGCCATTAAAACAAGTGTTCATTTAAAGGAAACCAATTACATCTCCATTGATAGGATGGTTCTGAATTTAAGGTTAGGCATATTATTAACACCAGTTTCACCTCAGTGAACAGGCGCATGCCTTTTTGAGGTGTTACTCAATGTATCCAGGGACCAAAATGATACATGTTTGCATGGCACTGCTAAGACATTAGAACCAATTATATGGTGTTTTTAGGAAACAACTCTGACTGGGACATCAGAGTCATCACCACAGTGAATCGCTTTATTATGACCACGGACAACTGACCAGAAGCAGAAGTTTAAAAAACTCTTTGTATGAATTTCATTCTAATAAAAGCCAAACTTTTTCATTTTCTTACACTTTGTTGAGTATCCTGGTGAACTTAGCAGGTATTTCAGAGAATTCTCAGATTTTATTCAGGAAAAAGAAGTTTATTTTAAATAATTTAAAAAAAATACAGATGTTAAAAGTCAGAAACCGAAGCGTGTCTACTTGTTTCCAAGGTACAGTCTTGTTCCACATGTGATGCATTGTGTAAGTGCCTTGGCACATTCTCACACTACTTGGACTCCCAACCTTAGAAGATGGCAGATTTTTACAAAGCCATCTTTATGAAAATATTTAAATCACAATATTTTTGTTGTTGCATCTTTGTGTGTGTACACATTCTAGTGCATGTTCCTAGTATCTCTCCAGGGTGGCACTCAGCATTTAGCTCAGACACTACGGCAACTTATACACTCTTTGATATTCTGTAGCTTTTAAAGCAGGTACTGTAGGATTATCACAATTTGAAACTACTGCATTGATCATGACGGTAACCATTACCATCCACCGGTGTACCGCACTCATGTAGGAAGGGAGTGAACGTCTGGAACACAGATCCAAACATGGACAAAAGCCATGACTTCCCCCCCCTAGAACGGTCCGGTTTCAACGCAAAGAGGAGAGAACGTTGGTGGCTAATTTCCCTGTGCTCCTTCCACCACTGTAGAGATGAACTGTTCCTGCAGAATGTTCTTGTCCAGGTTCCTACCTGCAGGACAAGTAAACGTAATGTGGTAGTGAGGCAACATTTGGATTTAGTTCAACCGTGACTTAAGTGGCGGATTTCCAGGTAATCTTTGGAGTGAAGACTGTGAATTTGATGCAATGGAATCAACTGGCCGCCTTCGCGCTGGTGCTTAAGACTCTGTGGAAGGATACACATGTGAAAGTGTGCGTGTCTTCACCTATAAAGACCAGCCGGTTGATCCGCGGGTTCTCCTCCCAAAGCTGCGGAGTCTCATTCAGGTCATACAGCTCGTGGACCCCCTGCAGCATCACTTGGTGGGCTTTACCTGCAAATGATACTATGCCCTGAAAACACACAAGTCCCGGGTGACGAGTGACACATTAACCAACCCTGAATGAGGCGCCTGCAACTGATTAATACGGATAATAAAGTGTCCGTTATTGATCTCTCCTGCCACCCGGGTGGCTATTGTGCCTTACTGTACCTTCAACCGAATGACAGTCATGGGTTGCCCCTCTTTGTTTTTGAACATCTTCTCCCATAGGAGATCCTGGAAGGGTGGAAAAAGGGTGTTTACTTTACAAAGGGCTGCATTGTGTTGGAGCTAATTAGTAATGGCAAAATGGGATACCAACCTGGATGAAGACATTGAGCGCATCCTCCGAGAGATCTCCGGCCACTTCAAACGTCACAGTTAAAATACTCTGAGGATGACATTAAATACTGGGTGAAACTGCAATCAATATATTCTTACCAAATTTTGACATTTTGTGGCTTTGAGAAGAAAAGCATTTATGGAATTCTAGTGAGTTCCAACATTTTCCCCCTAACAAATAAATTCAACTTTGGCAAATTTCATGTCGTCTTGTAAATTGGAAAAATACATTTTTGGGGGTGTTTTTACTAACAACAATTTACTCCGGTTTTTTGAAACATATTTTAACATATTGTCTTCACTGAAACCAGCAAAGTCATTATGAACGTTAAACAAAAGGAGTGTTTTTACGCCCCGGCTGATGACTCCGTCAACGACAGTGTCAAAAACCACAACTCCACTCGGCACCTGAAACCGCTCTTCATCTGCCCGCACCCCCCCCCACTCTCTCGCTCTCCTCCCCCCCCCCACACACACACACACTTCTCTATACTTCCTTACAGCATTTAAAGGGCACTTTGTAGATATTTGGGGGTTTTTGTGTCAGAGTGTTAAGGTTACACACTTCCTTGTCATTTGGTATAACAACAGAAAAACAGCATCCTCATTTGCATGAAAAGAGCAACGCGGGGAAGAGGAGGAGGAGGAGGGGGGGGGCCAGGGGGGAGGATCTGGAGGGACGATTGAGCTTCATGCGGGAAAGAGAACTCGGAGAAAACAGACAACAATGCCGTTATTTACCCACACAAACAACCCTCATCCCTCCTCATCCTGTGATAAAAGGTCGCGGGTTTGAAGCACAAGATGAGGCCTAATTGCCGCGAGGGGTCATTTGGTTTGATGAAAGCTTTAAGATAAATGGCAAGGGACTAATCCTGGAATAAATATTTTTTCCGAATTTACATCTTCACTGAAAAGAGGTGGACTTAACCGATCGGATCTTGGGAGATACGCTGCGCTCTTTCGTACGATACAACAGGGGGTTCCCAAACATTGTTTTACATCCCTTCGTGTGACATCGGGATTCTGTGCAAAGCCATAAGACGAAGCGAAGACTCTCCCGTCGGCCTAGCCGACCCAGTGGGCCCAATCTACTGAATGTCTGTGATGCTGCCTAGGAACCGAGACTGGGTGACAAGGAAACATCAAAAGCCTCAATTCCATCTCCAAACAAAAAAAAAAAAAAACAGAGCAGGGAGGGAGTTTTCACTCCAGTGTCACAGCCTGGGGGAATGCGAGGCACAACGTTAGCCTCAGGACAATGGCTGCCCTTTATCCTGGAGGAAATGACGTGTTGAAATAAATTAGCAAACAAAACAAGGAAAACTATGAGAGATGCAGAAGTGTCGGCAGTCAAGGAATGAAAGAACAAACCAGACGGCGTTCGGAGCACCACAACAATACCTTGTCGAGATGTGGTCTCGTGTCTTTCACAAGCTGGAGCTTCTCAGCGAGACTTTTCAGAAGAGAGAAACGATCAGCGTCACAACATATTTCAACAGTTTCATGCAGCTTCAGCAGAGAAACCATGCGCCGTTTACTACCGTGATGAGAGTCATTTGTGATGTAAGTGAGCTGTACTACGTGGAGACGTGACGGACTGACCGCAGCTACATGTTGGGATTGTTGTAGCTGCATTTACACCCTTTGTCAATAGAAGGTCTGACAGAGTGATTATAATCTCTTATATTATCACCAGTATTTAAATGATTGTTCTGTCTCCTGACGTTTGAGGTATTTGAAAAATCTCACGAGGGGCCAATTTTTTTGGGACTGATCATAGTTTAGTATAGTTTCTGCTATACAACTTAATTCTATTTTTTTTAAGATGCAGGGCAAGCAGACACACATGCAGGATGAAGTACTAAAGGCTCGTAAGTAGATATTCATTTTATTTTCAAAGGCTCCCAACCCAAAATGTAATGAACCACGTTTTTTTAACTGACTTTTATTTTTCACACATTTTACACCATTGTTTTAAATCATTGATTGATTGATTCACTATTGCTCTTCTTCAGGTTACATTAAAGGAGCACCTGAAGCAACACATGCGCTCTTCCCAAAATATATCTTCTCTGCTGCGCTGCCTCACAGTGCACCACACTGCATGCTGTATCACTGCTTAAAGACACAACTCTGAATGGACTTTAAGCAGTGGCAATTAAATCCTACAAAACACTGACCATCACCCCCAAACAAACTCCGGCCCTTGTTCTCCCCATCAAACCCCCCCCCCTCCTCCCTGACCTCACAAGGAGGCTAAATGCAGCGTCCAGCGGCTTGAGCCCCGTGTGCTGTTAGTGCCACACAGGCGGAGCGGCGGGGGGGCGCTTCAAACAGCCAGCGTGGGATGGAGAGGGGAGGAGGGGAGGGGCTTGGGGACTCTCAAAGGCAGGGGCAAAGGAGCTATCTGTTGGGACAAGGGGGGGACTCCTCGGGTGCCGGTGGACACACACGGCTCTAATCCTCCGCAGCTGGTCTCAGAGACACTGACCGAGGAGGGCATGTAAGAGAGCTTTAACGCCGCGGCCCGTTACATTCACATGAAAGGACGGACACTGACTCTATTCATGGGCATGACATTCTGCAGGGGACACAATATGATGAGCACCCCGCGGTGCAACAGGGGGACGCTCAATAAAAGAGTGTGTTAATTAGAGGGAAACATGATGAGCAACAGTATCAAAGACCGCTGGGTGCACCGTTCAGACCGACCAGCAACAAAGGCTGTCAACGCAGTCTAACAAGTCTGGATCTTTCACTGCGAGACGTCAAGTAGAACACATTATGTTATTATCAGCGGACACATTGATTTTTGGAGTATTTGGGATTGTGTCGAACTGCAGTGAAGAAATGCCAAAGACATGTTCAAGGCAATTTAAAAAACGTGTTTCCGTTTGATATTTTGTCCACTAGAGAGAAAAAAAAGGGGTTTTCAGCTGTGAAAAGTAATATTACTATTTAGTAATAAATAGGTTTTATCACAAATCTACTTGTTCTTAATTTTACTGTGGCACCGCTCAAGTGCTACTACTTTATTTATTGTATTGTTTATTATGTCATTGCCTTTTTTTTGTAGTAGAAATATGTGGTAATTTCCTAAGTAAATTAGAAACACGGTCACATTACTTTTATGTGATGTGACCGACACATTACTGTCAGAGAGCAGGTTTTAGGGCTTCTCATAAATGTTTACGTAACAAATATATATATATATATATGTGTATGTAAGTAAAATGTCTTAGCCTTCTAATACATTGGTTTTTTTAGATTTATGAATGCATTCTGTGTACATGAACCATGAAGGGGACGAATGCAACTCACTTGGCTCCGTCCTTACTGTCGAAGGAATGCAGATCCAGCACTTCAGAGAGGTTCACCCTGTGAAACAAGATCACTGATTAGAAGTTGGCTAAAACTAACAATCAGGGTAACTGAGTATGCCGACTCAAGCTAAAAAGTTGTGGTAAGGTTTTTCCGATTAACCCCTCACTGCACGGCGTCTTTCATGTGTTCACCCTGGTCTGAACTCTGCGGGGTGGCGAGAGCAGATCCAGAACACACCCAAACCTTTGATACGCACTCCTTGTGTTAGCCAGATGCTACCGGAGTCCGACAACACGCAACATGCTAACTCAGAGGGCGCGTACACACACACACACACACACACACATACATACACATATGTGCACACACATGCATTCAACCACCCGACTCGAAGACCCAGGGTCAAAGAGCAAAGACTTGTGGGTAACTGGACACCGTTGAAGGTTGGGTGTTTATTCAGGGTGCAGCAGTTTGTGTATGTAAACGTGTGTGTGTGTGTGTGTGTGTGTGTGTGTGTGAACGAAGGGTTGAACGACTCAATCTTTGATATAAAGATCTGAGCAGGAGCGGGGGGGGGGGCGTACCTGGACTTCTGGCTTTCCACGATCTTGACAAGACCATTTACAGACCTGAAGTGAAAGGGAAAAACAAGTGTAGCACTCAGATAATTGGACCTTGTTCCTACTGCCGTATCCCCTCAAACCTTTGTTCTTCATGTCTTAAGAAAATGGGTCAAATGTGTTCACAAGTTACTCAAACACAAGAGGCAAAGACACTAAATACTGCTGCTCTAGAAAAAAGGAAAAGTGGAGCAGTGAAGGTCTGTGAAGCTCACCTGACCGCCTCTCGGATTCGAGCGAGTTCCTCCTCATTCACCAGGTCCGTCTTGTTGATTATGGTCAGATCGGCGACAGCAATCTGCCTGAAAGGACAGCGAACACAACTTTACGTACACACGGTTCATGTTAACACCGTGCAATGTTTATTTTCTGAGATCACGTCCGAAATCTAAATCGAACGAGGCAGCGATCGCCTGTTTTCATGCTTGGTGACGTGCCGGGTGGGGCGAGCGGGAATGTCCGTGAGAGCCGGTGGACAGCGCGCGCCAGACTCAAATGGGAGCTGAGCGCTGTTTGGTGGTGGAGGTGAAAACACAAACAAAGAACGCAAAGGGTCGTGCAACTGGTCTTTCGTCATCAGTGTATTTGTTCAACAACCACAACAACACTACACAGCTGCCGGAGGAGAACAAACAGAGAGACACCGGGGAGACAAGCTGGGTGCAATAGTGTGGTCACCAGCTTCATCGTGGGGGACACGGAGCGGTTCTTAAGGCGGGGGAGGAGGTGGGGGTGGGGGGAAACTAGCGAGGCTGCGTCCAAACCAACGTATCAACCTCACTTTGTCTCACTAAAGTGGACCTTTTATCCATTTGATGCCTAGATTTCTCTGTAAGGAGGCAGAAAGGTGTGTTTCTGTCAGATTATTCATTAGAAAACAAAACTCCAGCAAACATACCTGGCTGCTTCGTTGACGAGTCCGTCCGTTTTTTCCTCTGTTAGTTGCTATACAGGAGGCAGAGACGATGGAAGTAAGTCACACACGCAAGCAGACAATGAAAGGAACAAGAGGATCGCTCAAGCTGAGCTAAAAACTTATCAAACCATTCTTGAAAACAGGAATAAATAGCTGCAGATACAAACACCAAATGTGACGGATAAATTGATAGAAGAAAATCCTGTCTGTCATCTTTGTCGTGAAAGACTTTCTCAACACATGAATCCACAGGAGATGGCTTTCATTTTCCTGGCTTGTGTGGTTTGCTGCTTCTTCAAAACAGTTTAATATGTAACAGACAGAGCAGGAGGTGATAATCTGGATCATGACCCCTGGGTGTCAACCTGACATTAAACTGTCAGTGCGTGCATCGTCACCGCTTCATCTCTGAAGGAACAGATGACAGAAATGTTTTAAAAAGGACCTTAATAGAATGGCCACTTGCTGCTTTTTTTCTTTACCAAGAGACAAAGGCCTTTGGAGGGTGTGAGGGCAACTTTTAAAACCTCTCAGACAGATGAGGGGAGAGGCATGTGAGTGGATGTGACAGCCCTATTACAATGGGCACATCTCGGATATCTATTACTCCTTCACTATCAGTTATCCTCCCCTTCCTTCTGTCATTATTTCCTTCATCGGGTCTCCCTCCAATGAGAAGACAGAGCAGCACCTACAGGCCATGAAATGTGTCACCTCACTGAGTATGACACCTTCAAATTGGAGCCCATTATCTAGGTGTCACTTGTCCTGTTCCTTTTATATAACTCCGGGAGGGAAGGATATGCGTGCACCTTTTCCCTCGGGAACCATCTCACAAGTTTAACAGCTTATTTTGGCCTGGAAGTCACAATAAGCCGAATGCCGTGGTGGATATCTCAGAGGCAAAAACACTGCCGATGCTTAAATGCATCAATGATCACAGCGACAAAGATCTTTGATCAAATCATGTGTGATTGTCAGGGAATTGCAAAGAAGACACGGTTACATCACAATGGAACAGTGACAGGAGGGATAATCGTAAAGTGCTTGTTATGTCTGGATAACAGTCCAAAACCCAGATGCATTTAATATACAGATCTATGAAGCCTGAACCGGAAACCAAACTTGTGAAGTTTCATGACATTTTTAATAAAAATAACAAAAGAGGCTTCTTGAACATCTGCTTAGTACATACCTGAAGTCCATACTTGGCGTCCACGACAGTGACGATGCCTAAGAAGAACAAAGGGATCAGTGGATTAAATGATCTACCACAATTCCGTTGACAATTGCCTCAGTGCTTAAGTTTTCTCTGAGTTACTGGAAGTCAACTTTTGGTTTGGCAGTCTGTGACGACAGAGCTGACAGCTGGGTATTTAGTGTGAGGAGCAAGACAGACACACACACACACCAGTAAGACAGAAGGTCACTTCCAACGTCTTTAAAATGCAGCACAAACGTGAAAAAAAAAAAAAAAAAAGTGTGTCTTGACCCTCAATTCCACGGCATCATGAGAACATGTGAGTACAAATATCTCACCATCCAAGTAGATGTCACTGCCGAGCTCTGCATCCACCCAGAACATGGAGGCCACGGCTCCTGCGGAAGCACATTAAACACATAAAAGCCACTTTTTAAAATGTCAGACAGTAAATTAAGTAGAGACCGTTTTCATTCCTTTTGATTTTTTTTTACATTAATGCAGTCATTACACTTCTTTTTCCCCAAAAGGCATCAGAAATAATCATGCTTTAGAAATAAATGGCCGTGCTCTATTAAGTATACACTGTTCAGAGATGATCATTACAAGACGGATGGTGATATATTACATCTGATGGAAATCAGATCTTCAATAATATTAAATGTTAAATATTTGGGCGAAACTAAATGCAATATCCAGCTAGGTTGTGATTTCCAGAACTGTCTGTAGAACCGAATATATAACATGTAAAATCATTAAAAAGTGAAACCTACCCATTACAATTTCCCAGATAAAAGATAACATATTTAAATGACTTAACAGCTGGATATTCAATAACAAAAAAACTGAGAAAAGCAACACAAGTAAATTGTGACAATTCCTTTCAATACGTGACATAGGAATAATGCAAAAATAATTTCACATGAAGTCACTAAGCTACTTTTAACGCCATCCCTGTGTTGAGTTTTTCTTTTTAAAGTTGAAACCATGCGTGCTTTGCTCTCAGTCGCGGTGCTGCAGAGCGGATAAAACCAATATCGGAAGCTTTCAATTGTTTATCTCCCACCGGTACATTTGGTTTGTTTCCATCTTTCCTGTGAAAGCGGTTATTACAAAACCCTATGTTACCGTGCCAACCACAGCGTGTTCACATAATGCCCTTTTGTCAAACTGCCAAGCGAGAATAAGAAAGCATTGTAAATATTTGATGCCTGCGTAATGAAAACACTGTTTTTGAGTGGCGGGTTTCACACAACTCATCCGAACCCTTCCCGGGTGCGAGACGAGAACCCCCTCCGCCCCCTGGGGAGCCTTTGTGATTGACAGCGCTGCCGGGGCCAATGACAGACCTGTCCCAGTTGATAACGAGCCTGTCTCGGCCAATGGCGTGGCCAAGGAGCGCCGACAGGCCCGGTGTGAGCCGCCTACGTTGGGCCCGTCTGCGAGGGCCAAGTGCTCCCCCTCCTGACACCTGTCACTTAGCGACGCGCCCCGACTGTCCCGGAGCTCCACCTGCAGCGGCCCGATATTCATTTACCGGCTTAAAAGGTGAAAGCTGAACGGACAGCTCTGTTTTTTTTCCTTTCGCTGCACTTTTTACTTGTTACAAAACGCTTCACATAGGATTTGGGCCTTTAGAAAGAAATCTGCAGGGTTCAATCGTCATTGACGCGAAAAAGGGCTTTGCTTGATTCAGAAGTTGGTCAAAAAGTTGTGTCGAAGACTAAAAGCTGAGACGGTCAAGTGCAAGAGAATGTACTTGGCTGCAGTAGAGTCCAGAAGGGACTCGACCGACTATTAGTGGACACTCAACTCCGACATGGCTGACAGCTACAACTACATAAAACGCACTAATTCAATTAAATTCATTTAATTGAATTAGTACATTTGCTGCTATCCAGTGAGTAAAAAAACGTACCTATACCATAAAGCAGAAACATTCTTCAGTCTATTGATGAAGTATACTAATATTTCAGATTTAAACGTCACAGACTTTTTTTTGTTCCCTCACAGAACTTTCTGTTTCAGTCCAAATAGTGCCCCCATGTCAGTGACGGCCGCTTCCAACTGCAACATTTTGGGCTGCAGTTTTCTGGGAGATAATGTCTGGGTCCCACCTCTTAAAAAGTATTTTTCCTGCTGACCATTTGTGATCATGAGGGCCAGTGGTGAGAGGATATAAGGAGGCAAATACTCTCCCCAGCCCGTCCACCCTGCTGCTGTCTGACATGAGGTACAGAAGGGTCAGCTGCCGTACCACCCGATCTCAATGGAGCTCCCTCCCTCAGGCCGGTCTGGTCAATTGTCTGAGTTGTGTGCTCCAAGTGAAGCATGAGGTTTCAACAGGAGGCAAAGAACTTTGGAACTATATCATCCCCAAGCCAGAGCTTGAAAAACTAAAATAAATCAAATACAGATCCTCAAGATCTGTCGCCACTTTTTGCAGAACGCATGCTACCTGGATCAGCGAGTCCTGTCGTTTCCAGGAGGATGTAGTCAAACTTCCCTTTCTTCTCCATCAAGTTCTCGATGGCTTTAAGACCGTTGTCCCTGAAGAATTAACGACCAAACGCTATGAATTGGGACACATATTATAAAATAACTTACATTATGTTTACAGTCGCACAGTACAAAGTGAAATATGAACTTAGAATGTGTTGTGCTGTAAAAACAGGACTCCAGACAAATACATCATAGCTCAGGAAAATAACCAATAAGGCAGGACTCCTGTGTACTGATACCCCCTCATCAGCACAGCAGTTCATATGTAAAAATGGCATCAACTTATTTTAAACTAAGGCAAAGCAATGTGTTGAACCTTTCCATTCTTTCAACATAGTTACTCTACCTACTTGACGGAGCAGCAGAGGCAGCCGTTTCTCAGCTCCAGCCACTCCTCGTACAGCTCGCCCGCCTGGCTCACGGCGAGGGACTTCTCGAGGGCGCTGCCTGCAGCCGCGGAAAAATGACAAAACGAGACTAGTGGGTGAAGACCTCAACTTCTACAGAAAATGCCTCGTCGCTGTTTGTTGTGCAAGGTGTTAAAAGTATAAAAAAGAAGAAGTTTGTGCTTCGTTTGGTTGCAATGCAAGGTTACTGCTCTGCTGCTCTCTTGTGGTGTCACGCGTCAATCACCAGCCCAGCACCAATTACACAATACTCATTTTGAAGCACCTTTTGTTTGGGATGAACGAAAGACAAATACTATTTGTGATTTAGTTTACCCTCTCCAAATTCATTGAGAATGACAGCGATGCGCTTGTTGTGCTGCTCTGTTAAGATGTAGTTCAGGAGTGTCGTCTTTCCAGCACCTGCAAACAAACAAAACACACAGAAACGACGAGTGAGCAGAAGGCGGAATGAACACCCGGCACCAGCGCGTGTTTGTGACGGGACAGGGTGTCTGAGGCTGTAATCTCTTGGTTAAAGCCGTTTAACGCGCAGGAGGTCTCTATCACCGAGGTAGCCTGTGATGATGGTCACTGGTATCTGCTCTGCAGGACGAGCAGGCAGGGCGTCGATGGGCACCAGCTCCGGGCAGTCGTCTTCCTCCTCCGTCACCATGACATCCATGCCTGAGGAAACACGTTCAGCACCATCAACGGCTGCGAGAGGGATTTAGACTAAAGGGGGGGAAATAACGCGTTTGCATCTCATATTTTGAGATATATAGTCGGATATAATATTAAACAATAAATAAATAATTATTTGTCCTCGTAAATCCAAACAACACAATACATCCAGTCTCTCGCCTGAGTTTCGTAGTAGTGAGAGGAGCGTGTCACTGAATGAGCTCAGGCGACATGGACTTAATCTCCTGCTAAAACGAATAGCAGCTAAACAGACGGAGTCTGCGTCACGTGCAGCGGCTATAAAGGAGTTACCTGACTGTTCCGTTTATGGATGCGAAACTTTAAAGTTTCCACTTGAATCTGGTGTTGCTTCTAAACTGATGTGGATTACTGTGTACACAGTGTGCGACACCGTCTAGGCTCCGTTCAGGTACTGACTCGGCGACAATGGTTCCGCTTTCCTTCACGTTGGTCCCCTGGGCTGAGAGAGGATAAAAATAATATTGGAGTCAACCTGAGAAGACATTATGCATTATTTGAACTCAGTTTGATAGTAAACACGCAAACGTTTCTTTTCTGTCCTTGCCAGGAGTTGTTACTCAGGACAGACAACTTTAATGTAGTGACAAGTATCAGCCACGAGAGGGCGACCACAGCCGGTTTATGGCGAAGTTGTTGATAATGGGAATATGCTGCCAAAAATACTAACATAAAATAAAATAAAATAGATATAACACCACCAAACAACTGTAGTAATCCTGCAACACTTTTAGACTTTGGATTGAATAATGATAAAATTAAAATAAGTATATTGAAGTGGACGTGAGATAGCAGCATAGGCTATATGATGGTGGCTTACCCCTAAATTTAAGTGTTCAACGAGGGGAATTTTCCTGCTGATATTTAACAGACATAGTTCTAGAGTATTAACAAAATTACAAAGTCCCACGGAAATAATATACATGTCTGTTCCTGTTTAAATAATCTTAATGAATGGAGCTAAGGTATGTGTAAACTCACCTCAATTATTAAAAATGTTACAACAGGAAAGATTGAGGTCAGCTGTAACATTTTGTCAATTCTTTGCAGATAGATCATATACTTGTATAAGCTGTCTTCATGTTCAAGACATGCTGTGTGTGTACATTTTGTGAACTTAATGGATGGAGCGTATCAAGTGTGTGTGGAAGGACAACTGTGAGCTTCCTACAACCTGCTGCCCAGACGAGCAGTCGAAACAGAGCAAACGCTGGGACATTACAACTGAATAATTGCAATAGCTTAAAATAGTTTAAGTGATACAGAGGAAAAATCTGCGATGGCCGGGAATCGAACCCGGGTCAACTGCTTGGAAGGCAGCTATGCTCACCACTATACCACCATCGCTTGGGGGATGGGGATGGATTGGGTATGGGAGCGCACATCCAAATCCAGATGGATTTCTAGTCTATCGCCTTAACCACTCGGCCACGACAACCTTCGAGCTCAGGTTCAGGTTCATGGCTCCGTGGCAAAACAGCAGTCGTCATATACAGAGGTTTTGAGCCCTCGTGAAGACAAATTCACTGCAGCCAAAGCTGCCCTCAATTGATTCAGTGATGATGCAATGGTACATTTTTTGGCCTCAGCCTCCAGCCTAAATAAGCCAATGAAATACCTACTTGGAATGAAGCTATGCACACAACAGGGTCATCACTGGAAAACGGCAAGAAGGATCACCAGGCTCCGGACACGGGAAAGGCTTTCCGCCATTCCCACATTGGTATTCCCAAACTTGTCCCTGACGAATTGACCGACAGGCGGCTTGAACCTCAACACTCTAAAACGATTTGAGCTAAGCTATTTTATTCCACCTCAATTGACGCTTAGATGTTAATAAGAAACAGATTATACGGCCCAAATATATTTCTTAGAGCAGGAGTTCAGCCTTTCATTTCAGTTAAACCAATCACAAAAAAAGAAACTGCAAACTGCAAAGAGGAAGGGACACAGTTTGGTTGCAGTTGGTGCAAGAACGATCAGAAAACTAACAACCAAGTGTGTGATGAGACACGGTTTAATTTAATACTTGCGCAATAATGTTGTTAGACCACTATTCATACTGACAACTTTACCCATTCTAGTTCCTGTCCGACCGGCTCTAAACCAGAGCACATGAGTGAATGTCACCTGGTGGGATCCGGGTTGACTGCACCATTAGGCCCCCAGGTAGTGGCCCCGTCTAGTAGGAAACATCGTGTTGACTTGGAGCCCAAACTGGGAGCTCCTAATGATGAGTGAACTCGGCTTCACGCTGGTGGTTTCCCTTTAAAGTCCCCCACTATTCTAAAATGTGTTTTTAAAATATTTTTATAACTTCACTTCTGTCTGAGCTGCCCTGCGCAGAGTGATGTCTACAATAACAGGCTGTTTTCAGATGTATCTGCTAAAGTTTATCACTTGTACGTAAAGCATGTTTTGCACTAATGTGTAAAAGTGTTTTGTGAAAAGGTGAAACCTCAGTATATTTTCACTTATAATGGACCTTTGAGTGAATTGGGACACTTTTGTCGTGGAGGATAAACAGTAGCATTTGCAAATTTATTAGTTCTGGATATTCAATAGAACAGTGGAGACCCAGAAACCATTCATAGGGCTGAAATCCCGAAATCCATGAGCCTTAACTGAAAAGTAGGATTCTACAGTATTGTGAGTAAAAGGATAGTTCAGCAAATCGCATGCTACATAATTTGGTTTCTTATCTTACAGTTAATGTCATCTCATTTACATTGACTAATACAGTGCTCAGTGAACATTGATAGTTCCACAACAAGTCACAGCCTGCGTGTGACAATTTATTTTTCTTCCTTGTCTTTTCCTTGAACAAAAAAAAAAAAAAAAGCAGAATACAGCTTTCATTTGGAGGAGAACGCGGCCTCCCTCCCATATCATTGTTTTGCCAAGCTTCACTGTGAACACCACTTTCACAACTTTTAAAGCGTAAATGCAAACGGCAGAAGTAAACAAGCCTGTTTTTAGTTAGTGAAATTCCCGACCATGCTGATTTGCAAACGTGGTTGATGAGAACAAAAAGTTCCTTTCAGTCATCTGACCAAACACCCTTTGACCTCCAGGCGAAGGGAAGTGGAAGTGCGACGTTATTCATTTTTTCCTTTAATCCCTGCAGCTTTTCTATTAGAACGAGCTTTTAATATGGTTCAATAGTTTGCAAGCTATAAGGGTTCAGCTAAATTCTTAAACCCTGATTTTTACGTCATAGACACAGAGAGAGAGAGAGAGAGAGAGAGAGAGAGAGAGAGAGAGAGAGAGTGTGTGTGTGTGAGCCAGCGCTTATAAACACACGCGTATAGCCTCCTCTCCCTCCGCGGGGCGGCTCGAATCAAACGCGGAAGTTGACGCCCACGAAAGCTGCTGCCACCACCGAGAGGCGAGTGTTGCCATGACAGTCGGGCTGTAGCGAGGCGACGCAACGGCGCGCGCGTCGGTGACAGCGAGGCGGCCCCTGACCGCGAGAACGCGCGGAGACCGACGCCGCCGAGCCGGACTTCAGACCCCCTCGCGCTCATGGCGTCCCTGAACAGCGCGGAGCGACGCGCGTTCGCTCTGAAAATAAACAGGTAAACAATAACAACAATAACCGCACGAGGCAGAATAAGAAGAAGAAGAGTGGCCCCGCGGGTTCGCGCCGGTTGTTTTGGGTGTCGGGTTTAGTTGGTGTGAACTCTCGCTGCTCTGCTTGGCAGTTGGACGGGATTCATCGGCGCGCTGCAGGCAGCCACATGTTATGAATGTTAATGCGAAAAGGGGGCAAACAAAAGCAGCCTGGAGGATTAAAAGCAACCGGGATACTTTCTTCACCAACTTTTCCCAGGAATTACAGCGCATAAGTTAGCGAACTTCTGTGTGATAGTGGCTAACCATGTGACCGGTCATCCGCTTCTTGCGTTATTCACGCGGCTGAAACTGCCGCAAGTGACGTCGGGTCCGTGTTTTAACGGCATCATTTCCTCCCCCGCGAGGATGCTGGTTCTATATTTATGGGTTCTAATGTGATTGCTTCCGGTGGTGAGTGAGGTCTGACTGGCCCTTCACAGCTGCTGTGAACGAGGAGGGATGTGGTCACAGTTCCTGCTGTGACTCCGGCCGCAGGTGTGGAGGAAGCGTGTAACGTGGACTCGTCCATTGTGTTCCGTCCTCCTCATCAAAAAATAAATACACTTGTACTTCCTTTTGAGGAGCAGCACAGGCGTGAAGTTTCTCCGGGGCCAACTTAATAAGCAGGTCCAACCGGGTATTTGCCTTCATGAGTTTTGCAGCAGTTTAAACGTGCAACCAGGGCTCCTTTGCATTGCAGGATGTTGGATTTGTTTCTTTCATGCAAGGATTTAAACAGTCATTTAACTTTTTAAATCCCTGTGTTTCCCAGTCTATGAAGCAATCCCAACCCCCAAATATACGAGTTCCCTTGCTCCTGCAGTTTTCACACGCCCTCATGACTTTACCATCCAAATCAATGTAAATTCCTGAAATATTTTCACAATCCCCCATCGATCCGTAGGTCACACGAACGAACGCTCTCTGAAAGTGGTCCAAAGTAGAACAACAAACAGCGACCAGTCCGCTAGCTACACCCAGGGATGACGTCTTCAGCTTGCGTGTTTTCTTGCAGCCAGGAGAGGTGATGGATCCGCTCGGTGCCGTGCAGAGCTGAGCTCAGCTGCTGAGGGATCTCGGGGTCACGGTGTGAATTCAGTGATGAGCCAGCAGAGCGGCTGCTTGACGGCCGCCGCGGCAAAGCGGCGGCTTGTGGAATGTGCACAAAGTGTTGAATGGCACGGCCAACAAGCGATGATGCAAGAGACGGGTTTTACCGGTGATGGGGATTTCTCAACCCTTGTTGTGGTAATGCGGAAACACTGTTTCTTAAAAAGAAATGTGAAATCGTTTTTATATGGAAACCTTGACCGTTTAATAGATTTAGTATTCCATATTTGGAGATATAATACAATTTCTTGTGGTTTTGTAGTGTTACAGCCAACGTACAATTATGTCAATACTTCCTGGAAACAGGCTCTGATTTAAACGTCGGTCATTGTGGGTAGTGTAAACTATACAAAAAGGGGTAATGATGGCCGGACCCGCTGACATGGTGATTACCTGGTCTGCAGGTCCAACACTTATGCACAAGGACGTGTGTGTGTGATTTGTAGATACCCCCATATGCTACATGCACCAGACTATATGAAGTGAAACGACCTGGATAATTGTGGCAACAAAAGCCCGACACAAACCAACCTCTCTGACAAAGAGGAACAAGGCATAAAATCTGTTCCATGCTGAAAAAGCCTCTTAACAAACTACTACATCTCATATCCGTGCAGTAAGACATGATCTTTGATCCACTTTGATCCACACACATATCGATAGGAGCAGTTCCTCCCCTTATCGCTCTACCAGGATGAAGTGTGAAGGAAATCCTGCACGCTCTGGACGCTCCGGTGTGTTTGCTTCGGGTTGTGCTTCACTTTTTTTGTTGTTGTTGTTGTTGTTCTGCTCATGGCAGTTTTAAATCAGGATATGTCTGTTTCTCAACAAGCGCTTGAAAGGGGGAATGGAAAAGAGGTGTCAGAGTACGTCAGGAAAACATGCCGTTGCCGCCCATCAGTTGTGGGCGAGTGGATTGAAGGTATCTGAACCCGCGATGTTCCACCTTTGTGCTCCAGGGTAACAGGTGTGGGGACATCTGTGGGCGTGGGGCCGCTGTCTTTCAATCCTCCTGAGTGGCAGGCGGACCCGGATTGAGTTGCATCTGATTTCCTGTGGGCTCTGGTTGATGACATCTGTTGACCCCCCCCCCTTCCTGGCTGCTGGTGGGCCTTTTTGAGTGATGGGGGGGGGGGTCAAAACATCACATAGCTTCCCTAAAGGAACCTCGGATGAAAGACTTGCCGTGTATTCGTTAAGGCATTTAAAGTTCTGTGTTAAAGTTCCCCCTGTGTCACGTGTTTCTGTCCCGGAGCCGAATGTTGGCTGTGTTTATGCGTGCCTCCCTCTGACAGGAAGCAGAGTCGTGATGATGCTGATAGCAGCAAGACCCATTACGTCCGGAGAGACACATGATGGCACCAGACGCACAGTGGGGGCATCCCTTCGGTCTGCCTTCCTGCTCTTGTCCTGTGTTCACAACACTTTTTCCTGTGTTTCCTTATAGCTCAGCTGATAGAGAGAGAGGACTTGTATGGGAAAGCAGATGTGGGGTGTGTGTGGGGGGGGTTCAAGGGCGGAGGTGCTATGACTCCGTCTGGGTGAGCAACATGCCGGGTGGAAGTTGCGTCATGAGTAGTGAATAAAGATAATCATGGGTAAAATGATGGATTTGGCTTACCGGAAGGGGCCGTTGTAGAGGAAGGGGGGGGGGGGGGGGGGGGGCAGAGGGGGTGTAGCCATGAAAAGGATTGCAACTGCAGTTTTAGAGCAGGACTCAATCAGAGGATTGCTTAACCAGAAATGCTGACAGGAATGCTGCGTATGCACAGGCTTCTTTCTATAGGGAGTGGTTTGGGGAGGGGAGGGGGGCACCTCTTAAAAATGACTCTCATCCTTTTTGAGAAGTGCTCCTTCAGCGTGCTGTGGTGTAGCCATCATGCCAAAGGATCATAAAACAGCTGTTTAGCGGCTGGCGGTACTCCCATTAAATGACTCGGCAGCATGCCGTCTATCAGCATTACTGGCAGACCAGAAGCGTGTTGGATAGCTCATACGTGAAGTAATGGGGTCATACCACAAAGCTGTCTTTTCTGTACAGGAGGATGTGATGAAGAGGCCTATTCCTATAACATGTTGTTATAGTTATTCTACCTCTGCATGTGTCGCCACGAACAATTGTCATAAGGCTGTAATTGATGTGCCTGATATGAGATGTGATCGCAGTGTTTCCCCTACCATTATATCAGGAAGGGCGCCCCGCCCTAGTCAGCCAGACTTCATAGCTGCAGTCTGATGTCGCTTGCAATTCCCGGGCAGCAGTTGCGTGAAAGAAATCCTCCATCAGTGTTGATCAACTATTCTCTCCATATCTCAAAGACCAAACCTCCTGGCACCAGGCTTTCATGATCAGCCAGGAAAAAGCTTAATGTCCTTGATATCAATTGAAAGGTCCGACTACAGAGTATTTATTGAGATTCTGTAATTGCTTTCCAGACCTTTTGGCTTTGTCTCGGGGGCCTCGGCGTGTGTGTGGCATTGTGACTTCGGTATGCACACAAGAAACCAGGTTACAACGTGCACCTAAAACGCCTCAGGGTAGCCTGGCTGCCGCAAACCTGCGTGTGCCTGCTGCAGGTTGAATTTTTAGTGATGTTGTAATAAATAATATCCTCCAACATGACCAAGGTGATGTTGTGATTATAGGTGCTGCACTGCCAGTTAACAACTGGTTGTTTTTGGAAAATAGGTATTCGTCTTGACCTCTCATTTGGAATCGTGCGTGCAAGATGTTTGGGTGTCTCCTGCGCGTTGCTCCATGGTGAGGGAGCCGCTAGGATGATTTTCTGAGATCTAACGCCCTCTGACAAACCCCAGACGCTACTATCGATAGCAGCGTCTTTTACAGACCGGATCAGATTTGTATCTGGTGAGTCCTCTTGACCTTTTGTCCACCGATGACCTTGAAGTTGTGCAGGTACTGTTGGAATCGGATCCACAACAAAGAATTCGTAACATGTTCAGGCTTGGTGCTTTCACAAAAGAACAGATTATCAGGACGTCGCTTCATACTCAGTCGATCATTTCACCAATGTTTTTTTTTTTTCTTCCTTCCTGACAAAAGCAGCTTTGGCTTTATGTAACCAACACAGGGGCCCGGTAACAAGCGTGACAGATGCCGCCCGCCGCGACGATCTGTTTGTCCGCTCGTGGTATTAAATGATGTCTGCTCAGGCTGCAAGCTAGCAAGAGCTGACTCCTGCTTTTATAGATGTCAGGGTTTGCAAGTAAGCAGACAAACGCACAAAATGTGTGTAAATACACGAAAAATCCCAGATAGAACGTGTAGGCAGGGTGATCGTACGGACACCCATGAGCTTTGTCTCTTCAGTGGCGATGTGATAAGTCGAGGGAGGGCTCCACATTAGAGGTAAAGTAGCTGCACACTGGGTAGGGCATGTTTTTTTTTATTCGTTTTTTTTTAAGTCAAGTTATGAGAAGCTTTTACAAGTTTTTTTTTTTAGTTCGTTTTTTTCTATTGCCTTGGGTACAATCTCACCACGCCCATCCGCCCTTAAGCAAGGAGAGGCTCTCTTGTTCACGTTGGGGTCAAGGTACTCGGCTGCATGAAGCGAAACTGAAAACCGGACCAAGCGGGAAATGTCTGAGGCGGGACTGGTACCCGCGACCTGTATGGGTCCCCGCTGAAGTGAGGAGCTGCGGGTCGCCGCTCCTCGTGTCGCCGTTCCTCGTGACGACCTGAAGCCTTTCATGAAGTTTTTCTTTCTCAACCACAGGCCCTTTTCCTTTACGCTCCAGACTGCGTTACAGGGAGCTGCGCTTGACGAGAAGTAGTCGATGTGCGATGATGCACGCGGGTTTGCTCCAATAATTCGCCCTCTGTTTGCACTGAGCCGCCTTCAGGTGTTTGCGCAGGAATTACCTGCCGCACCACCTCGTTCCAGGCTGCGGTCTGCGCCGTGAGTCATGTTGGGGTGTCGCGTTCGCTGCGGTGAGGACAACGTACAGAGGGTCAACAGGCACGCGAGTTACAGTTGCATAACACAACCCTGATTAATGAGTCAGTTGAGTTGAGCCACTGGCCAAACACACCTGTGTGTGTGTGTGTGTGTGTGTGTGTGTGTGTGTGTGTGTGTGTGTGTGTGTGTGCGCATGTTCATTGTGGAAATCGGCATGCTTATGTGTGATGTGATATGTTTCACTAGATTATATATATTTTTTAATTTGTTCATGATTTAAGGGCCATGGTTCTTTTCAGTGGACGTGTGATTGGCAGTGGAGCTCTTTGTGTCACTTTGTGTACTGCTCCCACCCATGGCTAAACTGCTCCAGGTATGCAGTTATTGCATTGACTCAGCATGTTCTGCGATCGACAGAAGGGGTGGGGGGGGTAGTAGTTGTTTTTATGTTTGCACAAAGCGCCCAGACTCGTCTGCAGCCTCGTGGAATCCGACCTGCTGGCTCTCCATCGCTTATTGGTGTGTGTTGGTAATTAGTGAGGGCCGTCTTAACGTGGGGACTTGATGAACCCATGAATTCACCACAGGGGGAGCAGTCGGGAATGTGACCCATTTACTGAAGACTTTGCCCTGTAACTCTCTCAAACTGTTTTTGACACTCGCACGAACAGAAAAGCGAGCAAGTGCGAGCGATTTATTTTTAAAACGCGACGCGCAAATAGACCCCCGCATAGTAAACACAAGCGCACACACACGCGCTTGTTCCACACAAAACCTGGCCTTTCATCGGCGTACCGTGGGGAATAAAGCGGCCTTTGTGCGGTTTGGAAGGGCTCAAATGATCTGGTATATTAATTGCAAAGGAGACGGTGCGTGGAGATGAAATGTGGGCAACAAATTGGAACACTTGCTTTGTTATTGCCCTCCTGTGTTCTGTTGCGGGCGGCTACAGGCAATGCACCACACACACACCAGCCCATATATTTGAATACCTCTCCATTCCTGTGTCATGTTGATTTCCTGCTCAGTTTGACCCTTAAATCCCAACACCCTATTTATTCCACGGCCTTTATGGCGGCCAGCCTGACGAAGCCGTCACACAGCCAGCAGAGATGCGCTTCTGTACAGAGCAAACAATCGCTTGAATGGGATCGCTGCAACCCCCGACCCCCCCCACCCAATTCAACCTAATCCGAGTAGGAACAATGGTGATACGTCTTCTGCATCTCTCATTAAGACACACTGTGTTCATGCATGTTGAGGTCGTAGCTATTTTAACGTCCGTTTATTCAATTTCCGTGTGTTTCCATGTTTTGTTGTACAGGCACTCTTCTGCAGAGATCAGACGACACTTCATTGGGACCCAGAGCTCTCAACACAGCCGAACCAGCTCAAACGCGTCGGCCTCGGTGTGCCTAAATGTGGTGAGCTCCTCTCTCGCTTTTGGAACTGATTTGTTCAGCTGAGAGCCACGTTATCCCAGTTATGTTCATCTCATTGATTCACAGCCACCCACATAAAAAGGGATATCTAGTTGTTGGAATTGGAGCCGTGTTCTGCAAGGAAAGTAAGCAACGGGGGAATTTATTTAGCCCTAATGGGGGGGAAAAAGCAGCAAACATTGCAAGTGTTGTTTTTTTTTTTTTTATGTAAAGTGTGTCTAAGAAGTGAGGATGCTGAAAATGCCTAATGTGAATATAATGCTGCTCGGTCTTTAATACTATTGATGTGACTCTGACGTGAGCGTCGTGGTACCTCTAATACTGCTCTCACACAGCTTTAGTGTTCACGCTTTCACCACCAAAAGGCTGATATCTTCTTCAAATCCTCTTCACTGTCGTTAGTGCTGCGAGTGTCTGACTCAGCGGGTTGTGTAGTCTCAAAGATTATAATTGGAACGTAATGTAAGTTACAAAAACATCCTTCCACATTTCTACCACAGAGCCAAGTTCATTTTGAGGAATATTTCTTCCTATTACTGTAGATGAGATGAGGACTTAGTCCCGGTTTAACACGCTTTAAAAAAAAAAATACTGGGCTGACACTGCCTGCAACCCACAACTTCTTAGTTTCTGCAGAAAATTATATAATGAATACGGGTAGGTTTTTTTTTTGCCTCCATAGTTGAAGCCTATTACAGTTGCTGAGTGATGCACAGTAATCCTTAGCTGGGATTTGTTCCCACTACTCTCCTACTCGCTCAGCGGTACCTTCTGAACTTCTGTCTCTGCCTCCCAGATTCAACCATTCTTCTGTCAGTCATCCTGCCTTTCTTTTCTGTTCCAGCCTTTTTCCGCTCACATTTCTTCCCTCTCTCTCGCTCTCTCCGCCGCCCTACATCGCTCTCATTGGGGGTTTTCCAAAGGGCTCAGCCGCTAAGTCTCCTACCATATCCGTGCGCGTGGCCAACTGAGCCGAGGCCCTTCCTGATACTTACGCCAGTGATGATCCTTGAGCTCGTTAGCTGGCAGTGTTTGAGGAGGAGCGCCTGAACCTGTCCGTCCCACCCCGGGCCCTCGGCATGCAATCTCTGACCTGCTCGGGATGTGGGTCAGTGCCTCGGCTACCGACGGACACTGGTCGGGCCCGCTTACACCGCCGATTCTTTAATATGGCCGGATTTGGGAATGCTGGAGAGCGGTTTTAATACCATAATCTCCGGGATGATAGTTTCCCATTATTCAGCAGTCTCGTGTGGCACGCGGGTGAGGGAGAGATGTTGGTTGAGAGGAGGAGGAGGAGCAGGGCGGAGGAATGGAGGATCACTTTTGTCGATTATCATAATTCACCCTCTCGTTTACTCTTCTGCTATTTTTATTCCCTAAATATGAGGAATGTTGACTAACCGGTGTTGTCTGTTTCATAAGCACATTGAGAGATGAGGAGGAAAAGCTGCATGTGTGCATAAGCAACATGCACGTGTGTGTGTCTGTAGTTTCTGTTCCCGTCTGTTGAAAGCCGGGTTGATGGAGGGACGCCTTGCTTGATGTCACTTCCTCTAAAGTATTGTGGTTTCCTCCGCCTTCAGCTCTCAACTGCAAGAAGCTTGTGAACCTACACAAAGTTTTGACAGCAATTTGAGGCTCAGCTTCTGCTTAAAGCTGTAAAAACCTCTTCCTCTTTTTGTGACGCTGATCGCTTCCTCCCAGACCTCCTGGAGTTGTTGGTCTCTAGGAAAATGAGAATCGATTCAAAAAGTATCCGTGCTCCGCGCTGGGGCTTAGTTTTAGCTACTATTTAGCGTCAGTAGTGGCGCACACACACAGTGACAGGTTCCCATTTCCGGACAAGGGCCATTTTGTTCGCTTCCTTTTTTATGGTTCGCTTTTTGCGATTTGCTCACGGTAAGTCTCCAATCTCCTAACGCACACGGCTGCTGTTTAGAGACACTTGAGATCGAGATTCTAGATGAACTTGTTGGTCTTAGATGTTGTTATTCGGGTCAAACGGGGCAGTTTGTGTCATAAAAACTTCACGTGTCTTTTTTTCCCTCCCTGCTCGTCTTCGCCGATGCCAATCGAGAACACTGGCGTTTTTAAAATACAAGTTATTGTCTTTGAATAAATAGATGTTCCAATTGTGATTGTGGAGATTGATTTTAAGTCGAGTGGAACTTGTTTTATTTATTGTTGCATTTGTCTGCACGGTAACAGTTGTAGATGGCGTTGGAGGAAGCATTGCAATCTCAATTCGCCGCAATAAACCGCAAAGAAGCTAGTCCCTCTGTTGTTTCTTATGAGCGACTCTCGCTGATCAGAGGCTTGAATAGATTTGCATGAATTGCCTTTGGTTGGCCTCCATACGAGGGGAGAAAAAGAGGCCATGCTCCGATGATCGTTTGAACTCTGCACAGATGGAGAAGACTCTGTCAAAGATCACGCCTCCTCTTTAGAAAGAGCAGCGGGAGCTCTGGTGCGTATTGTAGACCCATCATTCAGATTGATATATGATAATGATACAGTTTTTCCATCTGGCCGTCATGTGCCTCCTTTCTTGCACTTACCCATGTAGCAGAGAAAAATATCCCTTGAGGGCAAATGATGTGCAAAAACATGTCTGTAGGCAAATGGAATTTGCTCTACTTTTGAGCACTGCAGTGACTCGCCTTGTTGCTTCAGCTACCGATACCTCCTCTGTGTGTGCACGTTATCTGCCAGAGTGACGCCTGTCCCTGTGATTCTCTCTCTCTGTACGCACACTTTTGGTCACATTCAGTCATGTCATGACTGTCATGCAGATGTTTCCTGTGTGGGACAGTGTGCACCATAAATAGCCTTAGTATTCTTTTTGCAAACGGTTAAGGCATGTTTTCTTTTTGAAAACTCTACATTTCGGAATGATATTGTAAAGCAGGATTAATTCAAAGCTTTTGCCCGATTCAGCTTGACAGTGTACCAACTGTACTCCGGTTGGAGTTGTGCCCAGTTTGCAGACACCTGCTCCATGACGGTCCTATTGGAGCCGGCCGGGTGTTCTCTCATCGATCGGGGTTTTTTGCCTTTTGGGTTCTCTCTGATGATGAAAAGTGTGTCTGTTCTTCCCCTTTGAGGGCCAGTGGGAGTGCATCTCATCGTGTGCACTGGCGGTTTCAACAATATGTTCTGATTCCAAGAGCCGAATGGAAATTTCAGCCCATTTGCACTGTACATAAAAGTACCTTTTGATCTAGTCTAAAAATAGGTTTACAGAAAAAAACGTCTTTTCTGTCACATACAGACCATTTTTCTTCTAGTTCCTATTTTAGTTTGTACTCCACCCCTTTATTCTACTACAGGTATGAGGTATTAGAAAATAGTCATGATTAACTTGTCTGGTGCCACCTCTAATGTGTTCTCTTCGTTTTCTTCAGCACTTCTGTACGATATCGACTGAACAGACTCCTCAATCCCCTTATAGCTTTTCATACACAATATTTAATTTTCAATACATTTGTATTTCTAAATCATGCAGGATAACCCTTAAATCTATTGTAGTTGCTAAATACAATTGGGTAGTATCTTTTGAAATGAATTCTTTTGAAATGTTTCCATTTAATTAATGACCTATTTATAGTTTTATAAGTTAAAGTTTTTTGTCGTTGTTTTGTTTTTCCTATTCCTTTTGTTGTTTGTTGTTATATAATAATGCAAAACAATTTAATAATAAGATTGCACTCAGAATAAAAATAGGTCAGAAAAATTTGATTAGTAAGATTTAAAAATAAGGACAAGGGACTATTTGAATACTGTGTGTTGTTGCTTAACAACACTGCTTATTCATTGGTTGGTGCAATTTCTTTTCTCTGAAGTCTCTCACTTATCTCATTTATGTGATTTAATATGATTATCCATACATGCTTTACTGGCACACAGTTAACATTTACCCTTTAGAAGTCCTCCGGATACGGTGGTATTGGTTTCTGTGTCCTAATTGTACCCTCCCCTTGTCCTTTCTGCAGCCCTCGTCGTATGAAGCGGTGGAGCCTTTGGACCTGGAGGAATTCTTGTTGTCACAGTTAAGAAGTGGAGACTTGGCTGTGATGCAGGAACTCGGAGACTTCCCCGAAGATGACCTGAAGGTGGAGCAGGTGGAGAAGGAGTGTCGCACTGTTAGACACTCTGTCCCTGAAGATGGGTGAGTCACAGGAATTTTGATAATCCACCCACTGACTATAAAAAGCCTCCCTGAAGGTGAAATGGAATGCTTTTAAATAGTTAAAGGAAATTACCAGAGAAAAATGGTAAAAATCTAAAAGAATGATAACACAAGATGTTCCACTGCATTGTCAGCTCTCAAGTCCATCTAGAAACATGCTTGCTATTTTCTCTGCAAAAAACTATGACATGATCTAGACATACATACTGCGTGTGTATAAAGCCAAAAGATGTTAGCAGGGATTTACAGATCTTAGGAGAATCTATGCCATAACAAAATAAGTAGCAGTTATATTTTTTTAAATACCTTCAATGTTGTCAGACTAACTCCTTTTGTGCCGAGACATGCAATCTAAACTCGCTCACAGCATTCACTTGTTCCTCACCTTGACCGTGAAGTACAGATTGCGATTGAGGAGGAATGTGAGGTTTCCAGTTGTCTGCGAATGTTTACAATGCTTGTGGGTGTGACCATGTGTGTGACGTCTCATCCTCCTCGTCCCTCTCTTTGTAGACTGGAGTTGGATCCACATGTGAGGGACTGCGTGAAGAGTTACATTCAGCCGTGGCTTTTGGTCTCTAGAAGGTAACCCCCCTCCCCCCTTCCCCCTCCCACAGAAACACATGGGTACAATTATCTGGACTCTCACAGCAGTAGAAGTTGGCTGATTTATGGCTAATATTCACACAGATATTTTGACAGATGCCTCAAAACAAAATTGAGTTGACGATTTAGAAATGGCGGACTAGAAAATACGCCAAGCTGCAGTATTCTAACAAAGGAGCCTGCAAATACCAGTAGAAATGCCCTCGGTGGTTCTTAGCCGTCACACTGGTGACAACTGTCTGAGAAGTTACACAGGAAAAAGGAGGCCTGAGAGATCCTGATGGACATTAGCAGCTTTGATCTCCTTTCCGATACATTGTTTCTCTCTCACACTCACTCACACTATGTTGCATGAAGCTTCTGGTTTTGTTTGCTGAACTGGTTTGATTAGAAGTTCCGAGGCGTATCCGTTGACTTGCACAGTGCCACCAAAAGTTTGGACACATAATATTGTTTGATGTTTTTTTCTTTCTTTTATTTTTCTACATTGTACATTTTATATTTGTAGATTCCTAAAGTAGCCACGTTTTGCTTTAATGACAGCTTTGCACACTCTTTGCATCCTTTGAATCAGCCTCATGATGTACTCACCAGGAATGGATTTCACTAATCGGTGTGCCTTGTAAAGAGTTCATTTGTGTAATTTGTGTTCTTAATGTGTTTGAGACCATTAAGTGTCAGTCACTAACTTGGTGCGCGTGTGTGTGTTTGTGTTTGTGCGTGCATAGGTGCCAGGGCGATGGCTGGAGTGCGTACTCCGAGCGGGAAGGCCTACACAAACTCCTTCGGAAGCAGACCTTTGAGTCTGACGTCGAACCAGACAACACGCAGAAGCCAGTAAGACACGCACTCGACACCTTCAGACTATTTGTTACCCGGTAAGGAGACGTACTTGTCTCATTGTGTTGTATCGTGTGCAGTGCGGCCCCACTGACTGAAGTGTTCCCGCCTTGTCCTTCACCATACTAAAGACCTGGCACTTACACGTGCTGCTTTGTTGTTTCATCACCATAATCAACCTTGCAACCTTTTTATAGGCCCCATTAAAGTAATGGAAATGTACCCGTCACGACACACAGTAATGTTTTAACTTGCATCCTGAGAAAGACCGTATAACGCCCTCACAAGTCACCATGATGCTAGTAAGGGATTTGTTTATTTTGGCAGATTTTGTTAATATAATAATAATAATAATTCCAGTAACCTGCCTCTATCCAAAATGTAAATGTCACACATGATTGAACAAACAGAGCCTAATAGATGGCACTTATACCACATTAAAGAAAATAAATAACATCCAAAAGTTACATTGCAAGTTGCAAAAAACAATAACAAGATGTTATAGATCAGGACCAGGGATCTTCTAATCAAAGAATTGGCAAGAAATCAAATAAATGGATATCCCAAAAAAATCACCAAAGCCGAACTTCAAAATACAAAAAGATTTGTTCTAAAATGCAAATATGTTGCACGCCGTAATTAAAGTGTGTTTTGTGAGGGGAAAGCCACTAAGTGGGAGCACTGTGCTCGTCCACACTGATCAAGGCTTGAAAGACGTTCTGGATACTGGGTGTGCAATGTGAGTGAGGAGTGGGAGACCGGGCTGCAGCCCTCCAATAGTGCTCACAACAGTGTTTTCTTATTCCTATCTCAGTTCCCCCTGAAGAGGCTCTTTTGAAGTTTGCTCTGCACCCGGCTTGCACGGAACTAAACCGGAATATCATTCATTCTATCTCCTGTAACCTCCACGTGTTGTAGCCCGACCGTCGAGGAGCTGCGGTGCTTTCCGTTTTGTGGATATTCTCCTCTGAAACTTTGTCAAATTGCCAGCGTCGGCCTGCGTGCCTAAATTCTGTTCCATCACGGTTCCCTGCCTCAGTAGTCGGCCGGCGTTATTACGAGCCAAGTTCCCGTCCTCCCTCACTCCCATCTTGCCAGCTCTTTTGTCTCAGAATGGCCACATCCCCAGCTCCCAGCATCAGGCAGTCCCAGCCAATCCACGTCCCAGTCAGCGTCACCCGCTAGCCATCCCTCCCCACCAGCCAGTCCCCCTCCCCCACTCGCCCCCCCCCATCACCCCATCCTTGGCAAGCCTGGTTAATCACCCCGACTATGGAGCCCTTATTACTGCCACAGGCTTCCCATGAGCTGCGTGCCAAAAAGAGTCACAAAGAGGGGGAAGAGAACGCACTATTGTGATGGTCCCTGAAGCTTCGGCGGGGTGGAAGCTCGGCCCGTCCTTGCCGGTGGTTTGAGAGCTGGGATGTGAGAGTCATGGGTGACGGGAATGAAAGAGACAAGAAGGACGGAGAATGGGAGCAGTGAGGTTGTGCACTGCCCCGTAGCCGAGTCTGAGTAATTGCACATGGTGCCACTTCCAGCCGGAGAGACCGCGGCGGCTCCAAGCAGCTAACGTTAGCACAGTTCAATGGTAATTCATTTCTAAACCGGAATTAAAGGTCCTTCCCACCTTTTGGATATGTTAAATATCTCTTGAGATAATGCTATTTTGTCTCTAAGCCACAGGCTCAAAAAATGTATGCGTTGGCCTACTTTGGGTTGGTTGGTTTATGTTAATATCAGAAGTTGAATATTTTTGTGGAAGTATGTTGGTGGTATGTATCAATACATTGGCACTCACCAAATATACAAATTCAGTCTATTCCAAACAGCACAGCAGAAAAACGTGGGTAAGCTCTTGTAAATAAATATTTTACAACAGAAGACATGGTTTGTGCGTGTCTCCTCTTGATTACTTGATTACACCCTCACGTTTGAGCGCTACATCTACATATCGCACTGCTATGTTAAGTCAGCTGATTACATTATTCCCACGGGTCCGTGTTGTTGCTGTCTGGCCATTTGGATGTAAAAAATGAGCTGTATCTTGCAAGCTTGTTTTCCTTTTTCGGTTGTTTCTGAGGGCCAGTGAGCCTCTTTGCCTGCAACATTTAGCGTTCAGCCTGTGGGCAGATCACTTGATTACAGAGCTTGATCAGCTAATGGACAATGCATCAATATCTCTACTGACGAGTTTGTCACAGCAACCTATTGCATGACAACATTCGAAAGCCTCATATCCCGCGCAGGGCCGCGGGGCCAAAAATCCATATCACGCTATTTAGAAAGATTCTGACGGTGTCCCGGTGTGTGTGTGTGTGAACATATTGCTTTTTCAAGGAAACACATTAATTCATCAACACACGTAAGACATGTAGCTCCGACCGCTGAGCGCTTCGCGGTGAGGTGTAAATATGGCAAAGAAATGAATACTGTACGGAAATGTTATACCATTTGAACTGATATGCCACCCAGCCCTAATCCTATTTAAATGTATCTAACTGGGAAAATACAGCTAAAACATTGTGTTTACAACACGGATGGAAGTAGCTGCTGAGCATTATCGCAGGACTCGTGTCACTTCACTCTCTGTAGCGTACAGTGAACATGAATATATATACTTACATAATAAGTATTGTGTGTGATCTACATTGATTTAAACCTTGATCGGACAATCGTCTCCCCTCAGATACACAAACAGTCTAAACTGCCTTAATGCCCGTTAGCTTTTGGTTGTCTCTGCTGAAAATGTTTTTGACGGTTCTCACAATGCTGTGGAAGTATACAGTTGATAATTTTGTCGTCATATATTTTAGCGATGAGGCAACAATATAATGAGGTTGTCGAGTATTGATGCCCTTTTCTTCCTGCCTACTCAAACCCATAAATAATAGTTTGAATGGAAGTAAAATCCAAACATACATTAATCTACTATGTATCCTTTCCCCGCACGCAGTATGGTTTACGCACAACATCCCTTTTGGATATTCTGCCTTTATACCCCTTAATGTCCTATTTTCTTTTCCTCCCAATCACATTTCATTGTCCTAACACTATTTTCTCTATCCTCCCCCCACCTCCAACCCCTGACCCTCTCCTTCTGTCTCTGCCCCAGGTCAAGTCTCCAACACTAGAGGGGTTGAGCAATGACTCTGGCCGCACACTGACATCCTCCGACTTTAACCTGCGGTGTTTGACCCCGGACCGGAGGGTGGAGGGGCTGCTGGCCTTCAGCAGCCACGAGGAGCTGGACCGCATCAACCAGGAGGCCCGTTACGGGAACCGACACCCGGAGCTGTTTGCTCTCTACCCACCGGCTGACGAGGTCAGACACAGGGAGAGTTGGTACTCTTGAGTGGATGCGGGCTTATCGACCATTGTTCAAGTCATGCAACACATCTCCTATACAATGCTTTAGACCCCTAATGGGATATGAGGTGTCTCTGGTTTCTTTATTTACAGTCAATCAATATCTTTGGCACCTGCCGGACATGTTGATGGATTTACAATCATTTTTCATGAATTATTAATGTTCTGATTGTTATTGGTATTCTTGGTTCTTTGAAGTTAAAACTGTTGAAACGGTTGGCCAGACAAATCAAGCTATTTTGAGACATCACATTGAGCCCTGGGAAAATTTCATTTTTTTGATAGTTGATTTGATAGTAACTAAATTATCAACAAGAAAATAATCTGTAGATTTTTCTATTATGACATGCACTTCCACCTTTTCCTCGGCCTCTTCCTTTCCTTTGTAGAAATGGACAGGAAAAGTACAAAACGTTTTACAAAAACATGAATGTTTTGGTGAGTTGCAAACACAACTCCACTATTAAGAGAGGGATTATATATGCATTTTTAATCCTGAGTTTCCACCCCTCTTGCCTGTAAATGGATTTAGTTCTGTATCCTTTAAGGCTTTAAATATTCATTTTCCATCATTAACATATATGTATCTAGTTTAATGTCCTAGATCTCATATATATATATATATATATATATATATATATATATATATATATATCAACTTCTCCATTTAGTTTTTGCATTGTTTGAAAACGTCCTCTGCTGTTGTGCTTTCAGGAAGACGCAGTGGAGATTCGGCCCGTCCCCGACTGCCCCAAAGAACACACTGGAGACCGCATCCTGGTCCGTTGCCAGGCCATCAAGTATGTCATGCATTTTCATAAGTTCGTAGGAGAGGGGGTTTCAAACAGCTGACCTATGTTGGACAAGGAACCAACAGTTAGCGATGTTAAAGGGGAATTATTCCTACTCCCCCTTACTGAAAATGACCTTTTGCCAAGCATTCAACATACAGTACATTCTTGTCTGTCACATCTGATCATGATTTAAAAGTCTGAGTGGTTGTTTGAAAAAGGCTCGCAGGAGATGTGACAGATGCAATAAGAGAGAGTGGAGGAGGGCTGTGCCCTTCAGGGGCTGTTGTTTCTGTCTGTCTGTCTCTGTCTCTCTCAACTCAACTCATTGTTAATGTTGCAGTGGTTTGGAAGCTTCACCCCTCCCTTCATTTAACCCTCAGTTCAAACCGGTTGTCACTTACTGTGCTACATTTTATACAACAATTATCTCGGTGACTGGAATATGATCAAAGTAAAATGAACCACCAGTCCACGAACGTTGAGTATGTTAAATATATGTCTCACTTGTTTGTGTTAAAATGAGTCCTGTCCTTTTCCTCCTCGGCTTCATAGGTTTGAGATCGACATTGAGCCAGTATTTGCCACTATGGCCTTGTATGACCTGAAAGAGAAGAAAAAGGTAAGAGTACTTTGCTTTACATTAGTTTCTAACGTTGATTTAAAGCATATCAGGATTTATTATTGTGTCATTGTTTGGCCTACCTGGGCCCACAGGTCCTGCGTTCTCTATAAGCTTTAACTTGCAGTAGTAGTTTACTACTACTAGTAGAAGTTATTGTAAAATGTTAACTGTCCATCACTGATGATTTATTAGTTGAAATCTAACATCCAATGGAGAAAACAAGGGTTCATCTCTGTTACCAGAGATGAACCCTTGTCACGCACTGATTCTTGACAGGAAGTTAAGTCAATGATGACATCACAGAATAGAGTCCCAATAATGTCATCAAACTGTGATCTTCTAGTTGTCTGATTGTGTTTCCACGCGTGTTTTACGGAAGCTGTTGCATGCTGGGAGGTCTGGTAGTTTCTTTTGGCAGTCGGCATTGAGGGATCAGTGTAATCTACAAGGTATTAGGCTTTATCATGCTTTTGGTTCTAGAACTACTAATACTGCGCCCTATTTTTCCAGTCCCCCATTTTGAGCCACGGCCGTCTGCATGTTTTCTGTGGGTTTACACGGTTGGATGGTTTTGGGGTAAAGGGACTGAAGGATTTAGTTGGTACGTTAAGTGCTTGTGGACCTCTAAGATGAGAAGGGGCTTTAGCCACTGGTCCTGTCCTCCTCTCAGCTGCTTCCAGCTTGTCTGCACGATGGACAGCTTTAAAGATGGTCCTCGGGGTGAGACGGGGCGGTTGAATGCCCCATATTTTTGAAAGTTGGACTTCATATAAGCCGGTCTCGGGACAACGCAAGTAGGATAAGCTTCCCACCGTATGGATATATTTCCCAAATATATCAGAGCAGTGTACATGAATGTTTTCAGTTGTTTCCATGTCTATGCATAAGAGCAGCGCTGAAGTGTTGCATTGTCATTCACTTAAGATGAATAATTTCATCCAGTGTTACTCTGAAGTGTGTCCTTGAGGAGGTTTTTTCCACATCCTGCTTGTTCCATTGAGCAGAGACAGACCCTGACTGTTAAAGAGCTATGAAATGTGCCTCAGTCTGAGTGAAGGAGAAACTGCCAGGCCTGTTTTATCACAGTTTGAATTGTATTCGAGCTGTGAGGGTAAATGGGTCAGCGGCAAATGCCTGAATCCAACTCTTCAGTGCACTGCTTTCTTTTTCTCCTGCTCCTCCGTAGTATTTGATTTGCCTCTTTGACGTTCGTCTCTGTCCTGTGGGGATCGCGCTGCTCTGTTTGCATGTTGAATCTTTTTTTGTTGTTTCACATCTGTGGAATGTGCAGCAGATGTTCATATAATTCCAGATAATACTTTAGTTATTAACCATCCCTCTTTGCTTCATCATCCAAGGTACAGACTCAGGATTTGACCTAACAAAGGAGCCTATTTAGGATTTCTAGATTAATGGATACATAGAATATTCTAGAGATGGCATGCAAACAGAAACCTTTCGTCACAGCTAAAGCGATTGCGAAATGTCCGTTTCTCTCTGGGTTTATTGCGGGCATTAGTAACCTTCTTCCTCTTACTCTCCTACCAGACGAGCCCACTTTTACTGGACTGTGACTGCAGTCCGACCACATAGCGAGTGATCCGAACTTATTCACTGACGCGGCAACCTCAGGGAGCAGAATAACTGCGGATTCTGGAAGCTCTGTGAACTTTATGGGGGAAGCTAGCTGACGTCTGTCCAAGAAATTCCTATTCACCTATAGAGTTCTTTGAAAAGTTCTTACGGGGGTCTTGCAACACGCAACACCGTGGCACACAGTAGCAACATTTCAGGGGTCATGAGCGTGTCAGTTTAGAAAATAGCCTCTCTGGTCTAACAAACATGTCATGTTAAAATGGGCTATTACACGCTTTGTTTCTCATTAGGACAAAATGTGATGCTTTACGTTTAATTCCTCAAGGGGACGTGGTTAGAATTGCATATGAATTTGAACATTTGGCACTCTGTCCGGATTCATAAGGATATGAAGCATGATATGCTGTTTAAGTCAGCTGGTTTTGATTATTGAGGGAGCCATTTCTGGGATTCCAAGAAGTCATGTGTCCGTATGAGGCAACTCTCACTCTTGTGGCAAGCGTGCCTCATGTTGACGTGACCGGCGGCATTTCCCTCACAAATTCTGACTTGTCAGACCTCAGTTGGCAAAATGAATGTATTTATTTTACTCAGAATACTTTGCGGAGTCTGAAATCTGATCACCGTTACTGTTTTGAGGATTCCAGTTAACAACAGATGCAGGTTTGGCTGGCCGGCAGTCTGCTTTGGTGTGGTCAGTATAACGGCGGTCCTCTGGGACGGCAGAATGAAGGAGAGTGTTTCATGGCTTTCCAGTAAAAATGATCACATGCCAGGCCAGGCCAGGCCAGGCCAGGCCAGACCAGACCAGACCATGACATATGGCTGTGTTCCTCGCCCAAGGTCGATAGAAAGGAGAGGACTATGTAAAGCCTTTTTTCATTTTCATTCAGTAAAGAAAGGATCACTCTCTAATTGCATACATTATTTCACTGTTTTTATCTTTAATTGTCAAAGTGCTTGGCATTACATTTTTTTTGTTTCATACAAAAACAAATGGATGATTTATGCATGCATGTTTTAATCCCATTTAATGGATTATGGTTGATGAATATCAATAAAAATACACGGGAACAAAATCCTAAACAGATGGTATTCTGGGATCAGCGTCCAAAAGCCTTTTCTAAACTTGTTCCTGTCGTCTTAATTTTTGGAAAACATTATGCCTCAGAGTGAAATTTGTTTTATGTCCTGATTATGATATCAGTCAAATATTTTCTTAACGAAATCCTTAATGTGGTGAAGAGTAAAACCTCCGTCTCCCTTCAGATATCCGAGAACTTCTACTTCGACCTGAACTCGGAACATTTGAAAAACATCTTGAAGCCTCACACTCCACACGTGGACCAGTCTACACTGGCCCGATCTGCGATCTTCTCCATCACCTACCCGTCCCCAGATATCTACCTGGTCATCAAGGTAAAATTATATCCGTAGCACCCGTTCACATGTCCTAGGTACAACTGTGTAGCAGTTGTAAAAGGATTCTGCTATTTTAACCCTGGCTTTAAATATCTCAGTCCTATTCCCAGAATTGGTTTTATATACCCTGTAATTCAGTTTAATGCTCTGGCTCGTTGATAGATGAGTGTATTTTGATTATTCTGAGCTGCCCTAATGGCCCATGAACTTCTCGTGTGTTTTTTAGATTGAAAAGGTTCTCCAGCAGGGAGAGATTGGTGACTGTGCTGACCCCTACATGACACTGAGGGAATGTGACTCTGTAAAGGTAATGTGGCATTAAACACTCAAACTTCAAGTCTAAGAGGCTTTTTACTTCCTTCATTCAAACACCTTGTTTTGGTCTTTCAGAACAAGGACAAGCTGGAGAAACTGCGAGGTCAGGCGGAGACTTTCTGCCAGAGGCTTGGTCGCTATCGCATGCCATTCGCCTGGGCGACTGTTAACATCATGGAGGTGATCTCCACTGCTACGCTGGAGCGCGACGTCACCGACTCAGACAGCCTAAAAGGAGGTGTGTGCTTGTGTGTTTTGTCCTAATGAATGGGATGACTGTGGTGCGCATTCCCATGGATTGTTTATAGGCGTGTGCGTATTTATTGTTCCAGGTAAATCCAGCAGCATGGAGCGCAGGGCGCAGTTTCCCAGGAGGAATTCTGAACGTTTCAATACCATTGATGATCAATTTTGTAACGTGTCTGCCTTCAAACCTGCCACCATCACTATCAGCACCATCTTTAAACAGGTCAGAACGCTACTTGCACACAAAGAGACTGTTTTCTGTCTCATTCTTTGATGAAACACTAAATCCCATCGGGGGTGTAAAATATGTTTCTACCTTAATGACTTCGCTGTAAAAACATTGTCCAATATATTTTGTATGTATTCAATGTGTGTGTATTTGTTTGTGTGTGTCAGGAGGGAGATCGTTTGAGTGATGAGGATTTGCTCAAGTTCTTGTCTGAAATCAAGAAAACCTCCACTCCACAGAGAAGAGTCAAGACCATATCAGGTCAGATCACATCCACACATGTTTTCAGATTTTATTAATTGAGGGATTACGTTTACATTCTGGTTTCATCAGCGGTCTTTCAGATCGTTGAGGAGATTGATACCAGTCTCTTGTCCAACTTACTCATGAAGCTAGAGCCAGTAGCCGGTTAGCTTAGCTTTGCACTGGAGAAAGACTAAGCAAGCTTGCTTGCCGTTTCCCCCCATGTCTGGTCTTTATGCTAAGCTACGCTAACCACAGGCTGCCTGTAGCTTCATGCTGAACAGAAGGACGTAACTTGCTTTTAGCAAGACCGAGCATGATCACACTTTCCCAAAATGTAAAACTATTTAGAGTTCTGTGATTTTTCATTTATTTTTAAAAATATATGTGTGTATTCATAATGCAGAGAATTCAAGTGAGATGACTGGATTTAATGCGACGCATGCGGAAATTGACTGATCTTGTGTCTTCTAGGTTCCATAAAACTGGACATGTCTCCAATCCACGACACACCACTGGCTTGTTTGTCCACTGAGCTCATCCCGCTGATACCGGTGGCTGAGAAAAACATTCGGCCAATCAAGGAAGTGCTCGAGTTCCCATCCAGTGAGGTGTATGTCCCTCACAACATTTACCGGTGGGTTAGAAGGCATGATGTAACATGGAATGGTCCCACACTCCTTTGGCCGCTGCGCCACCTTTTATGTATTCTACCCACAGATACTCAACACACAGGAAGGAAGGAAATGATTACGTTTCATATATTTTTCTTGTCAGCTAAGTGACTCCCCCTCAACAGGCTCAAATACAAATCTGTTTTTTTTAAAAACAACCGCAGAGGTGTAGTTTCCTCTCACTGACAGTGTGCAAGACCAGAGGCAACATGAACATGCTGTACTGATCACCTGAGAGCTGACACTGCTTTGCTCTTTCTAGTGCTATTTCTATTTTTAGGACCATCCAGGCTGTAAAAGGGCCTCGTAGTGGCAACAATAAGGTGACAGGTTGTGTGAGCACAGGTTTAAACAACACACGACTCTGAAATACTTTGACACCTAACAAAACACGAGTAACGTTGTGTGTGTCATAGGGCTGTCAAAATTGCTCAAAAAGGACGTTCCAACATCCGCTTTATAAAAAGACAGATATTCGAATATATATATTTAAATATCTGGTTGGGCATTAGACACGTCAATAACAGGACAAATGTATACAACGAGACATAACTACTTGTATAGGTAATTTATTTAAACCTATTTAACAACATGCAAAAATTAAAATTTTTGTGCAGGTAATATGTTGCGAGCGGCCAATTAACTAATGGCCGCTCGCACACACGCACTCTCGCTCCTTCTCTCTCTCTCTCTCTCTCTCTCTCTCTCGCTCTCTGCGCAAAGCGGTTGAAATGAACGACAACAATAATCAAAACCTGAGTTCTTATCAAGAGTTTTGTGCAAGCAGTTTAAGGTTGCGATTCTTGTTCCAAATACGTCAGGCTTCATTCAGTGGTTGAAACTGAGTTTTACAGTACCGACATTGAACGCTCCGAGCGAGCTGTGCTGTAAACACGGAACTTTTCATTGGCATGAAACGGCAAATAATCAAACTAACTTGTAGCCGATCTAGTCTATTTTATTCATGCAATACACAGTAGTCGGGTGCGCGCCCGCCCGCTAAGCAGACAGTCGCGCTGCCGTTTTAAACATTTTTTTCCTTTTACATTCGAATATTAATTTTCACATTCGAATATAGAATATTCGTTGACAGCCCTAGTGTGTCAACACGTTGACATTACATTCTCTGAGCATTTGTTCAAAGGCGTCTTCGGTATTTCCCTGTATTCCAGGTTTCAACAGATTACAGCCTGGTTTCAAAACCAAAGGTCACGGTGAATTATTGTTTCTCTGGATTTTTGTCATGACCAAGATGTTGCTGCACAGATGGTTCCATCTAGTGATATGTATTGGAACTGCTTCATTTTATATATATATATATATATATATATATATATATATATATATATATATATATATATATAATAGAAAGGCATTGCATGATCATGTGTTTATTAAACAGGAGGCGTTCGTGACACTTCTTCTCTCCCTATGTCAATGTAGGAACCTGCTCTACGTCTACCCGCAGAGGCTAAACTTTGTCAACAGGCTTACATCAGCGAGAAACATCAGCATCAAAATGCAGTTTATGAGCGGCGAGGACCCATGCTGCTCTTTGCCTGTGAGTGCTCCTGTTTTAAATTTCATTGATTTATCCTGATGGTTTCACTGGATATGCTCGTGAAATTGTGTGCATTCTGTAATTTAATTATTATAACAACAATAAATAAATTAAAGGAAATGTTCACAGTTAAGGCACTGAGAAGAGCTCTGCTAGTAATTATTATTCTTTTCATCCAGATCATTACAGGATCGCCTCCTGATGCATTGTTGTGCCATTGTGAACAAATTCCTGTGTTTTCTTTTTGTTCACCCCCCCCCTCATCCATTCTCAGGTCATTTTTGGGAAATCAAGTGGCCCTGAATTTTTACAAGAAGTCCACACCGCTGTTACCTACCATAACAAGCAAGTACACATTACTGAGGCACATTATACTGTAACTCCCCCTTCGCCCTCACTCATCCTCTATAACTCCTTATTCATTTTGATTTATCTTCAGGTCTCCAGACTTTTATGAGGAAGTGAAGCTGGCTCTTCCAGCTCGTCTTACAGAGAGGCATCACTTGCTCTTCACCTTCAACCACATCAGCTGCCAGCAGAAACAGAACCAGAGTGGTAGCTGTGAGACGCTCATAGGATACTCTGTAAGATTTTACTTCCCGTCTATATTTCTAAATGTACCCATTGATATTAGCGGTAACCTCAAAGTACTGCTCTGCCTAGTATCTTGTATGGGTTGGATGTCCCCAGACTCATAGAAATAGACGCTGCAGCATATGAATTAATTTATCAGAAGATAAACCTGCCTTAAATGTTAAAGTGCGCTCTGCTTACAAACTATTTTGTTCTTATCTAGTGGCTGCCCATTGTGAATAATGACAGACTGCAGACGGGTCAGTTTTGTTTGCCCATTGTCTTGGAGCGACTACCTGTCAACTATTCACTGCACACGCCGGAGGTAAACGCATCTATTTTGCATTTATGTTGACATTGTAGATGTACGTTCTTCATGTCAACATCATGCTTGTGAATGCCAAGGAGCCAGCAAGTATTCATTAAAGTTTATTGGCATTTTCAAGACAGAGTACAGACATGGAGGAGAGTACCTAGTTACATTTCCTGTGTCTCTGCTGTGTAGAAACTTCCTCCTCAGAATCCTCCGGTCAAGTGGATGGAAGGTCACAAAGGGATTTTCAACCTCGAGATCCAAGCCGTTTCGTCTGTCCACACACAGGTGAGGAGAGGTTGCACACAAGTGTAGTAAGATGTCCATCCTGAGGCATCACTGACATTCTGTCTTTTCACTATTGTTTCTGTGATTTGTATCTTATCTTATATCTCTGCTTCCCGTCGAAAGTACCAAACTGCAACAAATCATCTCTCTTCTGTACCAGGACAACCACCTGGAGCGTTTCTTCACCCTCTGTCATGCCCTGGAAGGCGGCGCAACATTCCCGCTACGAGTCAGGGAGGAGAAGATTCCAGAGAACAAGCTGGAGCACGAGCTGAAGCTCAGCATCATATCCCTGGCCTCCTCCAGATTAGAGCCTCTGGTCCTCTTCCTCCATCTGGTGCTTGATAAACTCTTCACGCTCATCATGCAGCCCATGGTCATTGCTGGCCAGACTGGTGAGCATTCATTTATTCAGCAAGGAAGTTGAACTTTCCCTTGTTCCAGAATTTACTGCTCTTTTGTTTTAAAATATCTGATATGGTCACCCTTGGACTCCTATTGTGTTTTATTGAGTTTCTTGCATTCTTTTTCTTATTTGCTCATTATTAGGTTTTAAATCAATATTAGAAATATTGGTTAGTTGTAACTACAGTTAAACACCACTGTGGAACAGCTTTGAATGTATGATAATGAGCTGTTTAAAGTTTGTTGAATACATTTTCTGTCAATCATAATATTTATGACATCATAGGTCTAACATTTTTGTTTGTCCGTGTCCCACAGCCAATCTGGCCCAGATAGCCTTCGAATCAGTGGTGTCTATTGTCAACGGTCTTCATAACAGTCAGGAGCTGATCAGGGACCAGCAGGGTAGGAACAGCCTCCTGGCGACCTACCTTTACTGGGTGTTTCGTCTGCCTGATCCCCCCCGAGACATGCAGAATGCAGGTACTGACTTTATAACTTCTAAATATTAACTTTTTTGTTTTTTCTTCCTTTGATTATATTTGGTCTGATTTATTTTTTTGTCTACCCATTCACCTGTGTTCAGATTCAGGGAGTATACCATCTGCCGAGAGCCGTTACAGTACCATGGGTCGGGCCACAGCAACCACAGTCGGCTCTATGCTGCTCCTCCAATCCAGAATCCGCAGCAGCAGCAACCCCGACATCCCCGCCCCACATAGCTCTGCTGAAGATGCTGAGGTCAAAAGCATCCTCTGTGCCCAGGTACTGGGGTACACCCTAAACACTCCTGTAATCTGTTCTCATAATTCACCCACACTTCCCCAACCCTGACTTTAAGTGAATTCAAGAACAATATTTGAGTGTCAGATGAATTACGCTCAGTTTGGGGATTTTTCAGCGAATTTGTAACCACTGGGGAAAAAAAGGCTCTTAAAAATGATCCATAAAATTAGCATTGACCTAAAAAGTGTGTGACATAAATTCGGACAATTTTCACTGAAAGTCCATATTTTCCCAGGCCAATGCACATTTTATTTATTTGACAAACGGCACACGCACGCACGCACAGTGCAGTATGTAAATATCCCAGCAGGCTTGCACATACACACAAAACATTTGCTATTCATCCCCACAGTACATTAGGTATTCTATTAGGCCACTAGAAGCCCACTCTAATGAATGCATCCATCAGGTTTAATGTGATGGAAACTGTGTGTTTCTGTCTTCAGGGCCACAACAACCCAGGCAGCCGCATGTCCACCATTGTGGACTTAAACAACCACCAGAACTCCACAGGAAGCACCAGGCCCTCCAACAGGAAGGTAAAAATGTTCTCCCAATTAACTTTTTCCCACCGTCATGGCTTGTTACTCAATACATTGCGGGTTTATAAATATAGTTCAGAGCAACTTGATGATTAATTGTGCGTTATTGAAAATGAATTGATATATTCGGTCCAAGACATATTTAAATTTGAGTTGTACAACCATGTTTTCAATGCTGCACCGAATAATGCTATCCATAGCATAACCATATTTGTTGAATAATTCTTCTTACTGCTAGCATTATGTATTGAACAACACTTAAGCCTGGCGCATGCTTCTGCGTCTGCGTCGTTGCGGTGTGAAAAGGCACGCAAGGGGGTCTTGCGTCTGCGTCGCTCTGAAAACGCAGAAGCATAAACTAGGCTTTAGACCTTAAACATCCTGCGGCACAGCTTAATCTAAAGACAGTTCCCTGTGGTTACCACAGGGTGGGAGTGTGACACTGAGAACCTTAATATTCCGCTGGAATAATGTTTAACATTTGTTCCTGTTCAAAGCTCAACAAGTATTTCAAATTTTATTCATATTGATATTTAGAAAATACTTGTTGATTGTCTGTCTGTTTTATTATTACCAAAGGGAGGCTGTTTTTCACCAGTGTTTGTATTTTCCGTGTTGCAGCAGTTTCATGAGGAGTTGGCCCTGCAGATGGTCGTCAGCACCGGGGTCTGCAGAGAGAATGCATACAAATATGCCTGGTTCTTCTTTGAGCTGCTGGTCAGTGTGCTTTGAAAAATATCCCGGAGGGTGTTTCTTTAATTGACACACAGCTCGAAGACAAAACCGTGTTAGGGTGTATGTGGAGCATTGAAAAGCACTCTCTCAAAACAACACACGACCTCGAGGCCACACATCTGGCGAGTGGCTAGACGATTTATCACCCATTTGGAGTTTTGGAAGTGTATCATCACTCACAATCACTCTCCCTTCAGTTCATTTCACATTTCTTTCTCCAATTACTTGACTAAAATTGCCCGCTTTCATTTAGAAAAAGCATCTTTCTTATTCTAATGATAAATGAGGATGGAAGATAATGATAGATAAGATGATAGATATTCAAGGATCACTCTGGTTAGAGTGATGGCAGGTTATTTGAAAAATTCTTTATTTGAATGCACATTCATCACTCTCACAATAACTGCACTGGTTTTGTTGCATGGTTGACTCTAACAGGTGAAAAGCATGGCTCAGCATGTGTCTCATCTTGAGAAGGACAGTGTCCCCCGGAGGGGCCGCTTCTCTGACCGCTTCAAAGATGACATCACCACAATTGTCTCCGTGGTGACAGCTGAGATTGGGGCCATCCTTGTCAAGCAACATAAGGTGAGACCTGTGATTGCTGTACGTTTTGCTCATCAACATTTCAGTCAGTCGGATGGGTGTAAAACTCATTTGCGTCCCTGTTTCTTCTGGTCTTTGGCAGAAGCCTCTGTTTAAATGTTGCCATTGTCCTCCAAACAACACTGAGCTTGAAGTCCTAATTATATTTGCTTCTGTGGTACCAAATCTCTGCTTTCACTGCTAGAAGCCTGGCAAGATCCGCTAGGTGCAGCTCACAAATAGTTGATTGTTGTCGTTTTAGGAAGTGGAGCAAGCGGAGAAAGTCAACATCAGCCTGGCCTTCTTCCTCTATGACCTGCTGTCTCTCATGGACCGTGGATTTGTCTTTCAGCTGGTGAAAAACTACTGCAACCAGGTAGAATAACACAACCAAAAGCATTTCAGTGTGTGTCTAAAGATACGTGTATTCAGGGAATTATATTATGTAAGATTCTAAAAGAGACGCCTGATGATAATATAGAATCATTTTGAAAATCTTCACTTGACATACAGATGTCGGCTAAGAATCTGTCAATGCCAACGTTGATCAGCATGCGTCTGGAGTTCCTGCGAATCCTGTGCAGTCATGAGCACTACCTCAACCTGAGTCTCTTCTTCAGCAGCCCTGGCTCTGCTCCAGCCTCACCTTGTCCATCCATCTCCTCCCAGGTCTGCCCTCTCGTTATTCAGACTTTTAGGTCATTGTTTCATCATTAACAGTAAATATAATATTCTGGAAAAGGGCCCTCTTCCCTTTTATGTCTTCCATTAAAGAGAAAACATCTAGAAAAGTACAACTATAAAGGGTGCTGAGGTGAATTAAAAAGGGGAGTTGGGGAAGTCATTCAATGAAGCAGATTAGATGGGATTCAATTTAAAATGAGCTGTTTAAAAAAAAAAGTGCTTTATGTTGCATTAGGGAAGAATTGTCGCCATGTTATGTTCCCGCGCCTCTCTATTTGGTCCGTCACTGCTTCATTTCATCTCTCCACTCAGACCTCCAGCTCGTGTAGTTTCCAGGAGCAGCAGAGAATCTTGGGGCTGTTTGAGCTTTCTCAGGAATTCAAGCAGCAGCACTACCTCACCGGTCTGCTGCTCACAGAGCTCAGTGCCGCCCTAGACATGGAGTCAGAGGGGTATTAAAAGTCTTTACATCCTTATTGCCTCGTTTTTCCAAAGCTATTCTGTCTGAGTTCTTTCGAGGCACACTTTACAACATTCAAACGTACCAAAGAATGTAAATAACCTCTTATGTACTTAAATCCTGTATACTTGTGAGGTCACTGGTGGATTGAATGAAACTTTGTGTTTTCAGGGGAAAAGTCCAGAGAAAGGCCATTAATGCCATCTACAGCCTGCTGTGTTCACATGACCTCGACAATCGTTGTGTTAAACAGGAGGTCAGAGCCAAAGTGGCTGCTCTCTACCTCTCCTTGGTGGGAATCATCATTGACTCCACCAACTATCTGGATTTTACTGGTATATGCACACACACAAACACAGCTAACAATAGCTATATTTGGTGGTCATTCAATTCAAATGTGAAGTTCTTGTTGATTCCTAGTTCTGCACAGTAAACGCTGTGATTTAAATCCGATTTGTTCCGGGCTCTCTTCTCATGTATGTGTGACTCCTGTTGGTCTCCGTAGTTTCTGACACGCGCGGCGGAAAAAACAAGCCTGGCGGAACAGAGGATGACCTTGAAAATGTCCCACCTATCAATCAGTCTGTTGCCATGGCGATTGCCGGGAACCCCTTCAACACACTGGGACGGAATGCACTCGTCTCCATGGCATCCATGGTAAAATTTTTAAATAAATCTGTGATAAATTGATAACCTATTTTATTTTACCTTTTATTATTTTTTCGAAAGTGTGTGATTGTGTCGGAGTATTCTAACTCCTAACAGGTGAGCTACACTGGGGTAGATTGATTGGCTGTCACAGCCACACATACACTTCATCCATCCTGAAAAATCGCACACACACACACACACACACATCTGCGGGAGATGGTTTATGGGAAGCCATCGCCATCATAAGTGAACAGGGCCGTCTTCTTTGACAAACACATCCATCAAGTGCAGCTACAGCAACAACACAGGCACTAAAAGTGAACGCTGCCATTCTCTCTTGTTCTGCTTCTCTCCAGGAGATCTATCAGTCCTTTGTATGTTATTACATGAAGTACTATTGTGGGAAAAACTGATTTTTTTCACAACTCAGCCAGTTCCCCCTGAAACAACAATGTCAGAAACTGCTATGTTTTCTTCACATGAAGTTCTATTTTAAAATAAAGAACCGGTTTTTGATTATACGCCACAAATCTTGAGTTGGTTCTGGGGAGTTTCACTCGGCTCCGCCATGAAACGGAGACTTGGAAACCTGCTTCCAGGTGGGACACCAGAGCTCTAGGAAGTTAATGGCTACATTCATCAAATCTGCCACACAGTGAAGCAGCAGTAGCCCTTTTCTTCTATCGAAGCGATTCATTCATCACAGGAATGACGGTAAATTAATCTGCGGTAGATTTAACGTCTATTAAGATGGGGAAAAGAACCATACTTCACTAAAGCCTGTGTGGAAAGCAGTGGCCAGAGATGTTTGGTTTACAGAAGCTTGGGAATAATACACCTGTACGCCTACGCTTGTTATAAACGCTGTATGATTGAGTGGATGACGCGGGGGACCACCACTCACAGTGTTATGGATGCGTTTCTTCGGCAGAGTCGGCTAGTTCATCGTGCTGTAAAGCATCACGGTTAAAGCATTTCTCTATCTGAGCCCTTGTAATATATTTAGAACACCATTAAAATAAATGTAGTTTTTTTTTTATTCATCTTTTTATTCTAATTGATTTTTTTGTGTGTTCTGCATCCCTTGATGTTGGTGCACACACTGCAGATGCATGTGTCATGTGTGTTCAGTCAGCGCTACTGGATACTGTATCAGTATGTCTCGCTGCTCTTCCTCAGCAAGGTAAATCCGTAGCCACCCTGGCAGCCGACACCAGTCGCCATCTGTTGGCGTGTTTCCTGTGGGTGATGAAGAACGCTGATAGGAGCCTGATCCAGCGCTGGACTGTAGATATGCCTCACTCGCAGCTCAACAAGCTGCTGGAACTGCTCACCATCTGCGTGTCCTGCTTCGAGTATGGGGTCAGTTTGCACATTTATCCACCATGTTTTGTATTTGTGCAGTTGCACCAGATTTTTCAATTCATTCTAGTTTGTATGTGCTGATTTTTATCAATTTAGACAACATCCTTGTGCGTCCTGATATCACAATGTATGATTTATTTTTGTCATGATATTATTCCATTGTTGGATGATGAATCACCATATTTAAATAATGCACAGCTCTACTGTGCATCATGGATGTTGGGGGTGTCTGTGTATCATATAAAACATCAGGATAAATGCAAAGCGTTAAAAATAATATAATTGTATACACTTATTTGTAGCTGGTGACTATGTGCTTGCAGGGTAAGCAGAGCAGTGACAAAGTGAGCACCCAGGCCTTGCAGAAATCTCAGCAGGCCAAGCTGCAGCTGGAAGAAGCGCTGCTGGGAGGAATGGGAGCCCGCGGGGAGATGATGAAACGAGTTGGTGGAGGTGTTGTGTCGTTTCTCTTGGAATTGCTTTTCTGTCAAAATTAGATATGCATTTTCTGAAATAATTCCCAGTTTTGAACTGGAATTAACTAGTAACATAAAATTGGGAATAGGGACAAAATATTGTGAATGTTATCAGCATTTTATAAATGTGCGGTCAGCAAGTCCCCGTAAGAACCAATTTAAAGTTGCGCAGGATGTGCTTAGGTTCGCAGGTTAGTCTGGAAACTTATGTCTGCTATGTGTTTAAAATAGGAGTATACGCTGTAGAAGCAGACCAGGTACTGTCAAAGTAAGCTCGAGATGTTTGTTTATTTTTGGAAATAAAAATGAATAGTAGTAAATTAGTCATTTCTTTTGGACTGCATTGACTCCTATGATACAGTGCATTACATGTATTTAAGCAAACATGCATAATAGCTTTCTCACTACTTGATTTCTTTACGTAACTATTTGCTTTTCAACCCCTCACAGGAATTGATAGGACGATGGGACACAGAGAGAATCTACGATGGAGGAAAGATCTCACTCAGTGGAGACAGACAAACGACAAACAGGACAAGTAAGTTAAAACCTGAAGACTTTAAACGTTTAATCAGTCAGTATTTTTTGCGCTTTATTCTATAAATATCTTCCTTACTCTCACGTGTTCCATCAGGACTAAAGCAGAGTTGGACCAGGAGGCTATTATCAGTGGAAACCTGGCCACAGAGGCTAACCTTATAGTGCTGGATCTGCTGGAAACCATTGTTCAGGTAACAACCTGCACCCATGCAATATCTCAACACACTGACACAGAAAGTAGAAACATTGCAAATGTTCGGTTGATAATTTGGCATTTGGTAATATATTGCAATTATTATTTTGCATATGCAGAAAGACCTGCGGGATCAGCTTACCCTATTCAAATTATAATTCGATATGTATGGATAATTGGAACACCAACAAAATTCCTTATTAGAAACTTGACTAAACCCCGATCCACTTTTTTTAAACTTGCTGGAAAGCATTTGGTCTTAGCAAAGCAGAAGTTTTTTTACTTCAGAGTAGAAGTAGAAAACAAGTAAAGTGCAGAGCCATGTTTTTATTGCGGTGAATGAACACCACGTTTAATGAGTGGAGCACAAAGACTGCATAATATACCATCCGCACATATGACACGCAGTCTTGCAGACTTATGTTGAGATATTTCTGTGTAGACGTCTAGTTGAAACTGATTTGCTCATTTTTTCATGTCTCCTGTCCAGGCAGTGCCGTTGGCTGAGTGCAAGGACAGCGTGGTCGGCGGAGTGTTGAGGGTGTTACTTCACTCCCTCACCTGCAACCAGAGTAGCACGTTTCTCTCTCACACCTTCAGCACGCTCAGAGCGCTTGTTGTAAAGGTAATTTCATTTTGCTGTGTGTGTGTGTGTGTGTGTGTGTGTGTGTGTGTGTGTTGCACATAAAATTCTGGAGGGTGTGTGTGTATTTTAACAAAACCCAAATAGTGTCTAAATGAAATGTTCTTATTTACTCGTGGGGGTGGCAAACTGTTAATGCGGGCCAGAATTCTTTATGTAAATATCTGCTCGTGACTGAATACCTGGTTTAATCTGTCTGTACGTGTGTGCAGTTTGGGGACCTGATGTTTGAGGAGGAGGCGGAGCAGTGTGCGGACCTGTGCCAGAAGGTGCTTCAGTACTGCAGCAGCCCTGTGGATGAGAACAGGAGCCAGGCCTGTGCCACCCTCTACCTCATCATGAGATACAGCTACAGCAATGCCAGCGTAAGGACACAGCCACACACACGCACACACACAATAGAGATGATCCTGTGCATATGGTCCAATGGGTTGTCAGGATACACACAGAGTAAATGTCAGGCATGTGTTACCTTCTTGTCAGATTAAACCTTATCCAACATCTAAGCTTGCAGAATAAATTGCATTCATGTCAGATCAAATAAAATGTAAGTGCACATGAGAGTTTAGAATGGCTTACGATACATGTGCTCTTGAACACGCATCGAAGCGGGAGTCTGTCACACAACATCTCAGCCTGTCTTCTCCACTTTTCTTCTTCTGCTCGGCTTTAATGTCTTCTCCGGGTCTATTTTGAGCGTGCTGCAGAAGGTTTCTGCTGAAGGATGTGTCTCTGAATCGAGAGCACAGAGATATATCACTGTCGCCAATGTTCCAACCCCTCTTAAACTAACGCGTGCATGTGTATGTGCGCGGGAGGTTTTCGTTCATATGTGTGCATGTGTAGGTCTCATGGGCACACGACGAGAGAGTTTGACAGAGGCGGAAAGGTGGAAATCACAATAGACTTAGACGGGTGTTTTTGCAGGAGGTGAAGCAGTGACTGAAGGAAATAAATAAATTAAAGACAGGTTTAGGATTAAGTGTCTTATTTCGTTTTTTCTTGTACGTCGATAACTGGTGTTGTAGTCAATATTTCCTGTGTTTACAGTCTGTACGCTTTAATGAAAGTCAGACGCCAGCTTGTGGGAGACACGCACGCACACAGAGTGCATTTTCAGAAGAGTATTTCCCATCTGCGTGCCCCAGCGTATGTTTGTTTATATGGTGTATACAGACAGAGCTGTGATCTGAATTAGCAAAGCAGCCATATGACTCACTCATTCAGAACCTCCTCCGCTTCCTTTGTTAATGTTTTTCTCCATTCATCCACTTTTTTTATTCCTCTCTGTGTGCCACACACACATTTTTCATCGGTCAATCTTTTACACGGTCATCATCATCATCATCATCATCATCATCATCAACACCTGATGATACCCGGTGTTGTTTTCTTCCAAAAATGAAGAAAAGAAAATCACTTAAAAAGAAAAAGAAACAGAGGAAAGAGAGCAACAGGGGGCTGGTGAGAAAGAAAAGGAGTAAAAGACAAAGACGGTTGCGCGTTGACATAAGCTATCATTTAAGGTTGTTTTGAGCGCACGTACACGCACGTACCGAGTTGGAGGGCAGTGATGGGTGGTTGAGCTTTGGCTCCATGCCCAGTTGAACAGAATGGGGCCGTAGAGATGATCCATGGGTGATTATGTCGCTGCTAATGGGAGATCATTTCCCGCTTAGCTGGTCATGCTGGAGATGGATGGGACTTCACACAATCACGGGCACACTCCCGCTCACACATGCACACTCACACACACCTCACCGCAGAGGATGTCAGTTATGGTCGACAGGTAGTGTGAAGGATGGAGAGACAAGGAAAGGGAGGTGGCAGGGGACACAACATGTGGCGAGAGGACAGCAAAGCAGTTTACCAATTTATTGTGTGGTATCCTTTTTCAGTTGAATAATAATATATCTGTGGCAGTTGCCTTATTCTGTGTGCTGTCAAAAGGCAATAAATAACTCGAATGAGCTTAGTGTTTCCAATGACGCTATATTGGATGACTTGGAAGGATTTAGACGTTATATAATAACGTTTAACAATTGCATACACGGAAAAAAGTTGTGCGTACACACTTGAAGGTCAGGTTTGAAATGAATGGAGTCAAACGGTCTGTACCGTTGATAATAATATTTAAAATAAAGAAACTTAGGCCTGCTAAATGTTTAACACGGTCCCCTCTGTCTTCGCCCAGAACTTCTCAAGAGTGAAGATGCAGGTCACGATGTCTCTGGCCTCGCTGGTGGGCAAGTCCTCAGACTTCCAGGAGGAATACCTGCGACGCTCCCTTCGCACCATCCTGGCCTACGCAGAGGAGGACACCGAGATGCAGAACACTCAGCTGCCCTCACAGGTATGAAACACGGCTGCGTTGCATCGCCGGTGTTGATCGGATTGGAGCCTCACGCCTGCTTCCTGGTTCTCTTTGGCTTTGTTTCCAGGTGGACGAGCTTCTCCGAAACCTCAACAGTATTTTGTCCGACACGGTGAAGATGAGGGAGTTCCAGGAAGACCCTGAGATGCTGATGGACCTCATGTACAGGTTAGATACACCGTCAATGTTGAAAGGCTACTACCTCTTTGTCCCTCCCTGTCTCCCCTCCTCTCTCTCATCACCCTGTGGCTTCTCTCTCTGTTGTTGTGCTGCTGGTTCCTATTTCTCTGTGGTCGGGGCTGTTTTGTCTCTATTTGGTGCCCTCACTATGGTAACCATGTGGTAGCAGTTTAGTCCGATCTGGCTTTTTGAATATGCAAATGTAAACTGTGTGCGCGCGCGTACCAACAGATTGTGTGTCTTTGAGAACACAAAGGGGAAACGGTGGGACGAAGAGAGCATACATGTGCCGTGTGTCGATTCAGGCACTGTACCTAAACGTGCTCTAATGTCACTTACGTGTGCAATTTATCACTCACCTTTCGGTTCGGGTTGTGTGCCCAGTCGCTTTACACACTTACCTCGACTCACCCCAACGTTTACCTCCGAGCTCCCGAACACAGGGATCATTGACGCACAAGACATTTGGTGTCCAGATGCTTGCATTCATTTGCATGGCACAGTGACTCACCTGCTTTATAAATAAATTCATTCAGACTGTTTAAGATTTATTCCCATGCTGTTAGGCTAATCATTTTTTTTTTTGTTGTTTCCTATAAAAGCTCAAAACCACCCAATTGCCAACTTACACTCATGCACGCATTTTGTTTTGAGATTCACTCTTTACGTGGCAACTTAAAAACGTTCACGGGGGGAATTCAAGGTTCATCTGACACAATCTAAGCAACATTTACTTTGCAAATTTATTTTACAGATTACATTTGAACACGTTATTATGCTATAATTTACCTTTTCCCAGTACTCATTTTAACTAAACAGAACCTGAACGCATCATAATCTCATAACGCATCACATAACATAACCCTTTTTTTCCTGAACATTTGAAAACCGGTTGTTAGCAATGTAGAACTATCAATGATCAGGGACTGGAAAGCCTAAATGCAGATTTCCGATGGCATATCCGAGGGTAACGTTATACTGTGTAATTAATCTGCGGTTCATGTACATACCAAAAAGGGGTCTGTTACAGCACTGCTATCAAACATTTTCATTGAGAATAGTGAATAGTAATAAGGGAGGTAAACTGAAAAGCTTTTTGATTGTTTCTCAGTGTTCGTAGTCACTTGTGTATTTTTTGTACATTGGATTTCTCTGTTTCTTTGCTTCCGCCTTAAGCAAGTCTGTCTCCTAAAGGGAAGATCTCCATCTCAATGTCACTTTTACCTAGTAAAATAAAAGAAAGGAAATCAGAAAAGAACACAACATTACCCGTCTTCTCTTGCCTCCTCAGGATAGCGAAGGGCTACCAGACGTCTCCGGACCTCCGGCTGACCTGGCTGCAGAACATGGCAGAGAAGCACAACAACAGGAAGTGTTACACAGAGTCGGCTATGTGTCTGGTCCACGCTGCTGCCCTGGTGGCCGAGTATCTCAGCATGCTGGAAGATCACAAGTACCTTCCGATCGGCAGCGTCACCTTCCAGGTAGAAAACATGGCTAAAAGCACTGAGTTAGTTAGTTAGTAACTAATGATTTAAAAAAAAAAAAAAAAAAAGTCTAGACTGAAAGAAGGATCCGTCGCAGTCACACAAATGAAGCATTCAGTATCTGTTTGTTGTGTTCGTTTTGTTGAGTTGAGAGAAAACCCTCCTTCTCTCATCAAACCACATCACATGTCTCGTCACGGATTTCTTCCAAATTTGACTGTTTGTCCAGATGGGGGAGCTGTACTCTCAAAACGTCAACATATAAATATGGTCCCCTGGTTCCACTGCATAGCACAGCGCCTTTGAAGTTGAAAGATTGGGGGGGAAGGAATATGTTCTCTCGTGGGAGGGGAACAGACTGTTCCTCTGAACTGAGAACAAAGTTATAACAGTAACTGCTCTGCTGGGGTTATCGATGAGCTGTGTCACAAAGGTTTGGCACAGGACATTGTAGCCTGCAGCAGTCAGCAGGTCATTGATTAGATGGTCATCAAATTAGTTCTATTTCCCACTGTGGGGACCTCTCCTTTTTTAAAGTCAGCCATTTGATTTTATTTGATTAAAGGGGCTAATTGATTGATTAGCTGACGGATTTTCTCCTCAGAACATCTCCACCAATGTGCTGGAGGAGTCGGCGGTGTCTGATGACATCCTGTCCCCGGACGAGGACGGGGTGTGTTCGGGACGCTACTTCACCGAGAGTGGCCTGGTGGGATTGTTGGAGCAGGCGGCGGAGCTCTTCAGCAATGTGAGACCGTGAAGCTGCACTGACTATGATGAATATGTTTAGATTGTGGTGTTTACATAGACACATGTGGATGTATTTAAACTTTATACTACATGATAATCAAGTAAGACTCTAGATGTATATTTGCTATCCTGTAATTTTAGATAGGGCATTGATGTGGACCAAACAGTACTTACCCCACAACCTTGGAGTAGGTTTAATGCAATAATTACATTTAGAATTAACAATCGGAGTAACAGTGAGTAGCATATAACTGGTATAGTTAACATTGTTTCATTAATGATACATTTGTCATACTATGGAACATTTGTTTCTGTTTTGGTTGTCTGTTCGTTGTATGTATGTCTTTTGTGTGGTTATGCTAACATGCAGATGGCTTTCTCATCAGGGTAGTCTCTTCGAGACAGTGAATGAGGTCTACAAGATCATCATACCCGTCCTAGAGGCTCACAGGGACTTCAGAAAACTGTCCTCCACTCATGACAAACTAAAGAGAGCCTTTGATAACATCCTTCTGAAGGTAAAACAGCACTTTATTCATTCAGCTTGAACACAAAATAATATCGTTTGAGAATGACTTGAGATACGAAGGATCCTTGAAAAAAAGACGAGCATGAGTAGTATTTTTTGATGCTTCACAGAAATATAAAATATTTGATATAGCCGCTTCAGAGTAGTCATTAAACATAATTAACATAATGAGAAAGAATATTTTACAGCTGTCACATTGATTAGAGGGTGATATAGAATCTGTTCATTTCCTCCCTCAAGGGCCACAAGAGGATGTTTGGAACCTATTTCCGTGTCGGTTTTTATGGGGCCAAGTTCGGTGACCTCGACGAACGGGAATTCATTTACAAGGAGCCGGGGATCACACATCTGCCCGAGATATCACACAGGCTGGAGGTACACATGTGCAAACTGATATGCACGTTATGAATTGATGTGTAATTGAAGATGAGTGAAAAGCTGTTGGACTGGTGGAATCTGATAATGAGATTTCAAGTTGAACAGAATACAAGACCCACACTTTTTTTTAAAGATTTTTTTTTTTTTCAATCTACATTGTGTCTATACTGTATACTAACAACACAACTTTGCCCACTTCTAGAACTTCTACAGTCAGTGTTTTGGAGAAGAAACGTTGGTGATGATCAAGGACTCTACTCCAGTGGACAGAAAACAACTCAACCCCAGCAAGGTAGATTATTGCTGCTTCATCTCTGTACTCTATTAGCAAAATAGTAATGATGGTATATTACCAATAACATTTACATAAATATACATATGATGGATAAGCTGTATGTATAAATACATGGCGGCTGGGTGTCGCTAAGAGTTATTGAAAACATGCAAAATCTATACTAACCTTTCATCTTTGATTTGATGGAAGAAGTTTGCTACAATTATCAAAACAAAACAAACATTCAGGCTGCCTCGTGTACTGCAGATATACGTGTTAAATGAAAGACGATGGAAGAAATTTGGTTAATTTATTTTGGTGACCCAGATAAAACCTCCCGAGTCCCACCTGTGGTACTCTATTCAGTTTGGAATGACTGATATAGAACCTGCACACAAAACAAACACCTGTGATACATTAAAAAAACAGGTGTTTTACCATTTGTGTTGTTTTTCTAGCATTTATTAAAAAACTGCCCCTGAACACTTAATCACCTCCCATCTCCAGGCATATATCCAGATCACTTTTGTGGAGCCCTTCTTTGATGACTACGAGATGAAAGACCGGCTGACTAACTTCGAGAAGAACTTCAACCTGCGGCGCTTCATGTACACCACGCCCTTCACAAAGAGCGGGCGGCCACGGGGGGAACTCTACGAGCAGTACAAGAGGAAAACCATCCTCACCACCATGCACGCCTTCCCCTACATCAAGACCCGCATCAACGTCATCCAGAAAGAGGAGGTAAGCGTTGAAGATCGTGGTGTTTGGATGTCTGCGGCAATGGCTTTTTACAGTGTTACCTCTCTCTCGCTTCCAGTTTGACCTGACCCCTATTGAGGTGGCCATAGAGGACATGCAGAAGAAGACTAGAGAGCTGGCAGTTGCCACACATCGAGAACAGCCGGATGCTAAGATGTTACAGATGCTGCTTCAAGGCTCTGTGGGAGCCACTGTTAACCAGGTACAATCACTGCAGAGCGACACAGTGCCTGCTCCCATTATAGCTGAAATGATCACTTACCTCATGCGTTACCCAACTGACTGCTGTTCTCCCAAAAGGATTTCTCTTTGTATCACACATAGCCCTTTTGTCCTGGGAACGTTCCTTGTTAATGTGCATGGAAAAAAAGGAAAGCTGAATACTTTAACCCTATTTATCTTTTATCACATTTACAGTTTCCATTGTAGTCACGGTGTGCAGGTGGGAGACATGACAGTGATCAAAGCCTTCACCCGTTTCACAACCGTAATCCGTCCTTTGCTTTTTGACTGATTCAGTTCAAACGTCAATTCACGGCCCTTCTTCCCTTTCATGTCCCTGCCGCGTGGCATGCTGAACCGGAGGTCTCTTTGATCTGATAGCTTCCAGGTCCTGCCAGCCTGGTGAATGTTGGAGTAATGATGAAGCCAGCTACAGCGTCTCCACTCCCTTCCCCTATGCTTTATCTTCCAGCGTCTAATCTGACAGGTCCCTCGCTCCAAGCCGATCGTTGTATACATAACGCTAATGCTCAGCAGCTCCGTAAACATATAACTCTTGACTGTAATCAGCACAAGAGGCTGGCTTTCTCTCTCTGTCTCTCTCTCTCTGTGTGTGTGTGTGTGTGTGTGTGTGTGTGTGTGTGTGTGTGTGTGTGTGTGTGTGTGTGTGTGTGTGTGTGTGTGTGTGTGTGTGTGTGTGGCTCTGCATCTCAGACCAAGGACTGAGGCCCATGGCCAATGCGCTTATGATGCTAATCAGAGCTGTTTAACTGTGCCTGTCGTGATGCAGCCACTCTGTGAGCGCGCTGTGGTTTTATGATGAATATAGGCTAGGATAACAAGATCTCAAACTGGGCAAATGGGAGCCAAATGGTGGGTGTATGCGGCGTTGGGGGTGACATTAGCCGTGCAGGAGGCCTAATCATGACTCCTTTTCTGATCTGATGTCTTCCTCATGTTCTAGTTCAGCGTCGGAGACTCGCACTAGATATTCAGGCAGGAAGTCGTTCTCCCCAGCCTGAAAGAGGGGCATTCGCCTCCCTCCTTTGTTCACGCCCTCTCGAATGCTTCCCCTCTTACCTCCGCTCTTTCCTTCCTCCACTCTGTTTCTGCTTTCTCTTTCTTTGCCTCTCTAACGCTGTCTCTTTTTTTTGTTTTGTTTCGTTTTTGTCTTCCCCCGCCCCCCCATTGTAGGGGCCTTTGGAGGTGGCCCAGGTCTTCCTGAATGAGATCCCAGCAGACCCAAAGCTCTTCCGTCACCACAATAAACTGCGCTTGTGTTTCAAAGAGTTTATAATGAGGTAAGTTACAACCACAGAATCACCACCTAGCGACACCAAACCGCATCAAAGTCATTCAATATTGAGGAAAAACGCCATACCAAACTAGAGCTTACACGCTGAGCCCAAAAAACTAAAGGAATCCACCCACTATTTCATTGTCATCATCATTGTTGTCGGCGTAGGATGATAAAAGAGCACCAAAGACAACGGGGACGTATGGAGACTGATATCCTGCAGTTTAAGCAAAGCGTCCGTCGAGATGCACTGATGGAAATGATAATTTGCACTAAAGTGCACACTACATGCTTGTCAAAGAAACTAAACATATAACGTAAGAAGAGTTGTAATATCATCCATCATGACGCAGGATATTTTTTCATTTCCTAAATGATATGGAAGATATTTCTCCCTTCTTGAATTGCAGAAGACTTTTGATTATATTTTGAATATTCAGATCATAAATTAGACCCGCTCTACCCCACAGCCATGAGTCTTGGGAATATGCTGACTTTGTGCAGGAGATGTGTGTCCTTTGTGCAGACGTCTGTGTGCGTCTGTTTGTATGCGTGTCCTTTCATTTTATGGGCATTTGCACTTTCCCTCCAAAAGAAGGTTTTCATTTTCTTTCCCTCATGTCACATTCCAGCTGCCTTGATTGATACAAGCAGGTTGGCAAATACTTACTCTAATTTCATAGTGTTTTTTTTCCATCCAAAATCCAGCCGAGCTGACACTTGACCCTTTGTATGCCAGTCTGCTTGACTGTAGCGTTTATGCTATAATACAGCGTTTCAGAGGTTGGTAATTTTATTTCCCCACTCAATTAAATGTCTCCATTCATAAAGACGTATCCGACGTACGGAATCAGACCAAAACATTTCATTTTCTGTGCCACAACGTACTTGGTTGCATTATATCGCGGCAGCAGCACCGATCTGTATCACAAATAAATATTTATATTCCAATGAACTGTGATATTGGGTGATGCGTGATATTGGATAAAACTACTCACGTGGTATCTTAATAGTATTTGTTGACTTTGAATCGTTATGACCCATTTCAGTCATTTGTTCAAACTACATTTTCATTTTTAAACTATGAAACAATCTTATATTGCTATGTTACGATTCCACGTATAATAGATATACAATAGCATCATTGACCAGTCCAAGTTCAGAGATATAGCTGCGTTGAAAAATCATTAAAACACATATTCAAGAAGTTGTTTGGAATCCCACGATTTTTTGGTTATCTCATTTTTAATGAGAGAAGTACCTTGTTATTTGAAACTCAAAACGGAACCCTCTATGGCAAATTTGTAATTTTGGGTTATACAGAAGAAATTGAAAGTTAATTTGATTGCAAAATAGGTCTCAATAGCTAATATTATGTCACATGTTATGACTTTGGCATTGATGGCATTTCTAAAACGCATTAGTGGAGAGGTCGTTCTGAGCCTCACATGCTGCCGTCTGGCCACATCTCCCCTTTTGCCAAATTTGTTTATGGTTTATGTAGCTCCGGTAACAGACAGAGATTATCTTTTAAAGTCAGCACAGAAATCATGAATTAAGTTACAAAAACAGAAAGACACATTCATATTTTTGACTGAACAGAAGCACGTGTCAAACACTTTAGTCTGTTGACACAAATAAAGATATTTATATATTGCATGTATATCAATTCATTTTTAAAAATTCAGACCAAGCAGTCCGGTACAAAGATATAATCCATAGAGGTTTCCATTGCTTAGAAAATCCTTTTTTCTTGTGAAGTGTCCTTAATGCTCATTGCCCAGCGTAATTACTGTATACTGTTACGCGACATTGCCGTTTCCATATTACCTTCTTTAAAGCCAAGAGATAAACTCGCCACACGTGTTTGCAATCATCTCAGTCCCTCTTATTTCCTGCTGACTGCTCTGTATTTTGGCGAGTATACCACAGGCAGACCCCGTTCCTGCCCTCTACTTTTATTTGTTACTCATTTTTGATCTAGAGATTTATCTCTGCTGCCCCATTTTTCCAAGACTGGTTTTTACTTGAAACAGTCTTGTGGGTCATTTCATCGTTCACCCACATTCTAGCTGAGGCACTCTGAGAGAACCAAAATAGGAATCCCGTACAGCCAAGTCCATTGTTCACCCGCATGTAGAGCTCTCGCATGCAAAAGGAGTCCAATTTATGTCAAGTAGTTACGAGATGTTTTCAGCGTGGATCAGTACAGTGCATTTCTGAAGGTATGAGGGGGGATTACCGCAAGATTGTTTTGCATAGAATCGTTATCAAATCTGTTTAGTACATTCGACTTTGTTTCTTTTTTTTTTTTAATCTAATGTAATTCAAGACAACACAGTCTAAAGCTCACACCGTGCTGCTCTCTGTCCGCCCGGCAGGTGCGGTGAGGCGGTTGAGAAAAATAAGAACTTGATCACATTCGACCAGAAAGAGTACCAGCAGGAGCTGAAGAAGAACTACAACCGCCTGAGGGAGAACCTGAGGCCGATGCTGGAGAGGAAGATACCTGAGCTCTACAAGCCCATCATCAGGCCTCGGCTGGAGAACAGGTAAACCGACAAAGCAACTCAAACAGAAAGAGACAGCGATTTTTGGGGGGGTATTGATGGTTGAACCAGAGCCATGTTACACTGATTGAGCGCTGAACCAATGCCACGGCCACAATGCTCACTAAGTATCATCTTTCCATGTGTTTCCAACCCGAGTGATGAGCATGTACTTATCCCCCAAATTAAGATTGTTCTATCAATTACTCAGCAACATGCAGAGAGCTTTTAAAATCAGTTGCTTCAGTATTCTTGAGTATTAGCTTGGATGAGGACTTATATTAACCAACATGACATTAAAATATGATGAATAGTATTGATTATTGATAGTTTAATGGATCATACAGCATATACACATAGTATTAAAGTATATCAACTCGTATTGTTATGCACATGGAAATGCATCTCCAATGACTCTACTCCTACAACTACCTGCCCTGACTCCTCATCCTCCTCTTTCTCACCATGATCACTCCTTATCTGGAGTTTTCTCTGCCGTCGCTCATCTACTTGTCATCTCCGTCTTACAGGGATTCCTTCAAGCGTCTAAGTTTCCGCAAAGTTCAGGAGGAAAACTCCTGAGGATGCCACAACTTCTTTGAGACAGAGAGAGAGCGCTAGGGAGAGGAAGGGGAGGCTGTCACACAACCCAAAGAGGAAACGTGAAGACGACATGAAAGAAGAGAGAAGTAAAGGAGCTGCTGGTGACACCCTTTTGCTCTTATCTGCGCTGGAGACGCATTGTGTCCACAATGGAGGACTCTGCTTGTCAACAGTCCAGCAGTGCTTATTAATGTCTGAGGCACGTCCACTTTGTATGATTTCTAGGGTTGTTTGTTACAGGAGGCAAAAGGTGAATGAGCACATATAAACATGGAGCTTTAGAGCATTTCACTGTAAAATCTTCAGATGCTTTTGGCGCTGTTGAGTTCTTTTTTTTTCTTCTTTTTCTAGTTAGCTGCCAGTCCTAATAATGCTGCAACCTCTGGGTTGGTACATAAGCGGACTAAAGTTCCTCTCTGAGGCCCTTGCTGGCCCAGGGTCTGTGTGTGTGCCAATAATGCTTATGTCCTGTGTGTATGTACATGTCTCAATGGATGTGTGTTTATTTAGATCATGTTTGGAGTAGAGGATTTTGGTGCCATACTGAATTCACTTGACAAATGATTCTGTTTTGTGCTAAAAGGCCTCTGAAATTCTACTGGGTGTCTACATGAAATGTGCTGGTTAGAGCAGCAGCAGTATGGGTGGATTTGTGCACTGGAAAAATAAGACACAATTTCCTACGTTTGTTGAATATACAGTACCTGGTCATGTAGCTAATGGAAGAGTTTAACTTATTGATGCATCTGAGGCTCTACATCACACATGGCTTATCTCTAAATACTCATTTTGTATATAGATGTATTACATCAGATAGTTAAAAAGATGTTTACAAAGCTATGAAAAACTATTTTGCATTGTATGGAAATGTATTTTTAGATAAGAACAGCAATAATGATTTTATTGATGATTTATTTAGTTGGCAGGATTCAGTCACTGAGTGCACTGTAAGAATCTCAATGTATATTCCAGTAGTTTCAGTACCTGTTAATAGTCTAATTCCTACAATGCACAGAGTGCCAAATTGAATTCCTCCTTACATAAGAACAGAGATGCTAGAAATACAACACTTTGAAAAGTGACGCCACAAAGCGGTGCTTTGCATTTTGTTCAGTCATCAAAATACATTACAGAGGAAAGCTTTATTTCTGCTTTGCAGTATTCGATAGTGGCGACCTGATTTCCTTTTGACATCCATTAACAGCTCTCTGTATTACAGTAACGTCAATGCACTTGCCATTTCAAAAGTGCGTGTATACACTTTTATATACATTGATAGTCATTTGAATATTTTCCGCTCTGTTTCCAGGTACATCTGTTATTTATGAGCTGTGGAATATGTGAGTATTAACTAAAAATGTATAGCTATTTTTAAACATGCAGTCCATTGCTGTAAGTTGGTGTTATGAGATAAATTGGTGGCAATCAACATCTGGAAAATTCATTTGTTTCTTCATGAGTTATTTTTATGTGTATACCTGTTGTGTTTTAATAACTGTGGAATTTTTACTTGTCAGGCATTCTGTTCTGTTGAACTCAAATAAAACTTAATATATCCCACATTTGTCAATAAATTGTGGCGAGAGTCTTTAAAAAAAGATTTGCTGTTATATTACAAAGCTATATTACTTGATAACCTAAACCCAACATGCACAGATTAAATGTTATCAATATTTTTGTAATTGGTCTATTGTATAAAAAAACTAATCCAATGTGGTTGGTACATTGAACTATTTAAAAGGCGGGAAGAACTTGGGTAACAAATGCAAAAACTACAACCTCGTACTGTCGCGTCAATGCAACGTCATCACTGCGCGACGTCGATTAAACGGACACAGGTTTGTTGAAGATTTCCGTAACTGCGCGCGTGACTCCTCGGCGTTAAACCCGCGGTGGCTTTCAGGCGTTAAAGGCACCGTGAGGCGGGCGATGCATAACGGGGCATTTACCCGTTTTAGGACGCTGCCCGTCTCGCGTCATTCCGTCCTGTGGTGACATTTAGCCGACCTGACTACAGGTGATACTCACCAGTGTGCACGTGATGTAGATAACAGACCGGTCACACGTGTCGTGTATTTAGCCGACCCGTTACACCAATGCGAGGCGTTATTCTTTTTTTTTTAACCTCTCGGTGCCGCTGATATTCTCTGATTTTGTGTGCTCAATTTTACGAATTTACCCCCGCACCGAATAAACCTCTGAGGATTTCCTGCTGTCAATGGTAATTGCCACTCGGTGTTGCCAAGCCTGCTTCATGCCCCGAGCATTGAGACAGTGAAACCTCAGATACAGCTGCAGCAGGAGAGCCTTTCTAACAGACTGCAGCGGGTCGGTGGCTCGTCCTGGTCTTCTGCTGATAAAACAAATCACTTAAACTGCCACTTCATTAACACCGATCAAAATGCCATCGTGAAACAAGTTTTCCTCGCTGGAAACATTAATGCGTGAACGGATTGAGTTGAGCTTGCAGACTTTGACGCTTTGGCTTCATCGCAGCACATTCAGCAACTAAATTAAGCACCTCAGTCCACAGGAAGCTATAGAATATGAACTAAAAGCGTTTGGTTACCATTACCATTACCATAAGATATGTAAATGAATGCGGAAACAACACAATTGCAGTGAAGCTTTATTTTCGGTCTTCAGGTTCAACCATCCTCTGCTCAACTTAGACCGTATTTGTGTGACATGGAGCCGGACGCGGATGACCTTCCCCTCCGAGCCAACACTAACCACATACTCGTCAGACATTACGTGCTGGACCTGGCCGTTCATTTCGACAGGAAGGTCATCGGCGGCACCGTCGTTCTCTTCCTGGAGCCTTGCTCCAGTTCGGGGAGCGCCAAGGAGGAGGCCGGAGGGAGCCCGGGTGCTCTTGAGTGTCGATCTCGGGATGCGGATGAGCAGGAAGATGCGACAATAGGACTCGCGGAGACCCCGACCAGGGCGAAGAACAGGTGTGCCGGCCGAGAAAGGGACGCACCTGAACCCCGAGCTCCGCCTGGCAGCGGGTCGGCGCACGCTGCCGCTGAAAGCGGAGGTAGTCCGTCGCCACGGTCGTGGGAGGCCAACAGCGGCGGCGATTTCACCTTGTTGCTGGACTGCTGTGACCTCGACGTGTCGAAGGTGGAAGAGGTGGACGTGGCCTCCGCGTCGGCCGCGCCGGGCCTCCTGCCGCACCCTGTCGCACCCGAGGGGTCCGCCGTCCCTTCGGTGAAGCCCGAAGCGGCCTTCGTTCAGAACCTCCTCTCCGTGCCCGCTGGCCAATGGCGGCGACGGCAGCAGCTCCTCTCGCTGTGTAGCCGAGCCCCTGGCGCTCCGGGTGGCGGCTCGCTGCCTTTCCGTACAGACCGCTGGAGTCTGCAGGTGAGGAAGAAGGGGGCGGTGTCACCTCGGGACTTCCCCCGCGTCCTCAGGATCTGCTATGAGACGAGGCCGGAGGGGGGCTCCGTGAGGTGGACCCAAGACCAGGACAACAGGTTTGTCTCCGCGTGCAAATCATTCACAGTGTCATTTGGTTTCACATTATTAGACTTCTCTTCTAAATACTTTAGAACTGTTTTGATTTCTGCTACTCGAATGACAGTGTAATATTCTGAGCTCGTCGCGTCAGACTAGATTAGAGGATCGACGGCTTCGTTAATGCACAGAAACACCCTTTGGGCTGTTCTATTCCTCTGCGTGTCCATGCCTGACGTGCCTGTGTCTTGGTGGTGGATCCTTTGAGATTTGCACGAGGGTTGTTTATAGTTTACCGTTGTTTACCCTTCCAGGGTGTGTGTTTACACTGCAGGTTCTCCCATCAACAACAGAGCACTCTTCCCCTGCCAGGAGCCGCCTGTTGCCATGTCAACGTGGCAGGCGGCGGTACGGGCCCCCAGCGGGTGCGTGGTTTTGATGAGTGGGGAGGAGGCCGCCGTACCCGTTGAGGACGGGGACACGCGTAAGCTGTTCTTTCACAAACCGTTTGTGACAACTAGTAGACGTCTAGTCGATTTTATCAATGTTGCACAAAGTCGCTCATTTGCTCTCGTTTAAACTATTAAAGTGCATTTGAAGTAGTTTCCTTTTTTTTACCTATTCTGTAAAATATAAAAGGGTAAAATATGTAATTTTGGTGTCGTTGAAACCTGAGTTTAAGTGTTATTAGGAAGCAATACGGCAACGTTTCAAAGGCAACTTGGTTTACTTTTGAAACCAGTTTCCTCCAGACTCGGATGTAATTCACATACCTATAGTGTGTTGTGCTCATTGACATCTGTTGCAACCAAAAATAAATCTGTAAGAATGTGTAAACTTCCTGTGTAGGAGCTTGAGAAATAACACCAGGCTTCTACACGAGACTTGCTATTAAAATGGTTGCAAGTCAGGATGAGATTACTGCAGTATTGTTTTAAAAAAACTCAATTTTAAAAATCCTTAATTGAAGTATTTGTTTAATTGGCATGGAAGATGTCAACTTTGCCATAGGACCAGTATGTAGATCCGTGCCATTAGGGATACGGATCTGTTAGTTTGAAATAAAAGAATAAAACGACTTTCAGTGGAAAGATGATTTATTCTGCCCCTCCGCCCTCCCACCTTTTTGACTTTTTCATCCTTTCTCTACTACTCTCTGCAGGCTCCTTAATCTGGCATTACTACGTCACTATGCCCATGCCCGCCTCCACCTTCACCTTGGCAGTGGGCCACTGGCACCAAGTCACAGCAGAAAATGCCCCAACATTGGAACGGGGATTGAGGGACAAGGCGGCTCGTAGCAACGCGGCCAAACTGGAGGCCGGACCTGCAGAATTGGGAGAAGCTGACCTTATGTCTGGACTTGGAAGTTCCAGCAGCGTAGCAAAGGGCTCTCCACTCAAGACTGGCAGGTATTTTATTATTTGTTCTTTTTGTGTGCCTTTTTCCTCCTCCTCCTCCTCCAGACTGTTATTAACCCAAGTCTGGCCCTTTAACATTCCTCCGTGGAACTTTCCTTTCACCAAACCAGTAATGGTGCAGGTGAGGTAAGGGGCGCGGTACTCAATCAGCTTTTTTTTTTTTTATGCCATAGTACATTAAAGCTTGTACTATCGTACATTGGGATCAGTGCCCAGAAGACATTATCTTTGGAGAGCAAAAAAGGTAGAGCTCACATAACTTGTATGGAGGCACAGGCTGGGGCTTTAGAGAGGGGCCGGCTTGCTTTGGGCTGGGGTCTCCCTCTCCACTGGCCCGCAGGTTGGCAGGTCTGCCGGTGTTTCCAGTAATCCTCCTCCTCCTCCCCTCATGGTTTTCCTCCAGCAGCAGTCCAGCTGTAGCCTTCTGCAGGCCCCAGGAATCTCCCGCTACAAGGAAGGCCTTTATTTTCAGTGAATGGCTGGAAGGAAACTTGGATGCCGCTGGAAACCCGTTGGAACGCTCCTGGTACGGAGGATGGAGGGAGTGCTGGGTATTGGGTTGAGAGTGTGATTGCATGTTGGCTGGATATTTCTGGGAGCGGTGTGGTTTACCTTTGTGACCTATGTATTTCACATTTCCACTGCTCTCCTTTCCATGCTTATTGCACATTGTGCTATTATTTGCTTCACCGACTCAGTAACTGAATATCGTCGTATTCTGAAAATAATGATCAAAGTAATTTAACAAAAATCAACTTGTTGCCTAAATACTCTTCGTATGATGGTGGCCCACTCTGGTGAAATCACCTACATCCTCAGACCACAGATCATGCTATTCTACCCCAGTATTACATTTGGCTATGCAAGAGTTTAACTTATTTGGCGTCTTTGAAAAAAAACTAAAAAAATGATGTAGGCCATTTCACAAGAAGGTGACGATTCTATTTTAATAAGAAATGTCCATTAAATTGTTACGATTAACCTTTTATTAAACTTTCTACCCCCTTTTTGTTTCGATCTGCTACAGCGGAGACCAGACCACCCGCTCATTTTGTCAATCTTCGGCTGGGGACGAGGGGCTCTCACTAACTGATTATTCAGGCACGGGGGATGACGCCATGTCTTGTTCCCATGGCGACTACCCATGCCGATTTACTGAGCGCTCGGCTAGGACCCAGCGGGTGATTCCACACCGTGTGTTTGGACCCGTCTGCTTGCTGCAGAAAGCCCAGGTGAAGTTTTGACGAAGAGCCACTGAGGCTAATTATATCGTGTATTATAAAAGGAAACCATTAGCATCAGTTAGTGTTGCTGTCTGTAAGCCTGCTGTCAAGTGGCGTTTAAAAGTATGAGACTGTAATCTATTGCAGGCGACTTACAACATTCACAGGCATTTCTATCTAGAATAACATTAATGTTTGTAACTATAGCAACTATTTTGCACGTTCAGTCGGTTTTATAGCTGATGACTGCTGATTTTGTGATTCTGTGCATTTGCCTCAAAGTTAAGACCAGATACAACCTGACCTTTGGCTCACAAAGAGCTAATACATGTGCCCACTAACTCTTTATCATACCCATCTGTATCAACCTTCACACATGCAAAACGTTGGTATAGTTCAGTCCGTTGTGTTGAGGTAGTTGTCGCCTTCCCGTTGCAGATGGCCGTTCTAGATCTTTTGCCCCGATGTTTGGCTGCAGCCCACACCGTTCTGGGGGTCCACCCCTTTCCCCGCCTGGACGTTCTCATCGTTCCAGCAGGCTTCTCCAGTCTGGGCATGGCCAGGTAACGACACCTGCGTCACAACAATGTAACGTGTGAACTAAACCAAGTGCTGGAAAGAGCAAAGGGTTAGAAAGATCGAGAAAGGTTGATCCAATATCCCCGTTAGCTCTGTTTTGGTCTCCACCAGCTCCAAAGGGAATTACGTGGTCCACAGCTGCTAAATACTTCAGTGTTTACCAGCCAGTGGCTAGATGAGTCTGCTCACTGATTGGTGGTTGGGAGTTGTGTGTTTTTTGGCGTTTTCTCGCACTGGGATAGCCGCCGGCTGCTTCTGGAAATGATGTGGATGAGAGCTGAGAGAGTGAACCGGAACACAGCTGAAAGATGTTAAAGTGATGTAAAGTGTAATTATGAGTTTTTAAGGGTGGTCATTTTTTAACAGCTGTTTTACTGCAAGCAACACATTTCCCATCACACATAATCATAGATGATAATTATTATTCTTAAGCTGTGTTGTAACTTAAGGGTCAATGTTAACACAATAATTCACAAGTTGTGACTAAACAATGAATCAAAGTTTGATCACAACAAAATCAGCGCTTGGAAATGAATTAACTTTATCCGGTTGCTTCCTGTTGTGTTTTTTCAAGTGAATGATTAATGACATACTTCACATTTGCAAACCCCTTCACTCGGTCTCAATCTTCTTTGAGGAGATCTTCCACATTGGAATGCTTTATTGAATTAAAGAGACTTTGTTCGGTCACATTTCATTCTTTCTTTTTTTATGCTTATTTTTTCTTTCAGAATAACAGTTGAATACTCAAGCAGCACTAGATTGAAGCTAGACAAAGCAATCAAACTGAACTCAAAGGAATCTTCAGCCTTTACTTAAATGCTGGTGTCTGGTGTCAGTGTCTTTTTTTTTCCATTCTCCAATCATTTACGCACTACTTTTCATTACTTCTCCCTTTCCCTAAACTCACCACCTCTTTTCGCCACATCCCAAACAGCTCTCGTCTTATAAAAAATAACAATCACATTTCCAAAACCGCTCGCTTTTATTATGCGTTTTAATTTTGGCCATGGAGTTCACATAAACATTTCATCACCTCCTCCAAATATAACATGGTTCTTAGTTTGTCTTTATGTAATTTCTCCAACCCCAACAGCCAAGATTCAAAACATGAACCCCAAAATCTGGGTTACCCTCTTCCCTGGGAACAACTTCATTCACTCAGCTACTCAGTCAATAGTCTGTTGTGTTTTAGCTTAGTTATATTTTACATACAGTGTCCAACAGAGGTCCAAAGATGGGCGCAAATCCGCTAAGTGACAGATTTATCAGAATCAGAAGCCATTTATTGCCACATATGTTACACATAGAGGAATTTGACTTTGTGCATTGGTGCGATATAAGATAAAAATATACAATATAATCGATAAGTGTGTTAAATCACGTATGTCCTCTGCACTGGAGATAATTATGCTCAACGTATTTGTTTGTCCCCTCTTAAGCTCCGTCCCCTCCCCTCGCTTTTCATTTGCATCCTCCTTTTAATACCTCAATCTCCCTTGTCTAATTTGACCTTTACATTCTTAAAATCCGTAATGTCCTGCCTCCGACTTTTTTTTTTTTACCCTCTACTGTCTCTTATTTTCCCCTTTCCGTCACGGGACTTTCTGTTTTTTCTCTCGGTTGCCGCCGTCCTCTGTCCTCTCAACTTCTCTGTACGCTGGATCACTTTCCTTTTGACTCCTTTCCCTTGAAATCAAGATTTGTATTTTCCCTGCAATATAGAACATTTATCTGGCACATGTTATACCTTTTTAGATATGACTGAATGTCAGCCGGTACGTGAAGTCTAAAACCAAATAAAGACCTCTGATTTGGGTCGTTAGTGAATGTTAGCCGTTGTCTAGATTTCAGCTTCTCTTTTCTCCCCGTTTGTCCTTTTCCACTCCCCTCCCTGGAGAAAAGTGCCCCAGACAGGATATGAGCTCATACCTGAATATTTATTCTATGTGAATTTCTGACATTTCAGCCAGGAGGATATTTTAGATGACAGTTTGCGACAATAGGGTTGCTACCTGGACCTGGTTCTCAACTTTGCATACATATGGACTACTTCACCCAAAATCCACGGTGCTCTCTGATCTAGGGAACATCTCTACCCTCATCTTGTGAAAACCTGTCTCCCTTCTGCATTTTATATTTTGAACAGTACTAACACTGAGGCTTTTCTGCTGTGGCTGCTTCCTGGTGGATGTTTTCTTTCCCTTTTATGAGGACAAACTCCCAGGCACTTATCCCTCTTGCCCTTGCTGCTTAGACTCCAGTTAGCGGCAGATGACAGAGAACAGATTTAGGGCCTTCATTAAGCTTCAGACACCACCTGCACTGACTCCCTATAAAACTCTGCACGGGTCCCAACCCAGTGTCAACTCACTGCTTCCTCCCCTCGGTGCGGGCGGAGCGGTTCTGCGGGCCTCCGTACTTCACCACAGGGCCGTGCCATGAGCAGGCGGGGAGGTCAACCCGAATGGAAGCTGAGATCGAGATGGAGATGAGAGCCGGGAGAGATGAAGGAGGGGAGAGGGGGGAGGCGGGGGTTTCACGACAGGCCAGCGGACCCCCAGGATGTGGGAGAGGATGTGTGGATTATTCCCAGCAACAAAAGCCATTAGCCTCTGGAACGAACTTCAGAGACTGGCGCTATTTATGCTGGAGATTGGGAGGTATGTGGGCGCCGGTGCTTGGGACCAAGACATGCACAGTTTTTGTGCAGTGCCCCAGAAGAAGCGGTAGGAGTGGAGGGGCTGCGGGACAGGGAGCTGTGGCAACTGCCTGTTGTACAGTGGGACACAGAGAGGGGAGGGCAGAGGCAAAACAAGGGGGAGGATTCACTGTGGCATGAAGTTTTTATTCCGAGATACGGCGCAGGAGGGCAGGAAACCGAGGGTTAAGGGGTCAAGTAAGGGAAAGTCTGCATTCAAGGGGCCGTGCCGTGTGCACTGTGGACCCACATGGCGTCCGATACAAACGCAAACGTAGCTTCCAGGTGGCGACGCCGGTCGGCAGTTAAAAGGATTTCACGGCACCAATTTTCTACAATTCTAAACACTAAACATTATTACACGTATTATAATTTCCACCACTAGGGGTGCACTTCTTGCTTAAATCCCTAACGAGGTTATCCAACTATTGTATTTTGTTCTACTTCGGCTGCAAGATGTCTTCCGCACGCCAAGTTATCAACAGATGTAGTGGATGTGCCGAACTATTCTGTTACTCTGGCAAACCAGACTTGCCCATGCGTTTAGTAAGACCTTTAAAACATCAGGGAGAGGAAGAAAAAGACGGCGGGGATTAATACTGACGGAGGAGCATGGATGAGGGATGAACAGGTGTCTGAGATTAGAGGAAACAAAACATCGTATGAAAGCATTGCCCTCCTTTAATCCCTTGGAGGTGCCGCACACCGCAAACAAAAGTTAGTATACTGCTGACAAAGCTAATAGTGTTTACCTGATGGGGGACGGGAGGCTAAGTGCTAAGCTTCAATAACAGGGCCGTTGCCCTGGACGGCCTTATCAGGTGTAGCCGGCGTATGAGCGCATGTGCCAATGTGACACGCTCACGTGCACTAAAAGCATTTGCGGCGAGCGCGACTGTCAACAGAGCGAGGAGAAGCTCTGTTTAAAGGGCGCAAAGCGGGAGAGCGACTTCATTCCCTTCTCATTACTCCACATACATTATAGTTATTTGCTGCAACGTGAACGTTCTGAGTCCCATAACTTGCGGCTTCAAAGTTGCATCTGTTCCAGTTAATATCAAGAGGCTCGTTGTATTTGAAGAACATGGGAATGTTGTAAAACAAAATCCTAATGAATCTGCTCCGAGCTGTCATGGTCAGGCTTCCCACTGTTTGCCAAGCATCAGTGAGTACTAAGCCTGATTTATAATCCGTGTTTGTGTCTGTGCATTTGTACATCTGGGTCTTTATTCCTACGTGCCTTAGCTCATACCCCTCCCCCTCCCCCCACCTCGTTCTTTTGCAATTTTTTAGAAATTTGGATGCGTAATCTCCCCGTCGTATCTGAACCACGTCTTTTGGCTCTGACTGGGAGTGACAGGAAGGGCACAGCATTTCCTCTCGCTCTTTGAAGCCCAGGTCTGTGTGTCCCAAAGGGCAGGCTGGACTTGCAGGACTAATCAGAGATCACTGAGTTTGCAGCGTGCCCAAATGAAGACATGGCTGCCGTCCCGAAGGGGCGGAGGGGGGGGTGGGCGCGGCGCTTAGTTGAGAAATGTGTTGAAACAGGCCCTTAAGGAGAGTGGGATTTGTTTTTCTTCACGGCAGACAGGCCGATTCCTGTACTTGTGTGTTTTGTATGAATGTGTGTATTGTTCAGAAAAAAAGGGTGCAAGGACGTGTACTTAGAGCAATGGCATGACGTCAGAGCAATGCTTAACAGATTATTCTTCGTTTCCTTTTCTCTCTGGTGGGGTAGATTGAGTTACCTTGTTTTGACGTTTGGGTTATCCTTATGGTATAGCTGCAATAGAGCCTGTCAGATCCATGTCTAAATTCTTTGTTTTAGTTTCTGTGGGGAATTATCTTTGAGGGCCGCCCCACAACCGCTTGATGGCGGCGCCAATAAACACACACGCACACATACACGTAGTTAAACATATCCATCCGTCAACACGTGTCAGTGCGCTTTTATTACCAGCTTCCGTTCATTATCTCTGTTTTTTCCAGCAGAATAACACAAACATATTAAACAAACAGGCTTTCCTCAAAACATGTTTGTTGCCAAAATAGTTTTTATTCTCCAACTGTTCACATAATTTCCCCTGAAGTTACATTTAAAATCCTCATGTGTTTTTGCGTAAAGGATGAAACAACAACTCTCCCACCGGGTTTGGCTGCCTGAAAACATGGGGAGAAAAAATGCACAAGTAGTGAAACTTCTTGTTTCGTTTGCAGTGCAGCCAAACCAGGCAGCGGTATAACTGTCACCGGCCGAGGTCAGAGTTATGACTGGTGTGTACCTCTTGACCTCTCCAAGTGGCACTGGAGGGTTTGCAGGCTGACTCCAGTTGACTGCGTTGTGGTTTATGGGTTTGCAGGAAGTTACAGCGGCCATTTGTTCCTGTTGCGAGGAAGTAGAGAGCTGGTAACCCTGCAGGGTGACCCGTCCCACCTCTCCCCCCCTTCGTTGCCCTGGAGCTCTCGTACCACCTGAGCTCTTTCTCATGTTTAACAGGACCAGGCAGGTGTTTTTGCGTGTTTTTACCCATTAACCAGAAAATGTTCTTAATATTCCCATTTGCCAAAGCATAGCACAGGCTTTTTTTTAAGGATTTCATTAATGTTGGTAAGGAGGAAATTGTTGTTACATTACACCTTTTCCGCACGGTAAAGCAGTTGCATGGAGCTCATTTCAAAACATGAATTTAACTGCAGCCGACTCGTCCATCCACTAATAACAAGGCTTTGCAATGAGGCGCTTCCAGTATCGCGTTTAGAAATTAGTGTGACTGGCCGCTGATGGTTCCTTGGAAATGAGGAAATACAACTAAAAACCTTCATACTTCACAAAGTGGTCCCTAATAATGGGATTAATCATGCAAAACCAACAGCTTTTAAAGGATGTTCATTAAGGAAAGGTCATTAACTTTGAGGAAAGGCGCTACTGCTTGTTACCTCTTACGCAAATGAAATGAAAATAACACGCCACAAAATGCAAATTGAACAGATGAGACACTAATTTGAAGCTGCCCCAGTTTATAAAAGCAGCCTCACGCTTTCATCTTTTTGGCCGTTGTTTCCCTATCACTTTGTAACATCACTGAATTGGTCCTCTTGCCTCCTTTATGGACTCTTCTGTCCCCTTACTTTCTCTCCCAGTCCTCCCACTTGTCCTCCCCTCTTCCTTCTGATGTCCCTGTGGATTTCTTGCCTTTCTGCTCTCCCCTCCAGTTTAATCTATGAAGTAACCCTAGAAGTGTGCGACACAGACCCTCTCTTTCAGGAGGCAGGTTGGGCAGTTTCAGGGCGGGAAGGGAGGGCAGGATGTGGGGGGTCGTATTTTTTGGCACGGGAGACAGCTGTTAATCAAATAGTCAAGGATGAGGTGTTGCTTTCTTCCCACCTTTAGTGGATCTCCCTCTTTTCAGTGACCACACAAAAGAGCGTGGCGAGTTGAAAAGGCAGCTCTGCATGCCTGCACCTGGACAGAAGGGCGAGGGTCCTGTGAACACTTTTTAAATGATTGCTCAAAGTTGAGATGTTTCTCCTTCTCCTCTAGTGTACGCCTTGTTTCTCTGCTCCCCACTTGCTAAACGCACACAAGACCGCCCCAAACCTCACGCGCCGCTGCCCCTCTTCTAGCTTCCTCATCTCTTTTGCTCGGACCTTCCTTTGTGCTCCTAATAAAGATAGCAGGGGCCAGTTTAGCAAGTGTTTTCTTATTGAAGGAGCTTTCTAGTTATCTTGGGCCTCTCCTTCTCCTACTTTACAGGTGACATTTAGTTGTGAACATGACATTATTTCCTCAAAGGAATAGTCGGAAAATAATAGATATTCATTGTGCAAAAAAACCCCACAGTCACTTGTAAGGTTTTTCTCCATATACGCTTCCATTGTCATCAGTGGTTTGAACCGCCCTCAAATGGGAACCTGCTGGCAACAGCTGGCCAATAGTAGAACATCTAACAGTAAGGCATGACACACACTGTGCCATAACTCTGCTTTAAAGGCTTTGGCAAGACAGGCCTGTCACTGGAAACCCGTTCTCCTAACTAATGAATGAGTCCAGAGGACCCATTCCCTGGAGTGATGGATGGGTCCATTGTATGACGTAGGGGACGCTGCTGCTGCATGTGCATCCTGAGGCGTGTGTGATGGGCAAACCTGGGGGTTATTTAATTTGTCTGTGCAAAGCCAGACGGCTTAATGTCCGTGGGACCGCTGCGCTGAAGCGGCCAAAATGAGATATTTGAAACAAAGTGCTGTGAAACGCTCGGTGGTAATGCTTCCGATGTCTGGGTTTGCTCTTAGCCTTGGGGAGAGAGCTGTGTTCCAAGCTGCTCGGCCTTTGAAAAAGGCTGCTTTTAGCCACACCAGCAACTTGCCCGTGTGGATGGCAGCGTCGTTTGTCAGCCTCCCCGTCGGCTGGTCCATCCCCCTTTTTTTGTTCAGACTGAAGAAATCCTACGACTATGAAATGGATTGTTTTATTTATGGTCCAACATTTTTGCACAGACCGTGATGGACATTCAGGGAATAGATTGTAATAACTTTCCTCAGTCGTTGACCTTTCTTTAGCGCCTGCAGAAGGTAAAAGTTGTCCCCACAGTAGCCTCAAACCTCTGTATTAAATACAGCTAATTTCACTTTGATTTTGCCTCTATCCAGCTTTCTGTTCTATCAAACACTTCTTCCACAGCCCTGCAGTACTGAGCGGTCTCACATTACATCTCCTGTATTGTATCGTGCTCTCAAGCTAGATAAGAGAGACAAATTGTCTATTTATTACCACACAGGCAAGGAAAGGCTTTCAAATTATAATCCTGTGAAATCATTCGTCCTCTTTTTTTATGAGACGGAAGTGGAAGCGAGGGGATTGGTCTGAGTGCTGCATGATGACTGATGGGGTTTGCATGAGAATAGCTGCAGTGAAACAGGAATGTGGGTTACGGCATGTAAACATCACTTTGATACCTGCTTCAGGCTGATTGACAGGGGCTTGTTGTGGCCAAATGAACTTATATTGCACCGCATAAGCGCTCATATAAGGCCCAAATGCTGGGAAAGCCATGATTGAAAACTGAGACCAACACCACAGAACCAGCAGTATTTTATGAAAAGAGTTTGGGCAGTATCTTCAAACTTGATACACAAAAGTGTCTGTGCCGTTTGATATCTATGCTTCAGCATCCTGTGCTCAGAGACACACACACACTCACAAACTCTCAAAAACATTCCTCCGGCGTGACATCATTTTTTGGACTTGGCACTAAACATGGAATAAACTGCACTGTGGATTTTTTTACTGCTAAGAGCTCAGATAGTTCAAACATCTGCTATCTCTGCTGATACGGATACAAAGTAGATTTGCTGAGAGTCCCTGTTTGTGGGGATGTGTGTGTCTGTGCTGCTCTTTTATCAATGCACCTTATACAGTTAATGCATCTTTGTGTGTGTGTGTGTGGGGGGTGGAGTGTGTGTGTGTGGATGCAGGCATTCTTGACCTCATCAGGCTATGACCCATATGATCCCTTCAGTGTGATGCAAACTTGACATGCTTAGATGTATGCATGGATGAGCTTTCAAGATTAAGCACTTGAATCCAGCTAGAAAATACAATCTAACCTTGAAACCTGCCGTTTATCTGTTACACGCCGCCACTACAAAACCTCTTTTTCGACAGACTTTGAGCAGCTTGTTCTTGATGACCTCGGATATCTTTTCTGCTATTTATTTGCAGGCTGTGATGGGATGCAGTATGTGTGGGTGGGGCGGCTCTCTGGGGGCCCCCGGCCTGGCCCCTGTTCACATGATCAGGCCCTACATGGCGTGGCATTTGGCTTGGCCCTGTGGGGCCCCGTCTGGGAGCGGAGAGCTGATCTGCAGCCAGCATGGAATGCCAGACATTTGAAGTCAGACTTGTGAAGAAAAAAAGAAAAAAAGAACGGAGGCTGGTAGGAGTTTGGTCAAATAGGCCCCTGTGTCTAAAATAGCCCACAGAGGGTGAGGTAAAGGAGACAACTGACGTCTTCCCGTCAGTTGACATCAGGAAAGGCCGGTCCTCCAACCTTTGCTTGGATACAAAAGTAAAGAGAACAGGCAAAGCTGTTTGCTGAAGCATGGCGTTTGCTGTGTTTTTACCTTGGGTGGCTTCTGTCTGTCTCCTCACCTCATTGAACGTGTGATCCATAACTGCATCCCTGTGCAAAAGCATGCAAAAACAAGATGTGTGAAGCTTCACCAGCAATGCGTTAACAGCGTCTGTGTCGCTGGTTCTACGTTTCTTCAGCGCTCACACCGGGGAGTTGACACTGTACTTTGGGGAGGAGAAAAACTCATCACTGAGTGACAGACAAAATTATTCTCTCTCTTTCTCAATAAGTACAGTATCTAACAGATCAAATGTTTATTCACTTTCCAAATGCTTCTTTCTCTCATATTTAAAAAAAAAAGGCATCTCCTTTACTTGTTTTTCTCCGTCTGTCTGCCTCCCATTCACGCATACGTCGCACACTCGGCTCCCATCATCTTTCTCCTCGTCCCTGCGTCTCGTGGGGCTGGTTTACTGGTGTCTATGAGCTTAGCTGGGCTAGGGATGTCAATTATAGAACTATGATAGGGTCCCTGCTGCATTATGCATGGCAGTGTCCCGCTGGGGGGAAAAAATGGCCTACAGCCAGCAAGGATGGATGGAGGGATGAATAATGGATGCAGAGATGGAGGAACGAAACACTATTGCAATCTGTGTCACACCAAATTGAAGACTTGCCTTGACGTACAGCTCCGAAATTCAAGGCCAAGTCACCCTGGGTGACTCGTGAGTCGTGAGGTTGGCGTGTGAGAAAGCACAGGAGGGCTTTAATGAGCATTTAATTTTTTGCGATGATGCAGCATCACCATCAGGTCACCTGAGGTCCATGTCTGTGATACTAAATACAGACTGCCTCTCATTGTCAATAACTTTTGTTTGTCGCCTCCTGGATATGAATTCATTGCACCACGTTTTTACATATATAAAAGAGGGTTCCCATGCATGCACTTGTGTGTGAGTTTCTCAGCGTATTCATGTAGTTTTCTACGAGCCTTAAGACAAAAGAAATGATTTGACTGCAGAGATCCATTTCATTAATTAATTCAAGTAAGGAAGATAGTAAATACGTATTCCACCCAAAGGGCAAATGAATCCAAAACAGACGTGAGACAGGACAAAGTAACATGACTCTATATAGGCTCTCAGTTATTAATTTATTAATTAATTACACCAACAAATGTGCAGCCATTAAGAAGTTGTTAGAGTCCGAATCAAATGTCCGTTTTTTAATTTATAATGCAACATATCTTTGAATAAACTTTTATGACATTGCTATCTATTAAACGTACCGTCAAAGGGGGGATATTGAAAGTAGAAGGCAACTCTGGACTTCCTTCTCGTAGTGGGATGTCCCAAAATCTGTGACGATTTAATTTAATTACAATAAATCCCCTGATGAACAAAATAAACGCTACATTCTAATCCTGTACTACAAAACCCCTCAAACAATGTCCCCTTTGTGAGGGTGTTTGCAACAAGTGTAGAAGTTGTAGGACTATAATCTGACCACACAATTTGCGGGAGTTGCAGTATTATCACTTAATGCTTTTGATTGATTGTAATTGTTTGGTTTGATTCCCGTCTTCCGTGAATCATTTGCTTTTTAAGTCGCATTTGCACTTGCGAAACATACACAAATGAATGCCTGACACCTTTCTTTTTTTATGGAGGAAGCACAGAAACAGTTGCTTGTTAATCCGGGACGAACATTCAGCCCCTGAGATGTTTGCCTAATGTGGAGGTGCTACATATCTGTGCATGTGTTTTCAGGAGTCTCTTCATGCATGTTGTCCCTGACGGGTCCCTGATGTCAACTAATGTCGTTCTCTGTGTCAGTGAATGTGAAAGATGCTGTTGTTTATTCACCCCCACCGTGGTGGGATGACACTATTTATCACTGTAGTGATGGATTCCGCATCCCTCCAGAGGAGCATGTGCAAGCGCCGTCTCTGAAAGGCTGTCTTTGTGTTTCACACACACACACACACACACACACACACACACACGCAGGCATATAACGCACTGCTGGAGCTGACAACAAAGGCTTGCTTATCCAATTGTGGGGGAATAAGATTAGGCTACAAAGAAACTCATAAGGCTAATGTTAGCATCCCGTGCTCCAGCGAGAGCTTTTGTTTGTGTAATCAGGAAAAAAACACGGGATTAGGTTTGAGATGGTGTCTCGGAAATGATGCCCATAAAACCCTTTTGTATAATGTTGACATGTTCCTGAGTAACAAAGGCCAATAGCCTGCCTACTATCTGAGAAAACAATCCTCTGGGACGTGCAGAGCGTTTGTGTTGTTCAGATATACACTTTTGTTTTCCTTAAAAATAGCCTGACGGATCTGGACTGAATGTCTTAAATCACCGTTTTCGTTTATAATTGTCTTGTCACAATAATTCGATTATGTCATCTGCTTTTTTCTAAGATGCTAATCTTTCATTATAGAGAGCGGCTCATGTTAGTAGACTATCAATCTAATATGTGAGGGGATAATCGCTGCTGTGTCTACTTGGAGGTAAAACCGCTCTTTATTACTTTTTAGACGCAAACACTGTATTGTGTGCTTTTATTGGTGCACGATGTTCGAGTGTGTTTAACATATCAACGCCGCTTAAGGAAGCGGACTAGAACAAAGTGGAACAGAGCGGCAAAGGCGTCTCTCCCACCATGTAGGTGCATCTTTAACATATTTGACACAGTAGTAGGGTGACATGACCCTTTGAAAAACACTGCTCAGTCGGGACCTGCACTTTGCCGTAAATTCTCAGGTCGTTATCAGTCAATAGTGGCGCGGACACTTACGATCTAGAGAGCGCGAGGGGAACTCCAGACAATCCGGTGTTGTTTTATGGGCCAGGAGAGAGAGAGAGAGACCATTCATTGGCACCTCTGTGACCCCTCACCCATTCTTCTTGTGAAGAATGGCCTGCCTCTCCGGCACAGTCGGCCCTAAGCCCCTCAGGGCGCACGGGGCCCGTTGCATAAGACGCACGTAAAAAAAAGGGCTCCAGGACGTCGTCTCCAGCTGTGACCGTGGCTTTTTTTGGTCCTGCTCTTACCAGTTCTCTCTCGTGGGTGAAAATCACATGTCTTTTCATTCCTGTGCCTGGGAAGCTGATCGTCATTACCAGTTATTCAGACAGATATTCTGTAATATCACAAAGCAAATGGATGTAGTTCAACAAGATGGTTCAAAATGGCCAAATGTAACTGAGTTTCCTTTGAGCCATGAGCGCGGCAATGTTGGTGAGTGGTTTATTTAGTTTTGTGCTAATCAGCACATGCTAGAATACAAGAGAAAGAGGGTTTACATGGTGGACACTTGTTGGCATTTTCATTGTGAGAATATTGGCACAGTGGCGCCTTTAGACTTTCAAAGAGTCCCTAGCATGGCTGTAGACTTTGTGTAAGCCCTCACGTTTTTTTTTTTTAATATAGCTCTTGTGAACAAAAGCTGATGGAATCCCAAACGTTGAACTCTTCTTTTTATTTTAGAGTTCTCCGTTTGAAGAAAAACCTCCGTGTTGTAGAAAACCTTTTAGTACGCTATGATTTTACCAGCAAACTGTTCCCTAGATACTCATCTGAATGCTCTGTGTGGCCGCGCCAATTCCACTTCAACAGCTCAATGTCCTCTTCTGGCAACAATTGTGTGCAGTGAGAGGAACTTTCCAAACCCGTGTCATACCTAATAGTTCTTTGATTGAGGTGAAAAGTTGAAGGTAAAACCAAATTATTGGTCCGTTCAACAAGTTATCTAAAATGGAATCGAGGGAAAGCGTTTTCTATATGGAACTGTATTTACCATCTCGTATGTGTAACCGTTTTTTAGTGCCTCACAGCTTTTGGTATTTCCTCTTCAGCTTTTGTTCAGAGCTTCATAAACTCCTGTTATTTGCTAAAAAGCTGTTTTTAGCATGTGAACGTTGCAAACACCATTTATTATATCTGCACACCCTTCAGTATTTTATTTTAAAATAATTTTACATAATCTTAAATATTTCATAGCCACATGTCTGATTTCTTTGTAGGAAGAGGTCAAGGTAAATCTCAATTAGCTTAATTTGTCAATAAATTTGTCAGTTATTAAAATCAATTGTTTATCATTGTCTAAATATAGATAATTATATCAGTTTTAATATTAATTTAAAAATACAAATATATTTAAAGTGGCTGGCTTTAGTTTAATTTTTATTTTATTGTAAAAAATATATATATCATGACAACATGTATCTTCTTCAACCCTAAAATGTGAACTACTGACCTGAAGTCATCAAGAACATTTGATGAGTATAATAATAATGTAGAAGATGGTAAAAGGGATTCGTACCTGGGGCGCACAGTAAGCACATGTAATCATAGGTGGGGTTGATGTCTTTGGAGGATGGTCCAGTTTTCCCCTCTCCTGTATTTTCTAGTTTTTCTCTCACTTTCTCCTTGAACCATTTTTATTCTGCCATCCTCTTTTCTCTTCCCTTTCGTCCGTCACTCATTTCCTTTCTCTTTTCCTCCATTTTATATTTTATTTATGGCTCCATCTCCCTCGGTCAGTCTATATTTCTGTCATTTGTCTTCCACAGCCCCCACATAATATTCCTCTCCCAGAGTGTGCTTTGCGCTGGGACTTTTGGTCCCAGAGAGGACGCCCTGTCCCTGTGCGGGTCCAGGATCTGCCACGAGATCGCCCACTCCTGGTTCGGCCTGCTGATCGGAGCCAGAGATTGGACTGAAGAGTGGATCAGCGAGGGCTTCGCGACCTACCTGGAGGACATTATCTGGGCCCAAGCAAAACAAGTACAGTAAAGTCCGTCCCTGAAGGTTGCAGATTCCAGCAGCTATTTTATCAAAGGAACTTAATGGTCACTCAAGGACTAACCGATATTTCAAATAGCGACGAGAACAAACACCAGCTTGTGAAGTCCATTTTACCGTGGCCATCTTGACAATGTTTTCATTAAGTGAGCAACATTATCTTACTATAAATCTGTCAATGAAGAGAAAAGAACCGTAGGAATCGTTTATTCACACCAAGCATGTTTGGAGCAGTTGTCTCCAAACCATGTGACCACATGAAAACACTGAAAACTATTGGCCGTACGCGGTGCCGGTCCTCCTTAATGAAGAAGAGAACAATTTATTCTCGCATGGTAGTGGTTTCCTTCCTTTGGACTGGGCTTGCAGTGTTCGCACAAACACACCAAGGGGGAAATGTGATAATTAAGTGCCAACATTGAAACGACCAGAACCAACTGCGAGCCTGATATGAATAAAAAAACAAAACAATATATATGATATATTCATTTTGTTTTTCTTGACATTGTCTAAAGGTTCCTCTATTCTTCATGTATACTTATTATCTATCTGTTATGGTAAAATGTAACAACTCGGGAAAACATTTGCCAGATACCCAAATGTTACTGGTGTGGTTGGAATGCACGTCAAGCAGAGTTGTGATCGCATTACTGCAGTAAACCCATGTATTAGGCACACGAGGAGACGACTCATAAAAATACCAATCCAATGCCAACCCCCAAAACAAAAAGCACAAAGAAGATACTTAAAGGTCAGTGCTGTTGGCCAAACGGAACTAAAGAGTAAAGAGTTTACACCGTCAAACTTCCCATAGAGACAAAAACACTAGAGAAGCCGAGCCGCTCCAGAGTTGTGAAAAGGTTCTACTTAGACTCAGTTTGGAGATTGTGTCCTTATCATAATGTTGATTCAGGATAACAACAGAAAATTAAAGAGAAACTGCAGGAGAAAAGAATAAGGGTGAAGCATTGTATGAATCATTCGTTTAATTGCAGAGGTGACGAGATAATACAGATCTCTCCCACTTACTTTCCCACACTCTCTAGAGTTACACAAATGTTTTTCTTATGCCTGTGCTCTTTAACCACGTCCCTTTTTTTAATGTGTGCTTTGCTCCGACGGAAAAGATGAAAGCAGACTTGTTATTGCTGCCAAACTCGATAAGACACAGTGTCACAGGCAGCAGCAGGTCTGCTTGTATTTTCAGTGTGCTTTCCACTCCTTCTGTTCTAGCTGATGAAAATCACCTATTTTCTTTTACTTATCAGAATTCTTCACTCCACCAAGACCCTTTTCCTCACGTCATTGATAACTCTGTTTTTCTGCCTTCAGCTCTCGTTACAACAGACTGCAGATCAGTCTGACCTGAAGGCACTGCTGAGGTGCAGACGTCTCACTGATGAGTTGCAGAACTCCGAGGAGCAACTTCAAGTTCTCAGGTGAGTTTTTTTTTTCATTTTTTTTTTTCAAGTACGTCTGTTTTAAATACGATACTGTTCAGTTGCCACTGTAGAAGACACAGCTCCTAATAGAGAAACGGCACATCCAATAAGCATGCTTAAAGCAGAACACCGCACGATATGCACTAAATGCAGAAGGAATCGACCAACAGATGCTGACTGCTAATCGTCTTCCCCACTGAGAGGTTTAGCTACCCCCCCCCCCTAGTTCAACAAGTGCAAAGGACGCCACATCGACTAGTTAACTACTTACTGCTACTGTTTCAGTGGTTGAGATTCTCTCTTTCACACACCCTGAGAAGTTTTCTTTGTGTCTGCATGTGCAGACGCACACGTCAGGTACATGCATTCCAGCGGTACAGGTGCGGCAGGTGTGGCGAGTATATCGAGGTGTGCTGTCATGTCTTAGAAAAGCTTTGCACACAAGCATGGCGAGTACACACAACCGCACCAGCTCTCCACCTGACGACGTGGGGCCCACTCCCTTTTGGTTTTATCCCCGGTGAAAGCACGATGTCATCAGGGGATTACGGGTGTAAACCCCATCCGTGATTTAACTGTTTAAGGCTGGAAATGCACTGTGACTTGTTTTTTTTGGAGCTCTTCCTTTGAATATAAAAAGGCTTCACTGGGGATGACACTTGTAGCATATTGTCATTCACACTCGTAATAGGCCGTGCAAAAGCCTGGCAGCCAATCAATATGTTATAGATTTCGTGGCACGTCTCCTTGGCACCAACTTGTCGACTATGTCACTAATGTGTCGACTTCACACAATGAAACACTTACTCTTTCTACTTTGTTCTTTTCATAATCGTATGCTGGTAACCTCCAGTGTATGTTGTTGCACGATGAAGCTAGAATAGGTTACTTTGACTCTCGGGGGAAGATTCTGTGTTTGAGTGAAAGGGTTTAACATGCGCTTGAGATATGTGTCTGTCTGGCATTCTATCCGGGTGTTCCCTACGGAGGCAGACGCACGGGTGATTAGACCAGCATCAGGTTTCTCTACACCTGACAGGGTCAAGGAGGGAACACACAGGAAACATCTGAAAAATGCAAATAACACATTCCTGCGCCCATATGCACATACGTACATCCTCATACGCATGAATGGGCACATTTGTACGGGTTGTCTTACCTTGCAGTGTGGGGGAAATGACAGGAGCCCATAAGTGGCAAAAAAAGCATATAATTCCTAAAGCTACACACGGGAAAGCAATTGTTTGTCCCCACATCTCTTGAAGGAACTTTAGAGCATGTTGAGGCAGAAAGGAACGCTGCCTTCACGTTATCTTAATGACTGCGTGCTGTTTGTGAGTCGGCTGTTTTGCAATTTCAGAATTATTTCCCCAAAAAGTTTAATGGAAAATAACTATGTAATTTTAGACTAATTATATGGAAAATACAGTCGGGGTTCAATTATATCTAATTAGTTGCCGTGTAACTGAGAGTCTCAGAGCCCATCCCGTCAGCCAAAAATGCAAAAATGTGAAATGTGCCTTAGGGCAAGCATGCACTGAACCAAATATGAAGTATACAGTTGCCAATACGTGATGACTTATTGCTCAATATTTACTAGGATCCAAACGGAGCCGCCGCCTCAAGGCAGCTCATCTCAGTTCAAGCAGGGTCTCTGTCACATGTTCATCTCTGGCCAATGACTTTGACCCCAATCCAGTCAACGCTGTTAGCAATTGTTTATGATGTCCATGGACAGCTGTGTGTTCATTTAGATGTTTAGTATGTGCATATGATCAACATATCTTTAGTATAGATTTGTACTGTGTCAGCATAACTGTTAATTGTGATGAATTGTGATGGTTATTGCATCTCCTGGACATAAAACCTGGATAAAATCAGGTTTGTTGGAAGGTCAGATGTAACCTGAATCCTTGTTTTCACTGCTTGGTACGACTCTGTTTGACCCGACTTTCTTGTGGCACCAGGTGCTTTTCCTTAATGAGTGTAGCACCGGAGGTAGGCGGGATTCTCAGCCGATCGCCATGAAACTGCCCTGGTTTTTCCTTCAAGGACACTCGTTGGATCACTTAACGGCAACCAAAACAGAAGAACATTTTAGGGGACTGTACTTTTGGTACCATCCGCAACTTTTGCTCACATAAAAGCTAAGACTAATGTGCGACGAATTGAATTGAACTGAATTGGTGGAAGTGTGGCTTAGGGTCCTGATTTAATCCAAAGTTTGGAGGGGCCACGCTACTTTTTGATGTCGGCTACTGTGTCTGTTTGTCCAGTTCTCGATGTGGCTCCACCGCTTAACATTTCAGCTCTGGGAAAACATAATACGAGTAAACACACAGTGCACACAGAGAGAAATGTCAGAGCGGTACTGATGAAGGGAACGGGAGAGCAAAAGGATGTACAGAGTGATACGCTCAACACACACACATGAGAGCACACACACGAGGGCTGAATGGAAGATTGTGCTTTTGCAAGTTCAGTGGGTCACGCTGGACACCTGATCTAGCAGGGGCCCCAGTGGCCACTGTTTATCTGTCCATTTCAGATGAGTTCTATTTAGGGCAGCCTGGGCCAGACACCATTCTCCCCGCTGATTCACCGGGCTGCTGGGAGCTCTGCTCCACCTTATCCAGTTCCACAGTCGCCCTATTGTAATTTGTCTGGATATGGCTCACGGATCGTGTATGTGCGCGTACGTTTTACATCAAGTTCTGTCAGTAATGGCTCCTCATTTCCCCCCTGCTTTTTCCTTTCTCTCTCAGGCACACCCGTGTGTATGCATGTCCCTCCCACCACACACACACATTCACTCCACACATACACAGACAAACACCTAACCCCTCGCACACAGGGCCTACGAGCCAGATAAGAGCCCCGTTTATTCTGCAATACATTGAGCCATTGTGGGATTCTCCAAGGCAGCGAGCAGCGGCGACTCTTAAAGCTGTAGTAAATCATCTCAGACAAAGAAAGGTGGCAAAAGCCAGAGCTTTATACATCCAAACATGCCTGTTCTGGACAGCGGGAAGGGTGGAGTTCCTTTGTCTAGCACGGCAGCAATGGATCAACATCTTTCCTCGCAGCGCTGTGCCGCCAGTATCTGTGACACCGGAAAGCGGCACGTTTTCTTGTTCTGTCATTGTTTTTATTCTGTTGCCCCGGTGCCCCTCTCTCTCTCTCCCTGTACTTCTCTGCCTGACACACATTTAAACACACACACACACAATTTCCAAGGGATACCGCACGTCCTGCTGTCTCCAAAAAAAAGTAATTTCATCTTATCAGCAGCAACAGACCGACATGGGCTCTTCGGGGAGGAGAGTGGACAGAGAGCATGTTTTAAAAACGATACAAAAAAGGGGTGAGATATGTGGCCATGATACACTGAGAAAATGTAAAAGGGTCATTTTTCAACAACTAAGACGTGCTATTTTCGCAGGCAGGTTGCGTCTGAGTCTTACAAACAAATGTGACAGTTAATCCATATGACGCTGAGCATCACTACAAAGATGATTCCTAAATGGATTTTCCCAAATTAAATTTTTTTTCTCACATGTGAGACGAGTAGAATTCCGACATTTCAGGAAGTAGACGGTGTCCTCAGTCTACTGAGCAAACCAAACTCTCCTGTCTGCATTTTCTCCTCCTCCCGTTTTTGTCTTCCACCCTAATCTGTGTGTGTGTGTGTGTGTGTGTGTGTGTGTGTGTGTGTGTGTGTGTGTGTGTGTGTGTGTGTGTGTGTGTGTGTGTGTGTGTGTGTGTGTGTGTGTGTGTGTGTGTGTGTGTGTGTGTGTGTGTGTGTGTGTGTGTGTGTGTGTGTGCGCGTGCGCGCGCCCGGCCCCGTCATGGAGCGGCCCTGTGGAAAAGTGCTAGCCAGTGATGAAGGGTGTATTGATTTGCGGGCCAAGGCGCCTGGCGTATCGACTCTGCAGGAGGGTGATCCTTCAAGGCCTTCCTATTGGCACACTGAGTTAATCTGCTCAGACGGATCAATACCACCTAACTGAAACTATCATCGCAAAGCATCCCACGTCAGCGCGGACGATGTTTGCCTTTCATTGGTGTCATGTGTGTTTATGTAGGTTGAAGGGATGATTAGTATCTGTGTGACAGGGAAAAGCTGGAGCGCGCCTCTCCTGTGCCCGTGGACAGGGCGCTTTTTGTGGAAGTGTTATATGTCCGCTCAGTGAATCATGGGCAGTCAGAGCGCAGCGCCGTGAGGTCATATAAACAGTATAGCACGCTATTAGAAATCTGCAGCTTGATTTCCCGCCCTGCCTCCGGCAGACTACGGCAACTCGGCAACGTGTTTGCGATTGAGAGCACCAGCCATCCCGCTCTCTGCCCGTGTCGTTTTCTGTGCACCTTCCTGTTTATATTGTGGGTTTTGGATGTCTTCCCCCCCCCCCCCCCCCCCCGTCTGTGCCCATTTGCTAAGCTGTCTTATCTTTCTGTCTCATTTTGTTTACCTGCTCTGTTGGTCCTCCTGCAGACCGAACCTGGAGTGCACTTGTCAGGTCGGCGAGTCCGGCTCCTCCACTGTTAAACATGCCCTCAACCCGGACAAAACCTTCATGCAAGTCCACTACCTCAAGGTGGGATGAATGTTGGGATCCTGTTAGGTGGCGCCGTCTTTGTTGGATGTGCTTGCAAAAAGCATTTGTAATGACGATAGATGCAGCTGCAACGTTTCTCTGTATTGTCCTTGACGGATCATGCTCGGCCTCCTTTATTTGTCTTTGTCCAGGGTTACTTCCTCCTCAGGTTCTTGGCCAGTCAAGTGGGAGAGAAATATTTCATCGACTTCATCCGAGTGTTTGTGGAGAAATACCACGGGCAACTCATTTTATCTCAGGTGAGGCTGCAGTATAGGAAACATTAATTGAGTTGAATTTTGTTGTTTACTTGCAGCTACTCGAGCTAATAAAAAACTGAGCTCAGGTTTGAACTATTTAAACACGATCCCTCTCTGGGGCACAATGTTATTTCCATAAATTAATTGGGAGACTGATGTGAGCTTGATTGCCACTGTGTTGCAATAGTTTTTAAATTCTCACGGCAGCGTTTCGAGTTGATGGCCGCACGCTCAGACACATTATGTTTATTCTGCTGGGGCCACGAAGCTGAGTGATCGCACCTGGACGTCGCTGTGTTTGTATGTGTGTGTGTGATACGTGTGTGTGTGATACGTGACGTGCTCCACCTGGCTCCTGTTTCTCCAGTGGCAGGCTGCGTCTTCCCACTAAATAATGGATGTAACATAAACACTGTTTAACCTTTCACTCTAGACTTAAGATCAGCTATGCCTTTCTCTTTCTTTCTTTCTGTCTCTCGCACCTCTCTAAAATCCTTCTTTTCGGCGTGTCTTTTTGTTTCGTTTCTGACAGGATTTCCTGCAAATGCTGCTGGTTACATTTCCCAACATGGAGAGGTACGTAAGTGGCTATGAATAATGCTTTCAGTGTAATTCATGAATAATAAAAAATGTCTAGACCCATTCACATCACTTTGGCCTTTGCTCAAGTATCATTAGCCTGATGTCCAGTTCCAGACAAATTAAAGATTTGTTATTCATACATTTTCTGTTTAAATCTAGTATTACCATTTTTTTTTTTTAATCGACAGATGGAAATTGTCACTGAATTTGATGTCAAATATGTCTGCATGTTTTGATTTGGGCCTCTTCTTGGTCCTGCTGAAGAAACATTGTTGAGAAATCTGGTTAGAGAAGTCTCATCCACTCTCATATTAATTGAAGTGAATGAGGATAACTGCTCCTCCTGCTCTCCTCCTCTCTAATTTTCTCTCCCCCACTTTGCGCTTTCTTAATCATTCACTTCTCTATTTCCCTTGATTGCTTCATTAACCTCTTCTCCCGCCCGTCTCTCTCTTTCTCTTTCTGTCTTTCACTTTATTTTTCAATCCCCTTTTCACCCTTATTTACCTCAGTGCCCTTATGTTGTATTTTTGCCTTTTCTGTCATGTTGAGTGTTCCGCTGGACCAGCACAGATTGATTGAATTAAACCGGGGGAGTTGGGGACGGTCAATATTTGGATCCGATGCCTCTTTCAGTAAACAACCCGCTCAAAGGTTCAGGATAAGAATAGACACTCACTTGTGCAGGGTCGGGTATCCTGCCCATTCCCCGAATAAATGTGGAACTTTTATGGCGGCAAATCACTGTCAAAATTCGAAACCGCAAGTCAGGTCCGTCTCGTGGGAGCAAAAGTCTGTGAACTTCCTCGCTCGCTAGGCCAATCTGTTCTCGCGCTCGAAGGCGTTTTCTACGCGCTCGCTGTTGTTCTTTTTCACAGTAAGGGGGCGGGGCCAGTCGCCATGGTCTCTACATCTAATTGGTTACAAACCAATTAGCACTTATAGAAGCCAATGTCCGCACTAAAGAAAGGGGATAGAAAGTCAAAGTTATGAGATAAAACGTTGTCAAAACACAATCGACACCTCTCTGTAACCGTAGTTATAGCTACAACCATAATTTACCATCATTGCCGGCACATTCGGACCGATGCGTCCAGCTCGCAGAGATTAGCCTCGCGAAAAATGAAGGTCACGTTCCGCGAGCGAGCAAATATCTCGCGCGAGACAGACTTTTGCTCGCGGATGGTTGATTTACGCGCGCGCATCAACCTGATTTGCGCTCTCAAATTTTGACAGGGATTTGCCGCCATAATCTTTATTATTTTAAAAATGAATTCATTGATTTATGCTAAAAGGAACTACTATTTTCCAGGCATCGCCGTCGCTCTGTCTCATCTATCCCCACTAAGGATAATTCCCCAAAAAGATCAACTTAAATAAAACTGGTAGATACACGTCTTGTCTGCTCTCGTGCAACATAAAGCTTATTTCTATCCAGTCCTATTATGAAGAGTATTTGATAGGCCATGTGGCGTATTAACTGTATTAACCTTTTGTTGCTCTAGCTATGCTCACATAACACCGTGTAATCCCACCTCATGCTCTCTGACTGCTGATGCGTCAGATGACACCACGTGCCGAGTGCCGTAGCTCTTCTAGTACCCAGTTCAAAGTCCTCTGTGACGGGCCTGACGCACTACAAATCAAAGGCGAGGTGGTCTCCAATGAAGTGTTGAAGCAACCACCAATCATTTTTTTTTTAGTTCACCCTGTGAGTCGAAAGGCAAAAGACTTTCTCAAGAATAGACGTTGTACTGGACTATAGTCACTCCTCACCCTGTTGAATACTTGCTTAATGCTCGTTGAACACACCTTGCACAGTGCTTTGGGTGTGTGTGTGTGTGTGTGTGTGTGTGTGTGTGTGTGTGTGTGTGTGTGTGTGTGTGTGTGTGTGTGTGTGTGTCTTTGCACACATTTGACTTTGCAAACCAGTTTTGTCACCATTGGTTTTCTGTCCATGGAATATTCTTTTCACGTGCACAACGTCCACTTGAGCCTCTCCTGCGCCGCACTCACAGCGTAATGTGCACACACACGCTCTCTATAAATTCACACTTATAAACCCAACGCATTGTCTGTACACGCTTGTTAGCTTGTCCTCGGGTGGGGCAGCGGGTGTGCCCCTCTTTGTGTTTAAGGTGTTTCCCTAATTCTCATGTCCACCGTGTGCCCAACTATGTTTTTTTCCAGAGCCATGTACTCATAGGTTGTCTTGGGCAATAACAGTCATTGCTATAATAATAGGAATAATACTAATAACACTTGTGCCATTGTGTTCCAGAAAAGGCCTCACCCTCGGTGCTATTTATGCTGACTGGCTCGATCGACCGGGAATTCCAAAGGTATGACAAGTCTTTCTTTTGATATTTACTTTAATATAACAATGTCATATATTGCTTAAAGTCTATTATACATCTTCAGATAAAGCAAAACACTCACAGGTCTAATAATCAAGTTAAATGTTAAACGCTTAAGTCGATTAAGTCTCAAAGCAAACTTTTACACTTGAGTGTAATGTGTACAATTAAATATCACAATAATTGCATAATTAGAAAATAACTCCGTATCATTCAGTGCTATTGATTTTGGACCAATTATTAGTTTTGGTCAGTATGTTTCTTTTTATTTTCCGCTGAGCTCACAGCATCATCCGTTTATCTATAAAATAAGCATTTGCTCTAGTCATGTTCCTGCTACTTATTGTTTCTTTATCATATGAGGTAATGAGGTGTTCAAGTCAATCCTTTCATACTTGGCACATGCATGCACAGGGGGATATCTTTTATAGTGTGTGGTCCTGTGTGGATTTCTGGCTATAGAGAATAGTTTGTAGTTGTGGTTTGAACTTGCTGATTGCAAAGCTTTGTCTAAACTTTAATTACTCACTTACGTTATTTCCTGACTTACTAAAAGAGATCCAGACCAATCCCATATTGCTGCGGTAGGTTTTCCTCTTTGTCGATCCTTAAAGTGCATTGGGACTTCTGTTTTTAGTTTTCTTTTTCTTCTTCCGCTCCGTCTGTTCTTACTATTTAGCAGTTTACAGCCTTCTGCCTGTAGTCGCTATGAAAGCCACACTCCAAAAACCACACTGACTTCATCGTCAATGTAGTTTGGCTACATTTTGATGTAGGTGTATACGTTGCGTCCCAGTTTAAACCCGCTGAATGACAGGTCCTCTTTATATTCGGGGGGGGGACTCTGCTCTCAGCATTTGCTCTTTAAAGACAGGAGTGGCCTAACATTTGTCTCACTGTTTACCAGCCGTAAATAGCTGTGTAATGACGCTCTCATAATGGCAATTATGTCTCATATTAGAAGTAAGATCGCTTCCAGCAGATAAATACTACAAATTAAATGATGTGTGGCCACCAGCCAGCAGGCGTTTTGAAAATGGTAGACAATGATGATGATGATTGCGTATTTGTTGCTCAACGTGAGGAAAGTTTTTCAAATCGGCTTTGAAAATGATATGATGATGAACTGTAAGGCGTCACTGGCTGTTGAAAGCGCTGCGGTTCACTTTATCGCCGTCGCGTTGGATCGTTATCATCCCCGCTGTCTCCAGACTGTTACTGTATCTCGACGAGGTGAGCAGCGCTTCTCTGCCCGCTAATCGAGAAAGACCCCCGGTCACAAATAGTCGGCCTGCGAGGCTCCCACAATTAATCCACTTTAACGGCTTCTTCGATGCTCCCATCGCCATAGCAACTGATCTTAATCGCCACGGTGTGAATGTGCATTTTCGTGTTCCTGCACTCTGTGTCTGGGAATCTTCACCTTCTAGATTATGTGATGATGTAACCGGAGCCTTTCTGTGGGCCTCTGAGGGCGGGACGAACCGCGTAAAGGGACCACTGTTTTCTCACACCTGATTGGGTGACGGCTTGAGTGTTCTTGCAGAAGCTTTTCTTGTGTTTGATGTGCCAGTCACCAGCTAATAAGATCAGTCAGATCGATGGAAACCTTTTACTGAGTGCACCAAGTGCTCGTGCGTTATATATACGCGAGACACAAATGCATTTTTAAAGTCTCTCCCTCTCTCCTCTCGGCCTCCTGGCCAACGCTGGACAATGCTTGAATTGGAGAAAGGCAGGAAATGGTTTGGCCTAATAATAAACAATGACATTCACTGTAAGAGATGTGGAATGGGAAGGCCAGTGCCGACCTATTTTAGACCTCAGAGTTTAGTTGAGCAAGCATTCCCTTTGGGACGATGGATCTAGGCTGAGACTTTGTTGTAAATAAAGGGTACCCTTGATTCACCAGCTGATGCCTTCTGCCAAATCCTATGAATTACATGAGCGTTTTTATAGTTTTCTTTTTCTGCCTGGCTTATCAATCACATCTTTTTTTGTGGCATAATTGTATAATGTTTTAATATAGTTAACAACTTTAGACACTTTTAACGTTCTCCAGGCAGAAATACAATTTCACCTTGAAACAGGAAGCCCCCATTTCACACATTTGAATAGCATAGGTTATGCCTTAGATTTAGGTGCTTTTTTATTAGAAAAATTAATTAATAAATGAAGGTACTATTGAAAGGGTTACTTCTTTAGTATTAATACCAGTTCATTCCTTATGTTTTATTCACAGCTATATCTACATCTATTATATTTTGAAGAATAGCCTACATAATTACGAAGATGATGGGCCCACTTCTCATGCATGTTCACGAGCAAGAGGTGCAACACCCAATCTGATGTTGATTCCCTACACAGACGTTTTTGGTAGACAGAGAATGGTGGTGGGGATCGAGGCAGCAAAAGACCAATGTGCGGTATCCGGTTACACAATGGCAATTTACTGCTTCAGCACTCACTACATTTGACCCAGCACACAACACCTCCCCTTCTCCGTACCTCTGTGCGTCCAACAGCACCTCCCTCCCTCCTTGACTTTGACACACACCTTCATGCTATTTCTGCCAGAGTACCTGTATAATACTCCGAGGCGAGTACTCAGGCATGCTGTTATTGAGGGCTGTGTGTGGCTATGGTAACGCTGAGCGCAATGCATTGAATCGCTGCATGGGTGTGCGTGGGAACGTATGTGGAGTGTCTAGCCGAGATTGTGTAGCAATAATGCTGTCTCTCGTGTGTGTGTGTGTGTGTGTGTGTGTGTGTGTGTGTGTGTGTGTGTGTGTGTGAGACAAACCCCTTGCTTCCATTCAAACCCTGTCTCTCGTATGTGTGTCTCCCGACCGCGTCCTTTTTCTCCCCCCCCCCCCCCCACCCCAACAAACGCACACCCACCCACACACAACTCTCACCATCATCTCTCCGATAGGTGATTCACGTCACTCGAGCAGTGGCTCTGCTGAAAGCCTTGATAAGGTTAGAGAGTAAGTGCTCCGTGTTGCGCCTTCTTGCTGCTCTCGGTGCATGCGTGTGTGTGTTTGCACGCACGGCTCTTCAGATGCGTGTGTGTGTGTGTGTGTGTGTGTGTGTGTGTTTGTGTCGTCTGATCGGGGAGTGGACTGCGTGTGAGGAGGACTGAGGTGACCGTCCATCCTTAAATTGCTACTCTCCTCCTCCTCCTCTTCTTATTTTTCTTCTCCTCCAGTCCTCCTTCTTTCTCTCATCCTCCAGAGTCAATTTGCGAGTTTCCGTCAGAGGAACAAGTGATCAGGCTCCCTCCTCCTCCTCCTCCTCCTCCCACCCTCCCCTTCCTGCTCCTCTCTCTCTCTCCCCCTCTCTCTCGGCAGAGCATTCCACTCTGTCCCGATCACTTGCCCCCGGCTCACTGCCTCCCCTTCTTCTGTGTCGTTCAGTGGCTGTATGAAAGGAACGCCGTGTGGTCGGAGGCGAGGCTGGTGGAGGAAGTCAAAGCAGAGGTAAGCCTTCTCTCCCGTTCCCTCTCTTCTCTCTTTTCCACTCTCTTCTTCTGGTCTTCGGGGAGTGGCAGACAGCTCCGAGATTTGAAACGTTGCCCCTGATACGTCTCGATGAGATGGTCCTCCGATTGTTCCCTTTCCCTCCCCTCAGTTTTTTTCTCCGCTCTCTGTATGGTTTCACACGCTCTGTTTCACAATGTTTGATTCCATCTCTTATCTCCGCCTCTCTTCTGCTCCATCAACCTCGTTTTTTGCTCGCTCGCTGCCCGTATCAGGCTCTCCCTCCGTCTGCCTCTGAGTGAAGTGCGGCACACGGCGCTGTGCATCTGTTGCGTGTCATTCTGTGCTCTCTATCAGATTTCCCATTACGCTCCCATGTTGTCCTTAATCGCTTGTCCCCATTGTTCCCATTCATCTCTCTGTTAAACTGTAATAAATTGAAAAAGACAACATCCCTCAAATGTATTATAAAGACCTTGAAACACAAAGAATGACGGAGTGACTTTGCATCTTGGGAAATGACTCCACTTCATGTGCTGTTTAAGGGTTTGGAAACCTCAATCTGTAAACAAACTGTGGTATTTATTCTGAGCTAAAGTGAAGCGGAAGAGATAGAGTTTGGCCTTGATAGCGACTGGCTGTATAATGGAGACCTGTGCTGCTGTGGTGTACGGAGTCACCGCAACATACTTTCACTATTACCCCTTTGTCTCAGCCGGACGCTTGTGTGAGTGTGCGGAGGACAAGTGAGCGCTGAAAGGTTTAGTGTGTGTGTGTGTGTGTGTGTGTGTGTGTGTGTGTGTGTGTGGAAAAGTGAGTCTGAGCTCTTTTTATATTTACTCTCTGCTATCAACCTTTCTCTCATTGTTTCACCTTTCTGGTTTCTTCTCCCGTCGCCGTTTCTCCTCGTCCCCGTCGAATGTCCGTCTCATAAAACCTGCCACTTAGTTCGCTCTCCGCCTCAACTCCCTTTTCCCGCCTTCACCGGCATTCTCCCTCCCGCAGGTTGGAAAATGGATTCTCCTCAGTGGGAGTCCTCAGGGGAAGGGCAGAAAGCGGAAGAGGGCCGAGCCCAAGGTGAACTACAAAGAGGTAGGAGCCGCGTCTATCCACCTTCCTGCTGGTCTACGTTAACTCTGGGGAGTCTCTTCTGCCTTGCTGCCCATTTGGGGTTTTCTTCATTTGAATTACCTGTGAATCATCAAAGGTTTTTGTTTATCTGACAACATAGTTACCCCCCTTCCCCTCCCCCCCATTCTGTTTATGTCTTGTGTCTACGAGAACAGACTGCCCTGTACTTGCTTAAGTCTGTGTTTACCTGAAGTTATGTCACGCATACACTTAACCTTTTAAGAGCGTGCGTACGTGGCATCACCTCCAATGTTTCTGTGTGGCCGGTGTGTGTGTGTGTGTGTGTGTGTGTGTGTAGGACTGCGTCTGTGTTTGTCTGGCACCATTTAGCCTCGACGTTCTGGCTCTCCAGCCGGCCTTGAAGTCTTTGTTGCATCGCTCTTTCTCTCCCTCATTCTGTCATTTCAAACTGTTTCCTGCCCAATAAAACATACCCAAGAGATGGTTGTGCCCGTGTGTGTGTAGTGCCAATTAGTTCTCTCAAGGGACGGCTAATCCCCGCGCCCCCCTCCCTCATCCCCCGAGTAATTGACACACACACTTGCACACACGCCTGCATCATTAATGAGCGCACACTGATCTATAAGCCACTGAGGGGCCAGAAGTCATTAGCTAGCATTAGCTAGCAGCAAAGCAGCTTTTACATATCGCCATCAACATGCACAGTGATAGTAGAGTAAGGGAAGCATTTTAAAGGGCTCCATTTATTTAACTTTATGAATAAGTAAGGTAAGTGCCCCTGGGTATCTTCACATAATAAAAACAAATCATTACCAAGAGGATTGTACATATCCAGTGACTTTTTAGGAATTTACATTTTCCCCCGACACCCAGTTTGCGCCACAGCTTTCAGCAGATCTAATGTATATTTTATTCATGAGCAAAGGTGTACCTGTTTAACCTGCGCCTGCAGTCCAGGGACTATTTCGGAAATCCTTGAATTTCTGGATTAGATTCCCTACAATAACTGCTGCAATTTGGATCGCTCACAGCTTGAAATGAAATGCCTGCAGCCGGTGCAGCCGCCCTTTCAACCACCTGATACCTATCGTCTGGCATATTTACAACGTACACACTCATACACACAAATGCACTTACTTCTAAGGGGCAGCAAAGGGGGCCTCTTCCTGTGGGGGGGCACAGAGTGCTGAAATCAGCCTCATGAAAGAATAGCCAATTACTGTCCACTTGGTCATACACAATAGTGAGAAAGAGGAGGGAGGGACGGATGGACGGACGGATGAAGCAAGCTGGGGGGGGGGTGTAGGGGCCGGGTTGTGGGAGGTCAGTGTTTGAAGTTACACCATAAAAGCCATCCTGAAAGGAAACCCAAAGTGACCCCCCCCCCACCCCACACACCTCCCTTTCCATCCACCCGTCTCCCCCTGCGGCCGAGCCCTCACCTCTCTGCTCCCCTGCGTCTCCCCGCCTCCCCTTTGTTTCTGCGTACAGAGGTTGCCCCCCCCCCCCGGATGGGCCAGGTGTATTTTATATTTCTCCTTCATGTACTTCAAACGTCGCACAGCCCAATTTCCGCTCAATCCTCCTTTTCATCTACCCTCTCCACCCTTTCTCCTCCCTTCGTCTGCCAGCCTTTAAATCACGCAGCAGACCCCATCAGTACTGGAGGAGAGAATAATGGGTGTGTAAAACACAGGAGGACAGGGAGACGGGGAAGTTTGGGGGAATCAAGAGATGAAGATGCAAATAGAGCATAGAGGCAACGAGAGTGGAACATGAAAAACAACACTCGACGACACCGCTGGGCATTACGCATCCCCCGTGGTTATGTTTTAGATCTTTTTCAAATAGTATGGAAACCTGGATTTAAGCCACAACACGAAGGCTGGTTGATGAATACAAATTGAAAGGTATCGTTAGAGGGGGGCCATATATATATATATATATATATATATATATATATATATATATATATATATATATAGGTGAAGGTCTGACTGTATGGAAGGCGAAAGGTGAGAAAAGTAGAGGTAAACTGAGTGCAGAGGATTGGAGTAAAAGCGAAACTAATGGTGTGTTAGAAGTTTGAGATTACGATGTCCAGCATCTGCTCAGGGAATTTGAGGAATTAAAAGAGCAGAGTGGATATTTTTCAGGACATTTGATACGCATGCGAGAGATGAAATATCACTCAACTGCTCAGATGATGTAAGCTTCGGCAGAGCGATGGTGAGGGAGGGAATAGAGAAGGTAGGACTTTTAGTGGGAGGGAATTAGGCGGAGTTGCATTTAGCGCTAATGACATCATGGATGATTAAGGAAAATACACACAAACACACGCACAAACACACACTCTGACTCGCAGACCCACAGACCTATAGATGCACATGCACCAAAGTGCCAGACACCCCCCCCCCCCTCCCCACAGCCACCAGAAATTTAATAGAGCCAAAGTTTATTACCAACTTCCCGTCGCCTTGGTTTCTCTGCGACGTTATTGATCGACATGCAGCTTTGCCTGCGTGTGTGCATGTGATGAGCGTGCGTGCGTCCAGCGGGTGTGGAGAGGTCTGCAGAGGGATATTAGTCACGCCCGCGTGGTAATGGGCCTCATTTTGCTCTCATTTTCGTCCGCGGTTTCCGTAATGAGACGGTCCGCCTGCCCCTGCTGATCAGGACAGGAAACCCTGTAGGGTGAAAGACCTGTGAATAGCAGGAGAACTTTTTTGGCAAACGCGCCCCTTTATTCTTTGAAGAAGCCTTTTGTAAACAGTAACTTATCTGGGTTTTGTATTAATCAAATGGGCTCTTGTCCTTTATACTTGACACATTCTAAAATGAATTTAACTCAACTGATTTAGTTGAAATGGTTTTACTGGGAATTCTTTTAAATGTTCCATCTCCTTTCGCAGGGTGACCCCTCACTGACAATATTACAAGAAGTGTAACAGAGCATATAACATGCAACAAGGTAGAGGATTCAAACCAAAGCAAACAAAAGGTCATGGATAATGATGTTGTAATAATACAGCATCAGGCATTCATAATACGAGCAAAGCACGACATTGGATCAGTCTTTTAATGTTTTAGGAAAGTATTTATGTCAGTAATGATGCAGTTATAAAATACATTATCTATATATACAACTGATCCTGTGATAAGGGATTAGCGTAAAGTCCTTTATTACTGGAGTTGTACTGTTCTTGTACTGAAACTTAGTGTAGTTCTTAGCATACAGTATAATAGAGGCAGTATGGCACATCTCAGGCTTTAGTGCAGATGTGATACGGTTCTGTAAATAGAAAGTGTTTACACAGCTCTTCCCCTGGATAAACACATCCGGGAAATGGTGTAATCCTGAATTCTTCTCATTCCTACAGAAATCTTTCTGCACCACACTATTTTTAACCCGCCTCCCTAAATCTACGGCTGCACAATTAATATGTCCACCAAATGTATTTTTGTTTATATGAGATTATAATTATGAATCTCCAAAAATACGAAATTAAATTATTTATTCTAGTATCCAATCTATCTAGTATAGATTGTTTAAGCCACTCTTAAATCATTTCAGTTATGGAAATATTAGTTCATTATAAGCTAAAATACACTACAATCGCTGTACTTGCTTAGAGCAAAATGTATGTGAGACTATTGGCACATCCTTCTGTGTGCCACGCTAACTTCACAGACGCAGAGATCGCAGAGATCTCGCCCACCTCATCTGCACCTTTACGGCAGTCTGCACCTGTTTACTGTGAGAACCTTTGTGTTTGCCGATATAAGTTATATTTTGAAATGCTTAAAAGATCCACCTTAGCAGCTTCTGTTGTCCATTTTAAGAGTGAATGCATTTATGTTAACTGGACATACTAAGCATCTGATCGTAATGATTCCTGGCCGTTAAGAAGTAAAACAATTAACAACCCTGTCTGAAGAGGTATCCCAAACTCCATTTAATGTTGGTTTATTACCAACATTTTCGAGGTGACCGGTTTATTGCTCAACACATTTCATGCCTTTTTAATTATGAACTCTCATGATTATGAGAGTTTATACCAAATTAGGGCCGAGAGAGTGGAGGAACCACATGAAATATGGGTTATGAACACCAACTGAAAGCCTGAGTTAAAATAACACGGGATTATTCTCCTATTACAAACGGATACCAAGTTCTATTTGAGGACACAATGTAAACCCGGGGTAATGACCCTTGTGCTGACTGAAACCCTTGTGTTGTGCTGAGGTGTGGTGTTGATGGTTGGACAGGGAACTTACCAGTGGTAAACAGCAGGTCCAATGACGAAGAACCGAAAAAAAAGCCTCTGCAGTTAAGTGGCTTTTGAAGGTGGCAAAGGAGTTGAAGGAGTACATCACCATTATAGGCTTAAGTATAGAGAAACGGTGAAGAAAGCAATGTGGAAATGGTTTCAGTCCCTGCAGTTTGTGTGGTCAACAGATTAGATCCACCCCCCGTCCAGCATTTAACGGCAAAGACTTAAATGTGCCGTGTGTTCATGAATGATAAATTAGTAGCTATAATAACACTGTTGTTACTGAGACTTTGTTATCTGTTTTTCTCTTACAACCGCTTCCTCTCCTCCTGTTTCTTCATAGGCCGACCCATGGCCATGAAATAAAGCATATCCGTTGCGTAATGGTGTTTTTATGGCATCTGTTTCGGTATTTTTGGCAATGCTGACTGCACCCCTGAGCAGCAACATATCACACATCTGGTTTCCCTACGTCTTCGTCTTCATATCTCCAGTGCACCCTTGGCTCCTGTTTTTTTGCCGCCTCTTTTCCCTTTTCTGTCGTACACTTTTCCTTGCGTGCTCGGCCTCTCTCTTCCCGTCTCTCTCTCTCTCTCTCTCTCTCTGTGATTTATTGGAAATGAATCAGGGATGAGGGAGTATGCTCGAGGAGAGACGGGAACATTCAGGGAAATGGCTGTTTCCGGCCAGACTTCATCACATCAGGATGGGAAATAGTCGGAAGAAAAGTGTGTGTGTGTGTGTGTGTGTGTGTGTGTTTCTCCATTAGCAGACCGACTGGGGATCAAGTGCTGCTCTGGCACGGAGTCCACCACTGTGAGCCACAACCCCTTAATTGTCTTTTAAATGGAAGAAAAAGTCACTCTCCACACATATTGCAAGACATACAGAGCTCAAGAAAGTAATCCACCCCATGGCTTTATTGGAATATTTGAATTGCAGTATGACTCGTGGTCTCAGGGAGTTCATTATGTGTCTATGGCTCAGGTTTATGGGTCCTATGGCTGTGTTGTACCCCCTTAACCTCGTCAAATCTCATGGTGATCAAGGGTTTTGTGCGCTGCAACCACGCTGGGAGCTCATCCCGATGAGAGACTTCCGCGGGGCAGACTGGTTTCAGCTGACGGGTCAAGTAAAGAGCGTTCGCTTCTGAACCCGTATCATGAGATCCGTCCGGGCTGCTTTGGTGGACGCTCGTTTCGACGATAGAGACTTCATGAGGCGAGGCCAAGGGGTGAGCGGCGGCTGTTCGCGAGTAATGGGTTGCCAGTGAAACAGGTGGATTGTATGCAATGTGCAGCAATGAAAGCCCTGCTGAAGAGGGAAATGTGCAATTTTCAGCCCATGATCATGAGCTTTTCCATATTGGCGAACAGGAAATTATTACGGAGAGAAGAAGCTTTTGCAGCTTATTAGCTCTGTTGCAACATGAGCTTTTATTCAACCTCTTGTAGTACAAGCTGCTCACTGAAAGGGGAATCACTTGCAGACTTGGAGGCTTTGGACAGACACAAAAACACACACTTACTGTACTACTGCTACACAATCGAGTACTCTAGATAAAGGTTCCCTCAGGTAGAGATGGTCAAAGAGTAAGCGAGAATTTGAGGAGAAAGAGATGAGAGACGGGCCACAACGTCCAAAGAGAGAAAAGAGCTGGAGTAAAACCATCGGGTCAATAGAAGTATCTGACCGGCTTTGTGATCTTCTGGTCTAACTGCTGTGAAAAGTGCTGACCAGAAGAAACACATTGTGTGGGAATCAACGGATCAGCGTGGCAAACAACTGATGTTTGATCACCATTGTCTTACACTGCAGGTGCATCGATACGCTGTTGATCCAGCATTGGCTGTCGATGGAACGCCACTTGTGTTTGAATAAACTTCTGTGCGGTATTGGTTTTGTAGACAAACGCTGGCAGTGATCTCGAAGTCTGAACACTGGTAACAGCCAATGCTTGACCCCAGAGTTTAACTTGTAAAAGGATACTACTGCATAAACCAACTGAAAGTAAAAGCTACACAATATCTGTGAAAGTGTGTTCTTGTCTTGTTTTTTGCGGTTCTGTCCCATCCGTTTTTTAAAGCATCACAAAAGGGCTGTTTTTTACGCTGCGTGCCGTCCTCACGTTCCTGACATCCGCGCTGATGGCGAGTGAAAATCAAAGAGGAATTCCTCAGCAGAGCAAGTGTTGGAGATGGGAGGAGATGGCTCCATTGGTGTCGTGTTAATGAGGGGCGAGCGAGGCCCGAATGAAAGCGAGAGGGAGAGAGTGACAGCGTGTATTTGTCTCATTTATCACGCAGCGGCATTTCTGTTTTTCGGGGTCATTTAAAGCTCGCAGCCTGTCTCATCTCCTCTGGGGACTCCCTGCAGTCTGTGTGTGTGTGTGTGTGTGTGTGTGTGTGTGTGTGGCTGTGAATGGGGGAGCGTACATTTAAAAAGAGCGGGGCGGAGGGTGCAGAGAGATCAACAGCCAGAATCGATGACGCTGACAAGCTATTTCATGGCAGGCGTTGCTGCTCAGAAATACCACTTAGGGCTTCATGACTTTCTGAGAAACGCACCCATGCATGCTCTCACACACACAAACACACACACACGGAGGGGTAGATATACAGAGCAAGAGTAGCTTTTCACCAAAGTGGTCAAGAAGAGCATCTGCACACATAAAAACCCACACGCACATATACACACATGCACGAGTCGCAGAAGCGTTTCGAGTGTCATTAAAGTGCAGCTGTGTTTGTCTTTCCAGCACACATGGAAAACCGACCGGGGACGCAGAGCGAACCGCCTGCTCAACACGGCACAAGCACACAACGCTGTCACTCGCACAAATGTACAGTGCATCGTTCCCTTTGGAGTCGATCCATTCGCGAATTTCGAACGTTGAGTTTAATGCTATGCTATAAAAAGAAGTTCAACCTAGTGAGGCGTCGGCCAGATATTTAGTGTGGTCGTGTTCAATGTTGGGCTGGGCTTTAAAATGGAGCTTTTAAGCGAATCAATGCTTTTCACATAAAACCCTTTTTGGGCATCGCCTCAAAGCTTTCATAGGTACAGTACCTAATGTCGAGTGCTAAAACATCTGTCTTTCTTGGTAATGACTTGGGAGCCGCCGACGCCCTCAGACAGCCCTGACGCATTTAGCCCGGTCAGGCACGCACGTGGAGACGCACGCACGCACGCACGCGAATGTACGCAAAGTAAGGAACCCGGTTTACTACGAGGCTCATGAGCACACGAGACAAATGAGTGTCAAAGAGATCCTTGTGTCCATGGGCAGCTCGTCTTCACGGTGCCTCTCTGGCCTACGATGCTCTTTTAATCATTTGTTTTGGTCACAGGAATTAATGCTGTATGATTGATTGACCGATTTTGACCAACAGCCAAAAATCATCAATCAAACAATCTTACTGTCCAATATAATATATACAGATAGACAGAACTAGTGATTGTTTGCCACATTTGCAAGGAACAAACTTCTGTAAAATATTGGCAAACTGGCTTTAAGACCAGTCATATCTGTTATGAACATATTGTCATTCACTCAGCCAGGGGAACACAACATAGAGCAATGTCTTTGCAAAAAGCTTCAGTCTACTATTGAGACGGACACGTATAGAAGATGTTCAGTTCATACTGCAGGCGACCGCTTCAGCTCCCCGGGCTCAAATATCATGTTTTGCTAAACTGAAGGGTGGTCTTATCGTAGGGAAAAAAAATAGAGGGATTGTCTTCCTGTGGTTTAAATGGGGTTTAAAGTAAACAACACGTTTTAAATGACTTTCCATCTGCTTTCCCCATTGCGGTCTCCGTGTGATGGTCTCCTTGACTCCATCTCTCTCCTGTCTCTGTGGTGTCTTCCGTCAGGCTCTAATATCTTCCTCTTTTTGCTTCCTGTGTGTTTGTGTGTGTGTGTGTGTGTGTGTGTCTGTGGTGCGATTCCACAGCTGTGTGTGCATGTCTGTCTGCGCAGCAGATATGTGTGCTCAATCCAGCCCGCATACCTCTTGTCGGCTCAAGCAGCAGGCCGGGAGTTCACACAGGAGACGACGCACTTCCAGTACATACTGCACACACACGCATGCATACAAAGACCAACAAACGACGATGTCTGTCTGCGTTTCAAACACGTTTACATGGCCCACACAGATGCGGAGCGACACCCTCGGAGTCCCTTCCTGAAGGCGACCTTTCTATTTGATGGGTCCGGCTCGGTTAGCCTCTCCATGCCGTCTCCTCTCCCCTTCCTTTCTCTCGCTCTTACGCGTTGACCTCTGCATGCCGGGGCCCTCCCGCCTTTCCTCCTCCCACTCTGGCTCTTTACCTCGCTTTCTCAGTTCGCCTTTCACCAGCGGTAGATGCTATCTCTCCGCACTGGAGGTCACCACCGGTGCATGTTTATGTTTTACCCCTATTATTGTTGTCACATAGCTAAACCCGGCTTGAATGAATGAATCTCAGCTGCCTGTGTTTGGACATGGATCTGCGTGCGTGCGTGCGTGCGTGTGTGTGTTTTATGCATGCGTGTGTGTGTGTGCTCCTGCTTTCAGTGTGCTGACATTCAGGAACCTAACCACTGAAAATAATGTGGTCAAATTGCCAGCAAGCAATTGCCTGAGCTTGCAATCGCGCTGTGACCTTTTTTTGACATTTCTGTTTGTCTCCGTGCCTGTTAACCCGAGTAATTATTATAATCAAGAGCAGCACACACCACTGATAATATTCATCCACAACCCCCTTTGAAGTAAACCGTTTTTAAAAATTTTGATTCCCACCCCCCCAGGAATAATATTTAACCAGAACCCTCTCAGGATCAGAACAAATGACATGAGGAAATGAAACCTGGGTGCTCTGCTATTTCCAGAGTCACATTTCGTACGTCAATGTGTTCTTGGAGTAGCAGTAATGTGTGACATAACCGAATATAATGCGGGCGTTTGTCTTGAGCATCAGGCTTTAAACGAATTCCGACACACTGATGATTTTGGACTGAGACGTCAAAATATCCCACAGAATTTGGCTCTTGGCAGGAAGAAAATCCACCGAGGCAGAACATAGACCATCTGAAGCTCTCCATGGACATGTGGAAAAGGCTTCTTTAAGTTTGAGCGAAAATCACGAACAATCAGTCCCAATAAACATTAAAAAAAACTTAATTTTTCTACGTCTCTGTTCTCCTCAATCCCTTTTTCCTCACCTCTCTTTGTCTAAGCTGATGTCCAGCTGTGTGGATGTAACACTGCAGTACAAACGCTGCAGATTTTTCTCTCTCGCACGCAAACAGAGACCTTTTGTTCCAGTCCGATTTCAAAGGCCTCTCTCTTTCAAAGGCATACGGGCGGTGCAGAGGAAAAACACTTGAGATCCGGGTTCAATCCCCCCGATGTGACTCCTACTGGTCGGTTTGGGCACCTGCATAGAGGCTGGTTGTATCAAATTGGGCTTGTTATGCCCTTCAAGTGAAGCTGGCGAGTGACAATGCCGACGTGGCCCATGCCGGTCCATACCTGCCCGGAACAGCAGTGGCACAGTAAGTGAGGAGGAAGGAAATGTGTTTCCCAGAGTGTGTTTGAGGAGTTGTTTGTGTGTCCTGCGGGAATGGAACGGGAGGAGGAAAAATGGTAAGAGGGAGGCGAGGGAGGCATTCACTGGAGACGGTTAGATTTGTGGCTCGCGTCAAAGCACAAAGTGCCAGAGATTAATTAAACTTCCTCTGTTTTGGAGGTGTGTGAATGGCTGCGAGTCACAGCCGTGATGAGTACGCGAGAATACATGTTAATTGCGTTCACAATCAATGCCAAATTGCAGGAATTTAGAGTTTGACGTAAACAAACATCCCGACTGAACAAACCGCTGACACGGTGAAGAGAAGCTCTCCGACGCGCAGTGAAAGTGTGTGTGAGAGTGCCTCTTTGTGCATCTGTGTAAGTTCGCCCGGTGGAATCCCGCTCAGAGCAAGTAGTCATTCCCCCTCCGCCGGACCCACTGTGTGTGCTTATTCAGTCCAACCCCGCAGTGACCCCACGCTGCGTTTGGATTGGCCCTAGACCGCGAATATGTCGGCGAGGAAGCAAGATGTGGCGTTGGAAGGAGCAGCTACTACGGGGGGAACCAGCAGCTGATCAAACGCGTACATTCACGCCAACGTGTGCTGTATGGCCATAGACTGGGTTAAACATTGGGGATGTTTGCGTAGGAACTTCATGGAGACCACATCCAGCTGCCCTGTGCATACGGCCTCAAAATGTATCCAGCACGTCATAAATGAGGCACGTGATGATCGTTCTCCTAATGCGCCCTTTTGATTGGCAAAGTATTGTACGTGCATATGACGTGACGTGCATATGGATACTTGCTCCGCATTCTAATCATACGCAAAATTCTCGCCACTTGTGCTCGTGTCAGAAGATGCGTCGGTGAGACGATTGATCCAGACGGTCATCGAGGTTGCGAGGTCAAAACTTTGCTCTGCGCCTCATTCTCGTCTCCGGGAGTTTCTCTCTCTCTCTCTCTCTCGAAGGCCCTCTATATGTTTTGCTTCCTGATTAGGTTTCACGATTGATTGCAACAGCCGGATCCACCCACACGCAAACACGCCCTCATCTCGCTCTGCCAAGACGTCGTGGTCGTTGATTAAAGCAGTTTTCCCTAAATTGAAAAACAAAGGGCGACTGCAGCAAACGCACAGATTGCAGATAGACCGTCGCAGCTTGTCGTCGGCGAGGTCATCCGTCTGTGACCGGCGCTCTCTGGGAGATCGTCACCCTGCTGCAGCGGCAGCAGGTGTGACATCATTTGAGGAGACGGGAGCGCAGGAGACAGCTCCATTTCCCCAGTTGAAATGTGACTCAAAGATGACCTTTCAGCATCTCCTGCGTGTGTGCGTGTGCGTGCGGTCGCTCCAATCCATTCTCGGAAATTGGTTTAGAAAACCTCTGATGTCAGCCGGCCGTTTTATGATGTCTTTTTAGACCTTGTGCGGCAACAAGATTGCTAAATAATATCCCCACGTTGTATGAATATATTTTTATTTAGCCACTTATCATGTTTATAGGTTTTATGTTTATGGGCTCCACTCGTCCACTGCTGTGCGTTTCATTAAACTCACAAGCACACACCACTGTATTAGAGGGGCTTGTTTGTGATAATTAAGGAAAGCCTTTTTTTTTTTTTTTTTTTTACTGAGACTCAATTTATTTGTTACATTTACGCCTCATTTATTGGTTAGAAATGGTTAATATTTTGTATTATTTGAGAAATATACACAATAAAAGTACTAGAGTCGTTGTAGGGATTTAGGAGAACTGTAATAGTCCGGAGCTACTGAAGAGTTCCTTCACATTGTTCGGTTTTCTTCCTGACCATCTGCCATGTTTTTGCCCAGTTCACTTCTATGCAGCTGTAAAGGGCAGCAACCTAATAAAAAGCATTTGTGCTGCTATATATGCTGTCATTGGCTGTTGAGAGAACCTTAACAGTGTTTCTCCTCAAGACCCGAGCCAGCCGCTGCAGTTTGATCAGACAAATGCTCGGGCCCTTAAAATCAAATCTAAATAAACTGGGACAGAGAGAGATAAAGTAATCAAGGAGCCCGTCCAGTCAAACGAAGAGTGAAAAGGAGTCTGTTTGGAGACGGGGAGCAGACAGTCCTGGAGACAGCGGGAGGGAAGGAGAGAGAGAGAGGAAAGGAGGCAGGGATTTGATGGGAAGAATGAGTGAAACCTTAGTACCTGAGGCGTGGGCCCAGGCCTTTAGCTGCTGGTGCCAGAATGTGTTTTTACGAGCCTGCGGTCAGACGGAAATAAAAGGCAGACGAGCGGCTGAAAGGCATCCCACGTCCACATACACACGCGTGCACGCACGCCATTCAATGGCCTTTCACAGTTTGGTTTTATAATGTCAGTTATCCAATGTCTCCCACCCCTATAATGCAGTGTGACTGAACAGGCAGCACACTCTCCTCCGAGGGAACGGATGTAAAGGAGTGAGAGGCGAGGAATGGAAGGAAAAGAAAGCTTTAGCAACACCTCTGTATTCCTTTCAAGAGGTTCTTCAAGTTCTTTGGAGTTGTTATATAGATTTTATGGTTGGTTAGTTGTTGACTCGTTTCACACATTCCCTTTCGGGGTGCTGTTTTTGTCGCTCTCTCTGTTATTTGTCTTTTCCATACAATTTGTCATTTCCAATTATTATTTTTTATGACCAGTAACTTTTAACGAGTTTGGCTTTTCAGGGTTTATTTTTACAAATAACCCAAAGGAAATTGCGGGTTAACGCCATAATGCTTGAGAGCGTCTAGCAAGAAAAGTGTCGAAATAACAGACGTAAAGTATGCGTAAAAATGACCAGCAGTTGGTCAGCGTGAAACAAAGTCGTAATGTCGTACTGGACGATTCAGATGGCAGGGTCCTCTCGTAGCGATGTGATGACGACTGGCCAGTGGCCTCCCTGTAACAAGAGACCCGAGGACGTGATGTGGCAGATGGATCAATCCCGTTGATGCATAAAGGTTCCGGAAGAGGAACCGAGGCTCGCTCTTCCATGTACAGTACGCGGATTGGCACTTGCTGCCGTTGCCATGGAAATGCTGAACAAGTGATGGATTTTTTTAGAAAGGGGCAGAAAACTATTTTTTGTTCTTATTTGGACAACCCCTTACAGGCGTACAGAGGAGCCTCACAGATGTATTTATTGAAGCCTGATCACTGCGACAGTGTCGACACGTCGCAGTAAAGTGTGTCCACATTTGCACAAAAGGCTAAAGAGCTCCGATTCGAACATGTTCTACAGCAGCAGCAGCGTGACTAATGTTGCCTGGTCCCATACTCCCACACACGTGCGCTGAGACACGCACGATCAAATACAATGTAACTGCTTCCTCCTTTTAACTTTCTCCACTTTGCTCCCGCTCTCACGAGAGTGCCATGCAATGCAGCGCACACACACACACACGTATATATCTACACACACACCGTGCGATGTATACTTTATTTCATTTCTAGATATCCTGTGTTCACTGTAGCTGTTTGTAGCTGCCTCCCACCGAGGTAAACAGTCTATCTGTGCGTGCATGAACATTTGTGTGTGTGTGTGTGTGTGTGTGTGTGTGTGTGTGTGCGTGTGTGTGTGTGTCATTGTTCTACAGAGGTTGAGGTCAGCGTGTGAAGGGGACATTTCGGCTGCTCATTTCCCAGAGGTTCCTTGAAAGGCTCGACTCAATACAGAGCAGCTGACCCATGTCAGCGGTTGTACCAACGTGGAGTGTGTGTGAATTGTTTTAAATATTACGTCCCTATGATTGAGGTTTCGGGCGGCTTGTCTTGTTTATGTGAGACACGGAGGAAGAAAGACACTGTGTGTTCTGTTTGTTGCAGCATCAGCATTCCTGAGCTTTGACGTACAGAACGGGAATGAAATGCTCCTTTCATGTGAACTGTTGGGAGAGATACTGGATGCTTTCCCCCCCTGCAGTGGTAAACAGCTTCCAGCGCTGCACTATAAAGAGCTAATGTTAGAGTTACCACACGGGACTGTTTGTGGGTGTGTGCGTAGCCATGCAGTTCACCTTTCCCCCCCTATAATTGCTCTCTCCCGCTATCTCAACCTCCCACACACCTTCTCAACCAATCTACCTGGAAAAACTTTCAATCAGCGATGTGAAGTAAGATCCTCTTAAAAGAACAGCCTTCAGGCAGCTGGCTTTAATAGGTAGAAAGTAAGACGCTCGTGAGTAGGTCTCTTCCAGAGTTCCTTTCTTTGTCAAACTGTGGACTCTGGAAAAGTTCATCCGTTTTGAAGAAAAAGTGCAATATTTTCCTCTGAAATGTAGTGTAGCTGAAGGGAAGCATGAAATAAATAACATACATGTTAAGTTGTACTTAAGTGCAGTATGCAAGTTAGTTTTGAATCTGAATTTGAAGAGATCAAATTCATTTCTCTGAATTTGTGTGCAATGGATGTGCTTGAAAATGATAATCACAATTTCAAATTGCTTTTGTAATGTACCATCATTGACCAGGAATTTGTGTCTGGAGACACTGGTGCAGACGTATTGATTAGCACCATAGCAACGTAAGTACATAGAGGCACAACAGGGCCGCACAGGCAGCGCAGATGGCTGTGTGTGTGTGTGTGTGTGTGTGTGTGTGTGTGTGTGTGTGTGTGTGTGTGTGTGTGTGTGTGTGTGTGTGTGTGTGTGTGTGTGCATTGTGCCGTGTTTTATTGCTGAGTATTCCTCACTTTTTCTCAAAGGGTGGCAGAGTGAGACTGATCATGGGTGGGCCACAAAGAGACCCTTTAGAGATGGAGACGCCACTTCAGAAAACAGTCAGCCTTTGCAAAATGGAAGGAGGAGAGGACGCAGAGTCGATAGAGGGTGAAGAGCCAGACTGGATATCAGATTTTCCATGGAGTTAGGCGATCATCAGTGTGTGTGTGTGTGTGTGTGTGTGTGTGTTTGTATAATATTAGTGGTGTTTGATTTGACCATTTGCCAGCTTGAGCATGGGTGTTATTCCCTCCGCTCCAGCAGCTACATGCTGAAATACTTCCTGGTTTTGGGTCAGGTTTCTTCCCAGCAGCGCTTCGGAGGCTGTTTACCAAAGATCGCTTTAATGAAGAGGCTCTTTACAAAATATATAATTCATTCTTTGCAGGATGTGTTTCCCTGCGAGTTTTGTTCGTCTTCCTCCTCCTCCTCCGTCGCTTTCTTTATTCCCCCTTTGCTCTGTCCCTCCCGGGCTCTGCTCAGTCGCACACAGACACACACACTTCATACCTATTTTCACATCGGTCTCCGCAGCGCCGTCAGCCATTAATTGCGTCCCAGTCTGGGACTGGAGGGAACGTGGGGCTGTGATTGCCGGGTGTAAGCGGGGGGGGGGGGGGGGGGGGGGGGGGAGGAATGCAAGGCTGGGCACAGCTGTCTCCAGAGGAGGAAGTTGCTCTCTCATATCGCTGCCCACATCACATCCTCAGAACAATCGTCCAAACTCAACTCTTGATGTCCCTGAAGATGTTAGTCATTAGGAGAAAATGGGTTGTTTCCTTTCGGTTTAATTCGGGATAGCACAATCAGCGCATGCACTAATAAGAAGCAATAGTGAGCCATTTCCTATTTCCTGACAACTGTTCTTATTTTTCATGTATTTTTCGGCTCCCTTTTTGCTGCAATCAGGGTTTTAATTTAAACATTCTAAAATATATATATATTTTTTGGCAGCGGGTGTCCCTGAGCAGAGCCTTTTCCTTTTATTTACTTTCAATTTGGGCAATATAAAAAACGATAACTTCATTGTTTTGTTGTACATTTCTCTCTGCCCTTGATTCTAATTTTCCTGTCATCTTTCCTCTTTGGTCTATTTTTTAATATTTCCCAGTTCACTTGTTTTTCCATATTTATTTAATTGCCTTTTCAGCTCAGTTTTATGATGCTACCGCTCTCTCCGTTTGAAAGCCTTCATTAATTGCCTGACTTATATTGATGCATCTCTTTTCCCGGCACTTTGAATAAAATGAATAAAACTTTCAGATTATGAAATAGACATAATTGTGTTTTGGAACATCTCAACACATGCAATATGTTAATTATTTTTGGTTAGTTTAGTAGTTTGAAACTGCTGGTGTAAGGGGGATGTGACTTATTTCCCCTCATAATATCTAATCTATGTGTCTCAATGTATTTTACAAGGTTGTATAAGTCAGCACTGTGAATTCTATCGCTTTGTCTCCTCAGGTGACGTCGGAGCAGCTGGTGATGCTTTTGGAGCTTCTGCTTGAGGAAGAGGAGCTGAGCGGGGCGACGTTGGAAGCTCTGCAGAGAACTTATGACCTACAGAATCAAGACGCTGAGGTAAGAGCACACACACACACACACACACCCTCACACACACACACCCTCTCACACACACACACAAGTGAGCATATGCATCCGAGCTTCTTGAGCTCCTCCAATAATGAAATGTAGACTGTTTCCTCTCCCGTCTCTTCCCAAGGCACATCGCCTGGTAATGTGCACTAGATTCTGCTGTAATAACGGGTCTGTCCTTTACAGCCACCATTACTGACTGAATCCCACAAGTATTTGCTTGATGTTTTAGTACTGTGCAATGTTCCTTAATGGTACTATTGGTGGTACTAATGGTACTAACCGTGTGTGTATTTCTTGTATGTGTTTGTGCTTTGCAGCTGTGTGTGTGTGTGTGTGTGTGTGTGTGTCGGTGCCTGAAGAGTTCTTTACTGTAACGCGTTGCCTCTTGGTACAGAAGCACGAGTGTGAAACACATCTGCGGCGGAGCCCGTAAACTGTCCACGCCAGCCTCCGTCGTTAACACACGGCTCGCCTTGAAAAGAAAAGCTTGATACATATTTAGGTTTATTTTTTTATTATATGAGCTGTTTTGTTGAGGCCGTAATGTATATAATTGGGCTCAGATGTTCTGTTGAATGTGGCCAATTGAACAGTTGTTTTTTGGAAATTCAGACCTAAAGTTAAAATTCTAAAGTTATACATTTTTATTACTTGCATTCCAAACTCACAGTAAGGCCACTTGTTCAAGTTCTCACAAAATAGTTGTATCCAATTTAGAAATGTTAACGCATTGTCTCACGTTATTAGCTGGTCCATTCCCGGGAGTTTATTCTGCTTTATTCTTGATGTTACTTTGTTGCATTTAATTGAAGTACTTAACCTCGCGGTCAACAAAGCGAGGCCACTTTGCACTTGGCCTCAGGTCCAGCTTTAGATTTCGGTCTCTTTAGTCAGACTTCCTGGCGTATGAAAGCAGATTCTCATCTGCCATTTCCAGGAAAAACTTTCAGTGTTTGCTAAAAATACTCCGGGCCATTATGCACATAGTCGTGCACGGAAGGACACACTCCTTCTCTCAACGCAAACACACACACTCCTGCACGCACCTGCCTCAAGGCAATGGTCCTGTCCTAATGTTAGTAATTGCATTCAGAGGAGGGTAATCACCTCCATCTCTCCTTATAAATGTGGCCATTTATTATCCTCTTTCTCGCTCTCCCGCTGTGGTCTGATTGTATTCTTCTTCTCACTCAGCTTTTCTTTGTCTGCTAATGTATCCAATATAGATATAGATCTGTTTAAAATGATTGAACAAACACAAGCCTGACTGCAGTTCATCTTCAGCAGCCCAACGCTGTTCTCCTCATGGGAATTAGCGTTTTAGGGGGATGAAGAGTGGATTTTAGGAGTGATTCTCATGTGTTTACTTCAAACACAACCTCGTTCACTCACTATTACTGTGTCATCAGTGCATAGTCAAAATTTCTCACCACCTCAACGGTGGACATACCTAATTTGCTGTTTAACTCTAATGTATACAATTTAGAATGTATTTTCTTAACACATTATACCTTATTACAGGCTGATATGGTGCCATAAGCACAGGATGGTGTTAAAATACTGTTTAACCACTTAGTAGCTGAACACGTCTCCCTCCAAGCAGCACAGACAAGTTTACTCCACAGTGATGAGAGGAAGATTCTGTGTGGGTTTTGCGTGAGCGTGTGCACAATACTGGAATACTGTGAGGAGGCATGTGGCCGACCAGCGGCGGCGCGAGTGACCGTGACCATGAGTGCGGGCGGGCGTGCCTGTGAGCCGGAGCGTGTGCTTGCATGTATGAGAGAGAGCGCATGCCTGGTCCCATTCCTTTTCACGCGACGCAAGATTCTCTGTGCCTCTCGTGTCTCCGTGTGCACATTTGTAGTTTCATGATTTGGGATTTCATGCATTTCTGATTTTTGCGATGTTCCGTAATTATTAAAAGGTGAATAGAATATGACCTTCCCAACTATGCTTTTGTTAGCGTAGAAGGAGCTCCTAACATCTACGTGGAAGGCAGGTCTTCTACACAGGACGTACAAAGCTCCGTTTGGATTCTTTTTCAGTCGAAGGCCACCGTAGTTCTCTGACGCGCTTGTGAAGAGGATGGGTCAGCTGATGCACCTCCTAGACTCAGCCAAATCCTTCACACCGTCCTTTTGAATAACATTCTAAGCAAATGCAATATATGCATATGTTATGAATGTAGCTGTTGGTGGCCGTCATAGTTGAAAGAAAACACAAGGGGATTTCCACTTCAAACACAGAATACATTTACCAATCCAGATTACCGCGAGATTGCATCTCCACTTTATCAATGCTTTTGCGCCGCTGTCTTGTCTGTTATAATCCTTGTTGGTCGTGAGCACACATGGAGCACGTTAGTGTCGGGAGTTAGTAGTAGTGGTGCAGTAATAAATGAAGGAATGTCACCGTGTTATTGCATGTGCTGTCAGAGAGAGAGAGAGAGAGAGAGAGGCCCAGCGAGAGGAGAAAGGGAGTAAAAAAAAAAAAAAGGGGGATGTGGGTAAGGAGAGGTGCAGCGGGCAGCTGCTCTGCCCCCGGGCTCTCCCCAGGAATGTAACCCAGTGCAGGAAACAGCTGCAGGGGCAACGCAGGCCAGAAGGGCAGCGCTGGCACCAGAGGGTACAAACCGCACATGCTCGTGCACACTCCTACATTTCTGAACACACACACACACACACACACACACCCTGGTTCCCATGTGTGTAGGTAGGAGAGCATGTAACGCCTCACTTGCACTCTTTGCCTGATTTGGGATTTTCGCAGCTTTTCCAGAGTAAACTGGGAATATAAGGATGAAGGAAGATTTCACATTTTGGGAGAAAGACAGAAGTGGACAGCCCTTGTAAGACCAATTAACTTCATGTTTATTTGGTAAGTTACAGACAGTAATGTGAGGGTGATTCATGGAGCATTGCTCCATTCTCACTCTTCATAGATTGGGCAGCGTAGCATTTCTGGCTCAAATGAACCAAGCAGAAACTGCTATTAGGCGCGTGAACTCGGTTACAGGTAGATCCTCTTTATGGGTGAATCTCTGTATGAGCACTGTGGAAATCCCCAAAGCGCAAATAGGACACGTTTATTATCTTGAGTGTGTGGAAGTAGTTATGGAGGAAAGAGGAAGACCCACAATGGAAAACCACCAAAGGAACTTTCAGGCTTCAAACACCGACGGTGCTTTCAAAGGTTTTTCATCTACATTTTTTGTATCACTCTTCCGACGGTCGCCTCCACAAGTCCGTATCCATGTACACACGCACAGTGTATCCTCCCACACACACACACACACACGCACGTCCATAGCAGATGATGAGGGACGATAGCTGAGGCGGGGACAGAGCCAGTCTCTGATCTCTCCTGTAACCGCGGCAACAGAGCTCCTATTGATCCTCTGGGAGAAAGGCCAAGCATTAGCTTTCACTCGGATACACACGTACAGTAAAAAAAAAGTAGAAAAAACAAAAAAACATCACAAGTACACAGTGAACATGTGTATGCACATTGTCAGAGAATTAGATTTTTTAAACATGAGCTTTAGATTGAGATGGTTTCCTTTTCACGTCTGTTAATCCTCTGATTGTGAATGAATCTTTTTATTGTCAGCGGAGCGGCAGCGTTGTCGGACGAGCAGTTTGTCTTTTGTTAATGGCATCGAGGGAGACCTGTTCGCATTATTCCACGTCGACAACATTTTGCTTCCATTTGAATAGTGAATATATGTAATTTTCCACATCAAATGTCCGATTTAAAATGAATAAATTCATGTTTAATTTCTGATTCCATTTAGGGGACATATGAAAATTCTCTTTGATAGGTCTTCTACAGGTTAATGTGGCTCTCTGGCACGTCTAACAAACCCCAAACGCTGGAAGAAATCAACTTATGCATTTTTTTTAATGAATGAATGAATGAATAATGAATGAATATTTACTACTAATTAAAACAATTTGTTTGGCAGTTGGGTTTGCCAACGTCACCAGACGCCCTTACGTCGCATCAGCTTGTATTCTCTTCGCATCTTTCCCCGTATCTGGACAGGAAAATATACAAATTCAGCGCTATTTACTATAAAAATCAACGGAATGATTGGAATCATAGAATAATTAGGTCAGGGAGGGAAGGGGAGGAGTTTTGAGCACAGCTGTTTGGGGCGGGCTGAAAATGTGCCGTTGACAATGATCCTCGGTGATGTTTTACCAAAGTATGTTTCAGACATTTCACTCCGGCCACAAAGGACCAGATCAACTCGTGGTAAGAAGGCGTAATGTGGCTCCTTCTAACAGTTGTTCCATGTTGTCCTGTGTTTGCTGCTTCCAGGTCAAACACCGCTGGTGCGAGCTGGTGGTCAAGCACTCGCACGCCCGGGCTTACGGAGATGTGGAACACTTTCTGGTTCACAACCAGGTAAATACACATTACTGTTGAACATTAGACCTGTTCGATAACATCACACACATTTTCACTGAGGAAAAATCTTAAAGACGATTAGACAACCAAGTGCTTTTTATCCTTGTGTGTTTCAGGCCATGGGTGTGTATCTGTACGGGGAGCTGATGGTGCAGGAGGACCGCGAGCAGCAGACTCTGGCTCGTCGTTGCCTGTCATTGGTCCAGGAGGAAATGGACCAATCAGCACGCAGAGTGGTGGAGGAGATGGTCCTCTGACATTGAAGGTACAGCTTCATGCGTAGTTTCTCATGTCATTGTGTCCTTGATAGTATTCAAGTCAGACTAGAAGCAAAATGATACATTTTTATCTTTGCACTTTTGTAATTTTCAACACCACATTATTGTAGAATTTTACTTCTATGACAATTTACAGAAATATCTCTATCAGGAAAGTAAAAATACACTCAAGCTAACTAGTGTTCTGCCACAGCGCACAGTCCCCACTTGTCCACCTATTCTTCACATTCCTTACTGATCCCATTGAGTGTGTGTGTGTTTCTATGCACACGTGTGTGTTTGTAGAATGGGGCCTGTCCGTGGTTTCACAGCAGCACCATCAGATGTGTTTGTCGGCGAAGGAATTTGGGAATGTCCTCCTCAAACAAACGAGAGAGGAGAGAAAGGAAAAAGGCAGCGAGCTTTTTCTGCAGACTCCGGGCGGCTTCTGCTCCACGTGGGGTCATTTTCATACACGTGACCCTGAAATTGCTTGTGTGTGTGTGTATCCATAACACCAATTATCACCCGTTGAGCTTTATGCTGATTCAGAACAGTCTCCTGCTACATGGAGTTAAGCGAGAAATTGTTGGTTTAGGCGGACGGAGAGAAATGGGAGAAAGAAGGAGCGCCGAAGGGTGTTACTGACACTAACCTTTGAATATTTAGAGCAGGCAGCTACACATATTTGCTGGACAGAAATCGCTCATGTAGAAGAATCACTGATTCATCAAGCAAACCCCAAACACAGCAAGCACAGGGTTAAACACTGTGCCTGTGACCTTCATCAACACGGGCGCCGTCAAAAGGAGCTGCTAAATACTTGTCACGTCAACCTGAGTGATTTACAGCGCTAAATCCTTTTTTTAGGCTGTGACCAAGCCCCTACAAGACAGGCTTTTATCTTCTCACACACACACACACACACACACAGACAGCTTTATGCATTTGCGCAGGATGTGAAAGGCTTTCTAGACAAGTCCTCGGCATCTGGCTCAGTCCTGATAAATCTGTCTGACACACACACACACACACACACACACACACGTAGCGCATATCTGTCTGCCTGAAGATCTTCTGCGGTCATCCTTCACTCCCTCTATACACCTCCCTGTGGAGCCTCACCACAAGTTCAGGAGGACTGAAATGAGCGAGGCTAAAACCCCGTAAAGAAAAGAATACCAGAAGAAAAGAAGCATTTAGAGATGTATACCCTCTAACTTATACTGTAACATCCCAAACAGGCCCTTGTGAACATCAATGGATCACGCTGGTCAACTGAGCTCAGGTCCAGGTTTCTCTCCAATTAAAATGATGGATGAACCACCCTCCTCCCTGCTTTTTCATATTGCACTGTGGGGAGATGGATTGATGTTTTACTGCTCGTTCTGTGCGCCCCAACCATCTTTTCTTAAGTGGAGCAGTCCTCCCTTTACCCTTTACACCCTCAGACACCCGCTCACCCTCACACACACACACACACGCTACAGTGGGATTAGGCAGAGGCGGGCCGAGAGGGTTTTAACTGAAAACAACATGTCTGTCAAGGTGCACTCCCTGCTCTGTGTTTTCAAACCTAAAAAGCACAACCCTTTAAAGGACAAGGGTGGTCTCCCCCTGTCCTTTTTCTTTTCCCCTCCCTCTCACTCCCCCGTTCTTTTCTTCCCCCGGTACATGCCTCTGGAATCCTTCTTGATCCGCTTAATGAGGGGCATATCGCCGGGTCAGCCGAGTGTGGCGAATGGGAGAGGAGGAGAGGGGTAACCAAGGAAATAGTGTGCGAGAGGGAGGGAGGCACGGAGTATCAACAGGTCCGCTCTGGCACCACTGCGCTCTGGTGGCGGAAGTCGAGGACAAACCACTCTAGGAGACTTTCACTTCCAGGTATTGCAGGTTTATTCCCCGGACGCCGGGATGTAGCGGAAGCAGGAAAACCACGAGGAAAGATGGCGTCCTTTCATGTCTGGGCTGTGAGGGTTCCTGGCGTGCTGATTTGTGACTTATGATAAAATCACATTGCCAGGGATTACCACACAGCCTTGACCCAGCCGGCTGCTATGGCAACCACAGCCTCTCCTCCACACACATTTATCCCCCCCAAGACTTAAGAAGACATGACTGGCTCAGTGTTTTATTTTGTTTCAGGGGTTGATGATTTGGAAGCACGGGGGGAAGAAACGGATGATCAGAGCGTCTTGATGGGAGTGTTTTTAAAGTGTGTGTGTGTGTGTGTGTGTGTGTGGACGTGTCAGTCCTCCAGACAGGTTTTTTCATCCTCTCTCCAGCCAGGCACAGAGCTTAGCTGATTGGTGAACAGTGATTGATTTCCTCTTTGTTCACAGTGGCTAAGTTCTGCACCTGAGGAGAGCATGACCCAGACATGCGGACAAAGGAAGACAATGATTGTGTGCGACAGAAAACAGAAATGCTCTTTTAGGTGGCGGCTGTGTGTGTGTGTGTGTCTTTTGTGTGAACTCGAGATGGTTGTCTTGCTTTTGTTTCACTTGTCCTCTCTCACCTCCCGCATTGGATTCGGTCTATAACCTTCCAGCCTCACTGTCTGTGAAACTTTCCACTGAGGCCGCGTCACTCTGCGCTGACCGGTTCTCTTTCATCTACTTTTCTTGCTTTCTCACCTCACCCTTCAGTTAGGTGTAGTATAAAAGACAATCCTGCAGATGATGCCGGTTTGTGCGCTCTTCAGTTGTGGCAAAGGTGAGCGGCGAGCGCCGTAGGAGGGAAACCGTCCTGCCGGTACCGATGTCTCTGAGGAAACGCAATCGCTGCTTAATGCTGATGATCGATAATCGACTCTCCCACAAACGTTTGAAGTTACAATTAGACGTGAGGTCTCCTGTAGGCCTGATCTTGGGTTAGGACAAATATTAAGTTTGATAAGCCAAATTTTCATTTATAAATTTCCGTTGATGCTTTTGGAAGCTTATACAAAGTGCTACCAAAGCGACTATTTAGCAGCTGTCAAGATCTGGCGTCAGCCACACAGCGCTGAAGCCCCGCCCAGGATGGAGTGGACTATGGACCACCGTAGTGGTGACCTGTCTCGCCTAATGAGCATTTTATTTGCTTCTCAGTTAGCTTTTTTTAAGTTCCACACTCGTATCTCTATGTTCAATATGTAGCAGCCGGAGCAATACTCGTCCGTTCAATAATGTGGAGTTAAAAAAAAGTGTGTAGTCAAAGCTGGATGTTGTTTTTCTCTTTTCCTGTAACTGAACAAGATTTAGTTCAGTTCTTCTCATGAAAATTTCCCAAAATGTCAAACTATTCCTTTAGCTGGAGAGCTTAATGTAGATAAAGCATGGTAGTTAGTTAAAAAGGAGGTCGGGGCCTGCAGCAAATCAGTGCACCTCTTAGTGCTTCAGGTTTTAAACGTGCCGTCTGTGGATCCCCGGCAGATATGGATCAGTGTTTGATGTAATCTCAGGACGAGGAAACCAAGATACAGAGATCAATAAAGCAGACAGATTCTCACACACTTTCCATGATTTCAGTTCCATTCCGTTGGGACAATTAAGTGTTTCTGTACACAAGCTATTAGAATACAGCTTGTGTTGTTCTGTCTCAGAGAAACGACGTGTTCCTGTAAAACACCCGGTGATGACAAGAAAAGCAGGAATGGTCGATTGTGTTACACCACATGCTTTGTTTCCAGCCTTACAGAGTGCACTGAGGGGGGGGGGGGGTCACTGAATTAGTCCAGATAACCTTGAATCTCCAAATACCGATTTTACACACAAAGCTCAGCAACATGAGCAGGCTCGTATTTAGCATGGCCGTCTGCCAATGCAGCGATCTATAAATCTCGGGCTGTTCAGAGCTGCCTCACGGATTTGTTTTAGTCTTCAGTTCAATTTAATCTTACATTTGCCTCCAAGGGTTTTACAAACTGTACAAATCCTCTGTAAGGTAAATGTGGCGATTTGTTCTCTTTGAATTCTTTACAAATGTCCACATAGTGTGTAGGTGAAAGGAGGTCTGGTGCTTGCTGTGCCATGCAAAGAATACATCATGTATGATTATTTTAAGTTTAAAATGCTGTCGTACCTTAACTTAACGTATACCTTTTCTCTAACTTTTATATAGCACTTTTAAAAAACAAAGTGCTTTAATTGAAACCCTTAAAACATACGGCGAAAGAAAGGATGTAAAATCAAAGTAAGTTGATACGTTAAAACAAGCTTAAAATAACGTCACTGTAGCTGATTGTGATGCAAAGCTGTACTTGGTGACCCCGCAAACAAAACCGTGACAGATTGCTGGAGATGAATTTTAGAACTGTGTCTTTTTTTGGCAGTCATAATATGAGACTTGAGGAGGTATTATACCGCTCTATATTCACGACGACAAAATGGCGACTAAACGAGGACAGATGTTTGAATTAGAAATGAGGGCCATGTGGAGTCTGCCATTTTTAGACCTATATTTAGGGCCTGTTAAAAGAGTAATGACCATCAAAGGCCTGTTGAGCCTGTATGCAAAAGGTGATTTATTACGCTCTAATGGGAGGGGAAATGGTGCTCTGCACATAAAGGACCAAGCAACATTGTATAAAGGAACCAAAAATAAACTAATTTGGCCCACAGTGTTGTTTCTTCTCGCTGCTAGAAAGACTCTTTAATGCCAACTGTATTTAAGACGGCTGTTGTATTCGATTTCAAAGCATACGTTGGAATCTTTTCTAATTGTTGATGCGGTATGTATACATGCTTCTCACAGAAGGTGGCAGAATGTAATTTAGATGGATGTATATTTCTGTAGTGTAAAAGCCATTTTGTTTAAACCAACAATGTAACAATTATTTTGGGTGGAAAAGTTTCTACCGTGTGAAGCAAACCTTTCACCAGCTAGCGGCCCAACAACCGCCACAGTCTAAATGGACCTAAAGTGGTGTGGTTTCTGGCGGGTTTGGGGTTAGCGGAGCGCCGCTCGAGTTGGCGTTCCCTTTTCGCTTCATTACAGACAAAAAAACAAGGTAAAAAGTGTTTTCATGGTTTGCCAGTGCTTTGTTGGAGAGCGAGCAGAGATATTCAGGGTTGGCTTCCTGTGCCTACTGAGCTGATAATCAGTCCTATACAACCACTGGCTCAGTTCAGCAGGAACCGGAGTCCAGTCCACTCCACACCGGACCAGAAGACGACACAAGCACTGGTGGTACACAAAAGACTCGTTAGTGTTGGCAACCACTTTGCTTCTTTTGTTTTAGTCTGTTGCAAGGATATATATTTTACTACCTACAAAATTATTCATAACATTGTTCACAGATTCATTTGTAACCCAAATCATGTTGGTTGATCTACATTTAAACTCAGAAAAAAATGCCCTGTATGGGTTGTACCGGTGGTTTCAGACCAAACTGGATTATTTGTGGATACTGAACACACACAGTATCCAGGCTTTGCCTCCACATCCGGTGACCAAAGGCTCCGTAATGCTCCAATGTGAACGTATCTCTCTCTTCCAGTTTGCTGACTTCAGACGGAGATGAAAGGAGTTTGGCACGCGGGGCGCAGCGGTCACCTCCTCTTCCTCAGTGAGCGGGGGCCGGCTCCAGAATCACTCAGCGGAGTGGAAACCAAACCGGCCAACTGGGAAGCTTTGGAGCGCAGCAGCTCTGCATGTTTAAGTCCAAAGAAATGAGGAATAACGCCAGCTGTTCCTAGTGAGACACAACATTGTTTACTTAATGAAAGGGAAAAATCACAATTTACCGGTTTTAAAATGATAGATTTTGTGTGGCCAGAGGCACACCCATCCATGTTTAGGAGCATGTGGTAAACCCATGATGTGGCTCGTAAGAGTTAAAGACTAAATGCTTTCAGGTCATTCCCATTTTTATAGACGACAAATTACTTCACTCAGTCCATTACAACACTTTTCCAAAGGCGTTAATTCCAGTTTTGTTACTGCTGTGTGTAAATTTTGATCATACATTTTAAGTGAATGTTCATGTTTAAATAAAAATTCTTGAGAAAAACTCTGGTATTTGATTTTTTCTTACTATATCAGTTTACAAAATTTCTGCACTTAGAATTATGGATAAGGAGTCATTCTGTATAGAAAACGTACAAAAATATTGCGATTTGTTGTTTATAACAAAGTAAGTAACATTTAAACACAAATGGTATTCACACAGATAACTGGTGTTTGGTTTCCTGCCCTCAAACAAATAAATTGTATTTCAGTCAGTTCGAGTAACATCATGGATACTTAGTGAGTGAGACGATTATATGACACGTTTTACGAGCCGCTGCTGCTTTGTAGTGTGATCGGTCGCTGCTGAAGTATCCTAGTGGGCCTTGTAGATGTGTTGCGTGGTTGTTTGCGTGTGATTGACGACTCTCTACCTAATCTGTCCTCGCTGTGATGTTTTGACACACTCCATGCACCGCTGCATGTCCCAACAAGAGCGTGGCTATTTGATATTCTGCACAAGTGCCTTGAAAAAAAAAACCTGAGCTGAGGATGGCTGAGGATTCTATGCATTGTGTGTGTGTGTGTGTGTGTGTGCGCGCACTCTCACCTATTTTGAAGTGTGTGTGTGCGAGGGCTTATTCCTTGGCAGGGCTTGATGCTACGTGCATATGTGTTAATGTGTTTTGGAGTGCCCGGATCCGGAGATGAACTCTTTCAGTGTCGCTTGATAAGCAGTCGCCTTGGTTCATTCTGATCTGCAGGGAGCTGAGAACCCACCGCGCTCCATCAACCAGACCACAGCGATCCAGCACCTGGACTCACACGTACACAAAGACACACCGTCTAAATAATCATTCAATCATTCGACATCCAAACTGGGGTGTACATGAAAAATATATACACACAACTACTTAAAAACTGCTAAATTTTATTTAGCCCAAAAGTTTGTATCTGTTTTTAATTAAAAAAGAAAATCTATTGTTGATGTTACAGTTTCAATACATCAAAAATGTCACCTGAAAGCACATTTTGGTGAATAGGAAGATGGTTTCCTCACCATCTGCACAATCTCCGTTGATGCACTCAGGGATTGTTGGAGAAAAACAGCAAAGTTGACAAACAGGTTGAGTGTCAACAATGGAGACAGCGGTGGCGGCTGGGGTTGTGGGGACAGCAGAGTGACCAATGACTGCAGGAGATCAATAGGAAGAGGAGGATCCAAGACCGAGAACAGGGAGTGTAGGTGGTCCCATGCTTCTTTGCCACGTACCTGGAAACAGAAATTACACAATAAATGTCTGGTCAGCTGACATGTCCACGTACAGACCTTACTGGAATCAAGAATCATTGCTTTAAATATCCGCCCAAATGAAAACCAATAGATTAGTAGTGATGAATTAAGTCAACCTCGTGCACGTTGATCATAATGTCAGAGATGGCGGCGACTGCAGCAAGTCTAACAGGGTTATGGCAGGAGGCGGACAAACAGGAGACAGAGAGAAACTCGGGTCAGCTGGCCAGACACTAACTGAGAAATCAATACTACATCACCCAGCCACCCTCCCTCATATCTCTCTCTCTCTCTCTGTGTCTCTCTCATTGCTCTGATCCACCTTTTCTCTGTATTTGTTCAATTGCTTTCAACAAAGACACATATTATACCACTAACAATATACAGACCATCCACATTGTGGACTTGTTGAGTTATGCTACATGCTATATGCTATAGCTGCAGGCTGTGTGATATGATATCCAAACTAGGACCTAGCTATTCTTAAGTCATATCAAATAAAGATGACAAGTCAGTACAGTGTTGATCTTTGCAGTGTTGCAAATGCAATATGAGCAACAACGTAAGGACGATTCAAAATATGTTTCCAAAATAAAGTGTAAAATAAGGCAACACTAGCGGCTGCGTGAGGCTGTGCACAGTGGTGAGTGAATGTATCATCAGAACACACTGGCCGTGACAATATATCCATCCATAAACCTACTGTAACTATCTATCTATCCAGTGTCCAAAGTAGGTATACAGTTTACCATGTTCAACGTATTATTTAAGCATTCTAACCTTTTCTGAATTGCACTGAACACAAAGCACAGCTGGGGCTGAGGAGAAAGTCATAAGGTTTGTATTTGGTCACAAACCAAAAGCACTAGACAAGTTGAAATGTTGAGTGGACACTAGAGAAAAGGGAAGAGGATCTCATGGGACACGTACTGCGGGGACCAGTAGGTCTCTGGATGTCTTACCAACTGCAGCGCTCTGTGGTGCCCCCTGTTAGTGGGGTGGTGGTAGAAGGTGAGCAGCCACAGGAGGGGGGCACAGTCCTCAGGCTCCGACGTCACCAGCAGCTGGACAGCCACTTGCACCCAATGGGAACACTGGACCAGAAGGAACCAGGCCTCGAACACTGTGTGGAACCTCCTACAGCACAGAACATGAAAAAGTAGAGTGACCTGATACTTCGCAGGATCTTAAAAGATTTTTCTGACCTGCAGTGGCAAAAGTACACGGATGACTGACACGGCATATGACATGACATATTTGTATGTCCCATTATTTTTCGTCCCGTCCTTGATGTCTGTCAGAGAACAGTCCCCCAGTCCACAGACACAAAAATACACAACACCTGGCAACGCACACAGCCTGACAAGGTGAAAACAATACCAGCGTCGCTGGAAGAATCAACATTCATCTCCATCTTAGTTGGGAGTCATGTCACCTGAAACAGAAATCTACCTGGCCACCGAGAAAACCACTGATGAGCCTCTTTTTGTTGGATTATATTTGAAGTTATAAATTCACCATGTAGTAGTAATATCTAAAAACTAAGCAGATCGGGAGGTTTCATTTAATTCCTCATTAGCCTGCTAAAGTATGTGTATTAATATTTACAACTTTCTCCTTCTCCAATTCCTAAGCCACGACTTACAGGTTAATGACTTATACACATTTACACAGTCGTTTTATTTGAAACTCACTTAATAACATAAATGACAGAGAGTGGAGGTATTTTTAATACATTTTGAAAAATGGATTATGAAACGTGGATTTTGTTTCATCAAAATCTGGATGGAAATGATTTGGTTTCCTGTGTCACACACACACCATCTATTAACAGGCTGTCTGGGGTCATTTACATCATAATATCTTTATTAACGAGCCACTGTTCAGATTGTCTGCCAGGAATGTTTGTCCAGTCCCGCTGACCGGAACAAAAGACCATCACAAAGAGCTTTAATAGACATCTGAATTTCACAATTAGATACTGAATTTGAATTGTTTATCTCAGATATCATCACACTGAGGGACAGTAGTGATCAAATTCACAAAGAATGGTATGCTTTTATGCTAAGCAACATCTTAAAGTACAAAGTTTAGACGAGTTGTGTTTTGTCTAAAGCTATTTACATTTATAATACTTAACTTTCTTTTTAATCGGAGCTACAAGAGATTGAACACAGTCCTGCCAGAAACAAGTGAGAGAATGACAAAAGCGGAGATGACTTTCTAGATTTCCTAGAAACAATGTTAAATATTTTCTGGTCCTTGTCAGAAATAGAATCAGCTGCCTCATTTTTGTAATGAGGCAGCAAATGTAAATACATTTTTGTTATTCTACATATGGGTTTTAGCCTCCAAACAGCATATTTTTATTATCTGTCCCTTTCTTAGTTTACAAACTATTATTTGCAAATTTTTCATAGGAAAAAAATGAAAATAACGTAATTTAACATGTAAATTTGGGCTCTGAGAAGCTCGGGGGCATTTTTTTATTATTGTCTTGCTAATTTACAGATGAGAAAATCCATTACACGCACCATATTAATAAATTAAAAACCTGGATCGCAGAGAAGTGTACAAAGTCAGAAACATGTGCTTATTTGGAGATAGCACGATGGACGTAAAGGTCTCTCTTCGCAGCAGCGACCTACAGAGCACTGGCAGCTGCGTCTACTGGCTCAGAGCAACACAACCCACTACTTTCACACCTTTGGCTGGAAACGATGTTCTGGGATTCTCTCCTGGAGAATGGAGCAGTAGTGGGGATAATGGGCCCTGTTAAAATGCGCAGCAGGAGTGTATCAAATCAGCCGTCTGCATCTCTGGGACGGCAGCTGCATTTCATCCCCTTTCCCTCGAAATTCGTACAACCAAGGTTACCCCCGCTCAGCGTTTCTCCAGTTCTTCTCCTGCTTTACTTTTTTTACTCTCTTTGGGCTTTCTCAACAGAGCTCCGTGTTTTCCGAGCTAACAGCCTCCAAGCACTGGCCTAAAAACCTCTCTGCTGCAATGCGAGGGGGAAATATCTGACAAACCACCCCCTCAACAGCAGTTAATGGAAATAAGACCAGCACAGGGGCGTTGAGTGAGGTGGTGGATGCAGACCCACATTCACACGTTCCCTCTGCAAGCCTTTCTCACCCTGATCTGCTGCTGTTGTCGTCTCCGTCCTCTTCCTCCTCTGTCAGTCTCTGTAATGAGCTGCTGAGCCAGATCAGGTGACGTCTCCAGGCCTGCTGAGGCATCTCTGCAGAAACATATTTACATAGAACACAGACACAATGATTACTTGTAGCACGTATCAAATCAATTAGCATTCACATAAGGAAAAGCCTTTCTTTATTTGCTAAAAGTTAAAAATATCGTTATCACCCGAGAGAGAGAAAGGGGGGGGGGGTTAGTGTTATTTTACACTGGGGTTTTTCATTCCATTTTCATTTCTGCTTATCCAGGGCCGGGTTGTGGGGGCAGCAGGCGTAGCGAGGTATTTCAAGCGTCCCTCTCCCCAGCGACATTTTACAGCTTTTTGTGGGGGACACTGAGGCGTTCTCAAGCAATACAAGACATATAATCTCTCCCGCGTGTTCTGGATTAGTTTGACGCGCATGGAAAACCATGTAGCGTCCATTAGGCATAGTGATAAGATGCATGTAGACCAAGCCAGGATGGAGAGCCCCTCCACTTTCACGGTTTTGATGGGTCTTCCTCTGCGTCTAGAGGACTTTGTGGTCGGGTTAAAGAGTTGCTCAAAGTACGGTTTCCACTGCTCGACGATATCACCGGCCAGAGTCCGCCGTTCTGCTCACCTGCAGAACGCAGCCGGAGGCAAAACTCACTTTCCCCGTTCTGAGATGTTTGCTGCAACCTCCATAATGCCCTGAAATATTCATCGGATACGATGCAGAAAACTATAAAGGGTAAAACAAGTGGATGTTTCTGTTGAAATAACTCCATCTCACTGACAATTTAGGTTCACAAATAATTTTAAACAAATATTCCAAATGTTCGGTATTTTGATCCAGGTCTTCCCCCTTACGTTAACAAAGCTATGCTAGGACCCCAAACCTTCTACTATTCACAGTATCCTTCATTATTCTTCACCGCGCGCACATACACAGTAATTATTAACTGTGCTCGGGCTCCAAAGTGTCCCCAAATGTCTCCACTCATGTAAATCATTGCTGCCTACAGGCCGCTGTGGGAACACACCGATCAGCGCTGCTCCACTGTTCAACAGGAACGACTCCTATACATAAACAACGGTAACGCATAATCACTGGGGATCAAATATACTCTTATATAATAATAAGTTCCAGTAGTGTTTGTATAAGACAAAGAGAGTCAGTTGTTCGCAACAAATTGATCTAGTAAAAAAAACAAGGAGCTAAATGAAAGAGTTAACGACACTAAGCGTAACTTCTGTTCCACTTTGTTTTAACTTATATATCCAACATAAAATACTTAAAGCACAGTTGCTGACTAACTCAAATTGATTGGCAAGAACAAGACACACAAGTGTCCATTCAGTCTGCAGCAGGAAACCTTTGTTGACACACAGTTAAAGAATACCTGAAAAAAAAAAAAACTTTTCTGACAATGGGCGGTTTTGTACAGAGTCAGATACACACACACGCACACGCACCCATGCACACACGCATGAGTGTGTATTAACGCACTGACCTGTTGGCCGGGTCAAGAGAGGAAGCAGCAGGCTCTGAGGTGACTGTGGGAACATGGCCTTCAAAGACACACTCGTCTGAAACAACACAAAACACACACTTTCCTGAGCTTCACAAACGTAAATCATATTTACCTTGAAGTCATCGGCGGCTTTGCTCTGAAAGCCTGATAAATGGCACTTTGAATGGGAGTCTGTGTAACAGTGATACAGTAGGTGCTAATGTGTAATGTTGCATGTAATAGGTAGCGTTTAGTGCAGCGTGACTACAGCCATTAAAACAGACTCTACTGTAAATACACCATCGCACTGCCACCTACTGGTTAACAGGGGCGAAGAGTTCAGCAAAATTCAGGAAACGGGTCAGTGGGGTAAAACGTAAAACCTACGTGGTAACACATGTGCCCTCTGGCCTTTTGACATTAATGGCTCACAGGTGAGTGGGCAGAAAGTCCTCTACGCTCACCAGGGACAGGCGGATTGAACTACAACAGACTTGTGTATATGTGAAAGGGTCTGTGGGGGCTGAGAGTAAAAGTTGAAAAATACACAGTGGCACATCATTGTAACAGCTGAGCTCACACGGGTTTCCACACATTGGGTAATAACTTTTGTACAAATAAAACCACAAATTTATAATGGCGTAGAGGATTGATTTGTTTTGACATGGATTGTTTTGTCTACCCACACGTTAATCAGTGGATTAAGACTTATAAGATATTTATACGTAAAAGCAAAGATCAGTTCATTCATTGATCAGACAAATCCATAAAATCATACAGACAAAAATGTAAATAATCAAACCCCCTTATGAACCAAAACAATAATCGATAAATGAAAATGGAAAGGCTTTGATTGAGAAGTGGAGGCGTACCTGATGCTGCTGCAGCGCCACTTCCCTGAGGAAGCAGCCGGTAAAGGCTCCCACGAAATACTTAACACACTCTGTTCCGTCGGCTTGTTTTAGTATGGACCTGTGGAACACACAAACCATTATGCGAATAATACACACTTCTCTAGACAAAAACACAACCAACAACCTTAAAGTCACACACCAGCACTCACCTGAAGATGTCGTTTACAACCAAGAATATAGAGCAGTGCTGAGCACAGGCTTTGGGCTGAAACAAACAAAAAAAATGGTCATATATATTTATAGATATTAAAAGCCTACACGTGCAATCCAGAATTTACAGCGAACTCATGCTGAAACATCTCTGTTCCATTCTTACTAAATTCGAGAACACAAACCACCCAATCTTGGCCACTGTGTGTCACTGTGGCCTCATCTACAAAGCTCCATCCAGTCGTGGTTCCTCCCTGCTCTCGCTTTCTCCCCATTATCCACTCAGTTTTCCACGCTCACTTCTTCAAACCCCACACACTTACTCTCTCATCTCCGCCTAATGTACACTCGTGTGTTTCAGATTCAACACGCTCTAAAAGGCCCAAGCGTAAACATATAGCAGGTGCACTCTTTGTGTCTGCCCTCGGCGCATTTATATATATCTTCGAGTCCCAATTATTCCCCCTCTCATCCCCCCAACACTCTTATATATACACACACGTGCTTCCATATAGGAGGAACGCAAGTAATCTTCTCACAGACTTTTAATCCCACACTGCATTCCAGTAGAAGATCGAAAGGAGCACTAGCTTTCCATTTATTTGACAGCCAATTAAAAACCTTCCATCTGTGTCAGTAGTTAATGTGGTAAAATGTATGTTAGTTAATGCTTTTAGTACATCAGGGCCAACAATGTACCACCAGTCTCCAACCTGGTTCTGTAAACGGGTCGAGGCACATATTGAACTGCAGATGTCATTGTAAAAGTGCCAGAGTAAAAGAGCAATTAGGGTCTTTGTGAGGTCAATACGAATAACCCCCCCCCGTTTTTTATATGGTGTCACTACAACGTTCCAACATACAAATAGTGTGCTTTCATCTTCCATTTTGACATGTCTCGTTTCCTTTTGGTTCTCACGCCAGAAAACAGTATTAATCAAACAAAAAAGTGCCGTACAAGTACGCGGGCGTCCGGGAAAATGTGATGATGCTTGCATGCCAGCGTGCATGCCAGCGTGCATGCATGTGGGCAAACTCCGTGGTCCCCCTAGTGAAAACAGATGGGGTTTTTTTAGCATCCTCCTCCATACCTTACCACTAACACTTCCAGGAGGGTCAATTACAGCACACAACAAACATCCTGTTTTTTGGTAGTAAGGCCCAGGAAGTGAGTGTTTATTATTACTGGGCTGGTCTCTCTCTAGATCACAGAGTGGCGGAGCCAAATCGAGGAATGTGAGCCTTATTTCACGTTTCACCATTTTGATTGCAGTTTTAAACATGTGAGTGAAAGGGAGGCGAGAGGAGACAAAAGCCAGTCGGCTCACACGCCTCTTCTCTCTTCTGTTGCTCTTGCACATGTGTGCACCAACGAAGACACATGTGAAACGCACATCTGACTTCCAAACAACCTGAAGGCTAAGTGAAACCTAAACGTGTGCCTCCTACCCTTTTAACGACAGACACGCCATACCAGATGCAATTTCCTAAACAAAGCATGGCAGTTGGAGGTGTGTATGTGTGTGTGTGTGTGTGAGGGTTTGCATGCACACATGTGCGTGTGAAGCTGCTCGGTGATAAAAACAGAGGTCAATCAGAGATGGATGAGAGGGTAAACAAATCCGATCCATGGTGGGACAGAGATGTAAACAGTCTGCTGTTGCCTCTCTGTCACACGCACGCACACACAAACACAAATAGATTTAACTTAACAGAATTCCTCCCTCCAATATTGTTGCTCCTAAAGTGCAAACAACAGGCAGGGATTTTCTTGCACACCGTGCGTTGTGAGTCTGTTATGTACACAGTTTAAGTGGACCATCACTGCAGGAAAACACAAGTGACACAACTGACAAACTTTACTGAAGTCAACATGAGGAAAACTGTCAGGTAAATACCTGTTTCAATGACATTCCTCGCCACCAAAGACATTCGGTAATCTAGGTAAATACTGTAGAATTGCATTCGCCGTATTGTATTGCATGCCATAAACGTTTGGCACCAAACAAGTCTACATTGATTTAGTTTGAGTCATGCTGACTATGGGAATTAAAAAATAAATAAAATTCCATCTGTAGTTCTGCAGTTCCACCTGATTTAAGTGTTTCATTTGTGATTTCTTTAATTGTTTAGTTTCAGTGACACATTTAATTATTCGTTTTTTGCAATGGCTGCACTAATATGTCCAACATATTCTAGTGGGAAAGAAAACAACCCTTGGTGGCCAAGTGAGGAAAACAAAAAACACTGCTGGTATTTTCTGATTGCATTTTCACGGCATGATCTTAGTTAAAAGTTAAACGAAGTGATGAAAGGCCAAGGACTGGAGTGGCATAGTTCAGTATATACTCAGCACAGAAAAGGCTGTGTAGAACAAGCCAAATGATGTGAGATGCAGTTTAGAGTTCGCCAAATGATGTGGGTTGCGAGCAAAGCCAAATGGTGTTTGAAGTTAGCCAGCCCAAAACAGTCAATAAAGATCCTCCAAAAAGCAAAGGAACGCTTCCAAGTACAATGCATACATAAACATTACAATTGCCATACCTCATAATGAATGGCTAGGCCCTATACTCAGTCTGTTTGGTTTCACAGTTTACAAATCATTTCAAAGGGGAGCTATAAATATACGGAACGGGCAGTGATTCCTAATGTGAGAATCTAGTCCCTAATTCAGGGCAGATGAGTCGAACTATGTACATAACAAAATTTAACAACCATTTAACAACAGCAACTTAACATTAAATTGATCGAGAGTGCTGCCAATTCATTAAAATACCAAAGACCAAAGAAGTGCATGCTTGGCTGACAAGGACGTCTTCCTTCCCATATTGATGTTGTCAAAGTAGCTGTGCATGGATTAAAAAGATGACTTGAATCACGGGTTCCCAGGAGCGCACGGCACGATATCACCAAGGCGGTTTTAAAAGAAACAGCTATTTGAAAACTAAGGAGTTGTGATCTGAAATGTGTAAATTATTTCAAACATTTCAATTAAATTTATAAATTATAGAATTAATCCAGAATATCAGTATATTAATTGATAGTGAAAATAGCATTAAACAAACTGCATATCAACAGGTCATAAGTGCTGCCTATTTGGTGTTGATTACGTTATATTACTTTATCAGTCCTCAATGCAGAAAAGTACCCACAAGTAGTGACTGTTCCAGTTGCTTCTGTGGGATTGGGCCAGAGTAAGTGAGAGCACAGTCCAGCAAACGGAGCACTGCTTCCTCCAGACTGGGCAGGTTGTGACACCACAGAGAGACGACAGCCTGCTCCTCCAATGACAAGCACCGGCTAGAAAACACAACAAGAAACAGCAACGGCACGATCAAAACATGAGCGGCATATAGATGTTTGGACACAATGCTGAAATCATATGTTATGACCTGGAGTAGGCGGAGCTAACAGCATCCAGGAAGTCTTCACTAAGTGCTGCCCTCACACAGGTCACTTGCTGCTGCAGCAGTGCACTAATGAGAGGAGCAGCCTCGGGACAAGTGACCAGGGGGACACAAGCCTCCGACGTGGCCAGAATGTTGTCACACGCACACCTGCACAGAGTAACAGAAAAAAACATCTATATTATCTGGAACTCATTATGAATGGGAAAAAGAGAAAAGACAGAACATCTTGGTTTCCATCTTCATAAACAAGAAGCCATGCTTTTTTCTCTGTTTAATTGCATGTAAATGGAATAACTGAGTCTGTAGGTTTGCCAAACAAAACAGACGATGACATCATCTTTGGATCTGGGAAACTGTGATGATTGTTACTAATATTTTGACATTTTATAGGCCAAACATATTTTGAGAAAATAATCAGCAGGTTAATGCATTGTGAATGTATCTGTATGTGAGAGACCTTATTTATTATGTGCTGTACCTCTGATTCGTGTCACCCAAACAACTGCAGCTCTTCCCAATGCTTTTCTGCAGCAGTGCCACCATCTGAAATGAAGGAAGGAGCACGACTCGCGTGTATGTTAACATTATTACACTATTTATCAATGCTGAAAAGAAAAAGGCTGATACCTTTCTCAGAACCTCGAGGTGGTAATCTTTCGGTGGAATATCCATTTTCTTCATCAACGCCTGTGCGTCGTCTTCCTCTGTAGCAAGCTGACACAGCACCTTCTGTGGGAGGGCCGGCGACATAATGTGCAGCTGATTACTGCCATCGTATATGTACATCTATAGCAGATTGTAATACACTTAAATGCAATCTGCCTGGGCCCATAGATTCCCAACATCAAAGCTAATGAGTTACTGGAGTATAGGATGACTCTGCTGACGTTGCATCATTTGTACCGCATGAGTGGAGAGAAGGCATTTCAGTAAGGGAGAATGTATGGACGGCACATGAGCAACTTGAGAAATGAACATTCTTGGTTACACAGGGCCTTGGTGTTTTACAAGCATTTTTCAGAAGGGGCCTCATCATACACTGATAAAACTAGACTCATAAACTCTGCTGATCTCGTCTGTGAGAAAGGGAGTCATAATTAAGGAACAGCAGAGGGGAAACTAGACCCATACTGTATGTTTTAATCTTACATGAGAGGCTCTCTGCCTTGAACTATGGCGTTTATCAACAAATATGCTGCAAGGAAGACATTCTTAGAAATAACAAAAGATGCGTTGTTGTCTTATGATTAATAAACTATGTTTAACAAGGTTTGCCTTCATCGATATTCACTCAAAAATAGGTGTTTCTTTGAATTATGGACGGATTTAGACTTTGTTTAATGACATTAAGATGATTCACTGGTACTAGTTGAAAAGTGTGATCCAACAGAAACAGCCGAGGCTCCACATCTTCAGCACGCATCTGTTTTTACAACTCCACTGCACCCAAAACAGAAAAGAAAAAACACACCACTAAGAGTATACCGAAAATGTACAAACTACAGATTAGAAGGATGTCAACACGAGGAGGAGAGAAAGGGATTGAGAGTTGCACAATATGTACAAAACAAAAAACAAAGTCAAGGCGTACAAAACAAAATCCCAGCTGGAAGAGCACTGCAGCGCTGTTGGTGGAGCTCTGCGGTTTCTTTGGCCAAAGTTCTACAGCACGCGAAGATGCTTACCCTCCACATAGGCTGACAAAATAACCCCAATCACTACCATCTGAGCAGCCTCCAAACGCTGCACGTTGAGTACATACAAAACCAATCACACGTATTACACCCTCGGCAAGGAGGCACAGTGGGGCCGGGGGGGAAATGAGAGGGAAGGACAACTGGTTAAAAGGAAGGGCGAAGAGAGGTAATCAATGGACGGCAAATACTTTCGGAGTAAAGGTCATCGTTTCTTTCACAGCAACCAAGCTGGCTGGCTTGTGGGGTCTTGGAAATGCTGCGGCCGAAGAACAGATCCCTCAATGAATGTAAAATTAAAAGGAGAAAAAGGCACAAAGCATAGTGGGGTTGGTTCTGATGAGTGCCTGTTAACAATTACTGATGATTGAATTCTCCCAAAGCCAATGAAAGTCTTAGTTCAGCCTCAGATGGTCAAAACAATAGCGATAAAATGAGGGGGGGGAAAAAAAGTCAAGAAAAGGATGAGCATGCAAAATAATAAAGTAACTAGAACTCTGTGCACTGACATTGTGCGCATTGAAGAAAAGTGTCACTTCAAACATGATAAATAAAATCTATAATCCTTTGACCACATGAACTTGAGGTAAACTACATAATGCAAAATGTAAAAACAATATTTTCACAATTATTTGGAAAGGATGGCTGTTTACAGATACTTGCTTTTTGTGGTTCTTTTTTGTATTTGGGTGATAAATTGTGCTTTGAAATAGGAGCGTGTCCAAATGACACAATGACAAATACAAGGTAAAACTGTGATAATTATGTAATAGTTTGATCTTATTCCCACTCTTTATGAACAACACTCCTGTGCATATATGCTACATATAGAAGAGTAGCCTAGCTTAGTGTGAATGTGGTAGCGTTGGGAAATGGTTAGCCTGGCTTTTAGTTAGTTAAAAATAAAATATAATATACGATAATGATATGATATATAAAAAAAAAGCATGTTTGCCCAGCATTTGTGCCGCGTCTACTTATAGCCACAGAGAACTCACAAGACAATGCTCCTGTATTTTGGTAGCTACGTAAAGGATAAAGCATGTTACTCACTATAAAAATCATAATTTCTTAAAACATTGACCTATTCCTTAGATTTGAAGAAAATAAAACCCTGAAAGAATAAACATCAGTACTACTTGCAGTGAGTCCTATTTTCTGAGAAAGAGATGCCACCCAAGAGGATCCCTTATTGTCATCTCCAAATTAAAAACAACAGTCCACCTCCAACAACAAAGCCGCCACAGCAGCCCCAGGGCCCACCTGTGGTTCACCCAGCCTGAGTCAGCGAAGATTAAGCCTTCAAACCAGCCATCTTCCGGCCCTCTAATATTCTCTTTACTCATCTGTCGTCTCTTCAAAGATCCAGGGATCCAAAGAGCCATTTGGCTTCAGCACTGTGTGGTCACCCACGCTGACATAGCCTGCAGCTACGTGGTTGTACCCGGCATTCATCAAACCCCGTGACAAAACTCAGATGTGGAGAGGAGAGGCAGACAGGGAGGGGAGAACGGGAGGCACGAGGGCCAGAAGGCAAAATACTCTGCACGTTATCCTAATTTAGGGAGAAAAATACATGTGGCTTCCAACAGTATCTATACAGTAGCAGTACAACACGTGTTTTTGCCCAAATACTCGCGTACATATTCCAGCACATGCACAGAATTACAGTACTCGGGTGCCCTCAGTCTATTATGAAGGCAGCGTGAAAAACAACGTTGGGGTGCACGATCAGGCAGCGCTAACAGAAAACAGGCCGCACTCTGCATTCCAGGACCGGGAGTCCAACATAACGCAGACACAGGGAGAGACACACCGAGACAGACCCTCTCTGGGCTAAAACCATACATCTCCACTGCTCCCCCAGACGGGACTTGCCACGCTGTGCTTCCCGCCATTCTCGTCATTTGTGGTGGGGGGGGAGCTTCTTTGGAGGAGATGTGAGGAGGACGAGCTGTAGAGTTTGCGGTGACCTTATTGTGCAGTAGTCGACACTTTTATCCTGCATGCCATTGTTAGTGAACCCTTTGACTGTCCCTCAATGATTCATCATGAGCATTCAGCTACAATCAACTACTGTACAATGTTAAAAACATACTTTGAACCTGAACGCTTCGCAAAGGCTCGTGTTGTTTGACTAAGGCTCAGCGGAGAAGAGGCTCCTGTTGAAGAGTTTCTCGCAGTTTTTTGGTCAAAGCTTCCTTCAAATCTTCTAACATAAACCTGGGAAGTAAAACGTTCTTTTTGAGGGGGTTGAGGTTAACCAACATAATAATATAGATTCTCTTCCCTTGATTGCAAATAAAACATATCAATGTAAATGTACACTCAGACACCAACAACACATGCACTTCGCTTCCCCTCTTAAGACCATCTGGCAAATTCAAGCTTTACTTTCAAGGCACTGTTTTAATTAGCGAGATGTTTTATTGGATGAGAAATTAATCAAAAGAATACAAACACGGTTAACCTGCCAAAAATGTGGAAAAGAAATTCCACATTGTTTATCATGAGCCATCTGTGTGAACCCTCTCGAAGTTGAAAATTGCAGAATCTTTTCTTCCCTCTGTTCTCTTTCCCTCCTTTGTGTGAGTGAAAATCATAGTGAGCAAGAAATACTAACTACAATAGGAAGGTCCTTCAGATCCTTCTCTGGTGACAAGGAGCAGTGAAACGGTCAATTCCAATCTGCTTTCAAAATGTGTTTTACAGTTTTGGAGTTTTGTGCGCAAAGGGGTTAGACTAACAGAGACCCAATCTGCCTCGTTCATCATCCCCGTCCCATTGGGGAGGAGAAGCAGTGCTAGCAAGAAAACTCCTATTAAAATTAAATTAGACAGCAAATCTCTTCAGCGGCCCAAAGACAGATCATTTTAGTCTGTCAGGGTATTTAATGGACTACAATCAATCTGTTTGTCCGGTCATTCCGGATCTAATGTGGAAATAAACATACATTTTTTACATCTCTTCCTGGAGAACCCCGAAGCGTTCCCAGACCAGAGTATCCATCCTCTCCAACCGCTTCCACCCCGCGGCCTCTTACTGGTTGGATGTGCCGATCCTGATCTTTGAATGGCCGTCCCACTTCAACTAGGCCCTGAGCTTTTGGGCTGAGTGCAGACACAGCACAAAATCAAGCTCAATCTGTCCGCTTGCTTCCGTGATCCACTTCTTTCGGTCACTACCCAACGCTAATGACCGGAGGAGAGGAGAGGAGAGGGATTGCCGCCGACCGGGGAAATCAAGCAATTTGCCTGTCGGGCTCAACGGCCCGCACGCATCACTACTGTCGCTCCACCTTCCCCTTACCCGTGAACTAGATCCCAAGGCTTGAGTTACTAAAAAAAAAAAAAATAATAAAAAAAAACTTTTATTTCAGCGCCACAATAGAAATTAATTATCTATCATGGGAAAATAATCAGCAGCATATCTATCAAAATATTTCAAAAGATTCCCAGCCCCATTCCTTTTGTTTGTGGTGTTTCAAAGAATGTTGCACGTGTATTAAAGAGATGACAGAAGCATAGAGCTACGTGAGATAGAGAGTGACAATGCAGGTGAGGTCCACACATAAACAGCATGGAGGTTTCACTTTATGTTTTGACGCATTAACTTCAGAAGAAATCTGTGCGCTAAAGCTCTATTTTTTTCTTGATCCGAAATTTAACTTAAATTGAGAGTGTCCAGTTACTGTCCTTAGATAGAAATAAATGGCAGGTAAAAGCTATCACGAATCACTTTCTTCTAAAACCAATAATGATATATTAAAACAATAGCCCCCAATCAAAGTCGACTTGTTGACTATGAACAGACAGAGAAAGAGGCCAGTCCATACCCGAATCCACTGGTTAGCTGTTCTTTCCACAGCATTGCCTGGATGCTCCGAGTACAGTCCCCACAGACACTGCAGCAGCAGCCTTCTGCCCGTAGCTGCAGACGGCGAGACATTTCTGCTGTAATATCACACCCCTTTTACACAGATTATAAGCATCAGAATGACTCATGCTTGTAAAGAGACAGGATCCGTCCGCTATTCCCGAATGCAGAGTTAAAGTTTTCCCCCACGGTGCACTCACCATCAGCAGTGACATACGGGTTCCAGCAGAGTCGCCCCAGAAACTGGCCGAGGAGGGGCAGCCTCTTCACCGTCTCTGCTGTGGAGCTCTAGGGTGCATAAGGGAGACGGCCACAGGCAGGAGGAAAGGGGTTCAGTGGTCAACGGGTTTTATACTCCTACACCTTTGAGCTGCATTATAACTTCCCTGGGTCGGTTCTTTGAGGTGGAGGCACAAAAACAGTAATTTTTTTTCCCATCCGGCATATAATCACACATTAAACAAGTAGAACCAATTCAAAAAATGAGATTTCCTTCCTTCAATGTTGGACTGTAATATAGATATTTGCACCTTCTCATTTCGTCCTCCTTTGTTTGATCCTGTTAACCTTAATCAACCCCGAGAGACACAACATGTAACACGAGAAGGTCACAAGTCTACTTCATTGGCTAAGGATATGAAGTTAAACAGCAGGCCCATCCACAGGTGCATGGAAGTGGGGCATTACTCATGCATCACCTTTGTTTTCCCTTATTTTTGTCATGTCACAATTACAACCACAGTCTTCCTAGTGACAGGTATACAGCGCAGAACCGGGGCTTTGGGTGAGGGTGCTACGCCCCTGACAGTTTAAGTATGTGTGTGTCTGTGCTTCTTTATACAGCTCAAACAACATGTGATTTATTTCACCTCACAGCCAATTAAAGGATCCAGAGGGTTTCAAGAGGGGACAAACACTGTATTTAGGAACTTCAAAATCCTTTGATCCTGAATATCTGTCAATTTCAGTTTTGAATTTTCTCTGAAAAAGTAAGTAACCTATGACCATCAGGACCAACATTGTCCTCAATTATAAATGGACTTTTAGACAATTTAAGACAATGCATCTTGGTGGGGAAGAACTTCTGTTCCTGAAATCACTGGAGGATTTCAGAGGAACACTCCGATAAAAGTTACAATGGTGAGCACATCAGGTTGAGGTGAGTTAGCAACAACTTTTATTAAGTTAAGTTGGGGTGACTTTTATGGGGGACGAGCTATTGGAGACTAGAGGAAGTTTCTGGGCCTTACCACTTGTTCGGACAAAGCGGGCAGATACAACATGTTAATTAGTGAGCTGCAGAGGTGCTGCCACATGTTATTAAATCACACTCTCAGTAGGAGAGCAGACGAGCAAATTAAAAAAAACAAAAAAAAAACATCAAAATATTTATTATGCGATCAAAATTGGAAACTTCCTGCACTTTTCCGAAAACCAAGTGCAAACCTGGAAATGAATCATAACTGGGAGTATTTCTCATCTTGGGGCATAAGCCACATGAGCAGTTGTTAAGTCATCAAAGGATGGACAACGCTGCCAAGAAGCAGGCTATCTTCAGCTGGACTTTTATGAGCCCACTGCCAGTAAAAATGATTTCAACCCAATTAAGCTATACCATTCTTTCTTTCCGTCTTTGTATCCGCGCCACCATCCTACACATGCTGACACCTCTGCATGACGTATACCCGGAATAATGCTAGCAGAGAAGCACACAGACAGATACAAATAACAGCTATTGATCTCCAAAGATAATGTGGCTAGGAAGTTCAACGTAAGACACCCGGACACACTGATTCTAACCGTCACCACAGTGTTACAGTAAAACATATGGGTGATATGTCTGAAAGAGCTCCAGGACCGCAGCACTAACAAGAAAGTGATTCTTACGTGAGGAGAAAAAGAGATATGCATTAAGTGAGTGAGATATGTGAGAAGAAAGAAAGAAAGCCCTGAGGGAAAAGAGCTGGAAGGAGGAGGCAAGGACGTGGTAACACTGAAATCCCTCACAGTCCTGCGCCCCTCATGTCCTCAGCCCCCTTCCCAAATTTGCTGGACCTGATGCGGGGATACATTAGGTTAGCGCTGGAGGTCCCAATGCGGCTATTACCTGACTGACAACACGGCAGCGCTGCCAAGCCGACATACGCAGCCTCTGCACAGCACAGAGCGGCCTCTGTTAGCAGGACTCTACCAACGCTGGACTTACTGTTCGTGCCCCGGCCTGGACGCAGAGTGAGCGCGTGCCCTTGCATGTTTGTGCGCGTGTGTGTGTGTGTGTGTGCGCTAGACGTGCTGGTGCTTGAATTAACGTCGGACGGCAGTTTGGCCAAACTGATTCAACGGATTTAATTTATTTCTTTTGGTAAGGTGTCAGGACTGTAAAACCGGCCTCTTAGGGGATACGGACCATTTTATTGGGCTTAACGGGCATTTGGGAAGTAAAGTGAATGTGCATATCTGTCAGGACTATGAAGCTATCAATGAAGTTTGGCTTTCTTGAAGAACTTGTACCGTACTTGTTGTTCTGGGCCTGTTCCCTCTTTGCATAAAAGCATCAGCTAAATGAAAAATGTAATCCTAAAGCATCCCTCTGCATTGCGTCGACTAAAAAAAAAAATACATGTGAACACACAACATCACTACATCTGCTCACCATGTTGTTGATATGTGTGAGGACTTGCTGGAGGAAATCCTTCAGTCTGCTCAAATGCAGGGAGGCGTCTTTGCGAGCGTCTGGGCCGTCAGCCTGGCCCCAACACACCGCTTTGTCCAGCCAGAACCGCAGCTCCCCGGCGCTCGGCGCGCGCTCTGCTGTTTGTGGGAGCTGGAGCAGTGGCTGCGGCTGAGACATTTCGTCCAGGTGAACGTACTTGTGAACGAAGCAGGATCCTAAGTGAGGCAAAGAGCAAGTCCATTGTCAAGGTTCAGACAAAAAACGAATAATTAAAAATCCATCAATAATCATCTTTCGCTTACACGGTGAGATAGACTTTCCTTCAAAATGAAACGTATAATTGCAGTTTCAACAGATTTTTTTTATTAGCCCAGCTTTGTACCTTGTAAATTCATAATAATTATTACATTCAACAAAAATATTATTTTACTTTTAAGGAAAGCTTCTACACCTATTGTATAAATCAAAAGGCACAATCAGGGTACAACCAATTTTGAGAAAAGCAATACTTATATACAATACAGCAGACAGAAAAGTATAGACTGTGACAAAAATAAATAATAAGAAGTACATGATTAAAATGAGGGTATAACGAAAATAGAAATGACGCATGAGCATTTGGGGATGAAACCACGTGGTAAAGCGACCACAGTGTGATTAATAGCAGAAGAGGTTATTTACAGCCTCACACTCAACCACAATATGTGATTACGTTCATGAATTAAAAGCCTATTTTTTGGGACTTCTTCATGAGCTTAAAGTCAACAGGAACCCATTCTTACATGAAATAATGGCTGCTGAATCTGAAATACCTATTAAGTGTATCTATATATAAAAGCACAAAACATGTATTTCACAATAGCAAAGATTAAGGAAATCATTTTCAAAATAAACAATTTACTGCTAGAAGTGGGTAACAAAATGGAAGTAGCAATAAGAAGAACACAAATTGAAGCATATTGAGGTAATCTTGTTCAACTCTTATTACAACAATCTAACAATCCCCCCCCCCCCCCCCCCCCACACACACACACAAATAAAAAGGCCTACTGTGAAATAAACAGCACATTCCTCACCTTTTATGATGATGAGCAGTATAACGCGGGTGGGGGGCATGTGTGTGTGGGGGGGGGGGGCACAAGGGTGTGGATGAGGATGTGAGTCGTGTCTGTATGTGGCCCAAAAAGAGTGTGCGTGTTGTTTTTTGCCATAATGACATGTCTGTGTCAGACACCACAGGGTTGTGTTTTATGATCATCTTGTTACACACGATTTGTTTAATGTCTTGCCATCATCTCTGCTGGAAAGCCCCTGCGGCTCGCCGATGTGAATATATAAATGCCCATTTTCAGAGGGGGAAAAAACGCTCAACCAAATTAGGAACAAACGCCTCTTGTTGACTTGTGTTGAGGGTTCAGGTTTTACTAAAGCATAGGTGGAAAAGAATTGCACGCTGAATACCTAGTCTCAGGGTCCAGACAGTTGCATAAATACATGAGCATACACTGAATTTACACAACGTTGTTGGCGTAAATGCACGTCAATTAGGCAAAAATATAAAAATGCAAATGCATATAAACATACTCTGCAGCAGCTTTGGTGTTTGCTGAACACATTCTGGAGAAGGAACGAGATGTGACTGGTCAAATATTATTATTAAAGATTTGTTAAACTAAGCGTGTGTACTTTGGGTAAGAGTCAGTTTGCTGTTCCAATTATACGATTGTTGACATTATTTCAGTATAATCAAATCAGTTTAAAAATCACTTTCTACAAACTTACTTCCGTATGTTAGTTAAGAAGGCAGGGATTACATTAGAGAAAAGCCTGTCTCAATAAAAGCCATAAAATGAACCGTTTTGTTAAATTGATTTCAGGCTAATGAGATGATGAACATTATTTATGAACATACACAGCCACTGCAAAGCAACATTTATCAGACGCTTGAATAAATGAGTGGAGAAACTGTTCTAGCTGCTTGTGATTAACAGATGTTTGTCATTTCTAATCGTCAGAAAATATGGCAAAAACGCAATCGAAGTCTCAAATCAACCATTTTCATTTTGAATTATTCTGCCAATTAATTTTCTCCATTGGCAGCAGTACTGATTTCCCAACAACCACATCTGAGATAGTGGAAAATTGGTGTTTGGACATTGTTGTTTGATAGAGAATGAATCAGTAAATCGAACCGTTTCGTCCCTGATCTTCACCGTCAAAGAAATGTTTGTTTTTTTTAACATGCAGAGTTGATGTTCAAATGGTGGATTTAATTTAGATCAATCTGACGCAATGGACACACTCAACAAACACACACACCTGGGTGCGACTGTGGGTGAGTGGGGAGCATGGTCGTCCTCCAATCAGAGGGTTGTCGGTTCGATCCTAGGCCCGGCTAACCCGCATGTCGTTGTGTCCTTGGGCAAGACACTTAACCCAACATTGCGCCTGTAACTGCGACTACAGTGTGTGGATGTTAGTTACTGATGGCAGGTGTCACTGTGTGTGGTTCTCCTGCAATCAGTGTATGAATGGGTGTGAATGGTGAATGATGTCATGTAGTGTTAAAGCGCTTTGAGTGGTTGGAAGACTAGAAAAGCGCTATACAAGTACAGTCCATTTACCACTTACACACACACACACACACACACACACACGCGCGCGCGCGCGCGCCCCAATGTACCAACGTACAGCTACACCTCACCACCAGGTGCCAGTATTTCCTCTACTGCTCTTCAATTTAAAAGAATGTCGCCAATACGATGAATCGTTTCAATGTAAAATGCCCAAAGAACTTCGATGTAACGTTATAACTGCTGTAGGTTGAGTTACGTCACGACTCCACGAACACGCCACAAGTGAACCAACGTTAACGGCTTGTTTACAACCGTCACTTCATGCGGCGAGTTAGTGACCGTGAATCACGCTACAGTCGTATACAAGTTAACTACTGCTGCTTCAAATGTCGACTTACGTGTAAACAAGACGCGAAGCCATTCAAATTTAAATCTTCAGATAAGAAGCCAAGCTTTCGTCCCGCGATGTAAACGAACTGAACTTCCCTCTTCCGTGTATTCAAGAAGATGATTGGTTGAGTCGGACCCGCCCCCAACTTGTCATGCTGGCAGTGCCTGCTGGGAAAGAGAGTCTGACGTATAACCCTCGTGTACCTGTACAGAACGTATGTAGGGATATATGAAATGAAAAGCAAGAGGATTTATAGTGATTCAAATAACCATTTGCTTCTACAAAGTGAATAATACATATTCATTTTAAAATCAGGGGTAAATCTTACAGTACAAAATTACTACAAACAATGACCTAAAAGATGAATATGAAGTTGAATCAGTGTAAAACATACACTAATTAGGGGTGCATGCACCTTAAGTTAGCAGTTCTTATTCAGATAACTGGAAAAATAAGCTGTTTATGTGTATTAATGCATTGTAGTCATCGTCAGTGTGTCATCATCATTATTAGCAATTCAATGGTTAAAACTATAAGGACAATTACTGAAACATAAAGTAAGTAAGTTTAAAAAGTACGTTTTTAAAAAGAAATAATTTTATTTTGCATAGTATTCTACAGATTCAGCTGCTCTAACAGTTAACATAACCAGAGGTATGGAGCCCTAAATGAAAAAAGTGGATGTGTGAGTGTCATTCATTTCAGGGGTGAGGGTCTTGAGGCTGAAGCTGACAAATCACCCAGAGGCTCCAACCCAGCACTGTGCACCAGGAAGTGCTTGTTTAAACATATGTCACGACACATGTGTGAGTTTGGGCATGTGTGTGTGCGTGTGTATGCGCTTGTGGGCATAAAATGCACCAGTGGCTGCATTAGAAGTAGGTTATACTCATATAAAGTGTTTTGAATTGCACACAAACAAACACACACCGACACACTTTGTTTCAATGTCTCTTGTCTGAGTGTGGTCGGATATGATGGCGGCTGGCTAGACGTACCAATACTGCTCAATACACACGTATACAAGCCAAAAGCTCTGTATGAATGTTACATTGATTCGCTCCTGTGTGTGAGATGGATAATGTGGTTAAAGTTGTCCAATGGCTCCACATTAGACATCAGAATTTCTGTGGTAGGAAAGTTTATGCCTGTGGATGTGTGTGCGTCTGTGCATGTGTTTACAGGTAGGTGCACATATGGTGCTTGTGGCCGGCTTTGCGAATAGCACATGAAACTGTGTGTACTGTGTCTGTGGGGTGCAACATCTCTTCTATGTCTTGAGAAATATTTTCCACCACATCTGCCTGAAACCGTAAGCAGTCACTAGCTTTCTCAGGTTTATTTGTTTAGTCTATAAGGCCTCTTCCTGTCGGTATCTTCAATTTGGGGTTCCATGTCGAAATGAAAATGTGCCGTTCACGTCATCTTTTACTAAGATTGCCTTTATCAAGTTTATTTGAAATAAAGGCAAAGATTGTCTACATATTGCAAAAAGATTTAAATGCGTCCAAGTAGTATAGTTTTTTGTTGCAAAAAGATGAATTGTTGTCCTTTCACTTCCAGGTGCTTCAAAAAATACTTACTATATATAACGCTATATTTGATGTCATGTGTTCATGACAACATATTTATGTTGGTGTCTCCGTCAGTAAATGCCCATTGATGGCAGCAGTTAAAATCTTGAGCCGGTGGCCCAGATTCACCATCAGGTCCACCCTGGCTGCCTGCCTGGGCCAACATGTAGGTCAACAAGGGCTCTGCATGTGCGGGGGGCCCTGCGTGTGTGTACGTCTTGTAAAAATATCAGCATACAGGTTTGGGACACGTTCCCTGGCAATACTTGAAAAAAAAAAAACGAGAGAGAAGGAAAGAAAAACCACGCTTGTCCTGAGAGAGTGTGGTCTGATGCCCAAAGGTGAAACCTTGTTTTTGTGTGTGTGTGTGTGTGTGTGTGTGTGTGTGTGTGTGCACCATGTGTTTAAATACATGTGTGTGTTTCTCCTGCTGGCTGTGCCTGTGTGTTGGTATACATATGGATGCGTGTAGTGTAATGCCTGTATGTTTTGCTGTACTACAACTCTGTGATTATTACAGAGCCAAGAGACGGGCTGTCACGCAGTGAAGCAGCAACTCCTTCATATGTCTGCGCGTGTCTGGTTGTGTGCGAGTTTTCGTGCCAACTGAGCGGCTGAACCAGCAGGCTGTCATTGCAGTGATTTCCACTATTTATTATTTTAATAATAAAATATGGCAAAAAATACAATTGAACATACTGTATATATGAAGACACAACACGTAAACTGGCATTGGTACAATAGTATTATGGGAGAATTGGTATCTTTTAATTAAACACAGATGATGGTCAATGAGACATGACATCCTTATTCTCCTTTTTACTTCTGTCAATGAGCCACAACATGTGAATCTCAGACGAAAAAGACAATTTTATCTTAAGTGTAGTTTTCTTTGGTGTGTTTTTAGCTCAGACATGGACTGCCACAGCTGCTGACAAATTACTGGGTCCTGATCCAAACTAATCCTATTACCGGTTCTGATCCAGACCAAAGCCATTATCAACCTGGCTCTGCCGCTGTGGCCGCAGTGCACCACACAGCGAGCCTGCTGTGTGTGGTGGCCTGTGCTGCTGTGTGCGTGAGGGTGGCGTCTCCTGCTGGATACCACAAAAGGGAAAATATGAGCTTTGCGACAAGATTGAGCTGTTTGTGTGCTCGGTTTTTTGCTTGCACCCAGTCGGGGTTTTTCCCAAAACCCAACAACTGGAGCACACATCCTACTTTTTCCTCAGCTTTTTTTTAAGGCACACATAAGAACACACACTTTCACACACATTTGAAGTTTGAAAGCTGTTGTGATGCATGATAAATTTGACCTCCAACTGTAAGAATAGCATTGGCACAAAAACTTCCCATGTTTAGTGTTAGAGTGCCCAATAGATTTAGCCACCACAACCAAGTCAATCTGAGGAGTATGAGTGTACATCGTCACAACTCGGATGTTAAGCCTATTAATTCTGTCCATGCTTAAACTAATGCACAACAGTTTTTAAAGGCCAGACTAATGTCAGCTGGCAAACAGTGAAGTGGAGACACAGTCATGACACCATCTAAAATGGAATGTGTGGATTGTTAATGGCCTTTCACTAACAAAATTGCTTTCACACCCCTATAGGTTTGCGTAACAACGGTCTACTTTGTCATTTCCAACTTGGCCCTCGATTCTGCTTTTCAATACTGTTCTCATGCGTCTTCTCTCTTTTCTCATGGAAGCCTGTTCTCTCCGTGAGAGCTATTGCGCACTGTGCTCCAAGTCTGCTCCCTCGACAAATGGAGTGAAGACAGTGTTCGACACAACTCCAGCAATGCAATCACTTCTCTGTCACTCAGAATTAGCCTCCCCCTTCAAAACATGTGTACGTTTGTGTATCTGCGTCTGCTCATCGACTCTGGTCTTTGTTTGGATGAAATAGCTGTCGCTCAGCCGGAGGACAGTTGAAGCTATGGAGGGGGAAAGGAATGAGACGTTCAAATTAAAGTGGAGGAATGTGCCGTTAAAAATCTTCAGATCCGTTTTGGGCTTTACTCTGAATGTCTAGCTGTTAGAGAGCGATGGAGAGAAGAGAGCATTTTCAGAAGATAAAGGAAGAGCTGCCAGAGGTGTTTCCAGACAGAGGCCAGCCCTCATAAATGGATTTGTGTCTCACGTAAAAGTTTAAGGGAGCTGTTTTGGGGTCTGCTTGCGGTTGTGTGTGTGTGTGTGTTTTTTGTTGCTTTCTTTGGTTCAGCGTGCTTTTTGTTGCTCCTCTCGGACAACAGTTTGGTTGCTCTGCAGTTAATGTCGGATAAGGTAATAATGAAAACAAGAGACAGGAAAACAAGTGTGGGATATTCATTTATTTATTTGAATCCCTTTATTATCATCATAAAGAATCTGTATGAATTGTGGGAATGTAAATAAACTGGGGTATAGGCAATTTTTTTTAGTGGTCTAAAGACTTTGTCTTTGTAAATTTTTATTTCTACAAGTAAAAATCAAAATATCAAATACGTCATATTTGTATTTTTTTATGTATAAGAAATGGTTACTAAATCTTTTCCCCCTTCATTGTCTTTTCACGTTTTTTGACTGACACAATTTTGTCTTGCTTATTTTTATGCCTCAACTACCATCTCCAGTGTTTCACACACAACCAAATCAACACAAAAAACACCCGAAAGTAGGAAATAAAAATGCGACACAGAGGCGCCTTAGAAGGAAATCAAGAGACCTACCTAGCCGTTACAGTTTAGAGGGCTTCAGAGTGTAAAGCCTTCCTCACTGAAGATGTGTGTAAAATCCTGCCTCGAGGAACAGATCTTACCTTCTTCTTTTTGACATCTTTCCCACTTAAGGGAATCACGTAGGTCACGTACGCCTCTCAAGGTAAAACACGTGAGTGCAAACAATTCGACAATCATGTAAACCAAATGTTTACAGCATCCTTCTTTCTCTTTCATGCACAAACATGTGTTGTCCCAAGGACACACACACTTCACCCGCGATTCCGGGCCTTTTCGAAAGCATGTTTCTTTATTGCTTTCAGAGGAAGCTGAGGATTGGCTGAGAAAGACAAGAGACGTTCTGTGACCAATTTAAAACAGAACCGCACGCATAAGCCTGTTCACACACACACACACACACACACACACACACACACACACACACACACACCAATACTGTATTTAATCATGAACTGAATTTTCACAATCATGAATTGCTTGTACATAAACACATTTCTTTGTCTAAATGAACTATGCAGATGTATTCTGCTTACACATGTGTGTGTGTGTGTGTGTGTGTGTGTGTGTGTGTGTGTGTGTGTGTGTGTGTGTGTGTGTGAGAGAGAGAGAGAGAGAGAGAGAGAGAGAGAGAGAGAAAGTTCCACAAGTTTATTTGGTACTCGCTCTGATTACAGATGCTTATATATAACACAGCTGCTTGCCACACTCGGGTAATCAACCAGTAAGAAGAGACCGAGCTGAGACTGTACATGTGCAATCAGTCAGTAAGAAAATCATTGCCAATAAAAGTGCAGCTGTTACATCTAACCTCTCACTTCTAATTGTCCCTTTCACTGGCAGATTGGTGATATCCAAGAACCTAAAATCACCTCTGTCATGCCTCTATGATTTTGTGATGATTTGACACCGTCACAGGTTTCTGAATACTACGAGAATAAACATTCTCAAAAATCGAGTGTATGTTTAGTTTAGTTTAATGAAAATTGGAGCAAAAAGAGGGGCACGAGTTTACGTATGACACTTATATCAGGCGCCAGATGCCTCCACTTGACCTGAAAATGGCGATGAGTCGCCCCCCCTGGTACAACTTGTTCAACACAGGTTATCAACCCAACACCCAGAGCTGTGTGGCCCTTGGTACCAAGACGTACTGTATCATACACACTCTTAAGCACCACACACACACACACACACACACAGACACACACACACCTGCTTTCCATTAGTACGGTAGATTGCAGGGAAATTGAGAGGGAGTGTTAAACACACACACATCCATCTATCTTCCCCTTTATCCACGATAATCACACACTTCCTGCTCTAAAGTCCTTCTCCGACAGCTTCCACTCCAATCATGTCTCTGTTGAGGTTTCCAGTGTGCGTGTGTATGTGTGAGAGTGTTTGCGAGAGCATTGGCTTGCAGATCCACAAGCTTGATTTGGTTCATCAGTGGCAAAACAGAGTGAAAATATATGAGGCACGCACAGAAATATGAAGGAAAATAACACACTGCTGTTTAGTTGAACTTTTTCAGGTGTTTATTTATGTGAGTATAGGACGTAGTTTGGGCACAACTGTCAAGAAATCAAGAAATGGGAGTTTTTCTTACCTGAAGGACACGTGGATCTGCGGACAAATGCACAACCTCTTCTGCCTTCGTTTTGTATTCAACATTCCCTCAGTGTCTGTGAATACCATACACACTGATCTATCAGGCATGAACGTGTGCTCATATCCTTATTGTATATTTACTGTGCATGTGTCTGTGCGTTTATTCAGTCGGGGGCTCCCTCTTGGGTCCTCGGAGCTCTCCTCCAGCCCTGTTTCTCATTAGGCATCTGTCATGGTGCCAGAATCAATAAGCACAGATGGAAGGGGGGGAAAGAATCGCCCCTCTCCTCTTTGTGAATGAGCAGATCATTAGCAAATTCCAGAGTGTTTACCATCATCACCAAGGAAAGACCTTCCTCAACTTTACTGTACTTCTAGTAATTTGTAACACTATTATTTCCTTCAAGACCTACAGATTAATACCTTCCTCGTTTGTACAAAGTGTTAAAAGCATGTGAAGTCATACCCTCCAGTTTTGGCTTTGCAGAATCCTGTATTCACTCAACACTCTCAGCCACAGATGAAAAGATTTAGTTCTGGGTCTCTCCTGGTCTCTCGTTCTCCCTCCTCTGCCCCCTTTGTGTTTTGGATGACGCATCTGTTTCCATACATTGTTGCATGTTTTGCTGGCAAAGACATACAGCATAGTTTAAACAAAGAGGTGGGTGGTGTGTGCTCATCTGGTGTGTGTGTGTGTGTGTGTGTGCATGCCACCAGGACTACATTAAACAAAAGGAAGAACGGATGACAGCATCCAACCTCAGTTTGTCATCTCCAGTGTAAACGGCCGTACATCATGCTAACATCTTACATGTGCTCAGCCCATCACAGCAGTCACACGCAGCCGTGTCAACACTGCAGTAATGAAAACAAAAAAACGGAAAGAGGGAGCCGGGGAGGCGGACGGAGTGGGACAGCGGCAGATGCAAGGTGAAGAGTGAAGTCTGATTGATGCAGAAAATGAGTGAAGGAGAGAGGGAGAGAAGCAGAGCGCTGGATAAATGCTTCCAGTATAAGCGGAAGAGGAAAGATTATGACGCGTCTGGGCGTGGTTTTCCACCTCCACAGAATAAATGATGCGAGGGGAAATGGGAGTAAACAACATCAGTCTTTGTAATAACTCTCATACGGCTACTCCCATCCACCATCAACCATCCTGCAACGCCTCCCCCCCCTCCTTCACTCTCTTCCTCCCGCCATTTTCCATCTGTCTTTACTCCCATACTTTTTTTTGGACTCCTTTTTGACTTGATTGCACCTTTTACTTCATTCTCTCTCTCACACTTTCTCTCTTTATCCGTCCTTGCCACAATGCATTTCCTCTTTTCTGATTATATTGTAAGTCGTCCAATTTTTTCTGACCTTTAATCTCAAACTTGTGTGTTGGGTGGTCTGAACTTTCGCCGCACAGGAGAAGGATACGAGGCTGTGAACATTGGTGAAAATTACTACAAATGACACATCAGCATTTCATTTAGCCTGTTGTCTGAATTCAGCAACAACGGCCAGCAGCAATAATAATCTTGGCCTATTTCTTGAGCTTTTTACTGCAAACAGTGAGAGAGATATAATCTTTGGCTCTTGCAGCAGAAGCAGCTGAATGCATAGTGAATCATGTCATCTGTTTCTAAGAATTGGATGTGGTTCCCTGGCTGTTGGACCTCTTCGGCGCTCTGCTTCCCTCGCTCTTGTTCCTCAGCCCATTGCTGTTTGGATTCCTGGAGAGCTGTAGTAGTAGTGAGTGAGGAAGTCAAAAGAGAGCTTTTCTCCAAAACATATCATGTATGAATGATGTAAAACTGAAATAGGGTTATAATTCATTTTGAAATGCATTGTGTAAAAATATAGATGTGAGCTTTATGCTAAGACAGCACACTAACACGCTGATACTGTACAGCTGTAACGTTGACCAAGTTCCCCGTCTTAGTTTAACTAAAAAGCTATAGCTGAGGCTGATGGGGATTATCCTTAGTTTTACAGGGGAATTTGGTCATGAACTAAAATGAATTAACGAATTATTTTGAGATAAGAGAAGTCATTTAAATCCATCCCATGAGTGGGATTAAAAAATAAATGTATGTATAAGTAGCTTCAATGTGCACGCTTGGAGCATCTCAAACGCAACTTCCAGTTGCACATTTGAGACCCTTTGACGGACACCTCTTTTCCAACATTCAATTCCTTCACAATCCGTCCACTCAATCATCTTCTTTGATCAGAAATGATTATTTCAGAAAGCTGAAATCCAACTGTGATTGCTCTTACTCAAACAAACTGAAAGAGGCCGAGAGAAAAGAAGGAGAATCAGAGCACAGATGCTCTTGCAACACGACCTAGCGCTGTATGCTCAGAATCTGTAGGCAGCCATGCATCACTGCTCTACATCGGGTCAGATGCCGAGCATAGTTCTCATGAGGGCTCGTTTGTTATAATTCACCAATGCAGCCTGCAGAACGGAGCTTTAACTGCAAGTTTATGTAAGTCCGGCCGCTGGGGACTTGGACCTCACATTCTTCTGGATCACTCTTGTTGGGAGAACAAACTCCCTCTGTGGGAGATAAAGCAGTCAGCCAAGTCAAACTGGTCCCAGGGTTGGACTGAGCACCAGCACCACAGCCCGCCCCAAACCACCCACTGTGAGACTGCCGAAAGAATAGAATAGAATAGAAGAGAAGTAGGATGTGTTATGATGAGCCACACAGTCATACCATTACATGTATTTTACTTATGAACATATATTTACTTGTTTGTTTCATCCAACGTAAAGTATGGAAATGGCCGACTTTACTTTACTAGGTCATTTGTCTTTTTGCAGTATTCAAGTTTTAAAATTAAGTACATTCAATCTAAAAAAAGTATATAAATGTATTTTTCAACAATGTTGATCCACTTTTTTCAGGCTCATAGAAACAGGGATGGGAGAAACAGTTTAGATTTAAGTTAATTAATACCTTTTCAACATTTAAAGACAATACCTACATCAGGCTAATATTTACAACCTGAGACACACAGTTGTTCTACATCAATTTTCTGTCACTCAGGTCTGACTTGTCCGTACACATATTGTTGGAAACGCACCCACAAAAGCACCATAAGTCCAAAGTTCAAATGGTTTTCAAGGCGTCTGAGGCCTAAAAAAGCAGAAATCTGGATCCGGAGTTGTATCAACTCACCATGTGATGCTTCCTGTAGATTTATTCTTAAAACTCGCTTTTTTTATAAAGATTGTGTAAACCCGGCAGGAGTGTATAGGCGTGTTTGCGTGTGTCCTATTCAGTCATGTCAACAAAGCAATCATTCATGTAGAGGAGAGTATACACTCAGAGGATTTAGCTCTACCGGCAGGTGATGATGGAAAAGCCTTTCAGAGAACGAGTGAGGGATGGAAATCTGGAGTGGGAGGGACAGTTGGATGTAAAAGAAGGACTGGAGCGCAGGAATCAATAATTCCCTTTTGCAGATTTCACTTTACACATGAAAAAAAAGCTTTGTCGTACAGTATATATCCGCTTCATTGTTACTAGGTCTGGGCAATGAGCCACAGTGGAACAGTCCCATTAGTCCAAGAGAGAAGGACCTTCTTAATTGCCTTTTTTCTTTTCCTCCTTTGTCCTCCCCCCATCTTTCTCTCCCATCAACCCCCCCCCTTTCTGTTGGCTGAGAGGACAGGTACAGGAAACACTCATTCATTAACAACCTGGAGCTTGTTAGCTGCAGTGAAGCACTCTCCACAAAATGTGTAGTTCCACCTCTGAGGGCAACTTGGAGTGTTTGTGAGAGGGGCTAGAGGTGAGGGGTGCTAAAGGGTAAGGCAGGGCCAGAGGAGGGGTGGGGGGGGGGGTTGACCCAGGGTCCTCCAGCAGAAGAGGGGAGTGCTGGTGAAAGAGACCTTAACAACATTAGAACTCAATGAACCATGTGAACCCACAAACGTCCATGGGGTGGTCGCGAATATTTCACCTTTCTGCGCTTTTTTGACACACTGCTTTCCATCAGTGAGTTGGACAAACATCTAAATATGAAGAGGTTGCGTGTCAATCTTCCCAGATGATGTGAATGTGTGAAATCTATTTCAGCAAACCTTTTAAATAACCTTTATGCAGTCAGAGATCGTTAAATGAACAGGAAGCTGCACCTTTGCTCAGTGTGCTCATCGAGCAACACACCAACAGTGTCAAGCCCAGTTAGAAAAACTCAACCCGTGACAGACAACATCCTGCCACCCGGCTTTCCAAACACACCCTATCATTTGTACGATGTCAGTCTGTTTCTTTGCATTGGTTGGACAGCATTCAGCAGAACAGTACGCCTTTTTTGGCTTTAAAAGATAATGACATGCCTACTGCCGGCCTCAAACCGCTGAACCAGGGTCAGCGAGTTCCTCTGCGTTTGTGAGGTTCAGGTCGAGAGCGCGGCTCGGGAAAACTGAACCCCTGTTTTTGGTTTAGAGTGGTTTAGGAAGGCTGCGGATATTAGCAATACATAAAAGGTCACCTACATTACAGCAAGACTTAATTGTGATTTGATCAAAGGGCTGCCAGCCCGTTGGTGGGTCAAAAAAAACCTTCTCTCACAACCCTCGAGCATATGAGAATAAATCACCGCCACCCATGCAGTTGACAAGGCACGTTCTCTTTCTCCCCATCAGTGCAGCCAGCTCAAGGCCACATGCCCTTTTTCATTACTCCGAACAGGCCAGCTGTATTGTAACTACAACCAATTTCCTTGCAGTCTATAAAGCTGTCAATCAAAATCATAAGGAACAGGGAGTAGAGGTGGGGGGTGCATGGGCGGAGCCGGGTGGGCTGTTGGGGAGGGCTCCAGACCAGATGTCAGAGTTTTACACTGCAGGACACCATGGAGGGAGGGGAGGTCATGTTTACCTGTAGCTATGGTTAATTGGGAATACCAGACAGATTTTCACCTGCATAAGGGGATTTTTCTGTAGTGACTCTCACTAGAACAGCTTTACACAAGAAATGTAAGGGAGGGTTTGATATTTTGGGAAAGAAAGCATATTTGCTTGGATGTTAGTAAATTTGAAGAGACTGCTGCAAACCCCAAAAATTCCAACTATTCCTTCGACCACAAAACTCTTTGGAAAAAGACAAAAAAACAAATTCAACTCATTGTCAGACCAAAGAAATCGTTTTAAGAATCCATTTATTAAAGTTATGAACAAAGAGACAAATAAGTTATAATATTTTTATTTGTTAGAATTCTATCAGTGTTTGAACATTAATATTTAGAGAGCTAGTACAATTTTCTACTTTCATGGCTAAGCCTTTGACAAAGCCATGGAAACAGCTGTCTCTCTCCAAGGATCGGAACATAATACTGAAGGGGAGGTGTAGATGTTGTCTCACAAGACGGTTAGCAGTGAAAGTGTGCTCCTTAAGGTTTTTTTTTCTGTTATGGTATATCATTACATATAAACTCTTTAAAAATATACTTCTGTCAAATACCTTGACAACTACTATGTACACTACAAAAATAAATTTTCATATAAATAAATTATATGGCATACATTTATCTTTGTAACTGAAAACAGCATACATCCACGCCAACCAAGACCAAAATGGCAGTCTGGAAGAACCACTGATTTTTTTTCCTTTTAAAATCCTCTAAGAGCTATGATGAGACCTGTAGTGTAAAATGTTATATACTCTTTTTTCCTATTTAACATTAGTAAGCACTTTATACAGATCAAACTCCATTAATGTAAAAACATTAAACTGTAATAGTTTTTTTCAATAGACATAAAAATCCCTGCATTTGTTATCCACTGGCATCATGACAAAAACCAAAGAAAATAAAACAAATATTTTATATTACAAAAATATAAATATCGCAATTGAACGTTAAACAGAAACAAACAAAAAAACGCTTCAAAATGAATAAAATAGTTGCCAGCTATCAAGTCTCTCCGCTACTGCCAATGTGACATTGGGAGAAAAAAAACAAACACAAAAAAACAAACAGAACAACCTATTTCATGCAAGCAGCTGAAGAAATGTGTTGGGGAGAAAAACTGCTGGACTGGAAGACTTCTGGGAAGAGCTTTACGTGTCCAACAGTAAAGGCGGAGGCAATCCGGTGTGTGTGGGAGGGGGCGGGGGGGACTGGCGGGGTCAGAGGGGGCCGGGTCTGTAACCGGAGGGGTTACCGATATGCATGCTGACAAAGACACATGTAAACTGGCCATTGCTGGTAAGGAGGGGGGCTGGCAGTCTGAACTCTGACCCCTGAGGCTCTGGGTTGTGCATTTTGGGAGCGAAGTCTAATTAGTGCCTCGGCACATTTTTATTAGCTGTGGTCAGTGTGGACGGCTGATGCCGAATTAGGGCCAGTTGTCTTCATGGTGTCTAAAGGAGAGCCAAGATAGAGTGAGAGGATGCACCAGCACACACACACACACACACACGTCTATACACATAGACTGTACATTGAGACACATAGAGCACATCGTCAGGCCATATAGGTCTTATCCCTTAGCAGGCTGCCTGGGCTAGCTTATAGATTGGACAGAAATAAAGAGCTACTTGAGGTGAGATATTCCTGCAGATGAAGTTTAACTTTGCAGTCAAGTGCCATGTTGAATGAAGTTTTAGCTTATCCACGAGACAGAGTTAGTGCCCCGTGTTGACCCTGTTCCAGAATCAGTCATGTCAACGTCCCTGTCATGACAGCGTGATTTTTTTTGAGGTGAGTTTACTGCTTGTGTGTCAGTACATGAGACAGAACCTGGGTTGAGCCTGCTGGGGTTAAACAATACATAACCGCTTACAGTAAAATGCGACCAGAGGGCAGCCTAACAGACTGTGACACAAAGCTGAGCGCTGAAACAGGTTCCAATGCAGAGGTGATAACTAATAGAACAAAACAAAAACAGCTTTTAAAATTTCTTCATATCTGCTCGTCTTAAATAGCACGCATAGCGTGTCAAGTTAAACAGTAATTGTTTCATAACTACCACAGGTTTGTGATAAAAAAATGAATAGTTTAACATGCGTATCTTTATACAATAATGAACACACACAAGTACGCGCTCGCACACACACACACACACACACATATATATATATATATATATATATATATATATATATATGTACAGTATATACACAATAGGCCTGTTGGATCACTCACTAATCACTAACAATTTCTCTCAATGTTAAATGAGTGTAAATGTTAGTCTGTTCTGTGTATCCGACAGCTTCTCATCATACAGCCCCACACTTCACTACACACGCACATACATTCAAACCAACATATACAAAAACCGATCACTTATTTTGTTTAAAGAGACATTTGCATAGAATTAAAAATGTAAATTGTTTCAAAAAAAATATTTCGAGCAGCAACAGTGAATGCTGACAGGTATTTTTGTCTAGATGAAGCTTCCTAATGGCACAGATCCACAGATGAGTGAGCAGTTATCAGAGATGTACCTCTATCTCACATTTGCATGCACACATTAACTCAAACACGCACACACACACACACACACACACACCATAAAAAATGGCGGCCCCAGTCTGTTATGAGGAGTTGTAACGCTCCTAAAATCATAGCTACTTTTTGCCCATATTTACATATTTATACATCTTTTAAATATAGATAGAAATATCTAAGCCACTAGTCCACTGGGTTACAGTAAGAATGAGCACCACGACGGCAACAATGGCCAGTTTCTCGCTGCCGAGGATCGAGCTGAGCAGGGCTACGCTGGACTGAGCCAGGCCAGGTAAGCGGGCTTAGTGATACTGAGGAGTCCATCTTTGGCCGTTGTACTTCCGTTCTCCACAACTGGTAAAAAGAAAAAGAAGAAAAGGAGAGCGTGTAGTGAGTTCTTTCGGATGAAACATATTTTTCTCAAAAAGGCGTCTGTACTATGTACCAACTGAAGCAGTGTGACGCTCACCTCAGCTCGCCCGTCTGCCACTGTTGCTGTCCGCTGCCTCAAACTCCCAGTCTTGAAGCTCCATGGCCTCCACGTTGACTCCTCTGGCCCCCGCGTGGGTGTCCAAGGGCACGTGTGGGTCCGGGAAGGCAGGCTCGGGGCCCTCCTCCGTCCCCGATGGGCAGTAACTGTCTGTTGCAGAGAATCCCGGGTAAGAAGGAGCGGGGGGCCCCTGGTTGGACAACGGGGCCGGGTGGACAGCGACGGTGACGGAGGCCGACGCCGTTACCGTGGTGATAGGTTGGCAATAGGGGGCGGGGTTGGGGTGGTGGTGCGGCAGGTGATGGTGATTCGGCTGCGAGCTGTGGGAAGAGCGGGCTCTACGGCCTGCCGAGCGTTCTCTGTGGGCGTGTGAGCCGCGATGGCCCCCAGCCTCAGTAGCCGTCTCAAAAGCGTCCGTGCGCGGGCGGGCTGGGGGCGGGGCCTGCCAATGCAGCTGGCTCTTGGGGTCCCTGCTGCTGTTACGGTGAGTGGTCCTGGGCTGGGCCCCAGAATCACAACCCCGAGAGGACTGTGGAGCAAGACGATCATTTGTTTAGATATAGCGTGACAAACAAGAACACCTATAAATAGATATTCATACACGCAACACAAGGCGGGAAATCTTCTTACCGAAGACAAAGTATAGGTAGAAGGCTCAGGCTGTCTGGCTGAGCGCCTATGCCCGGACCCTGCTCTCCTTTCCTCTTCTGTCCGGACCCCCCGGCCCCTGCTGCTCTGGAGGTGGTACTGTTGCTCCTCCGTCCGAGGCTGTGCCCTGTGTGAGGGCAGGTTGTAGTTCTGCATCTCCTGGCTGATGCCGGACACCGTGGTGTTGGAGCTGTACTCCGAGTCCGACAAGTCCGAGGCAGCACCGGAGGTGGTGGTGGTGGCCGCGGTGTTGTGGTGAGGGCGGACTGAGAAGTGGACCACGTGAGGGGGGGCCTCCGGGGATGGAGTTTGTAACCGGCTGCCACCATCAACTGGAGACACCTGGGACGTGAAAGGAGAGGTGAAGATGAAGCTTTATGTAGATGCAACACTTGTAAATGAAGAGAGATCCCACACTATTTCTAGTAAACTTTGTTCCATCTTACAAATGGTTGTATTTTGGGGATCGTACCTCTGGATAGGGCCCAAAGTATGACAGTAATACTGGAAGAAGGACCAGTCCATTCAGTACTCCGAGAACAGTTAGAATGGCCAACACTGCGAAGAAATACCTGCAACACACCAAAGGCACACACTGAAGTAGCTGATGGAATGAACGTGAATCTCCCAAATAGGTCAGCAAAAAACACACTACATGCACAACACAATGAATTCCTCTAGCTTCCTAAAAGATATACAAGGTATTTACTATTTACATGGGAAATTTAATGACAGGCACAAAAGAGGAAAAGCAGAGTTGGCCAGGCCAACACACACAGACGTGGAGGGAAACATCCGGCTGGAAAGAAAGAAAATACTTGTGCAAACCACAGAGGTTCAGACGTGGGGAGACATGTGCAAGATCAACCATTACGCACACCCAAAGTAATACTTCCACAAAGATGAGATGTGCGTGTCTGTGTGTGGGTACACAAACACACACACACACAAATTCATATATATTTATATACCCCCCGTGGACATGCAGGCATACACTATGGTTTTGAGGAGCAAAACAGAAATCTACCTTGTGTGTTTCTACATCCTGCCAAAGAGGGTTAGTCTTTAAGAAGCCGCAGAGAGAGAAGAAAAGGAGTAGCATAATTAGCCAGAGCTGGTTAATTCAAAGGCCCGGGAAGAAAGGGAACAAAAAGTATTGGTGGGAGGGGGATAATGGGGGTGAGGGTACTCTCTCTTTGGTGTGTGGTGTATAAGCAAACATGGAGAAAACAAAGCAGTGAGGAATGTGAAGGGAGGGAGGGGGACAGGACAGGGGCCTCTCTCTCTCTCTCTCTCTCTCTCTTCTTCGCCTCTAAAAAAAGATAGAGAGGGAGAAGCACACAAATGAAGTGAAGGGTATAGAATTTAAACAATTCAGTCAAGGAAGAAGAGAAGGGGACCCTCAGAGCGCCTCCCCTCCCTGGTCTCTTTCTTTCTCTCACTTGTTGATTCCTCCCTCTCTCCCCTCTCCTCTCGGCCTCGCCTCCGTCTCCCTTCTTTCCAGCTAAGCCCCTGTGAAATTCCCGGCCACTCCACAATCCCCTCCGTCTAATTAAATCTCCAATGTATCAGGTAAACTCCCCGAATCTCCCCTCTGAATCCCGCCGGCCACCTTTACTCTCTCCAATTGAGCTCTCTTCATTAGGGAGGGCTTTCCTTCGCACTTGGTTGTCCAGTGGAAGCTCTCAGGTAATCAGGGACACGCTGTTGAACCCTGAACACTTTACTCTCAACTATGCGGTGTGTGTGTGTGTGTGTGTGTGTGTGGGTATGTGTGTGTTAGGGTTTAAATGAGCTAGTTGAGGTGTAGATGCGCTGGTATGCGATGCAGCTGGGCCTCAAACTAAACGCACATTCGTAATCTGTGTGGGTGTTTATATCAATGACTGTGTGTGTGTGTGTGTGTGTGTGTGTGTTGGAAGGCAGGCTTTGCAAAGAGGAGCCTCAAGTGAGGAGAGCTGCCTCTTGTCCTCACAGCATGGGTGGCCTCACCTGCACAATACGGTGACACGGAGTCTGACTTTGCAACCGGATGGGAACTTAATAAAATGCTAAATGCCTTTACTGGTATGGACACACAATGAATTGGGCCATGTGATTTTTATAGATTCAGTTAAAAAAGAAAGGACTTTGCCACTAAAATGCAGTATTATATAAAATTGATAAGATCTAGCCTGCTGTGTTTTACATGAGGGTTGATGTTTTTTTTCATTCGGTCATTTCAGGATAATTAGATTGTGTGAGCATACACAATAATAACCCATGTCTCGTTGTTTGCTACTTAAAGTTAATAGTATACATCCAATGCATATGCAATCATGCAAAGAAAAGGGCAAACATTTTCGGAACATTTCCGATTTAGCTTTTTAGGCATTTTTAAAAATGTTTAAAGCGTTTCCCCACTGCGGTGGACTCCCTGAGTCCATTTTCCGCCATTGACAGTAAGGTCTCCAATGTCAGTGAATTTGTGCCCAAAGTTCACGTTCAACAACATTTGTCAGCGATTGAGCGCCGACAGGAAGTACCCATAACTTGACCTTTGACTTGGTCTCTGGCAAAGCTCTTCCCACACTATACACTATTGAAAGGCCACCCAACCATCTGTCATCTACTTTATTAGATTATCAGAACCGTTCCCCTAAGTGGAACTGAAATAAGTGTGTCATCGCCCCGGTTAGTATGTCCATACACACCAGGAAGGGTGAACGCCACGTTACCTTTGGATACGCACAGACATCTCCACATGCACGCGTGCAGCCCACATACCAGGCTGTTTGGAGTGAAAACATTCACAGGGCTGACGGGGAAAGCCAGGGAAACATTTCTTTCAGCGCAAGCAGAAAAACACGAGCCAGGCCTGTTGTTATTGAACCGTCCCGGGCCGCTGCTTTGTTTGCTCAGACAACAGCACAGCCTTTAAATGGAGGCCCGGGACTGAGCCAGAAACCAGAGCACACCACTGGAGGTGAGGAGAGAAGGCCCATACGCCTCCCTGTTTTTCGTGCGATTGTTTGTGTGCGTTTCTCCAAGTGTGTAGCTGCGTGTGCTTTCACGGGCAGGCACGCCACCATTGACCCCCGTGATTACAAGGTCAGGGAGCAGGTTGGTATGTGTGCGTCGGCGTGTAGGTCTGTGCACGTGACAAGAGTTTGCCTGCTCAACGATCACATGGACGCCAGCGCTCCCTTTTCTTAAAGGAGCGGGTCCCCCGAATTATACAGCCACTTCAGCTACTATTCAGTTCAGCCCACAGGAAACCTCTCATTATACTCCGGGCTTGAGAATACAGAGCGTCATTAATTTTCCTCCCTTGTGGGGTGGGTCGTCGCTACCTTTCAGTCTGATGCTTGCAAGAGCACCCACACACAAAAGAGCCCCCACGGTGTGTCATTTCAACTTCTCCTGTCTTTCCACAACTGCCCTCTCGCCCCTCACCCCGTAACTCCTTCCCATGCTTGTAAATGTCTAGCAGGGGCCGTTAAACTAGCTGGAGGAGATTACAAAGGCCAGAAAACCTTCCTGCTACCTCTCTCTCTCTCTTTTACTTCCTTTCCCTCTGCTTCCCCATCTATTCGATCCTAACCCCCCCTCCTCTTCCTTCTCTTGACCTTGAACTCCTTCCCCTGGTTTCCCTTAAAATGTCAGGCATGAGAAACGTTAAGGGGAGAGGAGGAGGATGAAAGAAAAAACACAAGGGGAGAGGAGGGTGGGGAAAGATAAAGGCAGTGTTTATGTCGTTTCTTAAAAAGCATTTCCCAGAAATCTGAAAAAAAACCTGGACGCATGGTATGTCGCTGGTAGCAGTAAACGGGATGAGGTTTACAGAAAGGGAATATGAAAGGAGGATGCGGGTGGAAGACGAGAAAGAAACCAACGGTGATAGAAAGCACAGAGCCTTCGTGCATCGCCGGTGGCTCAGGTTCCTGTGTCACATACGGGTTCAGGCATGGTCTCAACAGTCTACTAACGCCACGCAGGCAACGTACGATGACATTTGCACATGCTCATAGGTTCGCCCGAATGACCGTAGCAGCTCCTCGTCGGGTTTGCTATTTGAACTCACCTGACAATAAAGTCGAACTCAGAGCCAGCGAGCATCAGGACACCCAACAGGGTGGAGAAGGCTCCATCGAGCACAGGAGCAAACATGTGCTCCAATGCCAGCACGGCTCGCTTGTGACGATCCCCTATGGCTGTCAGGAACGCCTGCATGCAGACGGAATCTTTAGGTCACGTCGTCAAGGGATTAACAAAAATAAAGGGAATCAGGGAAAACAATATTATACAATATATTTCTTAAAAAAACCAACCAGAGCCACGTGGACGGTGAACTCTACTCCGATGCCCACAGAGGCGATGAGAATGACCACAGGAACAGCACTCAGCTTGATTCCCATCAGCCCCATGAAGCCAAACAGCTCCACAGTCATAAGAGAAAGAACCAACACCTGAGGGGGAAAATGATGAGCTTCTATTAGACCACAAGGGGATTTTATACATTTAATCAAACACAGGACAAGACAGATAAAGGTTAAAAACAGACACCATTCAGTTTGGAGCATTTCTTTGCGTAAGAAGTACACATATTTCTTACAATAAATGGATCTGTGTTAACTAATCTATGGAGCATGTCATGATCCTGAACAGCTCTACAAATGTGGAGGAAATTCAAACAATTTGAAATTGAAAACTGGTATTAAAAGCGGTCTGAGCATGCTCATCAATTTATTATCAAAATTAAAATTTCCCAAGTGAAAGACCTGAAAAGCACATGAAAAAGGTGTTAAGAAACTATACGTGTGGGGAAAATATGTATGCGTGTGTGTGTGTGTGTGTGCGTGCGTGTGCGTGTGCGTGTGCGTGCGCGTGCGCGTGCGCGTGCGTGTGTGTGTGTGCGTGTGAGGAGGCTTCAGTGAAAAGCGGGACAGGAGCTGGGAGTAAATGCCATTATCAGCTGACAGGCGTCAGGTTACATGGGGCCCAAGTCCTTTGAAGACGGCTGAGGTGGGCAGAGGAGGGAGCCGTGTGTATGTGTGAGAGTACACGTACAGTGAGCGATCCCGCAGTGTGTGTGTGTGTGTGTGTGTGTGTGCAGCAACGGGGGAACAAAACAAGATCACAAGTGACCACTCTAGATATGGTTGATTCCTAAGTGTGAACAGCAATCAGTATCAGATAGTATGAACATCTGTGTGTATATATATATATATATATATATATATATATATATGTGTAAACAGGCCTGTCACTATTTAAGATGAATTTCTGTGCAAATAGCTAAGAGGGTTTGAAGTGTCTGGTCCTGGACAGAGAAAACGGTCAAACTTGACACTGATCCATAACTTGTCTTTTGATCTTGCTCGTAAAAAGCCTGAAGGATGAACGTGAGGTCCCCTCCTCCCCTGTTTAAGGGCTCGGGTGGCCTGGCCCCGGCTTGTCATAAAATACAACCCACCAGAGAAAATGACCAGAGGGCTTTGTGCATTCGTCGTACCTGCCTGTGTACGTGTTCATACTGCATGTGCACAAGTAAATACATGTCTGCGTGTGTGCTCAAAGTGTGCGTGTGTCCGTGAGCCAGTATGTGAAAGCGAGTTTGCGGGCAACCTTGGAAACTCCTCAAGTGAGAGGAGGGGGAGCGTAGGAGTGCGGAGGATGGAAATAAAATCTACGTTTTTATAGGTTTAGAGTGGGGAGCAAGTTGTCTGAGCAACTTTGTGTCCTCTCCCCATATATTTCAACGTCAGTGTTTGGGAGTGTTGGACTAGACTAAACAGACGGGCCCTAACAAAACAGCACAAGATAAACACTGGTGAGTGAGGCTACAATAACACACAGCAGCCCCTTCTCCTTTTTGACTCCGTCCCCTCTTAGCCGCCTTCTGAACCGCGCGTTAAAAAGAAAAATTGAATTAAAAAGCTGGCAAAGAGGAAAAGCCAAGCGATGCGCTTATCTAACGTGGGTAACAAAGAGTGAGCAGGTACAAGTGGTTCTCCGGCATTATCAACCATTTCTGCGTGTCTGTTTGTTCCTTCCAGCACTCACTATGATGCCGGCGGTCCACGGGTTGAGCAGGAAAAGGGCGCAGACCAGAAAGGTGCAGGCGAGCACGACGCTGATGGACAGCAGGAGCCAGTGGCGCAGGCTGACGTACTGCTCCCAGAACAGGAAAGGGTAGCCGTTGGGGTAGGAGGGCAGGCCTTGTCGGCTGTAGTTGCTGCAGATGGCGCGCACGCTCTCGATGGCCTCCACAAACTGAGGCGTTTCCCGGAGCCCGTTGAGGTAGAAGGGGAACTGTGCGTATTCGATGGGCTCAGCAGCCGGGACTGGATGGGGGGGGGGCAAAATGATTGGCAGGTTAATTGGTAAGAAGGAAAGCTACACAGCCTTTCATGGTGACAACATTTTTAATTTAGAAGAAATTGATTGATTATTACGGAACAACAGTCACATTTACAGATGACAGTTTGTCTAGTCTAAGTAACTATCATTAGTTTCGGATCATTTAGTGCATCCGCGGGTATCGTTTTACAAAACCACCAATATAAAGGCTTTCCCTCCCTAATCCAACCTTGTTCCAAGAGCAGCTACATCTGCTGGGTGAGTGTGTGTGTGTGTGGTGTGGGCGGAGCAGACTGAAACAGAGCTCCATTGACTCAAACCCAGCCAGTCTGTGGCCCAGTCTGGCTAATGAGGACCCATCAGTTCCAGACACAGTGGAGTGTCAGAGCTAACTGTGATTCACGGTAATTACAATGTCGAATAACCGCAATTACCACACCCCGAGAATCCCCCGCATAAAGCATAAAGTGGATGCATAAACACGCATACCTGCCTGTCACTCTGCTACGAAGTCCTATTTGGTGCCGGTCCAAACGGTGCGTTCATTCCGCCTTTTGCATGCAGCGTAATTAACAACACATTGCTGTATATGGCAGACTCCACGTCTGCCTTTTTAAAATATTGATTTCTTTTTTTTTTACATGTTTTGGGATTATCTGGCCTTGGTGTGAGTGTCTATATTCCAAAAGTGGCTGCAGGTCGTCAGGGAGGAGCACTTTCTAACATGGTTAGGCCCGTTACAATGTCAGCTATAACTTTCCATCAGGACACCAGTTGGGCTTTTGGCCAACAGAGATCTGCTCCGGGGGGCTCGTGCACAGTCAAACACGTCACGCTGCTTATCCAATCATACCCAGCAAAGGACTTCCTGCTAGTTATCCGATTGTGCTTCCCACCCAAACCAAGTCTGTCTGCGTTATCCAATCATTTTCCTCCCCCGTGGAGCACTTCCTGACTTGCACAAAATCACAAGCTGGAATCAAACAACAACATGACTCTACGTTTTATTAATGTGAGATACAGTCAGTGTGTGTGGCAGGGAAATGAGAAAAGAGTGAGTCGTGTTGTTTGGGGTCACTGAGTTTTAATAATGTGTGTGTGTGTGTGTGTGTGTGTGTGTGTGTGTGTGTGTGTGTGTGTGTGTGTGTGTGTGTGTGTGTGTGTGTGCGTGAAGTGGTAGTGGTAGGGCCCCATGGTAGACAGGATTATAGCATTCACCACAGGCACCATTAGAAGAACCACAGTGAGCTGTGTCTTGGTCCTCAGCCTTGCAACCTGAGCTCACACACTCACACATACACAGCAGCGGTACTGTAAAGTCTACTACCTCACTTAAAGTTAAGAGGCAGACAAGACCAATAACTCAAACCACATGAGGTAAACACTGCTCACACGTAGCAGCCGCCTTATAAACTAAAAAATGTTGCAGTCAAGATCAATGAGCCCCACAAAAAGTTTGCTTGAAATTTTAATAAATGCAATTTGTTCAACTGCACCGTACAACAGGTATGAACTTTATCATTTCAAATTAGCTTTATAGTTGGAGCAAATGCTATTATTGGCATTTCCTTCTTTGGGTCAAAGGGAAACGTTCCTGGTTTGAATCCTAGCATATTTCGCGGACAGGTTGACTTACTGCTGAGGCGTGTCTCGGGCATGGAGTCGGTACGGTCGTGGAGCCACTCGGGAGGATGCGGCCGTACGTTGGCCTGCGAGGCAGCGTATGCCATAGGATCATTGCTGACCCAGGCGGTCAGGTAGATGTAGAAAGCCCCAGGATTGATGATCCCATCTGCATCCACAAGCCTGTGACGAGTCAGCTGCAAAACCCAGAAAGGAGATCAATTAATGACGGTAACATAATTACCAATGTGGACCAAAGGTTTTCTTCTGTTGTGTTGTCCTAAAACATTCCAACACGTACGTGCATCTACATTAAATGAGCTTTTTCAAATTCACAATGGGCAGAACCACATAAAAAATGGAATAATTAGCAAATAGAAAAAGTGAAATTAAGGGAGAAAAATTGTTTTTGGCGGAACCAGCAGTTTTGCATCCGTTATGTAAACACTGGACCCAAAAAGATATTGTAGAAATAATAAATATTTAACCAAAAACATTTTACAGGTGAGTTGACCACAGAAATGCTTACTTATGAACATGCATGAGTGCAAGAGAACGGACTAGCTTTCAAAATAAGAGTCAAATATTAGTGCCCCTCTCTTTCCAACCAAAGAAAAATCAACAAGTCAAACAGTGGTCCCCTTTCTCAGAATTCCCGTACTTCTCATCACGGCTTCCCAGAATGATCATGCCACATTAAAACATGGAAAATGTTGAATCAGCTTCTCCCTTTACATACAGTAGATATTGGCTGGCCAACATCAGGCCCAATGTCCTGACCACTGTGAATACATTTCTGATGGAAGCAATTTTCTGTCAGGAAGCAGCTGCGGAAGACGAATGTTCAACCACGTATTCATCTTAATAATGGGAAATATACCACAAACTGTAATCTGCCATTATAGTTCCTTTACCTGTTGCTCAAAGCTTTACATGAGCCTTGACTGAGGGGCCAAGGTTGACTGGTTGACTGGTGCAGGTGGGTACGATATTGTACACATATACACACACAATACAAGACAATACGGTGATGCCGGCGCTTCTGATCTACAGGTTAAGAATACAATTAACATTGTAGTTCATGTTAATCTCAGTATTGTTCAAAAGTCTCTCTGCAAGCCTGCAGGTAACCTGTAGCCACTATGAATCAGACCAAACACGAGTGTTTTTTTTTTCTGGATGCTGAATTGTTCCCAAGCGGATTCCGTTGGTGTCACTTGGTGTGGAACCAGGGCCGTGTAGCGCAGCACTGCAGCCTCCTGAGAGGTAAAACCATCGCTGCACACCGCTCCGCCACCCCCCTTCTAGGAACTATAAATCCCTCCCTCACTGACAGCTTTGCGGGTGAAGCTGGACTCATGGGGTTAGGTGGATGAAGAGGAGGGGAGTTGGGGTTTGGTGTGTGTGTGGGGGGGGAGGGGGGGAGGGTTGAGTGGGAGATTGAGGAGAGAAAAATTGCTTGAGTTAGCGTAACAATAAAGAAATTGGCTGGAGTGCCTCAGCGCGTCTGTGTGCAGTTAACCTGGTTGTTAACACTGAAGGAAATGCCACCCAGCAAATGGAGTAGAGCTATAAAAATAACACAACATCTGTACAAATGTTGCTCACGCTTGCTTCCCCTGACCCCTGTTGGTACCCAGAATGCCCAGCGCCAGCGACCGACCCTGCCCTGAGAAGAAAAGGGCTCTTTCCTTTCCTATTCCCTCCCCAAGCTTTTTCTTTTTACTGCCTTCTATCGAAACCACGCACAAAACACAACTACAAAATGAGTCCCAGGCAAGGCCATGAGGAATTAATGGTCGCCCAGCACAGAGGGAAATGTTAGCAGCAGCACATCAAACTCAAAACACCTTCTGCACAGATCCATGGAGTGGCATATCAAAATAAAACATCTAGCGTTGCAATTTGCAAGGGTAGGAAAAGATCTGGTCCTCGTTTTAAAACACACACACACACAGAAAAAAATGCTACTACAGACAGAAAAGTAGAACACACACTCAAAAACATACAAATGCACACACAGCGCTGCCTCTAAGAAAGCACGTGTTTCATCTCCGTTCATTGAAAGAGGACACTGCAGTGGAGCACCGAGGGAGGGAAAAGGGAGGGAGGGAGGAATGGAGAGAAAGAGAGAGAGAGTGAGAGAGAGAGAGTGGTAGTGTGAGCAGGAGAGGGGGGGGGGGCTGGATTCCAGAAGATCTGGATTGAATTTAGCAGCGGGATACGCAACAACTGTATGTCTTCAGGCTGTCACAGGAAGCCCAGACATCTCCGCTGGCGGCCCCCACGCCTCACGGCAAATACATTTCCCTCACAGGCACAGGAAGTGATGCCACAGGGCCGCACACCAGGATTAGCCTCTGCTTCCTGCTCCGATTAGTGAAAGCGATAAGAGTAGAAGTACGCGGCCGCAATAGCGCTCAATAGGTAAAATAGACACAGACTCACAAACAACACAAATCACAAACATGACTAAGCGGAGCTATATGTCAAAGATAATTATCTTTGGGGGAAATTATCTCACTGCAATTGGCTGGCGACCAATCCAAGGTGTACCCCGTCTCTCGAAGTTGGTTGGGATAGACTCCAGCCCCCCCCCAGGATAAGCGGTTTGACGATGGATGGATAGATGGAAATTATCTCAGTGTTTTCATAAAGACTTTTTTTATTTTTTATTTCCCCAGCCTCTTATCTTCTGTTTTGTGGCGTTTCCAGCCAAGGAATGCAACTCTGTATCCATGTGTGTTGTTTCATGTAGGTGATAAACTAAAAACAGCGAGCAGTATCCCGCTGAAGCGTCCTCTGGACCATCCAAGGCCTTATCTGCTCCCTAGCTTGACTTCTGCCATTGCCTGATGTCAGAGATCCCTCCACACTGGTGACGGGACAGCTGGATTACATTTTGTCAGAAGATTATGATAATTGCGTGTAATGTAGTCATGAAATCTGGATGCTTTTCTATGCAGAAAAAATGAAACCAGTCCAAGCCTTAGTTAAAAATTAACACAAACTAATGGACCCTTTAAAATAGTACACTCACTTTGTTTAGCTGCATAGAGAAGCCAATTAATCATTTGTCAAAATATGCAACAAATGCAAATATTTTGACATTTCTAATTATCTGTCTTACATTTACAATGCTATCGGGGAGTAACTTCTCGAGTATAAGCTGTGTTTGGAATCACTAACCATCTTAAAATGCTTGACCCTTAGGGAAGACATCTCACTGTGAAGACGCTGCACGCACACCCAGAACTACCGAGTGTGACGAATGGTTTAAATGAAGAGTTAATAGGTTTTACTTGAGGCGAGCTGCAGCCCCAGTGAGAGCTTTACATTTCTGAGCTCGGTGAAGTCATCACAGAGAGAAGATGAAGATAGACAAAGGGAGGAGAAGAAAAAGACGGGATGGAGAGAGAGAGAGAGAGGCAGTCTTTAAACCGGGTGTGGCACTTCTAGCCCCAAACCCACTGGACAAAACATGCAAACATACACACACACACACACACAAAAGGAGAAAGCACTTTTAACACCGACGTCAGATCACAGTCGTTGTAAACCAGTTGAATCCCTTTTACTGGTGGGAACAACTGACACAGGCTTGGATTCTACACACACCAGGTTGAGGTTGAAGGGCTTCTCCCTGCGTCCAGTCTGCACTAACAGCTTGTAGGCCAGAACGCCATCGTCGGAGCCATTCCTGTAGCTGTTGGAGGTGATGCGGCCGGCCTCCCAGTCCTTGTCAAACGCCTGCTGGAGGCCTGCAGGAAACCACAAGAAAACACACTGGTTAGATGTGGATGTTTGGGAAGGTTACATGCCCTGTTATCTTCATTCTTCCTCTGCAGCACACTCATAAAGCAGAGTTCAAAAAGAAAAAAACACAACAATCCAGAACAGCACATGATAATGTGTGCAATACTGCAACCTAACCCTGTAATAAGCCTGATTGATTTAATAAAGTGACTTGGTTCCATTGTAAACCACCAAACAAGACTTCAAAAGCTTAAGAAAACGCAGCTTTTGATTCAAAGTCGCCATTAGGGAATATATCAGTAACATATGTCCCCTGTATACCACTCTCTAATCCATATGTGTATCACTCTCCCCCTCTCGGCTCTCCCCCAAAGCTCATGCTGTGGTCCGTCTGTGGGAGATGTTGTTTTGGGTCTCGTTCCGTGGCCTGTCTGGCTCCAATTTGTCCCACCATCGCAGAGAGCAATATCAGACACAGTTCTCCCTCTTCCTCTCCCACCCGAACACTCTCTGTGTGTTCCCAGCCGGCTCACACACACACACACACACACACGCACACAGACTCAGACAATGTGGTGTATCGTTACAGGCAAGTCAGCGCTTCCCCATTGAAAATGAGGCCATTCACAGATTCGGGTCGACGTGCAGAAGATGATATTCTTGTCCAGTGGCACTTTACAATTCTTAGACTTCAAGGTCCACGCTGGTGTAAGCGTCTGTCTTCCGCCAAAAAGTTCATATTTCTGATGAATGGATTGTAATGAAAAAAAGAACTTATCCAACTGAAATCAGTTTGCGGCGAGGTCGTCTTTACTGCCATTCGATTCTCACATCCTGTATATTGCCAGAGGCCAAGTATAAAAATATGACCTCAGGCTTCGTCCCGGTCCGTCAACCCCACTTGTGGACGACACGTGATTTTAATCAAGCTACTGTCAGCGTGCTTTTTGAAATCCTTCATACTTCTTAACTCATTCCCAACATCTTGTTTCCTGCAGATTCATCTCAAAACACAGAAGAAAACTATGATCTAAAGACCTTTTCAGAGGAAAGTCAATTATTCCCATGCCTGAACTAACTTGAATAGGATGTTAAACGAGGCAGTAATAACACAATTATCTATGACATCAGTATTTGGGTGAAATATAACAACAAATCTCACTGCTACGTGCGACCCACGGTTCTTTCTTCGATAAATCCCATTTCGGTCTGGTTTGGATGGTAATTATCAAGCTTAACTTTACCTTGCAGCCATTCCCTGAAGTAGTGAAGCCACATACGGGGCAGCTGCCCGTTGTCCTCCTTCAGCACGTAGCGGATGGTGTGGAACCTCTGGTGGAGCTGGTGCAGCAGAGGCTGTTTCTGGGCGTAATCGGCCCGTTGTGTCACCACGTACATGTTGTAGAAGGAGAAGAACTTGAACTGGGCCCCGATGAAGTCGTACTCGCTGGTCTCTCTGGGCACAATGTCCGTCAACTCCAGGCCATCCCTCACCTGGGTGGTCCCGTAGAGGCTGACGACCAGCAGGCAGAAGAACAGCACAATCACCACCACCTGGAAAGAAGATTCAGCTACTGCTTAAACCTTATTGTTTATTCTGAATGAGTGAAGAGCAAAGTTGTGGATACTTAACATACTGCAAAGCAATGTTAGTAGCAATACATCCCAAGAGCTCACAAAAAAGAGTATTTTATTTATTTTAAATAGCACGGTGGTTACTATTAATAAACAACAGTCGCCTGTGACATGGCAGGAAACACCAGGCAGTCAGATAGTTGTAGACATCTTTAATAACCCGGAGGTAAAATGACAATCCAAGGTCCGTGTTGTAAACTTCCATGTCAAATTTGAACTGTGTGCACGAAGTTTTGTTGCAGCAGATTAATAGTGACGGCAAAAAAAAAAAGATAAAAATCAGAGCATTATTTTACTGGAAGTACTGGATTAAGGCATCAGAGGAGTGCGTGAAGCAATTTGGCAGAAATGGTGAAACATCTGACAGTGTGTTGAAAAGACCAAGACTTCTCTAATAAGTACAGGCCACCCGATGATTTCAGCTCTGGAAGGCTTCCATTTGACCGGCCACCCACTAGATTGAGGTCAGACTGTGTGTGTGTGTTCGTGACTCAGATATGACCACAAACTCCAGACCAGATTTCCTCCTTCTATTCGCTCTAGTGACTCATTTTCCCTTTCAGATGATCACCACGGCAAGTCAGCGCAAACACAGTCTCACCTCACACAGACGCCCCCCCCCCCTCTTTCTTCCCTTGTTTTTCTACAGAAACAACACACCGAGATGCTGAACTCACCTTGGTGGTGGGCTGCAGAAGGAACGGAGCGTAGTGCCTCTCCGCAAAAGAGGACAGGGTCCAGCGGGAACAGGGAGGGTCGAGGCACCGCAGGCCCATGGAGCCCTCTCCGTGCTGGGACAGCAGGTCCCGGGTGGAGCTGTTGTTCTCGGGGCTCTGGCCCGTCGATGAGGCAGGGTCACCCTGACGGGGCGAGCTGGCGCTCAAGGTCGGGGCAGCAGCAGGAGGAGCAGGGTGATGATGGGAGAAGTTGGCAGAACCTCGAGATCCCCCGTTACCTCTGCTGCCGTTGCCGCTGCCGTTGTTGTTGTTATTGTTGTTATTGCCGGTGCTGCCGCTGTAATAGTCGTTGCTGGGGTTACTCCTCGTCGGAGCTGTGTTCATGGGCTGCACGGAGATCTGGGACCTTGGCTCAGCCGTGGTGTAGAAGGCCTGAGTCCGGGGGTCATACTCCGTCCTGAGCTGCACCGTGGACTGCATGGTGATTTGGGTCTGCTGGGCGAAGCCGTGGCTGCTGTAGGAGGGTGGGGGGCTGCTGTAGCTCGGGGGAGGCGTGCAATATGAGGGTGGAGGGGTACAATAGGATGGAGGAGGGCTGTAGCGACTCCCTTCCGCCCCATCCAGGTACGCATGGGGCTCGATCTGGATCACACGATTGGCACATGGGCTGAAGAGATAACGGCAGTGGATAAATGTCAGATTATGTACCGCTGTAAAAAATATATATGTGAATTGAAACTTTCATAGTTAGTTATGTAATTTATTGACAACAGTACGCACAGAAAATGTATTAATTTCTAATTAACTGCAGTGAATCTAGCGGAGATCCAACAAGGGGACTTAATAGTGCGTCTGCAGATCCATATGATCTCTGTACCAACAAGCCCATGCTGTTCAGTTTAATGAAGTAATACAGTAATAACAGACAGATAAATCCAGTAAAACGACCAAGCAGCCAGACAGAGAACAGACAGCTTAAGCAGTAATTATGCTGTGATTAAGGAACTCAGATTCTATGGATATTATTATTCATGGTAAGGTCACAGATCAGAGGAAATCATAAAAGGACGAAAAAACGCGAGTGCAATTAACCATCATCAAACATGAAAGAACATCTGTGCAGATGTCTGTAAGCGTGTGCACACACCTGTAGAAGCAGCAGAAAATGTCGAACCGCCTGTCTTCGCGTCGGTAGAGGTCCATGCTGAGGATGGCGGGGAAGATGAGCAGCACCATGGCAAAGTTGAACACCACTACCACTGCGGCCTGAGAGACACAGAGCAAACTTTAATTTGTGAACAGCACTTTTATCAAAAACATGGATGAGTAGTTTGTAAGTGACAATGGAGACACGGAGTAAAAAGGTTGTGGTGGGCTGAAGTTTTGAATCAACTGTGGCTTCAAAAGAGGTGGCTACAAAAGATTTAAATCCACTGAAAAGGAAGAATGAACTAGAATTTCAGTAATAAACTAAGAAAGTATTTCTCAATCACATTCATGCACAAGTTGCAAAATGATAATTGTTAATTGTTATGATGTCGTCTGGCCTAAAATACCTATTTCCTCCAATCACAAACACCGGGAAGCCTTAAATACATCTTGAAATAACTCAATCGTAATAAGCTGCCGTCAGAGCGAAAAAAAAAATAGCCTTTCAACACTATTTCTCTTCCTTGCAATACAAAAACGCAGAGTGCGCAGAGCAAAAAACGAGCCTTGTAATAGAAGCCAGTGCAGTGTTGTGGTTAAGTATTTGAAGGTGGTGCACTGGTGCAGAGGGTTGGGGTTAGGTTGGGGCCCTGCCCAGAAAACAATCTGGATCTTGCATGGTTGCCAGACCACTACTTGCACGCACACACACACACACACACACACACACACACACACACAATCCCGTGTGTGTGTGCACCGGACCACCCAAGGAGCCGGAGGCCCGCGGGGCCCGAGGTGATGAGCAGGCGCTGCGGCTGTATAGACAACACTCACCTCTTACACACTCACACAAAAAAATGCACGCACACACACACATTTACTACCATCTTAAAAAACTGTGAAGCCTCCTACTTAAACCACACCTTAACACCAACTAGACACACACACACACACACACACACATCCTTACCCTCCCTCATTCCTCAGCACGCAACTCAGTCAACAAGAGAGTGAAATAATGTGAGAGAACGATGCTTCTGTAAGTACAACAGTGAATTCTCAACTGGCCAGACAGATGCAGTGTGATAGTGGCCGCTAGCTGACCTGGGAGTGGGGAGATGTATCATCACATCTGTTCTTTCAGCGCACAAACGTGTGCGTTTTTTTGTGTCGTTATCTTGTTCATACTGATGCAAGGAAGCGGATGAGAGACATACAGGAGAGGAGAGAGAGAGAGAGAAGAATCCGTGGAGGAGTCGACCACAGGAAGCGCTTGATGCTGATAAAGAGACTCACGCGCACATACTAACACGCATCTCTATGAGGCAGAGAGATGACTACCACTGATTGCGGGTTGTGAGGTGTATGTGTGTGTGTGTTTAATAATAAAAGATGGGTATCGGCATGATTGTCTGCCTCACTTCAAGCCAGCGCTCCAACAGTCGCAAAACCACAAGTGAAAAGTATGCACGCTATGTGCATCTGTGTGTGTGCTTGTCTCCCTGTGTGCGCATCGGTGTGCAGAAAAACAAGGCTGCATGGATTAGACCCAAGGGGTAAATGGATCACGTTTGACAGGCTCGCGGTACTAAAGCCATCTATCCACACGTGCTAATATTGTACTCACTGTGGCGACGTCTTGCCGCACTCTGTGTGTCTCTATGTGTGTGTGTGTGAGAGAGACAGAGAGAGAGACAGTAAGTAGGACAGGCTACTTAGGGCAAAACTGCAAAAAAAAGGTGCTGAAATTGTCCGATGAATGCTTTTGATGTATAACTTTGTTTGACTGATAAGTTTCTTAAAGATTTTCGTTTTCAATTTAGCTACAAGAATCCTTCAAACTTTGCAAGCTTCTAATGTTTCCACCAGAAGGTAATTAACCAATCGGACTTAAAGACAACAGAAGCAACAAAATATACAATGTTCTACAGCTTGTCTTGAGTAAATCCTCCCAACGTGCTGAGCCGAGAGGCAGAAAAAAAATCTGATATGAAAGAAGGCAAAGTGTTGAGAAAAGCCTTGAATATTTTAAAAAACTCAGACATTGCAATTTTGGGTTAAATCCTGTTGATGAAGAGTCCAACATTGACCCAATCAACAAGCTGGTCAAACCTGTTTTGGGAAACCCAAAGTTGTTTGTATGCATAGTCTTACTATATCCTTACATTCCTTAAATCGCTGCAAGCATTAACAGTTGAATCTGCTATTGTCTTTTCTCAAGCGAGCGTTCGTTCAATTAACGATCTTATTGCTCATTGGAGGGATTTTGCACTAGAATTCGCTGTTCTGGTGACGTCTGTAATTACTGACAGATGTTAGGGAAGTCAGTGCTCCCCCTCTGATCCCCCTGATCTCCCCCCACCTATACACACACACACACACACACACACACACACACACACACACACACACAATCAGTCTGACCGTTGCTTGTCAAACCTCCCACACAGGTACTACAACTCACAACGCACACATTACACACGTGCACCCGCAAAAGGGATTTGGTTACGTGGACCTCAGTTGCAATCTGGGCAGACACTGGGCCCACCACAAAACCTCCTCGAAGGGGGAGGCAGAGGGCTGGATGGATTTAACAAAACACACACACACACTCACACACACACTTTCAGTTCAATAAAAGAAATCAATAAAACGACTGTCCAAGCGAGTACTGGAACGGGGCCCCATCAAGCCCCACCCCAATGAACTCGCACTCACACACACACACGCACACACACTCAATGACGACCCGGCATACCTGTAGAGAAAAGGCTCGGAGTGCCGGGATGGGGATGAGGGCCGCCATGAAAAAAGCCGTGACGTTACTGATGGAGGTGAGAGCCACGCTGGCCCCGGTCCTCTTCAGGCACTCGCCCGTACGGTCCTGACAGACAGAGGCAGACGGGGAGATGAAGGGAAAAGCCACAGAACTTCTTTTGATCAGATCGTAGCCAGAGGCAAACCGTGTAATACTTGAGATTACGCACAATTATCAGAACAGTGATGTGACTGACAGTGATTGCAATGTTTCTCGAAGTGCTCTTAAAGAAGCCACCTGGGCCTGTCAGCTTCTGTTTGAAGAGCTCAGATGAAAGTGGAGAAGAAACGACGCCGTCGCCTAAAACTACAAACTTCTTAGTGTGATCAAGACTGTTGATGGGCCTGTTTCAGTGATAAGCATGCAGACAGCGGGTTTCGCGGAAATTGTGTGAAGATTTGAGGACGTGCAGGACCACACAGTGCGTGTCCGCAGGCGTGTGCATCTAATGTGTGTGTGTGTGTGTGTGTGTTTCTGACAGAGAGAGATCAGGTTCAGCTACGGGTTAGTTTTCATCTCCGCCTCACAAAGGAAGTTGGGGGATGAGGGATGCAAAGCTTGTAGGGGAGGGTAACTGGGGAAAGCAAAAAGAAGCAAATACATGCCTGTGTCTACTCCCATCTGGAGATATAAAGTTATCCCGCTGAGCAAACACACACAAGTATATAAATATGTGCATTATTTAATCATTTCTCAATGTTTTTTCCCTTTATTTTGTGAGTTTAATTCTGTATGTGCCTCGGCCCACTTGAGACGACAATTTTGATTTATGATGTAATTTAGATAATCCCCACTGTGTTTTTCCCATATTTCATATGGCGCATTGTTTAGATTAGTCAGAGTGTGGCACATGCAGGAGGCTGTTAGGTGCCACATCACAAGCGTGGACAGGCTTCACACACATTCCTCCAGCGAACAGCAGGGACGTTTGCCTCACCTCGAACGGGATCCTCTTGTTCTGTCCGGTTTCACTGAAGGCATGAGCGAGGAGGAAGACGTCATCCACTCCGACACCCAGAGCCAAGAAGGGGAGCACCTGTAGCACAAAAAACTTCATAAGCTCCACGATCCACAAGGTGGACCACAGCCAGCACAACCCCGTTGGTCCTTTTTACTTTCTAGCACGCAGAATGTTACAGGTTGTACAAATTTCTCTCATTTTGAGATGAGTATCATCATTGACAAGATGTCATACTTTGTATAATCAAAAGCTTTTAAAAAAGGACACACAGTCATGTTTTTAATCCGACTTACCTGCGTGGTGGCAGCATTGAAGGAGATGCCCAGGAGAGAGCAGAGGCCCAGGCCAGCTGCAACAGACAGTGTCACCAGCAGGACGCCCGCCAACCCCACGGCCCCCTGAGACTTGGCACAGTCCCACCGCAGCATGGTCAGACACGCATAGGCCAGCTGGCAACAGCAAACAAGAAGTCCATTTATCAGCCAGTCATTAAGAGTCTGTCCTCCCCTTTTAGCTTTTGTCGATCCAAGCCTACACTTGGGTTCCTCAAAAATGTGCCGTCAGTGCGGCTTTGTTCTCACCATCAGCAAGTACCCACTGGCTACACGGATGATACTGATGTCGGAGAAGGATTTGAGGATATCTTCCAGGGTGGTGCTGGTGAATGACAAGACCTTCTGAGATGAGTTTGCTGCCACACTCTGCAGCACCGCCTAGAAGGAGAGAGGAACAGGGAAGGCGGTGAGGAAAGTAATGATGCAATAATTAATTGAGTCCTTGAACAAACCTCCAAGGCAATGAAAACTATTCGGAATTACATTTAAACAACAAACTTGAACAGGATGTTTATGAAGGAATAAAATACATCCCACAAAAATGTGCTGTGCAGCTCAGTGATCGCTCGAATGGAGGTTCAATGACCACACGGCCATAATTCCTTGATTTTTTGGATTTGTTTTATAGTGAGCTCCTGCCCTCTTCTTCTACTCAGAGGTTTGTTTCTGGACATAATCAGCTCAACTCTCTGCAGACTAAAATGTATTTCTCTTCCCTTCCACATTTCTCCATTAATATATCAGTTGGTATATTGGTATAACTGACGCTCGCAGATGTCCTGATGTCCAGTCAAAAATACTACAAGTTGAATGTGTATCACAGAGAAACCATCTTCCCAATTCAATAATATTGCACCTCAGACGACAGCAAAACTCTGATCGGTCCTCCGGCCTGTTTGATGAATATCATGTATAGAATAGGGAAATCTCTCCCTGTGTGTCTTTAAAAGGCAACAAAGAAAAAACCCAGCCCTGAATAATGAGCTCTGCCTCGGTTGGTATTTGGAGGAATCTGCACACAGTACCCTGACCAATCCTCTCCCTCTCTCACTATCTCAAGGCAGACAGATGGCTTCAACATTGAACTGCAGTCACTGCTCAGTGGGGAGCAATGCTGGCTGACACACATTAGAAAACACGCAATAGATTACACACACACACACACACACACGTGAACTTGCACATGTGTCAGGCACATACCTACATGCATGCACATACTATTTGCGCAGGCACGCCTAACCGTGAGTAATACAATAACACGCTGCCATAAGACAGAAATTGGTCACCTTTTACTTCTTATTTGATTGCGGTGGATAAGAAAGCTGCATTCAAAACGATCACACCTCCTGTCGAGCTATCTGTGATCTCTGGGCCCCAAGACGAACGGCGCACACACACACACACACACACACACAAGGTCACGCCGTGTCGAACAGAGGTTGGGGGGCCCCCAAAACAAAGACCAGATGATGTCACACATGAGCCACCAATGGGGCCACAGCTGGGAAAGCGATCGTGTGGGAACGTTGGAGCGTGTTTGCATATGTCTTTGTACGCAAGTTAAAGAAAGAGAGACATCCAGCACTCCTGTAATGTATTCCAGACCATCTCCCCGTGTTGCTCTATTGCACCTTTCCACTGAGCATTGGGAGGGAGGCTTTTCCCTTTCACCACACACCCACAGTGGTTCTAGTATCCATCAGGGGCCCGGGCTTCGGATGGGGCCTTTCCATGTTCACCTGTATCCGGTCATTGATTTATGATATGGTCGTAGAGGCTTTAGGTGTGTCTCTCTCTCTCTCTTTACCTCAGAGTATCTCCTCTGCCAGGCTTCTAGTATGGCTGCAGCCTTTTCTTCGTTCCAGTTGATGTGGGAAACCTCCTCGTAGCCCCGAAAGTGCTCAAACATCTGCTTGGGAGTCATCAGCTGGAACATGGTCTGTAAGGCTTGGGCACTGGAAAGGAGGAAGGATAAATTGTTGTTTACACAAGAGGATACGCAAGCTGGATTGTGCAAGTGATCATCAAAGAGCGTAGAAACGTGGATTTTGAAATGTGCAAGACACACCAATGAATATCCTTATTGGAAGCTTTGAACACCAAAAGCTGTGTGATAATAGATGATGTCAAAATAACAAATTTGATTGGAAGCACCAACAGGGAAACGAGAGAAGCAGAAAAGTTGGAACTATCAAACCTAAAGGCTAAGGTTAATAATCGTGGGATTATTTTATTCAGTGATTGATCCCTTTGTCTATTAAATTGTTTTAAACAACCAACAATCGGATTAAACAATCATTGTGACCATCGTCACATTTCTTAATATTCAACTACCCACAAAAAGACAATAGGACGGTTTTCTTAATCCATACGTGTTCCTTGTGTGTCCAAAACTAACCTCCCCATCTCCAACATGCTCTCCCTCAGATTCATAGCCCTTCTCATTCAACCAGCATCACAGCTACGACTTCTTGTAATGAAGCGGCAACAGGAGCCATCAAAAAAACAGTCTGAAGCAACATGCCTCAGAAATATAGGTCCATATCTTCTCTGCTCTATTCCAAACCAGTTGGACGGATTTGATAGTGACAGAGGAAGTGCCGGATTCTATTTAATGGATATCTGGACGTCCCGGTCATGTTCTGACAGATATCAACAGGGCCGTGAGTTACAGTATGATGAGGAATACAACTTGCTTGATACACACGTCAGAGAGGTAATAAGGCAAGAAAAGGTATTTTTAATATATGGATTTAAAATTTGAGGAACCGTGGGAACAAACTCCCATAAATGTTGATCTCTGTAATAAGGCAATAATGCCGATAACGGTGGAAGTTATGTTGTATTTCACTGTGTAGTACAACGCGGCTCGAGCTAGACTCTCCCATTTGAAAAAATGGTAACTGTTGTTTTCTTTTTTTTGTTACCATGTCGGTCAAGACTCAAATTGAGCAGAGATGGTTCAGAGTAAAAACACTGCAGGCCACTAAAAGTAAAAGGGAATCGTCACTAGCGCAGCACCGCACATCCCGCATAAAACAGCAGTTTTCATATAGCAGATCTATAGTCATCTAAAAAAATTGAAATTGTATTTTAGATTTATTTCTATTCTTGAACATTTCCCCTAAAATTTACCTCAGCTCAAATGCGTACGCGATTGGTTGCGTAGGAAGTTATTCAGCGGTGTGGCGTCGGAGAAGATGTCACTCCGGTTTCACGCAGTGTTGCTATGGTGATTAGTACTAAACCCTGCGCACACTGAGGGGCTTCTACCAGCGGTGGAAAACGAAGCGGAGAAATACCTGGTCCCCCCCCCGACGCGAGCGCGGTGGAGTCGAGTCAACCGTGCAGTGGAAAGGCGCCATTAGTAAACAAGATGTAGAAACTGAGTGCCAGCAGTAACAGCCCAATGGACAGAGCAACTAAACAACACACACACACACACACACACACACACACACACACACACACACACACACACACACATACTCTAATGACCCAATCTTGCCAGGAAAAAACACAACCACAAAACAAACAACGCACCCCACTGTACTCTGGAGCCAGTCTGCGTCTAAATGTGTGTGTGTGTGTGTGTGTGTGTGTGTGTGTGTGTGTGTGTGTGTGGGTATATGCATGAGCACGAGCCATCCAAACTGCAACATCACATTAAAATAAGTAGACCAGGAGTAAACCATTGGATGATTTGTCGAGCTTTCTCTTATTAAAAGGAAAGCTTCTCAATGCTTGATTAAATCATGCTTTTTATTCCTGCGTATGTTTGGAATATGAGAATCTGGAATAAGACAGTGATTGACTGATAAATGTGTTGCGTTAAGGACAGCTTACAGCTTATTGCACACATGTGAAGATTATATACTCATAATAATACACAACCATAACGATTTGTCCGAGTCCTTGTGCCGGAAATTAAATCCATGAACCCAAAATCGCTGCATGTTTGGACAAACTAGCCCGGCAATGGATCGCCCCATGTACGTGTGTGTGTGTGTGTGCGTATGAGTGGGTAGTGTCCAAGCAGAGTGTCCAGAGTTGAGCAGGAACAGCTGGAGTTCTAAGATTTCACTGGAATCTGCTAATGACCGCAAGATTTACAGCACATCGCGCACACGCACGCCCGCGCCGTTTCAAAGTGCATAAAAAAACAAAAAATACACACACACACTCTTTTCAGAATAAGCCCTACAAGGATCACAGCCGTGTTTATGAGAGTGTGTATGTGTAAGTGTGGCTATGTTACCTGAGCAGGGGTCCGCTGCCGTTCTTGGTGGTCCCTCCCACGATCAGTTCCTCCTGCCAGTGCATGTACTTCCTGGACAGACCGTGGCAGCCGCCGCTCAGGGCGCGCGCCACGTCAAACGGCTGGTGCAATAAAAACAACCGGCGAGGGAAATAACTGTCAAAAGCTACTATCAAAACAAAGACTTAATGTTTTATTAGAACTTATAAATGTTTGCATACTACAAGGCCAAAGCTTGACACTGTGTGTGTGTGTGTGTGTGTGTGTGTGTGTGTGTGTGTGTGTGTGTGTGTATTTGCGCGCTTACCTTTGTTGAGTTTTTATTGGGCGCCGTTAGGGGGCAGTCGGGGTCAGCAGGGTTCAGGCAGGGTCTATCCATGTAGCCGTGTCCAATACCGGCCTTTTCCAACATCTCCTCAAAACTTTGATTTTCCCCTGCCATTTCTTCAAGGACCTTTTGGGGGTCCAAGTTGGTCCATTGCAAAGGGCCTTTACCTCTGCAGAGTTAAAAGTAAGGAGGGATACTGTGGAAAAATGACTTCAACCATGTTTTAAGATGCTGCGATCCTGTTTCTGGGTAAACATTTATCTGTACTTAAAGCTATCATTAATTTGGTTAATGATGCTTTTTTGGCAAGTAATTCTGAAGAGCTCTTTCTTAGAATTCTATTCTAAACATTTATCTCAGTTGACGATCACAGAGGATTATCCCCATTTTGGTTGAGCTCACTTTCCTTTTGGCCTCCAAATTAAGTGGTTTAGGTAATCTGGCTCAATGATGACATGTTTCTAAATGTTCTTTTTGAGCTTTTGCGTTAGCTAGTTAGTAATCATAATCAAGGTAAATGAATCCAAAACAGTGAAAAAAAGCTACAATTTCCCTTTGGGAGCAAAAACAAGATGCAACTGTTTTATTTGCATTACATTTACATTTATTATTTAGCTGACACTTCTATCCAAGGCGACTTACAATAGGTCCATTCAATCAAGTGCCAACATAAGTGCTAACTAGTCCAGGTACAGTCGGTAAAAAAAAGTGCCTTTTCAGCCGCCTAAATTTTACACTCTCCTGATGTTGTTGTTGAGTTTATTCCATCTCTTACAGAGGATGTTGTGTTTTCGTTTATTTGTAGGTGCAATTACTTACCGCTTGTTTTGTCGGGATGTATTTCAGTGATTTGCATTTGTCAAATGTTCATATGTAATTATCCCCAAATTTGATCTAAACGGTCACATTTTTGTAATCCCTTTCTTGCTAGGTGACAAAACAATAAAATGGAGACCAATTCCCATTGTGCAATGGCACAGTGCTGAATTCCACCTCCTAAACCGGTCCTTGTCTCCTACGCCTCACACATTCCAATCTCCCTTTCTCTGAAATCTCTCTCTTATTCAGACTACATTGTATGTGCTTAACCAGGCTTGGGTTATTATTCCCAGCCTTCCAACCAGAACATAGTAAAAACCTTTTTTTTTAACCATCGGAGACCAACGGGCAACACACACACATTCACGTACTATGAGGATCTCAAGCTGATACACTCACACGTCCACATAACACACGCATGCACTGATGGCAATGGCACACACTATGTGCATGCATGCACACACACACACATGCTTAGGTAAAGGCCTGCTGAGTATTACTGTAGCAGCAGGCCATTAGCAACAGAAGGGACAGACAATGGTGTGAGGCCCAAAGCTGGAGAGAAACGATCGGCAGCGATACGCATGCCAGGAACCACTACAATAGAGCCTTCAGAGGACACACACACACTCTTGTTCCTCTGTGGTGTCTCTTTGGAAGGGCTGAGCGTGTTTGGGCACCTTCTACTAAAAGGGGTAAAAACAAGATTCAGGGACCTTGATCTCCTCGATGTCGGCGTCTTGAGAACAATCTCAAAATACTGCGACCATGAACACTAAACAAACCGCGGGGAATCATGAGCTCAGCGAACAAGACCCTGTTGTCCACAATCAGTTCTGATCATGTGAACGAAAAACAACCGTAATCAATCCGCCGACATGCAGAGTTGGCGTGTTGTGATGCATCATAAAACTAAAAAAGGGGGGGTTTGGCGTACTTACGGGAGATAGATCATTCCAGACTGGAGCTTGGCTCCCTCCCAGAAACAGTCCAAAGGGGTGATGATGAGGCAGGGATGAAGCTTTTCTATCATCTAATTGGACAAATACATGCCAACAAACAGCAGATTTGACACACATTGACAACAGCGAGAGTATATATACACACCAAAAAAAAGAGATTTTTCTATTGTACAAGTCATGTTTCAATATGATCCAGAAGGTAAAATGAGGTGAAAGATATTGAAGATATCTTACCTGATCCATTAAAGGAGTTTCTGTGACTAGTTCTCCTGATTTGTAGCATAGGTTTTCTAATTTCCATTGTCTGTAAGAGAAAACAAAATACTTTTGGTTTAATTGTTGTCATGGTCATATAACACAAGCAGCGCTTTAGGCAAGCCCGATTAAATAATGATAATACGGCTTTCATCATTATGTATTTTGATTGCATCCAACTGCACTTTGAGACTGAAATTGACTTAAATGATGACGACCGACAGACAGAAAAGAAGCAGTACTAGTTAGGGGTAGACCTGGGATAGTTACCTGTTATAAAGGTAAACATGGACTCTGCTGGCTCGCAGAGCTGACTCCAGATGCTGCAGCAGCGCATCCACCGTTAAAACATTGGCTCCGTCCTCCCGCGGCGTCTGGATCATCAGCTGAGGGTTAAACATGGCCTCCTCGCCTATATTCTGCCGCGTGTACGTCAGTTCCCGGTTCACGCGGCCGCCGACTGAACAAACGGAGAGTGAACGTGTTAAAACTTTTTAAGCTTTTACTTGAATTGGGAATTAAACTGTTTTGAAATTGGTTTCATGTTTACACGCACTTTTTACAGACAAATATTTGCATTGATAACACTCTTATTTAAACTGTGTTCCTTGATATAAAGGTATCCAAGCAAACTTTGTAGAACCATCCAATCATACCAAATTAAAATCTTTACCTTGCTCACAAGTGTCTGAGCACAGGATCACTTCTTGAGCTACAGATGTTTTAGCACATAATGTTGTGTGTGTGCGCGTGAACATCTGCGGCTCAAGAAGTGATCCTGACTAAACCAAAGACATCTCCGACTGATCGGGCCCTTATCACGCTTGTATCTCAAACAAAGGCACCTTTGCTCATAGTGGGCTCGCACCGCTCCAAAGCCAACACACCCAAACCCTTTTGAACACAGAACACATCATTCAATCAAATCCACATTCCACCAAAACATCTTTCTACACCAATTTGTTGCTAATAATTCAGCAGCGCCAGGTCACGTTGGCTGCATGTTTGTGTGTGTGTGTGTGTGTGTGTGTGCTCGATACAGAGAGAGAGGGGGGGTCTCTCTTCCAGGCTTTGCTTCCAGTGCAGTGGTGGGGCTAAGCCCCGTGCGTGCGCTCTGAGCGCTCCGCTAGCTCGAGCTACAAAAGCCGCCTTTCAGGCTCTTTTAGCTGCCCTGCTCCACCCGGCTCGGTACAGCCGAGGCGAGTCTGGCAAAGTCTCCCTGACAAACACACACATACAAAATGCAGCCAATGGCTGTCATACAAGCATGCACACATTTTTAGTCAGATACAAGGGCAAACACTGAATAACCCCAAAAAGCGGACCACCACCTTTAAAGCGTTCTGTGCACGTTGCATACGGGATAAAGCCTGAGATTTGCACGTGTCTACGTGCACCCTTCAGTCTGCTGTGTCTGGTTTGCGAGCAGAAGATTTAAGTCCTTCCATCAACAGTGACTGAACACTTGGTGAAAGCTTGGGCAGTTTGCAGTCATCTTCCTTAACTTCACATCTATCACACACGCACACAAACACACACACACACACACACACACACACACACACACACACACACATTCACAACAGGAATAATACCCATTGAGAGAAAGGTGACTGTGAAAACTTTTACCGTAATCCAACCATTCCTCTCAATTCGTGCAACAGCAGATTATATATATATATATATATATATATATATATATATATATATATTGCATATCTTCAGCCCATTGTAACGGAATTAAAGTGAACATAAGCATGCCTGTTATGCTGAGCCCGACCACCCAGCCCGACCAAGGGAACAGGGAGGGAGGGGGCCATGTCTTGGAACATTAGGAGAACACACTTGATTTCGTTTTTTCTGGACCCAAACAGCATTTCCATCTGATCTTGTCTGAAGGCATGTTTATAATACTCATCATTAATAGCAGGCCTAGGCTAACCGGAGCGACATGCTTTCCACTGCTAGGCCGGCTACGCGGCTACGTTTCTCTGGCCCTCCCTTCAGAAGAGCACGGATGGAACTGATTTAAACGCTCAAAAGGGCTAAATCCACAAATGTCCACCACACTACACACACTGACAGTGGACTAACAAGTCGACTTGCCGGGTACACTCATCGCTCAAAAGAGAGCTCGGTTAAGGAGCACCGACACGGAGAAACAAGGAGAACCAGTACATTTATTTAGCAGTTCAGATGAGGAACGGTCGGATTGAGAAAAAGTACGAGGGGGCGATCTCAGAAAGAACACAATTTGTGTTTCCAACACATTCAAAGTTGCGTACTGCCACCCAAGGACCTCGAGTTTACAGCAGGCAGCGAGGAACGGGACAAGTCCGAGGAATGTACGCTTTCTCTACAGGAAACAGCACATCACGGCCCCGGGCTTAGAAAATTCCAAACTTCACGAGGTTACAGCGTTTTGGGGTCAACACTCGCACAGCCTCGGGGTGAAATTAACACCCCAGCTGGAGCAAGAAAATGTGTGAGTGTGCACGGACGCACTCGGCGAGCAAGTGTAAGTGTGTGTGTGCGTACACACAGCTGTGTTTCTTCAATGACACATATCCACGTATTCCGTCTCCTAGGGAAACTGGTTGACCCCTGCATGTGTTGGTATCTTGAAGGTGTCCCGCTTCAGACTCGGCTGTGACCTAAAACAAAGTGTCACAGACTTTCAAATGCTTCCTGTTCCAGATCCTTTGCTCACTCGACTTCTTTTTCATCCTTGTTCTGTCCCCTTTTCTTTCAACAAATGTGCTATGACAGTAGATTCTTCTATTGAAATGAGGCCTGATACATGCTCACGGAGAATTGATTACACACAATAACTAGGGATGGACGATAAAGGAGAAACACCCATATCTAGATATTTCATTGGTTGAAGGAAAATAACAGAACAGCAAGAAAAGTGTGGTAAGTTCAGAAAACTTAGTACTCTTTTCCCCCCTTTACTCGATGTAAAGTAGGATGCAGGACTTTCACTTCTCTTTACAGTCTTTAAAACCAGGAAAAGACAACACTCCTGGCCAGGGTTGCAAAGCGGGCGGAAAGGAGGGGATGGGAAGTTAAGCCCGGGAATTTCTGAAATTTCAGTCCTTTTCTGCAAACGTTTTTTGCAAAAGCATTTAACAGCAAACTTAAATGTAGTTGAGAACAAGCATAGCTCAACTGGACCCTGGATGCAGAAAGTTGGGAACGTGTTCTGCCAGAAACGTAAACATAAAACATTGTGTTGTTGTTGAACGTCTTTGTCATTACCGTGCATATTGACCCCCCCTCACCCCACACCAAAGCTGTAAACCTAGTTGAACACTGACCTCGATTATTCACGGCCGTTGGGGTCCGTCAAAAAGCGCGAGTTGTGCGATCATAAATAAAAGTTAAATAAAAACGTAATTCAAAACTGTATGTTAAAGATGTATGGAATGCAGCACATGCTGTGTTCCTTTGCAAAGGATGTAACTCGCTATTGAAAGGCCCATTTTTCTCTCTCAACCCAACGTTGACGGAGGCCTGAAAGGAAAACAGTAAAACCTGAGGCTTGAGAAACTACATTGAGTAGTTAATTACATTTAGAAGTGAGCCTCTTTGGGAGCGAGAGTGGGAAGGAGGGGGCAGGTCATAGGGAATTTGTTTTCGTTCAACATTGATGTTTTGTTGTTCAATGAAAGAATAAAGTTCTCACAAATGGATTAAGTGAAAAATGTCATTTAAAAAATGTTTGCATACATGTCTGCTTGTGACATATATGACAAGGTGAATACAGTTAAATTACACCAATACGTACGGTTAATTCCTGTTAATTCCTGTATACTCCCGTTAATTCACACAGGAAGTTTCCAACTTTGACTATTGCTGTAAATCTGCAACCCTACTGTGTTATGTTATGAATCTAAAAGAATAAATACAGGTGCTGGTCATGGAATTTGGGATTTTCCTTAGTTGTCAGTTATAATCATCAAAATGAAAGAAATAAACATTTGAAATATATCAGTCTGTGTGTAATGAATTAAAATAATAGACAAGTTTCACTTTTTGAATGGAATTCGTGAAATAAATCAACTTTTTGATGACATTCTGATTATATGACCAGCACCTGTATAGTCTCACATTTACATAAATTTGATATATTGTCCAGCTGACGTCACTATCATTTAAAAAACAAAAGCGATGTCTTTTGATATGTGTGTTATATCTGCATGTGTGTGCTGCTTGGTGAATAACCCAAAACACTTCTAAACTAAGAACTTCTTAAAGATAAACCTCAATCAAAGAGAGGAGGGAAGAGAAGAAGAAGAAGAGGAGAAGCCGGCCAGTATGTGTCACTGTATTGGAGCGCTAAGTGCGGGTATTCAGTGTGTTGCATAACATTAACCCCTGGTCCCCCCTATTCTCAAAGTAGGGGAGCGGGGGGAGAGTAGGTTTCAAAGGAACTGACATCATGTCCCTCCCTCCTTTCAGTTCTGACCTCCCCCTCATCTTTATACTCTCATTTTCTCTCTCTTTGCTCCATTCAGCTCTACGCCGTGATTGGCCCGATCATGATGGCAATCAGCCCGGCCCCTCTGTCAAAGCCAGCCCACCCCCCTTTCCTCTTGCCATTTTTCTCTCTTTTCCACACAACGGTGGAGCCCCACCCCGTGCACATCTCTTACTCCTGACAACAGAAGCACCTCTGAGTTTCAAGGGAAAACAAGCTACAACGTTCGGCCAATGATAAATCCGTTTGAAGCCCTCGTGACTTTTTACTAGCAGAGGTCTGATATAAAATCTGACCTGGTTATAAAATGCTAAATGGATCTTTTATGTGTGCGAGGGGCCTCGTGCGTGCAGGCATGAATGTACTGTATGTAGGTGCATGGGGCCAAACACATCTTTGTGTGTGTGCGTGTGTGTGGGTGCAGAGAAAGGATTAGCTGGATTAGGCCCCCTCTCAGCAGGGACCCCCTGCGGTGAGGAGGAAGCTCCCCAAAACCAGGTCATCTCTCCGCCACCAAGCCTACAACGACCTCCCAGACGCTTAGCCCCCCAATACCGCCAGAGGAAACCAAGAGGACTCCGCAGCTTTTTGCATCACACGTCCAGTATTACATCAGGATGGAATCTGAAAAAAAAACCTTCCCAGAAAACAAAAAAATAGCTAAAAGCTCCTATAGAAAGTTAGTCTAACAAAGCCAATGTATAAATTATCCGCTCCTTTGACGCAGAACTTTCTAGAAATGTTACAGACAAGGAATCAGATTGACACTTGTTGCATGAGATGTACAAAACTCACACCAATACTATTTAGATTGATAAACAAAACGTAGGGCTGAACTGTCTCCTTAAGAGGTCCAGCAATGAAATAAAATGCACAGAAGGGACGCCAGACACCTTTGTGATATTCTCTGTTGCCGCCTTCTAGGAAACATTTGCTCTTGCTTGGTCCCTGCTACCGGTCAGTCGGTTGAGTTTCCCACAACAACATCACCACCTCCTCTTCTCTCCTCCTTTCTGTTCGTCTCCTTCTCAGCTGCCACTGCCGATCACGTGATGGCACTTTGATCCCTGAGAGGATCCCACCTGTTGCCTTCCTCCACCACTTGTCGGCTTTCACCTCCTTCCATCAATTCATCTTTATTGCTGGGATTTTTATGCCATCGACTCCTTATTAATGTTGCCACTGTGCATGATGGACCCACTAAAAAAGTAGACGTCAACAAATATCTGCAGCCATTGAGCTGTGGCAACATTGCATTGACGGTTGTAATAGTGGTGGTAGCAGCATTACACAGCAGAGGTAGTGGTTCTGGAGGCAGGCTCTGCAATGCAGGTGTGCACACATCCATAAATATGTGATGAAAGGCCTCGCTGAGAGCCAAGACCCCATCTGACCCATGTGGAGCCCCCTCCCCGTCCCCCCCTTCCTCCCTCCCTCTCTTGCTCCGTCTCTCCTTTTCAGTGTTCAAAGAAGAGGGGGCTGGCACACCGAAGGAGGAGAGGTGGGCGCCCACAAAAACGAGAGAGAGGAAGAAAGGCCAAGAAAGAGGGAACGCTCTGACGTGAGTGAGAGGTTCACCTCGTGCAGCTACACCCCCCCCCCCCCAACCCAAAGCACCCCGACCCCTGACACAAATGTGACACCCCAGCTGCCAACCCCTGTCCCCTCCCCCCACCACCACCCCCCCCCCTCTTCCTCTCCGAACGACCCTCACCCCCCCCCCAGCATTACCATATGTATGGCTCCCCTCGCCCGTGATTATGGTAATCACCTGTCCGGCCCCTGCATCCCCTAAAATGGGTGTATTTAGCAGTCGGCTGGCTCCCAATGCAGCTTCTCCGGGGCCCGAGGTGTACATTCACACACTCCTCAATGGGCAGATTCTTCCACGTTGCTGCCTTCATTCAGGTCCTACTCTCCCCTCCCAACCCCCCCCCCCCCCCACCCCTCCCAAAAAATCCTATTCAATGCCAAAGGATTCACAGAGCAAAGGAAAGAAAATGCTGGCAAAAAGTCTGTGTTTGTAGCATGTGTGCACATGTGTGCAGCGGTTGATTAAAAAAACAAAAAACACACACACACACACACACACACACACACACACAGCAGACAAATGTGCTAATGGGTGCATGTGACCAAGGGGACGTGGTGTAAAAAAACTCTCCTCAACACACCCTCTTGTTGCATGTAAAATAAAAGATATTGAAAACAAATCTTCCACGGACTGCGGCTCAGTTTGGAGAAAGAATCCACATCCTGTATCTTCGGTCAGCGGCCTGTCCAATCCAAGCCAGGTGAGCGATCTCCCCCCCTGCTGCCTCTACTGGCCTGTGATTGGCTCACAGCCCAACCAGAACAGACTGTGACATGAGCCTTAACAGCCGATCTCAACCAGCCATCTCTCTTGTCATTTCCTGGAAAGACGGCCCATGATTCCGGGTATCCCAAAGTCATACATTCCATACAGTATGGAATAGAAGACACGGAGAGAAGTGTGAACAAAGACTGTTTTTCTTTTACAGTTTTTGCAACAAGAATGGGAACCACTTCAAAATCATCAAAACAGGTGCCAGCAGGAAACACCGGTCTCAGTGCCAGTACCTTTCATGACATTTTTTTGGTACTCACAAGGGAAAAGAAAGAAGCTGTAAGTTCATATGTTGATATGGTAAACTTCGGTGATTTAAACTTTCAAGCTCAGACTGAAAAAGTCAACGCTTTAGGGCTTTAGCCTACAGCCAGCTGGATTCTAAACATGGTCTTCATTCATCTAGTGAGCAGAGTTTGGTCCCGGACCAAACTTTCAGATGTCAAAAACAGAAAACGATGACTGAAAAAAACAAACAAAAAAAAACTGGTACCAATCAGGCCTCGCTGCGCTTAATGACACAACAGCCGAGTCACAAGTTCCCAATGTCCTCATGCTTCGGCCAGACTCGCATGGCGGTCTCAGCTCAGGCGAATATTTCACTCTGACGCATACGGACTTAAGCTGGAGCTCAAACCTCTCAATCATCCGGGAGAGGAAATGTTTTATATCACTATCTCCATGCTGTGCGTGTGTGCATGTGTGGTACTTGTGCAACTGCTGTGTCTGCCAGGTTCAATGACGTCGCGCTGCAGGAATTGCAATGAACTATACGGCTTACGTACGCAACCCATGGGTGCCACAGGGGCTGCGAAATTCCAACGACACACACAATTTGGAGATGTTTATGGGGCGTTTGCATAAAGAATTCTCCGCATGGCTGTGCGCTCCGAAAGGTCATCAATCCTCACCCCGATCTCCTGGTGTACGGCAGGCACTGCAGCCAAAACACAAATACACTACGGCTACTATACTCCTGCTTCTTCCCTCGCTCGGTCTACCCCCCCCCAAAAAACACACACACACACACTCTCTCTCCCTCTGCTGTTGTACTTTCTCCACCCCTCTGGCAGTCAGCGCTGTGAGGGAGGGAGGAGGGAGGGATAGGAGGGAAGGCGAGGAAAGGGAAGGAGGGAGGCCAGACCACCCGGCTCTCATGGCAGGGCTGAGTGTTTACATTGCCGTGGCTCACTCTGTAATACATCTGGCATTCTGAGGCCACTCTCTGCAGCCAGGGACGGGGGAGTGGGGTTGGTGGTGGGGGCTCGGGTAAAGAGAGAGACCTTTCTGGCAGAGGGGGAAAGCGAGGGATAGAGGAGAGAGAGAGGGAGAGGTAGAAGGAGGAGGAAAAGCCTCTCCACGGTCTCTTGTGGTCGGTCATTCGCAGGGCTCTGGTTTTTGAATAAGAGCACGTAAAAAAAAAAAAACGCTAAAAGTAAACAGAGAGCTTGGAGGCATCTCGGGATGTCGTGCACACGCGCGCTGCCATTTGTTTCAAAAGTTATCTAAACTTGACATTCGCTAGGTAGGCGCAATACACACAACACTGCTTTGAGATGAGGGAGAGCCGGCCGGAGAAAACAGCGCTGCAACCAGACTGTGTACAGTACCAGAGGCGCAATGTTTCCCCACACTAAATCCCTCACCGGCAGGCCTGCACTTTTCATCAACTCGTAAAGTTTAACACAACACGCTGGAATGTTTTTCCTTCTACAGAGCTTTAATCCGGTTTGTAGTCAACGGATAAACACAAACCTAATTGAGGCCAGTTTTGAATGCGTAAAAAAAAAAAACGTACAAAAAATTGTGCAAGCTCGCATTTGTGTGCGACTGTGCGGATGCAGAGGGATAGGCGGGTGACTTTATGCAGTGGGTTCTGTGCAAAACTAGGAACGAATATTGGGTGTGGGCGCATGTTGCGTGTGTGTTTGATTACTTGCGGCTGCTGAATGAAAGCAGTTTGGAGATGGAGTGTGAGGGACGGAGTGGAAGAAAGAGGAGGAAAACGAATGAATAAAGAGGAGGAGTAGCCTGCTGTGCCAGCCCTGGTCCATCACCTACTCACTCGCAGAACCAGAACGCAAAGCCTCTCTGCCGATGTGTGTGTGTGTGTGTGTTCATGCGTGTACCAATGCTGCCATACACATCAAAAGCTGGATAATTCAATCACGCAAACCACAATCCTCTCAGTGGGGACGCTGCATTAAGGGCTGTCCTCCTCCTCCTCCTCGTCCACAAGAAAGGATGTCAGGGCTTCTTCCGCATGCAGTTAACATTATATAGTTCCCCTCTCTCCGCTGGCATTACCAGCAAAACAACAAAACAACCACCAACTCTGTCAACTCAGCTCTTAATCACACTGGATGCGAAACAGACATCAGAGCGTGGGAGTTGCTTGAGGAAGACAAACCTTTGGTCACATCAGACTGGATTCTGAAACCTTAAATCGGGTTTAGGATGCGAAGAAAACTAGATCTGCCCCGTCTGTTACATATTGATTGACTGTGAATGGCCGCCACTCTTTTTCTCAACACATATCGTGGCCTTGCAGCCGGAATGATGACTTGCATTAATGTGGAGGTTGACCATCTGAGGCAGCATAATTACACAGACAATCGGAGATTAAAGCAAGAAATGACGTCCTTACCAGTGCCCTCTGCTGGAGGACAGCTGACAAAAGGTGTCGACGCGGGAAAACAACGCAGACTCTCCTAAAAACATCTGGCTCGGCGAGATGCTCTCATAGCCGCGGACACGAACGCGTAGAGGCCGCGTATACGGGACACAAGCAAAGCCTGGTGACAGCTGCGACTTCTGATGCATTCTCCTCACCCCTCCCATCCTCCACCCCCCCTCCCTCCCTCCCTCCATCCTCTGCTGCAAGTCTTCACTCTGCACCCAGGCCACAGGGTGAGTATCAGGTGAGGTTTTAAATAGCGGGGCCTCCACGCAATGACCTCAGGGTCTCTGGGGTCTACCCCCGTGGCCCCTGGCCTCTACACTTATGTCCCCCAAAGAAAGCGCTGCGGGACCTGGGGGGGGGCCTCCCCAAGGTTTCCAGCCCTGCGCCTCGGCCCGGACAATAAATCTGCAGACCGTAGACTCGTTTCACCTCGAAAAATCGCTCACGCGCATCGGCGGCGTCTGCGGGTGAACGCGCGCTACCGCCCCCCCCCGCCGAGGCTTCAGGCTAACAGCGACTCCGCGGCCCGAGCTTCCACCTCATCAGACCGCCTCGGAGCTTGAGCGTCGAAAGCCCCGTTTCCAAAAGGTTCTCCGGCGCTGTGCCTTCGCTCACCCATCAACACAGACCCTCAGCTCCTCCGTCAGCAGCAGAAACCAGGAGGAAGGAGCGAGGGGGGCCGTCCTACAGGAAGGGCCAATGTTTACGCGACATTGTTTTAATTAAAGGCAGGCGACGCAGCTATTTTCTTTACAATTTGGCCTGAGCCCAGAACGCCAGTGAATGGCTCCGTTTTCCATTTGTTGCTTGAGGTTAATCGTCGAATCTACAGTCGTCTGCGATCTGAAGTCAAATGCCGGCCGTTGTAGGCGAGCGGTCATCGGTCAGCGGACATTGGTTAAAGAACACCGACGAGGGGCTGGAGAACACAATACTACAACTTCCTGTTTGAGCCAATGGCTTCCTGTGAGGATCATAAATGCCATTGTGGATGCCGCTTGCCCAAAACACACGCCGCTATCATCTATATGTGGTCAAACCCCCATACATCCTCGTGGGTTTGACACAATTGCCTCTTTGTGCCGGCGAGCGTCTCACTCCCAATTGCTCTCTGTCGCTTTGTCTAATAAACAGAACTTCCTGTGTCTGAGTGTTTATAAACAGTGCTGAGTGAGCGCTGCGAGAAGACACAATCCCTCCGAAAGCTGCGGAACGTGACGGCGCGCAGAATAAACATGCCAGTCAGCGGCGGGTTCAGGGCAGCTAATGGCGGTCTGCCGCGCGGACCCCGGCACCGGCAGCTGGCAGGTGACGACAGACGCGACGCGAGATCACCAAGAGAAACGCAGCTCTGGTCCGTTGTGAAGGGTTTGAGAGGTCTCGCGTGAGCCGGGCGTGTTTTATGTGTGCGCTGGCGTGAGCGTGAGCGTGCGTGCGTGCGTCCACAGGCCACACAGCTTCCAGGCGGGGTCGTCCGCGGGTCGCCTGCGGAGGGCAGTTCCAAATGAAACATAAACAGCCGCTCTGTCCTCTTTTTCCCCTCAGACGATGGGCCAGTCCCCCAGCACGGCCCAGCACAGCGGTCCACGGCGCAGGCAGAACTGATCTATCCCTCAGCTGTGCAGTCTAATCTAAACAAACAGATCTCTCCCTATCAACATCTGGAACCCCTCACGTACCGGGACGGAGGGAACCAATGCAGCCCGGCCTCTTTGTCAGTGTGTGTGTGTGTGTGTGTGTGTGTGAGCAGGTCTCAGTGGATTGGCATCACACAGTGCGAGACCGAGTTGTAGACGTCTACCAAAGGTTAATAGGCTTTGTTTAACATTAAGCTGTCCTGTTGTAACACTATGCAAACTCTATGCTGTTACTTGGGTGGAACACTAAAGAGTAAAAGGGAAGCAAAGAGAAAGGATATTTAATAATTTAATCAGCAGTTATGCCAGTCAAATTGATTTAAATGCCAAAGCTAATTTTTTTATTAAATCCCCTCAAATCATTTAGTCCGAAAAGCAGATTAGTACCAATACCAACAACCACGGCCTAAATGAATTGTTTTCCTTCTGTTTGGAACACAGAAGAAATGTATTGTGAAAAGGTTTGCAGATTGTTGCTTCATGAAGCAAAGAAACCGTCATGACAATTACAATATATTTCAATGGGGGGTCGGGGGGGTGTTAAAGTGCCACTAAGCATTGGCATTGTGCACAATGTACTTCGGTGTTGTCCCGTCACCAGTCTATCATCACATCACATGAGGTGTGAAAACAAGAGCCACCATCGACAGTCCCGTCCCGAGGAGGCTCTCCTCCACCCAAACCTGAGCCCACTGCGCCTGCGCCACAGATTAGAAGAACACGCTGCCGGTCAGACCCCTGCAGCAGCACGCAAGGAGAGAACAGCCAACCCGGGGAGGAGGTGGGGTGTTTGGTCCATCTGCTAGCGCTTGATCTTGTGAGCCATGAGTTGTTTTGTTTTTTTTTATCTTGAGGCAGCGAAAAAGGGGTAATATGGGATGAAACCAGTAAAAAAGGCCACCGCGCAAAACATTACAACAACCACCGTATTCTTCCTTTTTTTTGTGACCAAATGAAAACACTCAGCAGAAAATCTGCTCCTCCATTCATGACTCGTACAGCCGACTCCAGCCCCTAAGTGCAGGAATGTGGATCAAAGGAAAGGGAAAAAGCACAGCTCCTTACCCTTACACCCCTCCCTCCCCACCCATGCACCACCCATACGCGCAGTCCCCCTTTTTTTCCTGCTTCAGTCTCCATATGTTGTTATTAAAAAAAGAAGAACATCAACAACAACAGAGTGAGTGGCCTATCCACTCCACCAACGCCGGCTCCTGTCCTCGCTCCGCTTTTTCCCTGCAGCCGGGGACAAATCTTTTTGGAAAGTTGAGAGCTGTCCAAAACGGGACCACACACAGTCTCTGAGCATTCGACTGCTGGGGGCAGGCAGACACACACTCACACACTCTCACAAAATGGCGGCTTTGACAAAAATTTCCTCAACCCCCGAAGCTGCTTTATGAACTTAATTACGAGCCTAATTCTGAGAGCAGCTCCAGTCGCCCCTTTCACAGCTTGCGCGTGAATCCGAACGCGGTTTGGGGTACCAGAAGAAGCTTAAATTCAGCAGATGAATTAAATTATTTTCCCTTGTTCCCTTGGCCCCTTGCCAGGACCCAAACAATAAACAATCCCCCCGGCTGGTTGAGTAGCACCGACACAACTCGCTTTTCTTCTTCGAAAAAAAGAACACGCCTGGCATCCAGAATTCAAAGAAATAGCACAGGTGATGGTGTTAAAAACAGCGAATGGTACATCAGAAGGGACTTACCTTCCACCCAGAGTTTCTCCACGTCCGTCTCCAAATTAGCTGCCTTTAGGCCCACGGCGAAAGCTCCGAAAATCATAAGGCCCACGACCAAAAACTTCCCGCAGTTCTTTTGTATGTAACAGCCCAGCCTGAATAAAAGTCTCTGGAACTTCGCCCTCAGCCAAAGAGGTGCTTTCCTCCCCGTCGCCTTCCCCTACAACGAGACAAGAGTCCGGACGTTACTGTCAATTCAAAGCACAGAAACATTGCAGTTACCTGGACAGGTAACCCTGTAGGGCTTGAGGAGAAGAGGTTTGATTGTTAGACAGGCCGAGAAATGACAACCACGGGTGGACCCCCCAGCGTTTAGTGTCAGAGCCGTCACATCATTTGACACGAGGATCTTCATCGCAGAAGACTGACGGCTGTGAGTCGCTTCAGCATTGGAAACACGCCCGTGGCAGGGACATGAAGACAGGAGCTGCGATCAAGAGTTCGAAACGCACTCATCTGCCGAGGACTCCCCCCCCCCACAGGGTCAGAACCACGGGTTCTGTCACATCGGTAACACGTGTGAACCGTGCCAAAGGGAGGAGACCTTCGTCCCATCGAGGTCACGCGCGCACAGTCACACAGTCTGGTCCTTTTCTGTCATTCCGCTGCTACAGCGAAGGAGGTTTATGAAGATGCCAATTTAGACCGACTGACATCGAGGAGCCCCGGGTTCATCCGCAATAAGCTTCCCCCGGTGGGTGGAGGTGAAAGACACTGTTATAGGTGGCCTTCCTGTGACACTGTTTTACACAGAGACATCCGTATTTAAATATATATATATATATATATATACTGAAACCCTTTGACTGCATAATCATGCTGTAACATGTAGTCCAGCACGTTTAATACGACACACACAGACACATCACACCATGATAATAAATACCCCGAAAAATACAAATACCACCACACACACATCCAACTCCCACCCCCGGCGCCCTGAGACATCACTGGGGGGGTCTCACGATATTTGTGAACGGAAGAATGCAGCCACATGTTATGAATGTATATACACACACACACACACACACACACACACACACACACACACACACACACACACACACACACACACACACACACATAATTTGGATTTACACCTCGGACAGCCAGTTTAGACACTGCCACACACACACACACACACACACACACACCGCTGGAGGAAGCGGCGTGTCGTCTTGGGACCGTTAGAGTTCGGGATGCGGCACCGAGTGCGCGACTGCAAACTCGGTGCCGCATCCCGAACAAAACAAAAACAGAAGCCGGTTCCGCACGAGACGTGTGTAGATGTTGCACATTCCGATTCAGCTCTCTGCAACCTTGCCTCGCCGCCCGGGGTCCAACACCACCACCACCACCCCTGCCCGTCCCGTTACCTATGGCAGCGACTGAACATGGTTTGGCCACCTTTTCTCTTTTTTTTGTTTGTCTGATCGGGGGGGGGGGGGATACAATGAAACCAGCGCCACGGAGGTTTAAGGTGTTAAAATAAGCACCTGGGTGATTTGCTCCAAAGCAAAGCCCGCGTCGCAGTAACTCGGCCGCTGCAAATACTCCAAATCCAGCGGTGCGTTGCGGGCAGAGTCACCCCGGTTCCTCCGCGTTATCCTCGGCCGATCGGGGTCCCTGTTTTCCTGCTCGGAAGGCGCATTAGCGGCCGAGGCCATGTTGCGGGGACTGCGAGACCGTTTCCCACTTTATAGTATCTCCCCGAAAGCGCGCAGCGATATCCCAAGGCAACAGAGTTTCACGCTCGGAGATCTCACACCCGCCAAGTGGGACTTCATACTCCTGTCGGAGACTGCGAGTCAAAGTCTGCGCCTTCCATCCCAACATTTCGCGATCCGGAGGGTCTCCGCCGCTTTCACCGCATTCGCCGCGTCTCTCGGAGAAATAGTGAAACAAGAAGAAGGAGGAGAAGGAGCGGGGTTCTCTTCAAAAGGGGAAGTGCGCGCAGTGGTTCCCATACACGAGTCGTCGGGTGAGGAACCTCGATGGTCGTTGCATTCTGGTGAGATCTACGTGGTCTTCCCCCTGGGCCGCGCGTCACGGCCAGCTCTGAGATTCAATAGAAGAGGAGAAAAAGACCTCTCTCCCATTTGGAGGCAGGAGGAGGAGGAGGAGGAGGAGGCGGAGAAGGAGGAGGGGTGAACGGTGGAAAAAAAAGGAAAAAAAAAAAAAGGGCTGGAGATCCCGCCTCTGGGGCTGTCAGATTGCAGGACTTTCTTGGATCTGATTGGTTCCAGAAGGGCAAAAATTACTCAGCAAACACGACTATTATTAGCTGCTTAGCAACAGCTCACTAAAGTAGAGAGACCACCCAGGCGGGCAGACCTCATGTGTGCATCTCCGACTTCGGGGGAGGCTCGATCGGAGCCAAACCCGCTCGGCGCGTTTGCTTGTCTTGGGCTTCCACGCAGCGCCCTATCGCCAGAAAGAGGCATTTTCCACTGATGGAGACCCTGAAGTCTAATGTGCGCGGTTTGGGGGAGGGGGGGGGGGGGTGCAAAGGAATGTATGAACTGCAATTTGAATCTTTGATGTTTTTTGTCATCTACCACCAGCATGATGGTGTTTGTATTTGAGCGGTTCAACGGGAGGTCAGTAGGAAGTTGTCAGGCGCACTTTAGCGCACTTAACCAGTCTTCATATTGTGCGCTTTGGCATTTGTTCATAAGCAGCAGCAATAGCCGGGATACTCCCGAAAACGTAATTGTTTGAGGATTTAATAATTCACTGTATGGCCACAATGATAAAACCAAAAAGAAAGAGCGTCTCCAAACAGGCTGTATGTCAATCTGTAGACAAACCTCCAGAACAGTCAAACAATCAGTTTTGCACCAAAAAAGTAATACTATTGTTGCCCTTTTGGGTTTTAATACGGGGTCCTCATTCATTCATTCTGTATCACTTTATTGATAAAGCCTGCTATCATGCACTGCTACAACTTGTTAAAATACACACACACACACACACACACACACACACACACACACACACACACAAAGCAAATACCAGCTGTTGAGATAATGGTCATTTTGCGTGTGGGGTGTTAAAAGTTGTGACACATGAAATACAGACACAGGCCTCATGCCTACAATGTGGATCGCATTAATATACAATATTGTTTGTATTACATTGTCCGATCACAAACCTATTATACAACTAGCATGATGCAGTAGTGAAATAGACATACTTTTTGTGCTGCAGGTGAATTGCTGAAGACGAGCACTCCAAGGATTTAAAGTTAAAGAAATAGACAATGTGCCAACATTTTCAAAACAACATCTGCTTCCCAAATGTCACTATCTTCAAAAATATTCATGTTGCCTAAGAGAACATTGCATGAAAATCACATCCAAGAACTATGACAGATGAACTTTTCCCTAAAAAAAAAAAAAAAGCTTATTTTAACTAAGACTTTCCCAATGCATGTAAAGATTCTTTTAAAAGCCTGAGCTAATCAAATAAACGTATCGGTAATTAGCCCATGTGGCCTCTATAATTTGTCCCCCGCAGTTCACCCTTTACACCTGAGGCCCTTGGAGCTCAGGAGCGGCTCGTCCGGCTTCCAGCTGCGCACTTACCATCTTCATTCCAGGTGGGGAAAGCTGTCAGAACAAATCCGTAATATCCGCCTCCTGTGGAGACCCAAACGTGTCCGTTATGGTGAATATCAAAATGCCTGCTTTGTTGTTACGAGGAGAGAAAAAAGGCATTGTAATCCTTCTTGGTCTCGTGCATCACGCTCAGCGCCCGAGAAAAAAGGTTCACTCTCAATTACGTGGCTGTTTCTTTTTGGCCACATGGGTGGTCCCGTTTGCTCCATAGGCAGGACTCTTTGACTGTCACGTGATTAGGCCAAAACTATAAACACTCCGAACCCAGGCGCTGCAGCATCCCACTTTGTCAGAGAGGAAGGCGGCGCAGAGTTACACCAGAAAGCACGTCGCACACCTGTGCACACACGGGTCCGTACGCGGACGCCACTGTGTACAAATGAGTATACATTCGTTTTACAAACCACTTTGCCTGCTTATGAAAGTGGACAACTATAGCAAAGAGAGACTCAAATGATCCCCTCAATGCCATATTTCAGCAAACCAATACTTTTCTCTCAAACTGTAGGATTCTTTTAGATTGGTTGCAACAATAATATCACAGAGTGAGGGAAAAAAAAGCATCCAAAGGGGGACAAAGTCGGCTGCGATGCCCCCTGATGCTCCTCGACGGAGCCAGGACGGTTTTACAGCCAGCAGGAGTCATAACTGCTGCACCGTAGAACCGATGAAGTTTAATGTCTTGACGGTAACGCTGCAGGACTCCATCAAAGCGCCGTAGGTCCTCGCCGTCCTCCCCTGTGAATACTGTAGCGTGGAGGCTGTAAAGATATGCCAGTAAAATGCTCTGGGAGATTATATTGCAAGCATCTGCGGGAACTAATGAAATACATGTGCAGACAAGATGCCAAGACACCTTTGACCAAACATGAACATATTTCCTTTTATATTTTTTTATATTAATTTATTATCATGTGTTAGAATGGATCAGGTGGACTCATTGTTTGCTTAACGAATTATGCCAAGCAGTGAGAAATTAGTCTGAATCAGTTTGTTTTCATTTTGTGATCTAACAGACTTCTAGTTGGTAGAGTGCGATGAGTGTCGTGTACAGGAATCAGGAAGTTGTTTTTCCAGCGTTGTTTTTTCCAGCAGTGTTAGTGGACACATTTAACGCATAGTACATCTATCAAAGAGGAATTTTTATATGTCCCCTTTAATATTTTTAATTTATTTTCTTATCTTTTCTTTAGGGCCACCATCAAATCTATTGTCACCATTTATGACAATAGGCAGGTTTTGCATTAAACCTGTGGAGCAAATTGACTATTGACTATTTTTGATTTAATGACCACATGACCGGTCCTCTTCATGAAACTTAAAATTTAAGCTAATTCTTCTAAAAACTGTTAATATTGCAAAATCTATACTAAGTTGTTGATATTCGTTATACACATAATAACAATAATGTTGATCATCATAATGTATTCCAAAAACTACATCAAGAGTCAAACTTACTCTCTGTTGCAGTAATAGTACAAACCATTCAAAGTGAAATAAAAGAAAAGACACCAGGCACCATTATTTTAAAATTAGTAAGCTTCCTGGTTGAGTTATGAATGGAAAGGACGCGGCAGCATTGCTTGGTAGGCATCATAAGGCAAGACAGAGGAGTGGTGCTCGACGAGCAGGCAGCGGAAAGAAAGAGTGAAAGAATGCAAACAAAGCACACCTCTTTATTGAAAACAAATGTACTAGAGATCCCAATTAAGTAAAAATGTCCTCTCTCTCTCTCTCTCTCCCTCTCTCTCTCTCCAAAGGCCAGGGGAATAAGAAAAAAGCGCATGTATAAGCTTTGGAGTGAGGCGCACTCGGTGCTTAAAAGATCCTGTGATGTGTCCCATTCATCGAGAGAGGAAGACTGCCTATGGAGCACATGTGGCTGCAGCTGCACAGTACTAATAGCAAGAAATAAGCATATTCACACTTCACCTAAATGACAGGATGTCGGCTGTATGAGCCTGATTCAGTCAGCCTTCTCCTTCCCTTTGGCCGTCTATGTCGTAAGTCGCGGGGTTCATGGCTCAGAGCCGCCCCAAGACATGACTGGCGTAAAGAAGAGAAGCAGAGACATTCCTTTCCAACTTTTCAGAATCTGACCTTTCTTTAATGCTGACACAATGTTTTGGCTGTGCACTTCCCCACATCACATTTTCGTGCAACCTTTGTGATAAAATTGGTTCTGAGGGACGTGTAGGAATGTTGCCATGTTCCCCAGAGGTTAGCAATTACTTTGATAAGTACAATATTATAAAAAATAACAGAAATTATAACACATTTGACCCAAGTTGTATCGTGTTTTATCTCTATGTTCACTAAAAAAATACAGAATACCTCCACAATATCTCTCCTCGGAATCCCCATGCTGGTACAATTTCCCAAATTTTTGACAAGTCATAAATCTATTTCCTCTTCCTCCATCTTGACCCACTTGCCGGCTCCCCCCTGGTCCATCATGGCGGCCTGTGAAGCAGTGCGGCTTGAATGCGCGTCAAGAGCACGTTGGAATGTTTATGCTTGAGCTCAAGGTTGTCTTCAATCATACACAGAGCTGTTTGACAGCTCGCAGCGCCGCCTGGCCTCTGTTTACCTCACCTAATTTCCGACTGGCTTTGTGTGCATCAAGCGGCAACACAGCGAGATGGGAGCGAAATCATCATGATTTGATACAGAAAATGCTAGTGTTTGACCGGTTTGAACAGTAACAGTAAACTCTCTAAAGAAAAGAAAAAAAGCAGCTCCAGTTCTTTTAAAAAACATGTTTGAAATAGTTCAAGTGGATATAGAACTTCTTGTGGTTCTATGATATAGTAAGATGAGTTTGCACGGTATTCAAACAATAAAAGGGTTTAATTTGTCCTGCCCTTGTCTGTGTCTGACACCCACACGTCATGGTTATGTTTGACTAAAACAGAGAAGAAAAGTGTGCCTGGCAGAGAGAGAGTGAGCATCAAAGAAAAATCTCAGATGAACATTCATTTTGATTTGAGGGCATTTAGGTGCATTTAAGTTCTGTCGGCCTCAATTGGGCGACAGAATCCACTTCGCTGTTTGGACGATATTTACTTTGAGATCCGGGACAGACAATGATGGAGCAGGTCTGATATTTAGACAAGGAAGCAGTCTGTTCTGCAGAACTGGCCTGAGAAGCTGTAATTTTGCGAAGCCAGTTCAGCCTCCAATGTTAACAGGAAACGTGTGCTGCTCTGAATGTATACAAGCGGCCTCAACAAATAAGCGATATATTACAGTATCAACGCTGTGGCTCCAGAGAGAGTCATGGTTTCAAAAGAAAGAAGGAAAGAGCGGCAACCTTAAATAGGAAGAGGGGGAGCAATCAAGCAGCTGGAACTAGTCTCTGAGCATAATAAAAAATGATGTAAAGAAATGCAAGGAAACTTTGACTCAGACTCTCGCTCACTCACAAATATATTTGTTATACATTCTCACATCTGCAGCCATGCACATTTTGACACATTCACCTTGGCAGAAGGTGTTCTTGCTTCCACTCGGGCTTAGGCGGTTCTCTGTGGGAGGCCCGAATGGAAAAAGTGACACATTCAAACGTAAGAACCTCATAAGCTGTCCAGACCTCTGTTTACTCACCCGGGCCTCCTGTTCAGCTTAGAGCACCAGGAGCTGTTACCTTTCTCAATGGAATTCAAGCTCGTAAACGAGCAGCATCAACCTCCATTACGATAAATTAGCACAGAGCATGAAGCACACAGTTGGGTTCCTTAATGAATCTACTAAATACCTCCCACATAATACTAATGTTCGAAATGAGATGTGCCTAACAGCATAATAGACTAGTTACAGGATTATGTGTTTAATAGTTTCTCTGCAGAACACGAGGTACACTTAGAAATGTAAATCCCAACCCTTGTGGTGCTTAACAGAGATGAAGTGTTAGCGTATGTAAAATGATGTCAAGGGGATATATTTACAGTAACTACCTTTTAAAATATAACCAAGTTATTGTTATTACATCAACATAGTCCACACATTTCAACATAATTACTGACATGAACGCCCTTGGAGATTGCGAACGTCTAACTGTTATGCTATTTGCTTCAATCTGTATGTTTGGGCGTCCTGACAGACTGAGGAGTATTCTGGCACATTGAGCTTTTGCGCAGCCAAAGTGGACTCCTGATTGTTTTGACCATTTCAAGGACTCGACTTGGAACTTGAATCCGTTTTTATTAATTGGTGCTCCCAGCTTGAAATGGAGATGCAACATGGGAACAGTCACTTTCACGGTCAGCAATCTCAAAAAAGAAAGGAATGAAAACGTGGAAGAGAGACGAGAGAGACAGATGGTGAGAGAACAAAAGGTTTTATTATTTCAGGATCACTGTTGGAGATGAAGTGAAGACCTGCAGCGTGTGTGCTGACAGCACCTGCAGCACAACCACTGTGACTGCATTGCCTCTCATGTGGCTCGTCAATGCACCCTCACAGCCATCATCTGCTTGTTCTTCCAACAGTGCCATGAGGTCATAGGCTTAAGTGGCCAATTAGCCCCAGCACTGTTAAATCCAGGCCATCTCCAGAGAAAGCAAGAGCAACGGATGAGGAGGGGAATTTATTGCTGCTCTGCAGGACGTCTGTGAATAGAGGATTGTGAAAGCTGTCCGCCACATGCCTGTCATCTTACCCTAACACCTGCAGGTCTGTGAGTGAGTTTCTCACTGGTGTCTGTGGCCGTCTGCTCTGTTTTGGTTGAACGTCTGGTGGGCTTACTGTGAGGTCTGACTGGAACAGGGAGGGAAATAGCTGTCATAATTACCCAGGCTTGTGTCTTTCAGCTAAAATCCCAGTCTCCCGATCACGTCCACCTACAATCTTCTTGTGTAATTCATGTGTATTGGTCAAGATGTCGGCACACTCCCCTCTGGCTGTCTCTCTGTTCAGCATTGTTATTGGTGAATATCCAACTGTAATCGCTGCTGAATAAAAACTATGCATGAAGCCACAAGAGGATGTGCAGCAACGTGCGAATGAATGTAGGAAAACGTGATAAAATTAGATTAAAGGAGGATTCCAGTGGTGAAAGAAAAGAGTATATATGGAGAAAGAAAGAGACCTGACTTGACATTTCCAAAAGGAGGGGATTAACGCAAACAAGCTAGATGTGATTGAGGAGCATTCATTGGCTGCAGTTTAATTATTGCTTTGACTTTCCATCGACTGCCAAGGACTGTTGTGTATACACTGAATGACGGCTTATTTGAATCCACAGATAAGCTTCACAGAGGAGGTGCTAGTTCAAAATTCTTGGCAATGCTCAGAAATGCATCCGCTCAATTCAAAAGCGGCATTGTTTGGCTTTGCCGTGGCGATCTCAAGTCTGATGTAATTGGTGCTCTGTGCGTGTCCGTCGCTGACATCTCATGAAATGCAGGAAAAATAATGAGAGGAGACTCATTACGAGTTGAGGGAGGAGAGGTTTTACCCCGAAGAATTCAGTCATTAGCTGTAATATGCAATGATGCAGTTGGAATTGGTTCCAGAGTTGATATAACACAGGCACACTAACAGTGTTTGTAGGTCTGGGTCCGCACACGTCCATCTGTTCTCCCACCACCGTGCTGGTGTGTAGCACTGCAATGTCAAACAATCCGAAACAAAGTTAGCACGTGTTTGTATACAGATCGACTATTTTGGTTTTATCTTCAAATGACAGAGAACGCGGCCCTAAATACATGTTAGGAGCTTTCCATGGTTCATCCAAAAAATAGACGCTATAGCATTTATCTATTTGTGACATTGTATCATAACATTGTTATTGAAAACCCAACATCCTGTGGAGCCCCCCTGATCCTGATATACAAAGAAACGGAACAATATCTTGGAAATACTTATAGTAAATAAGCTGATTTCATCGGTGCTTTCGACATTTCTGCTGATGTGCTGGATCAAAAAAACAAGAAAAAAGACAGGGTGTGTTGATTAAACAGAACTTTGTTTGTATCCGTTGTGACGATGTAACTGCACAAGCTTCTTTAGACTGTACATATCGGATTTCAAGAGCTTGAATCAGATCAGACAAAAACCGGGGTAAGTATGTAGAAAATATAACATAATACCATTTTGGGCCTTTGCCCGTTTAAATAGATCACATGATCTTCATGAGCAGATACAATTCTCTATAGTTATTTTTTCTATTTAGTAGCTGTTCTGGAGCTGTAAATGATATCATGTGATCTTCAAATGCAATCGTATCATGTGATCGTCTTCTATCTGTGATTTAAGAGTAATTCCAAATTGTTTCATAGTATGTATAATGTTGGTGAGATGACTCCCTGCCGGGGATCCCCTCATACTAAAAATAATTCAGGTTTGTTTTTATATTTAAATTAAAGCACGAGGGCAATGGTTTGGAACAGGCAGTCAGTAATCTTCGCTTCTCCTCAGAGAGTTGCGGGTGGGTGGCTGGGGGGGGGTGGAGTTGATCCGGCATCGGGCGGAGAGACGGGATACACCCTGCACTGGTCGCCAGGCAATCGCAGCGCTGACACAGAGACAGACAACCGTTTAGTAAAGAACTGGCAAGGTCGTGCTCTGCTCTTAAATTGTGGGGTGGGGCAGAGCTGTAAAGCAAGATGATGGGTCAATTATCATGAAAGAGAACATTTCCTCCGTTGCCAAAGCTCAACAAGTCCTCACTGGCAGTCCCTCACACGAAGTCACACAACTGTACAAAGACACACGTGCAACCAAAACACAGGTCGGGCACATCCACTCAGAGGATGGGTTCTTCCCGTAACGAGCGTGACATCTGAATGGAGGAAGTGCCCTCACTCTGTCATTGTTTTGAGCGGTCATTCCAAAAGAGGTCAAGCGTGACTTAAAAGGAAACCTAAGAAGGTCCAATCACGCTCACAGACCCTTTTTCTGGTGCACCCCAGGACACACACACGCACGATATATAGAAGGATGATCAAAAGTGCCCTTGCGGACATGGACAGAAAATCAAAACATGTTTACAGACACACACACACACACACCACAAAATTGGTCGAACAAATACACTAGTCACTCAAATTGTCCAACACTGACACTGCTCAGAGACTGGCGTCGTACATATTTCACAACACACACACTCTGACTCCCCTGTGACTCCCCTGACCTTTGACCTGAAGTGAAGGGGGTCGTTGTCTGATGATGCGGGTTCATTCCCTGTGTGTGAGGTCATTTCCTGCCACAGTGACTGTGAGGGGCAAAAGGGGCTGTATTGGTTGACCTCAAGAGAGGGCAGGGTGGGCGGAACACATGGGGGTGCTGATCGTATGGGACGTAACCCAGCAGGGCAACACAATATTGGGTGCGAAATATGTTCCAAAAACGTTCCAAAAGGGCCGAGGTCCTAGTTGTAACTATTTGCAGGCTTAAATGTACAGGTACTGGTTCCAGTAAGATCCTTGGTAACGCAACCTACCCTTTTAGACGAAAGCGTCATTTGAGTATTGCTGAAACCTGGACCCGGATCTAGTCTCAGGTGGGATGTGCTGTGTACCACATCAGCTCAAGTCCTTAAGGCTTCTAGATTAAAGTTCGGGAGACTTTCACAGACTTTTGTTGGATTCTTGGTGGAACCGTCCGAGAGGCAGATTTGACTTTGAACCCAAAAGGGCTCTACTGGATAAAAAATAGCAGATCCCTATTTAGTTACTGTATTTATTCATGTTAGTGATTACTTTATTATATTCTGTTGGAGCCTCTTGGCCAGATTTCTAATCGTTTAACTTTCAGGGTATCAATGTATTTGACATTGAGTACAACAAATAGATACTTCATAGAAGACAGATGTTGGAATTAGCAGATATTTTACTTTTTAGGGGAGTTTAGGTGACTCATGAATACTATTTGGCTTCTTGGGGGAGGATGACATCATGAGTAATATTGTGCTTACTGTCACTCAGATATTTCTGCTCTACTTTTTCTCCTGAGTAAACAAGCGATATGAGTAGACTCATACCAGCATCACCACTGTTGCAATAAACCGTGGCCCTGAGCGACATTCTCTACCAAACAGAGCCCTTTCTATGACTGCTCTTTGTTTGCCGTGTATGTCAGAACGAGAGTCTGTGTATATAGAGAGCAGGGAAAGGAGGGGAAAGGGAACAGAAAATGAGGAATCTGCTCTGAGCTGCGTTTGTAAACAAGACAAACATAATTAGCATCTTAAGAGCCACATCTGGCTCTGGTTGAGCGGAGAGCTGGACTCTGATTGAGGGACCAAGTAGGCGCCATTGATTCTTCAGAGTTCTTACGTAGAATGTGACCAGAAAAAAATAAAAATTAATGAAAAATGATTGTGTACAGAAAGCATCATCACCCATCAAAATGCCACATGCAAACACTATATCGCTGTCTATAAGCAATGTGCTGTAAGTTGCCGTTGGGCCGTTGGTAAAAAGGTACTTGTAGTTTTCAATTTCCTGTCAGTTCAAATACTTGCATCAGGTTTCTTCTTTTTCCTGTGGCTTAACCTGTCGATTATTATTCATCTGTTTAGCACTTGTCTGTTTATACAATCGGGTTCATCCCAACGTCCCATAATGCAAGAAATGTGTGGACTGATGCTATAATATTCCATGTTTAAATATGTCTGGAACTGAATATATTTCTTTAGTTTTTATGCATTTGCATTAAATGTTTGAACTTCATTCTTCAGACTGCTCCTTTGGTGCATCTTATATTTTGTATTTCAATTCAGTTAAGGGGTAATCAGTAGAATCAGTGATGACAATATTATGCATGGCACGTGCATGGTTCATGCATATGTTGAGAAAATCAAATATTGAGACGTTTGTACGTTTTATAACAACAGCAACTTCTGGGGTTTTATTGTCAAGAGCATTGCTGAACAAAGAGCTACAGCAAGGTCTTTAAAAGAGAAATGAAACAAGACAGAACCTTAACTTAAACATCTGCCATTAAAAACCCAGTGAATGCCAGAAATGGTTCCTGGCTTGTATTTAGCAGACAGCGGGAAGCTCCAGCGTGTATATACAGAGCGCAGTTAAAGCTCTACAGAACTGTGTGTAAAAACTATTGTGCTGCAAAGAGCGAGCCCCAAACACGCCCCATGGGAACCTTCCTTTTCTTCTCTTTATAGGAAAGGCCTTAATTCATTATATTTAACAGAGTATCATAAACATTCCTGCACGCTGGATTGAAATGGTGAATGGGTCTGGTTAGACGGACGGTTGGGTAAACACAGGGGCGCGACCTCCCAACACCACAAAGTGCACACCTGTAGGAATCATAGGTACGAATGCACCCTGGGCTACAACCAAGCCTCGTTAGAAACAACAGTGGTGTTTAGCAAGGTAGGATATGACATAATCATTTTTTCTATGATGTTTTTATCATTATGATCATTTGAGGACTATTTGCTCTTAACCCGGGGCGACAGCCTTTATCTGTGCACAGCTCCTGCACACAGAACCTCACAGTCTGTACGGCGGAATAGAAGGAGGATACGAGGGCTGAAGGTCTGGTTCTGGATTGAAAAATAAATAGAGAATGCGTGGCATATAAAGTGGTCTTTGTCTGAGGGGAAAGGAAATGGAAAGGTATTGGCCCAGACCATAAGTCATCCATACCTTGGTCTGGTGTCTTTGATTTTGGTGTGTGTATTCATGTCTGCAGATGTGTGTAACCAAGCCAAAGTGACTAATGAAGCTGATTATTTCTAGCTGTCAGGCAGGACATCCTGCTTGCATTGAGGGCCATGTGGGGCTTGCTGCTGATGACCTCAACACATGCTGTAGTTCTGAGAAGAAAAAAAAAAGCATTCTTGATAAACACATCAATGTTTGGACACAAATGCCCTCATCCTAAAGGATTCTGCATGCATGTCAGATTAATGTGTTTCAACCCACTCACCCGCTGAAAGATGTGTGCCATATAGCATTCTTGTATTTGATAAATGCAGTTAGCCTCAAGCGCATCGCTCTGATTGCGGAGCGGACCCATGAGCAATACTCTAATTTGTGGTGGAGCTACAAAAACTGTCCAAAAAAGAGGGCGATACTTTAGATGCGACACCAGCACCAAATGAACTCTTTAAAGCCCTGAAACAGATGCAGAATAACGAATGGTGCTTTTCTTTCCAAATCTTGCAAAGCATTTGGGTTCATATTAAGAGCAGTGTTTTTACAGAATGAGAATGATAAATACATATAAAGAGAAAACTGAAAATATATCGTTTAAAAAAACAGACTCAAACCAAAGACTTTAATCATCTCACTGATACAAAAAGACATTGACATTGAAGAAGTTTGATTGAAGATGACACCGGCACCCCTAATCCTGGAATCAAGCACGGCCACACACAGGGAAACAGAGAAACATGCTCCTGGCTCGGATGAAGCAGAGTGTATGACATGATTTCATGCAGTCAAACCGCCCTCCCTCATTACCTATTTTACCCTTACGTTGTTGTTGCTCATGTGCATTTATCATTGTCAAAAAAACAAACATTGAGGACCCACTTAATCAACACCTCTTCTAAACACCCAGTTGTGCAGCAGTTTATAGAAATAGTAACCATCCCAAAAGGTTAAAGGTGGAAAAATGCAATGCTAACAGTTGACTGACGGAGTCCAATCAGAGTCTCTACTTGATGAACAGTACATGGCGCAATTTGGGGCACTCAGCAGTGGACTCATGTGTAACCCTGTCTGTTCAGCAGCAGACTTTCTCATTCCAAGTCGCTGCAGTCTCCTGACTACAGTTGCAGCCCACATTTCACTGGAAGGGCACAAAATGTCTCTGGAAACAGTTTCAGGGTTTGAGGCCTCACTGAGTGTTGATTTTAATTGAGCACAAGTATGTGTGTGTGTGTTTGATGCATACTATTGTGTGCAGACTGTTTGAGCTTTACATTTGTGTGTGTGTGTGCACTCTCACTGCTGTACTTCAGCAGATCATTAGGCTGATGGAGGGATATGCTTTTGTGCTGGTGATTACCGGTACACGCGGTAAAACCAGCTACATGATTGTTTGGGTGTGAGTATTTGGCTGGATGTGCGTCGTAAGAAGGACTATCCTCACGGCCTTTTGGCATTTAAGAAGCACATGTTATGCGATAGATCTCAGCATATCCATCTCATCATAGCGTACAACTATGTTCAGTTGATAACAATCATTTTACAACGTAAATAATCTATCACACAATTCTGCCTATCAAAAAGAGGAAACACCAGCGCACACACAGTTGCAAGTATTTACATGAAACAGTGTGTCAGAGAGAAAAAGCTTTATTCTGGCAGGGTGATGGCCCGATGAAAAGCACTCTGTTTGGCCAGCTAGTCAATATATTTGCAAATAACTCAGTAATCTCCCAACGGCAGACCAAACATGCCGGTATTTGCTTGCTTACTTCACATAAAAGGCTAGCTCACTCGTTCCCTCTCACACGCACGCAAGGGCAAACATTCCCTTTATTTTTGCAGACATCTCTCTTTCTCCTTCTTTTATTTCACTCCTTCCCTCTCTAAGCCCGGGAAGGGAGCACTCACACACTCACCCCGGAACAAGCCTGGAGGTCTCGAGACCACACACGGTGCCGTGCAAGGACGTCTCCCTGACTGTCTTTTCTGTTTCTCCTGACTCGTGTCTCTCATTCCCACTGTCTCACATGGTCACCCTGTCCCTCTCTTTCCACATTTCACGCCTTCTCAGTCCAGCCTGACCAAGTAAAAGATCTGTATCCGCTCCTGCGTCGCGTCTCTATCTCCACTCCGGCGATGCGTTGTGCCCCTCGGATTGTCTGAGTGTGAACTGAAGAGAAGATGGTCACTTAGTATGATATTTATGGCGGCGAGACCACCCAGCCGGCCAGGCCAAAGACACGGCGAGTGAAGGCTTTATTTTTCAACGCCTCCGCTGTTCCCAGGGCCTCCGAGCTGAATGAGATTAATCCCTCTCTGTCACCAGTGTGTGTGTGTGTGTGTGTGTGTGTATGTGATTGGGACAAGTGGTCACTTGTGTAGCACCCAGGTGAGAGGCAGGATGTTCAAAACGCCGTGTGCGTGGCGTATTGATTAAGAGAGGAGAACGTAAGAAAAGGGGGGAGTCACGCGAGGTGGTATTTGTTGAAGCAATTTCCTCTAGTGACTGACTGGATGAATAGTCGAGGTAGAGAAGTAACACCTGCCTTTTGGAATTTCAAAGGTTTAGGGGAGTAATTAGGGAAGTAAAAGGGCTTAATAATTAAATAATTTAAAAGTTTGCATGTGTTGAATATAATCTGAAATTAATTCAAAAGAACAAAATCCAGCCACCACATAACGTGATGTTCGTCTTTGGCGAGAGGTGCTTGAACTCTTGAAGACATTTGAAAACTCCTGGTTTTCAGTATTTCTGGATTTCAACAGCATCTATAAGACTCATTTATCCACAGTCAGCTATCGCACAGCCAGAAACCACTTGAAAATAAAAACCTCTTTCAAAATGGGCAAATACATAAATTAACAGTTATCACATCTTAAAGTGGTCTCATAGTGTCTTGCTATGTAGTCTGGAAAGAGTTCATCTGTGCCTTATGAGGAAGTATAAAGGCATGAGCGGCCTTGACCGAGTTGGTCTGACATGGTAGCTGATACTGTGGATAAGAAGGCCTGACTGCGTGTTGGGTGGCACTGTGTGTGTATGTGTGTGTGTGTGTGTGTGTGTGTGTGTGTGTGTGTGTGAGCTGGGGAATTACAGTGTCTCCAGACCACACACAGACAGACAGAGAGAGGGAGGGAGGGAAGGATGAATAAATGAGTATAATATTAGACCACTGGGCATTGTGACCTTATAATAGGTCATGTTCCCATGTTAGAGACCGGGAGATTTTTATGGATTTGATATTGTCAAGCAGGTCAAACTGCTTGGAAAGCATTGAAACGCGCAGCCCATGAAGACATACAGCCTATTTTGAGAAACTTTGCCTTTAAAATCGCAATCAGGATTTATGTACTATTGTGAATTCACAACAATAGAATATGTAAATAATACTTATGACTTGCTTTGTGGTTGCTAACATTTTCAGCTCAACATGTTTACATGAAATATGTGTACTTCTGACTCACGCTATATGAATTTGATGTGCCAAATGCCGTTGTGACGTCAACACTGCGAGGAGCCGTTGCACCTCAAGGTTTCCAACATAGCAACATAGCAACCCATAGCATAGAAGCAAATGGTAACATCAGTGTTTCCAGCTAAATATATGGAATAAAAGGACACATAACTACGCAGAGTATTCAGAAGCAATATATTTTTGAACTGGTTTTACGGTCGTTTATCATAATAGACTTTGACAGTGCTCACCCCTCACTGCAGAACCACTGATTTAGATCGATGAAAGCCCTCAGTCTTAAAGAAATGACAAAAAATGGGAAAATGTGACAATGAATACAGATTTGTACATCCTCCGAGATATATTCTCTGTGCCTCGTGGAGCCTTTCTTTGTGATTCACTGTGAAGGTTTCCAGCCCTGGCTGATGTATTATGGGGAGTGCACTGCAGCCACGAAGGGGAAAGCAACGTGTGCTAAATGGTCCATGCGCATGGCTCGGCCCTCTGGACCCCATATGGCGTGCGCTACTTGCATGGACGCATGGAAGAGCCCTCAGCAGGACTGCTCCCCTCTGAGTAACATCCCATAAAACACTGAAAAACGTAGGCAAACACACACACATACACAAGTAAGAGGGCTTACACACACAAAGCCAGTGGTACTTTTGTTTTTATGAATTCTGAATCATCATAATCGAGACCATCATCAAGCTATTTTATGGGATTTCTCTTGAAGCGAAGACACCTATGGTCAAAGTTGAAATGTAATCTCACAACCACACAAACGTATCGCAATCTCACACATTAAACATTTATCTCTCACCACACGCAACAACTTCGGCATACAAAAATCTTCCCAATCAAGACAGCAATGTGCCCTTGTCTCCACATCTCCCCTGTAGGAAGTGAACCACTACAGACACCACGTTGTAGTCCCTCATTCGTGATTGTGAAGTGGGGAGAGGAGGGGAACATAATTGCATGCTTAAACGCCTGAGAAATGGACGTCCAATTCTGCTGAGTTGGTGCTTTGTGTGGCCTCATTGTTGGGACGTGCAGTCATGCAGCTCTTTGAGTCCCTGTCGGTGTTCCTGTTTGGTTAGGGGAGGTTCGGTAGAATAGGGGGAAATGCTGTCTGGCGGCCAGATATTTCATTCCTAGACCAAGCACTTTGTGCCCGTCCGCCATGCCTGGCAGGAGGAGGGCGGCTGTGACCAGAATGGAGTAAAATCACAAGCGGTTCCTTCTTCCAGTTAAATGTGTGCCACACTCGCTGTCAGACGCTTTAATCAGCTGTTTGAAGCCCCTGTGGAGGACACACAACTACAAGGATGCGCCTGTCCTACAGACACATGCAAACGCGTGCACGGGAATGGTTGGTGTACTTCATGCGGCCAAAGTAGAGGAACAAAAGGCTCCTCTACGGGGCTGCAGTGTAATGAGGGTCGGTTTGACTGTAAATATGTTGCTCAACAGAGTTTTCCATTCCACTGCAGGACAAAAGGAACAAGCCATCAAATTCGGGTCATCGGAGGCCTCTACGTTGTTTGTCGACTCACTGAGAGGAATTAGTTGAGACATCGTCGCCGTCATTGGCCCCCGAAATGATGGACAGAGGCAGGATCCCCCCCCCGAGCACAGGCGGTGTAGTAACAAGTGGCCGAGAAGAAGAGCCAGCTAGTGGCTTCTCTCTGAGCCCCCATTTCATCGCTCGTACTTCAGAGCTCTGCGACATAGGGGGTGATTTCATGCTCGGAGGTTTTCATGTAATTAGGCCTCTTGTGTAACTGAATACCTCAGAAATAGAGACAGGAAAGAGTCTATGAAAGTAGGAAGTGTGGGGTGAGAAAAAAATTAACTTGCTCAAAGATGTTTGGAAGAGATTCAGATTTTTGAAGAACTAATATAAATAATTTCAGTTTTTCTATTGTGTCCAGCTTTGTTGAATGGACACATGTTTCCATTGAACCTAATTAACAGATCATAACATTTGATCAAAACGCAACTGTTTTTGATACAACAATATCCTAACTGCTGTAGTCAAGTTAGGTGTCAAGCGAAAAAGTAGCCAAAACATCATGACCAATCTCATTCAGCCCTTTTTATTAAAACCCATGCGGGATATGATGATCTTAGACATGTTACGTCAAATAAATCCAAGTGTTTTCAGTTTATTTAAGTGGTGACACACTAACACCCTGAATTAATTATTGAATTGAATAGGAAAGCAAGCGAGTGAAGACAAATGAAAAAAAGAAAGAAAGAAAAGAAAAGCACGAGTTATCAACCTAATTTTCCATCTCTGCAATCAATGCGAATGAAGCTGAAACTGTCATTTTTGGCATGGTGGTAACTGCTTTTGGCCCGTAGACCTTCTGACTCATGAGAGAGATTTGGCGGAACACAGATGGAGTATTTCCCAAGCTCCTGAGGGCTGTACAAGTCCTCCATTCAGGCCTTCCTCTCCAACCACTGATTAGGACCAACAACAGACGTTTGACAAACACTGTGTTTTATTCAATTCAAACTTTGATTCAGCCAAATTTATCACATAAAAAATAAAGCAGGAAACAGCCTGTCCAGATAAATAAGTTTGCTTAAACTGCCCTTTAAGATTGTAAAGATGATAAATAAAATGAGGAAATTTACCCTAACAAGAGAAGCATCTCCAAATACCACAAAGATGACATAGCTTATGAAGGGTGCTTAACATCAAATAGTTGTATTTTACTTGAGTTTTTCTTCTGTTTCATATATCTTTACAGTCATAATACACCGTATTACAAATGAAGTATATTGCACTCTTACCATATAAACACCATACCATTATAAATCAAAATATGATTACGAACAAATAATAACAACACTCTGCCTTCTGAGTACTTTTAATTTAATACTTTTAGTGCATTTAGCTGACTATACTTCTGTACTTTCACTTCAAGACACTTTTGAATGCAAGATTTTTACTTTCCCACTGTGGAGTTACTTCTTTCCACACAAAACCTTTTTCTATGTCAAGGTACAAAGATGACGTGAATCTGGTCATAGTGACCTTAACGTGCATGTGAAACGGGAAAGTAAATATATATACATGTATATATACGGAACAGGACATCAAATAACTTAATTCTGGAAAATAAACCCACTCAACATATTCACTATTACTACTTATTATTACTACTATTCATCTGTGAGGAATTGCTTTTGTCGAGAACTTCTTATCTGCGGCCAATGATCTATTCATCCTAACGCTATCTGCTTGAGCAGTAATGTATTATCGTAAATGAGGCCAGAAAAAGGCCCTTGTGGTTCATTGAGAGTGTGTGAGTGTGTGTGAGATCCAATGCAGTATGTAAACCGTTTGACATCAGTGTTTGGGCTTTCTTTATGAGAACATCTGCGGCAGCTGCCCTATAAATTCTCAGTGTTGAGAAAACAGGAACAAAAAATTACATTTTTGTATGGCAGTGTACCATGGCGAGAAGCAGACTCGGTTGTGCCTCATCTGCAGAGCCACAGCCAACGTTTAGGGAAAGTCAAATCGGGGATGGAGAACTGAGACGTGTTTCTGTGTGTTTACACTGACTCTTCTGCACAGCAACAGACAAGCTTACAGTTACTGATGGCCATCATGTTCGCCCCAAAGGACAGATAAACGCATATTAACCCCTTGCTTTTGTATTTATTCAAACCACAAAATCTTTCTAAAAAGTCTTTCTCACTGGTCTTTCTCGCTTTCTGGCACTTTTGGCACTTTCTGCCATATTCTCTCGCCCGTATTGGAATATTGGTTGATAGGAAGATGCTGTTAAGGTGATGTTGGTAAGCCTATATGATATCAATACTAGGTAATGCAAAATACTGTTCCTGGAAACATGGTCAATTAAATCTTTGTGACAAAACTATGCTAAAAAGATTGTGGCCGACCCCACTCACCCCGGACAAAAACTGTTTGTGCCCCTCCCATCTGGCAGGAGGCTGAGGTCCATCAGGACTAAGACCTCCCGCCACACCAACAGTTTCTTCCCGTCGGCAGTCGGGCTCATCAACAGAGCCCGGTTCCCTTCTGACTGACTATAATATTCCACCGGTCACTCCCCTTCACACTGCACATGTCACTTTAACAGTAAATTATCACTTTGTCGTCACTCGTCACTTTGTTACTTGTTCGCTAGTGCACTTTATGCTTAATATTTTTTAACTTTTTTTAATATTTTACATTTTTAACTTTATTCCCTTGTTTTATACTAACCCATAGCCTTATTCTTTTTTTTACTAACCCATTGCATTAGCATTTCATTTTACTTTATTTTATTACTCGTGCACTGCTGTCTTGTTGTCTATTGTTGCACTGTCTGTCATGCACCAACCGCCAAGACAAATTCCTTGTATGTTTGACATATTTTGGCAATAAATGTTTCCTGATTCCTGATTCCTGATTATAGCCACTCGGCAATGCAACAGTAAGGCATTAAATACGACTATGTTGATTAAATAGAACTATTTAAAATAATAAAACCCATTTAAGGTTTGAAAGAAAAATACAACATACAAACATGTTAATAGTATTGTTCCAGACAAATGAATATAGGATAACATTTTACATTTTTCATGTAGGTGCATGTTATACATACTTGCAGATTGGGATTTTGCAGCATACACATTTCAAGTAGCTACTTGAGCAGAAGATATATATCCACGTTTAATTTTTATTTGTAATGTTCGTATATGTAGGAATAATCTTAATTGGCTACTCGGTTCTCCTCAGATTTTACTGCAACTGTCGTTTTCAGTGAATCAACTTCTGATTCTATCCAGCACTTTCAACACAACATCAAACAAGTTTAAAAAAAAAAAAAATAATTAATTAAAAATAAGAATGACATGGATATTAAAGACCAAATATATGACACGTGTCCTTTGTCCTTTTTAGAGTAAAGGTTTAACGTTAAATCATAATTAAAATCGCGGAAATGCGTCGAAAGTGCGTTACTCGTTGTTAAAAAAGGTAAACATTCAGCAAGCAGCAGTGGTGCTGCAGCTGTTTCTTCTGAGTCTGTCTCCCTTTTATTCACAGTTTATGGTCGGCCTCTCAAACGCTAACAAAGAATAAACCAACACAGCCTGTGTTTCGTTCTTAATTTTTCGCCGTCCTTTCCTTTGCGGAATAAGTTAGCTAAATTCTGCTAATCCATCTAATGTTAGCAAGCATGCTACATTGACTTTTCCTCCAAACGACGAAGAGGAGGAAGGACACATAATGCGACGCTATCCCGATGGCTTCATCTTCTGCTGGTGAAAAGGGTTTGAAATGCATGTTTTAAATGCTGGTTTACACAACTCTTAAAGCGTCTGCTGCTTGCTAATAATTAGCCGTATTTACACCAGGGACAACAACAGTTACTACAATCATTAGACTGATTCGATCAATGGGACAGACCGGTGTTTTGATGGGATAAACTAAAATGCCATCAGTTTGATAGTTTACTGTAATGCTAGATTATATAATGGCAGAAACATACCTCCTTAAGCCCTTCATTCAAATATGCTATTTCAAGAGATTTCTTTCGACACTCCAGGTGTATCCAAACTATCAGTGTTCCTTTGGTAACGAATATGGTATAAGATCTGTTGCCTCAACTGTTAACAATCCTTCTTTCTCACTTTATAGCAACATGGTGTGAAGGTGACACATGTCTCGCTCCTCACCCGAGAGACGGCTCACTCCGAGAATCTACCATAAAGAGACTGACCTCCACCTCTCATGAGAACGATGCCACAGCATGGGTGGTATTCACCGAGTCGGGTAAAGATGCACCGGAAAAAGAAGAGGAGAAAGCCGTACCGGTCTCAAAACTCACGAGACCGGGCGTGAATCACTTCACCCAGGAGAAGCCTTTGTTTCCCAGCAGCGTCACAGACACCAGGCTATGTGTCCCCTTAGAGCTAAGGGACGTTGACGGGGACAGAGTCCCCTACACCATCAACAGATACCTGAGGGATTACCAGAGAGAAGGTATCAGGTTCATTTACAACAATTACATCTGTTCCAGGGGTTGTATCCTGGGGGATGACATGGGCCTGGGGAAAACTGTACAGGTACAGAGTACATTAGCCGCACAAACATTTTCCAAATTGTCGTCATGCTTTTTCTCACATGCCCATTTCCCCACCTCTATGATCTTTTCTCAGGTCATTGGTTTCCTTGCTGCTGTATTGCACAAAACGGGCACATGGGAGGACATCAAAAACAACAGGCCACAGTTTCTGCAGAGTCAGATGCCCTCCAAGCAAAGTAAACCCAGCAAAGTGGGTACTGAAATAAGCGAGTTACAAACGGGCATTTCATGTATCGTTGTTTATTAAGTTGTTCTTTTAAAACCGCAGGGTTTCAAGCATGCAGCAGCAGATAGTGGCAGTATTTCTTTTTCGTCCTCAAAATGTTGGTACATCCATGATCCGGTCTAGGTGTTCCTCATTGTGGCCCCGCTGTCGGTGCTTTATAACTGGAAAGATGAGCTGGAGACATGGGGTCACTTCCAGTGTGTGGTGGTCCACGGGCTGAGGAAAGAAGAGGAGCTGGCTCGCATCCAAAAGGGGCGCATCGAGATCGCTCTCACCACCTACGAAACTCTGCGCCTTTGTCTGGATCAGTTTAATAAGTAGGAACCATGCTCAACACACACACATATTCAACATAATAAATGGCATGCTTCCTGTATACTTTGAAAGTATTCCTTAAATATGTGCTAAATATTTGTTCTGTTTTTTTTATACACCATTGTCCTTTCTTTTGCAGCATAGACTGGTCTGCTGTGGTCGTGGATGAGGCCCACAAGATAAAAAATCCAAACTCTCAGATCACTCGGGCAATGAAGGATCTGAAGTGTAAGGTAGGACAGTTTTTTGGTTGTGTTGTTTAACTGGACTCTGTCTACTCAAGCGGTCCTCATCTCTGTTCTCTTAGCAGTAGATTGAATTGTATCCCAGCCAAGATGAGCTGCTAAACCATAGATCTCTTTTCATCAGATCAGAGTTGGCCTCACTGGCACCGTCTTACAGAACAACCTCGAGGAGCTGTGGTGTGTCATGGACTGGTAGGTAGAGAGACGTTTATATTACAGTATATTTTTAATTTGCATACTTAAAATAACATTTCATTCATTTTGTTTCCCTTTTGAAGAAGGAATGTGATTGCTGGAAGCAGTTTTTAGCTTTAATGTACTTTGTATTCTATTTAGGGTCGTACCTGGTTGTCTGGGCAGCTTAGGCCATTTCAAGAACAAGTACTCCGATCCGATTGAGCAAGGGCAGAGGCACAGCGCAACCAAACGTACCTTAGCTACCGGGAGGAAGGCTGTCCGAGCCCTGGTGAAGATCATTTCCCACTTGTTCCTCAGAAGGACAAAAGCTCTCATCAGAGAACAACTGCCCAAGAAGGATGACCGGGTAAGATTGTTCAAGTTCAACCATACTTCTCTGAAAACTCCCAAAAGCACTGTCTACATGTCTAAAACATTCCATCGTCATAACATGCAGATTATTTTCTATGATATTGGAAACTCAAAGATCTATGTGTTGTTCTGTTTTCTCCTAGGTGGTGTATTGCTCTCTGACGGATTTTCAGCAGACTGTCTATCGGACCGTGCTGGACACTGACGATGTGACGTTGATACTGAGGTCCTCAGAGAAATGTGACTGTCAAAGTGGACGTAGCCGCATAAGCTGCTGCTATAAAGTGAGTGTGACGCTTTCACCGCCGCGTGCCAATTGCATGCTGTGAATTGAAAGGGGCTTCAATTTGCAGGGATTGAATTGTTTTCCACATATCTGACATGAGTGAAGTGATCGACACCATATGTGAAGAAGATAGTTGTGGGTTCAGATTCCCTGTATTGGATCTATCTCACTCTACTTTGTAGATGAAGTGTACTGCGGTGAAATTTAAAATGCAGCATTTACCTGTTTTTCAATTGACCCTTTTAACTTGCCATAAAAACTATCATGTGGTTGAAAGAATGAAAGATTAAGCCCACTAATAATATGCTGTCTTTCCTTGCAGACAAACACAGAAGGTGTGAAAATGAAGGGGTTGTACTTCAGTTACTTGGCCATATTGAGGAAGGTCGCAAACCATGTCGCTCTGCTTCAATCCGCTGCAGGCGTCAGCAAGAAACAGGTGGCTACCTACAACTGATTTAAAATCCTGGTTCATTCGAGATCTGTCATGGAGCGTTTTTCCTGACTGAGGTCATACCTTCGGTGACAATTCCTTTGTGTCTCCCAGGAGAAGTACGTTGGTGCCATCTGTGCAAACGTATTCCAGAAGTTTCCAGACTTTGTGCAGAAATGCAAAGACAAAGCATTCGAAGCTCTGTCGGACCCGATGTACAGTGGAAAGATGAAGGTTTGGTTTTTGGAACAAAGGCTCAGTCACCTGCTCATCATTGGCTGTTTCAGTAGGGTTTGACACATCTGCGTTCCTTTTTAGGTTTTGCAGAAGCTGCTGAAATATTACCTGCAAAGGCGAGATAAAGTGCTTCTTTTTTCACTCTCAACCAAGGTGAGGGCTGGTTTGTGTGGGCACCTGGTGTTTGCAGGAGAGGTTGTGGAGATGTACTGTATATTGTGTAAGACCAGTTAAATCGTGCAACCTTTTCGAGACAACATGTATTGGTTCTGCGTCAATGGAAGAGTTGCATTTCTATATTGGTAAAAGGGTTAGAAGGAGATTACTCAAAGTCGTCCATGGATGCCCCAATTGAGACAGGAAAGGACTGGAGGACATAGTTTTCTCCTGAAACCTTTGAGTTCATAAGTTAGGGCAGTTTGAGTTTTACAGATAATTACACTCTGCAGCGTCTGATGGTTACTGTCGCCTGAGACAGTAAGATAACATTTGTGGCTGCTGTGAGGTCATATTTTCTAGGCTTATGTTTTTCTTTTTTGGTAATCCGAGAGTCCATAAAATTTTGATTGTGCAAGAGCCGTGTAGTTAATCTATAAATACTTATGCCTGGGGATATTCTGTTTATTTTTACTCTACATTTTCTTCCCTGGTGTTTGGAAACCCTCGACCTCGGCGATGAGTGAATTCACATGATGCATGTAGAGCTGTCAGTGTTTTGCGTGGTTGATTTGTGTGCTTTGAACCTTTCTGTATTGTTCGTTGTGATTTGACCCTGTCAGCTGTTGGATGTGCTGGAGAGCTACTGCATGGCAGAGGGGCTGGACTACAGCCGGTTGGACGGAGCCACCAAAGCCAAAGAGAGAATCCAGATTGTCAAAGCGTTCAACAGCTCCTCTCACGTCAACCTCTGCCTGGTTTCCACCATGTCAGTCAAACAATAACAATCACTGGAGCAGTATTTCCTCAGTTCTGATATTTGCCTATGTTGTATCTAGAATCAGCAGATAACTGGCTCTTTGTTCCTTCAGGGCGGGTGGTCTTGGCCTTAATTTCGTGGGCGCCAATGTGGTTGTGCTCTTTGACCCCACATGGAACCCAGCCAATGACCTCCAAGCTATTGACAGGTAAGTTGTGGGCCATATCTCCACTTTATAAAGCATATTATTCGGTTATTTATTTGCACGTTGCGGTTGTGTTTGTGTCTCTCCTTAGGGCGTATCGTATTGGCCAGTGCAGAGACGTCACTGTTCTTCGGCTGATCTCATTGGGGACTGTGGAGGAGGTTATTTACCTCAGACAAGTTTACAAACAGGTACCAAGTCATTATAAGCACGCACACACACACACCGATGAGATGATAACTAAACTCATAACTGTGCCGGTGTCTCTGTAAGTAATGCAATTTTTCCGTGGCGCCTGTCCCATCCGTCAGCAATTGCAATGCTCAGTTGTGGGCAGGGAGAGTTCGCGGAGGTACTTTGAGGCGGTGCAAGGTCATGGCGCCCACAAGGGGGAGCTCTTTGGGATCAAAAACCTCTTCAGGCTGCAGACCGAGGGCACGTGCCTCACCCGCAGGATACTAGAGGTTAGATCGCTTGCACGACTCTTGATCGCACATCGATGATGTGCTCTACTGCCTCAACCCACCTCGTCCGGCTGATTCGTTTCACCAGTCACAATGCAAAGTCTCTCGAAACCGTCCAAAAAGAATCTTTGGCATTAACTCATATCTGGTCATGGACGTAGTAATGTGCAGTCTATAAATGGACACTCTTGTTTTTGTACTGATATAGGAATTAGAGAGGCATACTTGAGACTAAAGGATGAAAAGTTTCGCTGAGGATTTATTGTAAACCGATATGTTTTGATAAACGTGTCTCACTTTCAGCGAGAAGGACGAGTGGAGGCCGGTGTGATGACCAGCAGCACACACTCGGGCGAGGGGAAGGAGGAGGAGACGACTAAGGAAGATGGCGTGAGTAGCTCTGCTGTTCTCAGAGACCCAGAACATGAGGGCACTCATCTTCCCATCGCCCACTCGGCCTTCTCCCCCCGGGTGACCCCCACACTCTCATGTGAAACATTAGATGCCACAAAAGAAGGGACCTTCCTCTCCGTCACTCAACCAACTCACGCCATGGGATTTAGACATTTTCGGGAGCGTGATGCTTTTTTGCTTCTTCCATTGTATTCCTTTGTCTGGTAATCTGATATGTTGGTCGAAAATGCCCCCACTGTGACAACATTATGTCACTTACAGGGAGAAATCGATGATCTGGCCCAAATCGGTATCACATACTCATCCTGCTTCAGGCTTTAAAGGTGGCTGTAAAAAGTTTGTAGTTTCCTTACAGCAGTTGTGGTTAGTTTGAGGCCCAGGCCGTTACAATTGATTCACACGGGGCTTTTTATTATGGTGGGAAAAGGGTCGGAATATCTTAAGCAAAATGAACCTTGCTAGTTTATGTCACAGTATCATCTTTAGACTTAAAAGCGCCCATGAAGTATTAGACATGGTCACAGTGAGTGTTTGCAGAACATGAGGAATAGCATTTTTTAGGGGTTTCTTTTGCCATTTAAAAGCTGTAACAAATTGTATTCAATCCAACTGGCTGCATTGAAGCAGACTATTGCTCCTATCCTACTCCTCCAAAAAAAGAAAAAGATTTTTTGGATTTAGTATAATTTATTCCCAACATTTCTACACTTTTTTTGTATTTTAGTGAAACCAAGGGATGTGGTTCTCGCCGTCTGCTTCTCTCTCTGATGCTGTGTGAAACAGCTGGGTGTAATTATGGATCTGTCCTAATGGAGGAAGCGGACCACACCGAAGCCGATCTTCTGCTTTTCAGCTATTTATTTACACAGTGATGCCCCTTATCATCCCGTTCCCAGCGAGGTCTTTTTTACTGGGCTGCTGCTCCACTGAGGCCTTTCGGATTCTTTCAAAAATACAGAATCCACTGGGGTGCCTTAACACGCACAGAGAAAGCCTTGAGGCGTGTAAGCACCAACACACACACCAGCACAGCCAAAATGGGGGAAGAGTCATCCAGTTGGCACATTTTTTTGTGAAATAAGAGTCACAGTTGGTGGTCGTTCCCATAAAGGCCCATTCTTATAACTCCAGGAAATGTTAGGACCCCTATGTTTTGTTCTCGCTACTCCGTGATGGGCGGGACCTGTCTCGTTGATTTATCTATTATGATCTATTATGATTTATTGTTGTTGTGAACATCTGTTTCGTGTCAGCGACATGGCTGGCCCTCTGAAAGATGGCACCAACAAGGGAATCTTTAACCCACATGTGCTGTTGTGTGGCAAAATCATTTTCATACAGTTAATTAAAATGAACTTGGATACATTCCTTGTCCTCACACATTTGTGCCGCTTTCTACGCCCATCTGTTGCTACTTTTCTTTAGCTGCTTGTTTTGCTCTTTTATTTAAGGAACCTGGAGACTCTGTGTCCAAAGGCTGCCCTGCAGTTAACAATGAGCAAGCAGAGGAGAAGAGAGGTGTGTCCAAGGGCCCCAGAGGGGTTTTGGACTTCAGCAGTGGAAGTGAAGAGGATGAGGACGAGCAGGGTCTCAAGAGAAAGGCAACAAGCCCCGGTGTAATCGATGGCAACAGGGGTGGGAATTCTGCCACCGGTCCCGGTCGCATGAGTCTCCTCCAGCACGGTTTCTCCAGGCTTCTCCAAAGGGTCAAAGGAAAACCAGAGTTAGCAGAAGGCGACAGTAGTCCGGATGTTGATGAAAGCCCCTCTGAAGAAGATTCTGAGGATCCAAAGATGGAGAGTACCTCGTCTGGCATTTGTCAGGACTCCAACGCTAGAAATGGTGCAATCGCTCCTCATAAACTGGGATTGAAAAGGTGGGAGAACTCTAGTGGTTCAGACGGAGAAGATGGGGAGAATGGAGATAAGGGGAGACAAGCGAGGAATCCTCTGTTGAAACAAAGTGATGATGATGCTGTTAGAAAGGGACCGGCCCCGAACGGGTGGACCAATAAGAAAACAAGAGTGCCTGAGGAAAGTGATGAAAATTCCCCATTTGATAGAAAGAAACTTAAAAAGCTGAAAACTCGCGTTCCAAGAGTGCGCCGTTTTTATGGCCACTCAGATGAATCTGAGGACCTGGACATGGAGGCAAAGACGTGGCCCAAGACGGATGCTTTCAATTCAAGTGGTACTGTGGGTTACGGTGGGAGAGACGGGCTGGAGCGCAACAGAAAGAGGCAGACTGCTAACGTAAGGGACGACGTCAGGTCCAAATTCACAGAAGACATAGAGACATACTCGTCTTCCGAAGACGAGCACACACCTGTTAAGAAAGGGAGATCTGCGCGAGGTCGCTTCGCATCTCCGCTGACAGACGGTTCCAGAGTTGAGTCGACAAAAGACGAGCGAAGAGACCCGACATCCAACAGGACGGAGAGAGAAGCAGGGACGCACAAAGCGGTTTCGTTCACACATCTAAAAAGTCAGGCGTCGCCAGCGTCCAAAGGGAGGAATGGAACTATCGACAGTGTGCTAGGCGAGAAGTCATTTTATCAATTTATATTTATTTGATCTGCTCCTGCATTTCGGAACGGATCGGATCATCATTGATGTCCGTTTCTGTTTCACAGGGGGAGTACACGAGGTGGCGTACACCCACTCTAACCAGCGCGTGGTGGGCGGGAGCAAAGCGGAGGAGAGGATCAGCAGGGCTGCCGTACGAGACGTGTTCGAGCGCAGGATGTACTCTCAGCTCCCGGCCAATCGCCTCCTTGGCACCCAAGAGGTACAAAACGTCAAGACGTTCTGTCAGTCTGGGTCAGTGATTCTCCAATCATAGGAAATTGCATCTTGCCATCTCAAATTAGATTAGATTGAGATGAATTGAATTACATCCGAAAATCGGGAATATGTTTTTTTTGGAAAGCATGGCAGGATTACTCTGTGCTCCACAGACTTTGCAGTAAACTGCCATGTAGGCTTCTTTTCTAAGAAAAGCATGTCTGGCAGTTGCATATCGGCATGCAGAATAAGGCTTGCCAGTAATGTATTAGATTGAATACATCAACACACATATTGATTAAGTGGATTTGAACACATACGGCATGAGTGCAGGTTCATTTTTGATCTGTGGTGTAACCATCCACTATCATGTCCCCATAAGCCTGCACATCCCAGCTAACTGTGGAGCAATAGAGAGGGGTTTGATTTTCAAAAGCACAATTATTCGGCACGATGAAAACGCCTCGTTTGATTGTACCAGAGCTCGTCCCTGAGCCCACCACACAGTCAGCCGGGCCCCCTTGCTGTCAGACCGCTGAAGCCCACTGTGGACCATCCCGTCACCTTCATCAGCAAGAGTGTGCACCACACCAGACACACCACCTTCATCATCGGAGAGACTCCCAAGGCCATACGCAGGTACTGAACGAGTGTCAGAGGAGGTCGGATGAGGAAAGAACAGAGGCAGTGGGAAAGCTGAGCGGCTTTGAAGGAAAAGTAAATTAAGACACGGGGTGGGTGAAAAGAAATCAGGCAAGTGGATAAACGGAGGAAAGAGGCTGTAAGTGAGTGAGGTCGGAAGACAGGAATTCTTGTCGGCGTAGTGAAATGGTGTGTGTGTGTGTGTGTGTGTGTGTCTAACCAGGGACCACCTCTGAGCTTTCCCTCCTACCCACCTATTTCGCAGCACCACGCCAAAGATTACCCAGTAATGTTCAGGCCCAACAGTGCAAGAGTTTTCCCCTCCACAACCACAGCCCTCCCCAGACGATCCGAAAACGATCGCCCGAGGTCTTTCCACATCCCACACCGATGTACACACACACGTCCCAGCATGCATTTACGCACGCGTGCAGACACACAGTACTCAACCAAGCACCTCCTGCTGTCCTGCGCCCCACCCCCTGTATCTCTGCCCGGAGGCTCACCGGGGAGTGGAAAACACACAGTAGTTATATTCTATCCCCTCAATTAACCTTCCTGTGTAATGATTTAAATCCACATCATTTTGTGTTTTACTGCTGCTTCTTTTATTTATTGTTCTTTCCAGACAAAGCCACAACTGATAATGTGGCGTCACCACCACATGCTGCATCACCAGAGACTTTAAAAGTATTTCTGTCCCCAAGTCTGGTCAGACAGGAGTTTTAATGAAAAAACGCCTCACGCTGCTTTGAATATGCGGCAGATGTCTGGGGAGAAATGTTCATCTTAAGCCACGCCTGAATGACCTGCAAAATGTCTGATTAACAGTGCAGGCCTTGTGCGTTGTACCTTACTCTGTGCTCACATGCGCCAGATTTAGACCTCGTACTAACTGTGCTCGTGTTAAATTCACAGAATATGAGCCTGTGATATTAATTGTAAAAAAACACATGTTGCATGGATGGTTTCTCACACTCACTGTCCTCGTTTTCACTTATGTGTATCGCAGGCTGCAGCTTGAAGAAATGGCAGAGAAATTCAACTTCCCCTCAGTCCATCAGTTTGCCGTGGAGATTGTGAGAGGAAACTCAACCCAGAGACTGTCTTGGCTACGAGAGTATTACGCTTCGCTGGACCTCCCTGACCTGGCCAGCACCGTCTCAAACAACTTCCCACAACCTGATTCAGCACAGAGCTCCTCTTCAACTGTTGCCTCCTCCACATCCTTGAAAGCCACCTCAAAATCCCACACGCATACCCGAACCCCACAAAAGGATGTTCCAAAAGCCAAGAGAAAGCTTAAACATACCGACAAGAATCCGGAACCTAAAACGAAGCCTGAAGCCTCACGCAATGTCTGTGCGCCACAGAGACAATATGATGTGAAGACAAAGCAGATAAACCCACACAATGACGTCCGATCAACCAAGAAAAAGCCTAATTTCCCAGAAAAGAATGTGCTAGAACCTTTAAGTGATGTTTCAAGGCTTGAGGCGGAGGAGCAGGAGGAGACGGCCTGCAGTGCCAGAGGACACAAGAGGACAAGGAGGGGTAGTGTTTCTAGTTCTGGAGCCTTCGGAGCGGGTGGTGGTCTTGGCTTGGATGAGGCCAGCAGCAGTGGTCCGGGGTCTGTGGAGGCCACGGCTTTCCAGATGTGCACAGACAGACGTATCCCTTCTTCTCCGGACCTCAGCCATGGCGGGTCCAGCGCGTTATCCAAACCCACAGCACAGGGACGGGAGAGAGAACCTTTTCAGGGCCAGAGAGAGACCCACCGGGAACGGGCCGGTTCCCCCTCCAGTCGTCGTTCCCTCCTCACGGACCTGATAGGAGACACCTCCATCCTCGACGAGCTGTTAAAGCCCAAACACAAGGGTGCACAACAGAGGGGCACCCCTAAAGCGCCCGCCGCACCTTCTGCGTCCGCGGGCTCTCCAAACCAAGCACCCGCACGCCACGTGGTGCCGAAGGGCAGTCGCAAAGACTTCTGGGACATCTTGAATGAGGGCAACGAGGAGAGCATCAACAGGTTAACGGACCCGGCGGAGGTGCAGAGGGTTTGTGTCAACACTAACTTTGCAGCTCGAGGTGGGTCCGGGGAACGTGAGAGCAAGAGTCTCTGGAAGACTAATGAAAAGTTCCTGTGGAAGAAATAATGCAACAATTACAGTGTGAAGGTTTCCACCTCTCTACTTTTTACTTTTTCAGGAGATGATATTTAAAGCAGGTTTTTCTGCTTGTTATAATTATTCTTTTTAAATGTCTTTCTTTTCTTATTTACCGTCATAATTTTATATCATTCGGTGTTCATCAGTGAGGCGCTGAGATAATGCTGACTGTTACTCAAATAAACAAAACTTTGTATATTTTATACAAGTTATTGTTATAGTTGTTCGGGTTCAAAACTTTATTTCATGAATGAATAATCCTGACCTACACAACCCCTGCAAGAGAACTATATCAACTATATCATGTATGCACAGAGGCATTTGCTCAAGTACAAAAAGTAGGAAATTTGAGCCAAAAATAATAAATCTAAACCCCAAATGTGCACAATAGCCAACAATTGCTGTGCTCAACCTGTGTGTGTGTGTGCGTGTGCGTGCTGAACCTCACTGCCGCGCCCGACCTCGTAGAACCCCAAAGAGCGCCGCTCTCTGCAAGCTGTGATGGCCATCAACAGACGAGAGACGGGACTACATGCCCCGACATGCAGCTCTGGAAATAGTGTGTGTACGTGTGTGATTGTGTGTGAGGGAATGTGGACCTTCTGGGTGGTACATCTCCACCATCTTCTCACACACTCGGTAGCGAGGCCGCACATCTGTCACACCTGTTCAAATCACAGACGGAGGGGAATAAAAAAGCCCTTTCTCTTCTTCCAAAGCCCACACCCTTTCCTCTGTGCTTTTGTCTTTCAGTTTCAGGTTTGCAGTTGCGGGTGAAGCAGTCTGTCTGTCTGTGCTCATAGTCTGGTCTGAGGGGGTTAGCCGAGAGGCTTGGCGTTTTTCGCTGACAATAGAAAGGCTCGCCAACTGACTGGGAGGCTGTTCGAGGCCAACAAAGCTTTCTTATCCTTCATGCTAACCGCCGTTTTCCCACCCTGAGTGATCTGTGACGACGTGTCAAGTCAGTCTTGATGATTGGATTTGATTTCGTGGCGCGGTGCAACGTGCCGTAACCCCCGAAGGAGTCGGAAATACCACCAAAGGGGCGGCGTGTTTTTCCACTTCTCCCATTAGTGTCTCCTCTTTGTGTCAAGGGCAGGGTGCGAAGTCTGTTTATGTTTCATGCCACTGCAACCTGGGTGTCTGCGAGTCTGTTAGAGACTTGACAGTCGGGCCGAGCGGCAGAGGGGGGCGGCGCTGGCAACGTGGGTTTATTTGCAGGAGTCAGAGTGTGACACTTAGTTTGAATTGATTTGTAAAAAGCTGTGAATGGGCGTCGACCCGCGCTGACCTGGGCCTCCGGGTCTCTTTGGCTCCGGTTTGCACACATTCACTGTGTAATGTGTTAATACAGTAAGCAGTCTGTCGCTGATTAAGAAACCAGTGGAAATGCATAAAACATGGAAGCCATACATGAAATAGATGTAGTGGTGGGAAAAATACATTTTTGAGTGCGTTGATATTGTGAAATCTCAACTAAAATTTGAGATTAATCACAAGATTTTGTCTAAATTCATCTTGGGGCTCTACGGTGGGCTGTTTGCATATCGGACCCACATTCCAAAACTATTATTCAGATTTGATTGAGGGTAACCAAACAACACGGCAACTGTCATCAACTTTTCATGTAACTGTATAGAAATTGTGGTTGGTGCGCTGACGTATGACACATCAGGTTTGAACTATGGCCCAGAGCCCAGAATAAGTAGAGAAGTCTCGCAAACATGCAGAAAAGTATGTGTTCACACAGGACCCCCGTCACTCAGAGTAAAGAGCCGATTTCAGAAAATTAGTTTTCAGGGCCTTTGAGACTGAAGGAGCATGTATCCCGAGTGTGTGAAGTCCATTGCTAAGGTTTTTTTATGTCAAATTCAGCAAGGTGATGGTGGCTGCTTGTTCAACTACTTTTACCCAAATCAATGAATAAATAGGTCAATGCAAAGCAACACTAAATTGGATTTTGACTGTGCTCGTTTGAGGAAGCAAACCATGAGGCTTTAGGACAGCAGGTCAGATTACTGCGCTCTGCACGTTATTGCAACGATGGCTTTTAGTTTAAAGGGATGTTAAATTGCGGTGTGACCAGCTATGGAGATGGAATGCGTCGGGGGTCCGACATCCACAGCCTCAGAAGTGGTGGAGCTTGGCTTACCCAGGGCCCATTACTGCACGCCAACCACAACCCCCGGGGGAGGAAAGTCTCGGGGCCTATTGGCGACTAACGTCGTTCACATCCGGTAGGGTGGGGGAGGTCTGCGCGATTCCATCTAAGGGAAGTGTTTTATTTTCACTTCTTTTTCCAAGCTTCCATTTCTGAACCAATGACATCATCTAGACTGATAAATGAGAAACGGTGAAATCATCTGTGAGGTCGTGGACCCTAAAGAGCCAAAAATAATATCTCAGTTGTCACATTATCAGGGGTGACCATTACTTATTATTCAGTCCGATCTTGGAGATGACGGTTATATGTAATCAAACATCTGACTCTCCAAACGCAATTTTACTACTCTTGACCTCAACTTCCTAGCATTACTTTAGGAATGTGTGGCACATTAAAAAAAAGAAAATCCACACATAAAATAGTTATAGTGGCAGATGTATACATGTTTCAATAAGAACTTGTGTTTAAGTGACTATTATGAAAGAGAAGAGGAGAAACAGCCGTATGTAACAACGTTTAGGTGACTCAGCAAGCAAACAACTACTTCGGGGGGGTCCAGACTCCTCCTGTTGTTACGGTAACAGGCCGAGGGGGTCTCTAAATGTTAAAAACGAAGAACCCCCCCCCTCATTAGGAAATTACACACCATTTGCCCCTCATTCCAATCCAGTTACCCGGGGAACAGTCAGCTATAATTTGGTTAATTCACCGGCTCGCGAGACCTTCCGTTCCCCATTGTGCCCATCCATAAAAGAGATATAACCCAGATGCACACGCGCACATACACACACATGCACACGCGCACACAACGTTTTGAATGAAGTGAGAGCCCCGGTAACAGGAAGGCTATTCCTCATTTTGTTCCCTTCCCCTCTCTCGGCTGCAAATAGACCATGCGTGTGAATATCAGTGAATTGTGCCGATACGGTCGAACCTGCTCACTCCAAACACCTGAACAAAGCTGAAGGGGCGAGTAAGCGGTGGAACCTCAGACCGGGCTGCGTAGTGGTTGAACGTACAACTTTTTTGTGCACAAAAAGACACTTGTCCTCGCTGAACCTGTCCCGTCTTGAAGGAGGAAGGGACGGGGAACGGAGGCGGGGGGGCCTACTCTTTTCCTCCTTTCGGGAACAAAAGGAATGGAAAACAGTGTTTTTCCCCATGGGGTAAATATTGAGAGAGCAGAGATATAAACGTACGGGAGAAAGGCTTCTCAGGGTCTCTGTTGCGCTGCCAAAGGCCCGTGCGTCACTTGATCCATTGTTTAGTGTAGAGAGGTCTCGGTAAGCAAGCGGCTGCCTCCCCGCTCCAGCTGCAGCCTCTCTGCTGTTTATCTTTGCAGGGCCCTTCGCCTTGAAGTGAGGCTATACAAGCAAAGCCTAGCCATATGTGAGCACTGGGCAGTCGGGGAAGGCACTGGCCCTTTTTTTTTTTTCCTTTTCGATCCATTCGTCTCTGTGAAATGAGTCCTTTCTCTCCCCTTAGCTTCGCCGTCCCTCTTCCTTCAGCCCTGCCGGCGCTCCGTTGGCGGCGGAGGGCAGCCCCGTCCCTCACAGTCTGCTCTCATGGAAGAGATGAAGGGTCGGAATTATCATCTCGGGTTTCAAAGACCTCCGTCCTGGATGGGGAGAGAAGTGGTGGGTATTATTTCTCCCGCGATGAATAATTACCCCTAAAAACTCTCGGAGCTCCGGGAGAGACGAGGTGGTAATTATGTCACAGAAATATTTCAGTCGGGATAAATATTGGAATAGTTATAGTGGTGTGTGAGACTGACGAGCACATGGGGGATGGAAAACATTCAGGGGGAAGGCCACTGAGGGAATTATGGATTCTAAAATACAGAGTGAATGTTAATAGCAACGGGAGTTTTATATCTCTCCGATAATTCACTCAAATCTTTTTATTGGGAATTGAGCGTTAGTCCGTGTATGGTGGGGGGGGATTGGCTTTCTTTATTCAACAATTCCCCCGTTGGGTTGGACAAACGAGTTCCACTGTTAAACTTGAACCCCGACCTGGGAAATGCGTGTTTGGAGGTCAGTGGTCCTGACCTTGGCTGCTGGGTGGGCTGCGGCGGCTGCGTGCTTGTCTTGGATCCTCTTCTGTTGACTGAAACAACAAGCAACGCAGCGTCCAGGGAGGAGAGAGGAGTCGCACAGGGAGCATCCTCGAAGGGAGCACCTCGCTCCTTTTCCTTTCCTCCCTCGCTCAAACACACAGGCCGTCCCCGGAGGCCTGACCACCCAACCAAAGCGATGACTTGTCTTTGACCCTCCTCTTGATGAATCCCTCATCTGCTCGGGACGTCAGACATGTTGAAGCTAGTTTGACTTAATATTTGAGCTGAAATATGATCCCCTTGATGGTAAAAGCATTATCCTGCAGTGTAGGAGAGATGCTAACTCACACTGATGCTCTGTAATGGCTGTGAACTATTTTGGCTACATATAACGTGCTATTACAAGTGCAGTTATATTCACTTGGCAACTCCGGTAGCCTCATTTGATGTTTGGGAGGCTTTGAAGATGGTTTTGAAAAAGTTTTATTCAAAGCGTTTTCTCAATTTAATTGCAGATCCCCTCAGGGGAGGAAAGTCCCCGCTCTTGAGAAACAAAGTAAACAACTTTGGATTTCAGCAGGTGACAAACACGCTCCACTGTGGCTTTTAAAGAGGTGCAAGCATGGGAACATTGCAGTTAACACACGTCCTTGAAAGTCACAGCGTTTTTTTCATTAAAAAAAAAAAATCTAAAATACTTTTCTTTTTGTTATACAGGATTTTATTCTTTCTTTCAAGTGGGAAATACACGTAGTATTTCCCCTGAGAGTGTTGTGCGACATCATCAACAACAGACATCCCATCTGCTCCATAGGAATATTTTCAATGTGTGAGGTTTGATCATTCCGTCTCTTCACTGAGAACCAATGAGCAGCCTCAGTTTGACAACTTTATAATATCAATCAGAAATAATCTGTCATCTGTTTAAATTGAATCGTGTGTGTGTGTGTGTGTGTGTGTGTGTGTGTGTGTGTGTGTGTGTGTGTGTGTGTGTGTGTGTGTGTGTGTGTGTGTGTGTGTGTGTGTGTGTGTGTGTGTGTGTGTGAGAGCGAGTAATTCTGTTACCATAAAACCTTTTTCAGAACTTGATATTTGGTTCCCTCTAGCGGCTTTATTACATATTACGGGTCACAGGATGAACTACACTGGGAATACTTTGCACCTGAATTTGAAATGTTTTAAATGAATGAATTAGCCATAACCTCTTATTAAGGATATATAAGAAATAAATAGGACGTTTGGAGGAAAAGGGGGCTATACTGATAGCATTAGAAAACCGTTGTATCACGTAACCTAAATTGCCCATCTGGTTCTGATGACAGTTTGTTAGCTGTATATCAACTTTAAAAAGCTGTTTTGAAGTTTAAAATTGTGAAGTTAAACTTGACCATTTAAATATACAGAAACTCCTTAAATCAAGAACTGGTGATGTATTCATTTAGCGAAGCAAAGTTGACCTCGACCCCTGTCCTGCTGGCAAGCCAGTTAGTACAGTGTCTTCTTGTGCAGTCCAACCGTATTCAAACAGACAGAACTTTATTTAGCATAAACATTATGATGTTGGAAGATAAATCAGAATATGTTTATTGAGATAAATGAAATCAGGCCTATTTCAATTACCGTGGGCCTTTCCAATAAAATCAAAAATGCTTGTTTACAACCCACAATATGGCACTATAATTGCTTTTATATGATTATCTTTAATAATTGAATTGCCTTTGCCCATAAAAGGTGTATAATTTAATTCTTTGAATGTATTGTAGTGAATTCTCCTCTTGGTATTATTGTTGTAAAATGGCTGTGCTTGTCTCAATAAGGGGAAAAAAAGACTATTCTCATAAAAATGTATTCTTTGCCTCCTTCAAAAAGACAGCTAGGCATCTTGACTCAAGGTCACACTGACCTCCCCACTCTCTTTTCTCTCTCTTTCTCAAAAAACTTTTCCTTTTCCCCTTTCATGGGGAGGATCATTCATCACAGCTGTCTAAACAGCCCGGTCACCTCATGATCAGTGACTCTTTTAAGTAAGACATCTCGGTAGCACGTACTGGTTCAAATGGATGTATTTCTGTGTGTGTGTGTGTGTGTGTCTGCCTCCGCACAGATGTTTGTGCATTGTCAAAAACACTGTACATCATGCTGTAAGCTATTAAAACCTGCGGCTCTGGGGTGAATCCGAATCTCTCAGGAAGCAGGTAGAAGCTCATTAGTCCTCTCGTGGCCCACAAATGGTTTTGTGGATCTCATAATGGTGACCGACCCCTCAGCAAAGAGGTCTGGTGGTTTACTCATCCAAATCAAGTGTTTCCCTCATCTTTGAGGGGAAGGAAGGAGGCTAATGATGGTTACAGATGTGTGTGTGTGTGTGTGTGTGTGTGTGTGTGTGTGTAGTGAATACAACAGGAAAGTTCCTTCAGTTCTGCTCATCACTTATGTTCTTCTAGATTTATGAGGAACACGTGTAAAGTGGTCTTACGCACAAACGTTCAATAAGGCTCGATACGACAACTCTCACAAGCTCACTGTGTTCAGCTCTCGTTTCGTCGAGCACAATGTATGTTTCTTGCTGAACTCTTCGTTTAGTGTGCTGTCGCACTCGACTACATAATGGAAAAAAGTGTTCCGTGATGTTGAATTATAGAATATAAAAACAAAATAGGTACAGTTCCTGATAATCAATAATTATAGAATAATTTTATTTTCATGAGTTAAAACATCTACCACTATATTTAAATGAGAATAGAACACAAAGGCCCATCAACACCTGTTCCATAATTTTATAATTGGATTTGAAGTGTGAAATATTTGCCTGCCGGTCATCCATTTCTACCCTGTTCTGAAGAGGCACTTGACACAGACACAGATGTCTTCTGAGCTCGCTTCTTGACGTAGTCTTGTAGGCCGTGTAGCACACACTCTGCATAGAGAATCTTGGCAGGAATAGACTGCAGCAACCAGCCCTATATACACGCGCACACACACACATCATCAGAAGGTCACATGTGTCTTTTTTGACGTTACTGTTTTTTTGGCATGATCAGATCGTCTTACCAGAAATATGTGACACACACTGCCGTGCGTTTTGTCTCCCGCTCTGAGGTACTGCAGGGAGCTTTTGACAAAGTCTTCTGGGGACAAAGTCACTGTGTTGGTCTTTTGATAATCTGCCATTCGAGTGGAAACCCCAAATGGAGCTACTGTCTGAGAACACGGGAAGAATTAACAGAACTTTGTGACAAAATGATTCGATTCGGCATAAACACCTTGAGGTGGAGTCTTAAAACGGAAGCATTGTACCTGTATAATAATCCCTTTATCTCTGTATTCAGCTTGGAGACCTTGGGAAAATCTTTCCACAAACACCTAAAGGAAGGAGGAGTCATACGGCGTGAATGAGGAGAGATGGAGGTGTACTGGCGATGCTGTGCTTACCTTAGATGCAGCATACAGAGTGTAGAGGGGGAAAGGAATGGAGGCAATTCCTGATGAAATATTTACAATCACCCCTTTTCCCCTGTACAGGCAGAAAGACATGGTCTTACATCTGTATCTAAACGGAACATTTTAGTCAGCATGTTAGAATGTGACCTCATTATATATTTCATAAAGAAAACATGAAAACCTGTTCTCCATGCCTGGAAGGATTATTTTGCACATCTGAAGAAAAAAAGAACATACAATCAGATTTGGGACAAAGGTTGACAAAGTTAACTTGGGTGTGAGGGAAACAAAGCATCCGACTCGATGTCCTCAGACATCCATCTGGCGACGTTCACATCGACAAAGCTACACAAGCAGGTTTGCTTACTAACGGTCTAATAGACCAAAATGTCCTGAAAAAAAGCATTCTGATTCTTCCCACCTGTCACTAAGACTTTGTGTGTGCAGAAACGTCTTGAAAATTGTGACCTTGTTTTTTTGGTGAGGGGTTTGTAAGAAACACTTACCTTGGCCATAGATTTCACATTGCAGTTTATCACCTTTGTTATTGTCTGAAACCATGAATAAAACATTTAGAAAAAGATGTCAGTATTAATAGTTAAGGGAAAAATAAATGTTAAGAGATGGATGTGCAATTACGATATAAATTACGAAATGAATATCTTCAAAAGTTTGTGAGGGGAAAGTTTGTCACAGGAATGTGTCATATTGAAAATATTCTAATGTTTTACAGGGAAGGAAAGGCATTCAATTGATTTGCTAGAGCACAAGGAATCACACAGAATCCATGCTGGTGAGAAAGACTCAATGTGAGTAGAACATTTGTTTGTTGATAATAAAGCACCACAGGCCATCTAAGACTGCCGACACCGCTCACCTGGTCCAGCTCTGCACACTCAAGGAACTTGGAGGGAATGACGCTGGGCAGCATGCCCACATTATTCACTGGAGTTGGGGAAAGAAGAAGATTTGGTTTTAGGGAGGGAAAAAAAAGAGGCAATTAATGTTTCAATAATTTCATGGAGTTATGTATTCTTTCAAAGGTCCAACCTAAAATCCCAATGTTTAGGCCGCAAAGCTGATCCTCAATTTCACTGAAGACGTCCTCCATTAAGTCTGTTACAATCACTTTCACTCTTTGCCCTGTTGTAGCAACTATAGGATAAATGCATCAGGGTCAACAATAGGACATTTGATTTATGACAGATGACCACGAGCACATCAGTGGATGTAGTTCAAGTTTCAAAAGCAGACACAATAAAAAAGAAAGTCATTACAGAAAGCGAGTTCTCACCTATTTCCTTTGCCACATCCTCCAGTGCTGCTTTCGTTCTGCTCATGATGACCACGTTCATTCCTTGCTCGGCCAGCTGAGGGAAGCAAAGAAAAGAAGCAAATATTCATCAAATAAAAAGAATACATGTAACCTTCTAAAATATAAATGTTTACAGTCTTACAAAATGTATTCACTTTTGGTCTCTTATAATTTAAATCCAAGTACAAAAATGTAAACATGCAATAAGAAGTAGTGCTATTAACACAATGACTTACCGCCAATGCATATGCTCTTCCTATTCCCTCTGAAGCACCAGTCACCACTGAAAGAGGGATGCAGGAATTACAGTGCATCCGGAAAGTATTCACAGCGCTTCACTTTTTCCACATTTTGTTATGTTACAGAATTATTCCAAAATGGATTCAATTCATTAATTTCCTCAACATTCTACACACAACAACCCATAATGACAAAGTGAAAACTGTTTTTTGCAAATTTTTGCAAATCTGTTATCTGTGTTCACTTGTGGCTTCGGCACAACTCTGTGAATGTCCTTGAGCGGCCCAGCCAGAGCCCTGACTTGAACCCGATTGAACATCTCTGGAGAGATCTGAAAATGGCTGTGAACCGACGCTCCCCATCCAACCTGATGGAACTTGAGAGGTTCTGCAAAGAAAAATGGGAGAAACTGCCCAGAAATAGGTGTGCCACGCTTGTGGAATCATACCCAAGAAGACCTGAGGCTGTAATTGCCGCCAAAGGTGCTTCAACAAAGTATTGAGCAAAGGCTGTGAATACTTATGTACATGTTAAGTTTTCGTTCTTTATTTTTAACAGATTTGCAAAAACTTGCAAAAAACAGTTTTCACTTTGTCATTATGGGTTGTTGTGTGTAGAATGTTGAGGAAAATAATCAATTTAATCCATTTTGGAATAAGGCCGTAACATAACAAAATGTGGTAAAAGTGAAGCGCTGTGCTTTCCGGATGCACTGTATTGCTAACAATTACTTCCATTAATTGTCATATTCTCCTGTAGTTTCCTTTCTGGACAACAGAGGAACCAGAATCAGAACCGCGCCTCCCAACTCTCTCCCTCTGCTGTCTAACAAATCCCAGGAGTGTGTTTGTTTGAGTATGTATAGCATTGTTACTGGTAGCAGATTTAAGAAATATTAATGATGAAGATATTTGTTAATTTTATCTTATTAAGTTATGATTTATAAATCCCAACGTTTGTACAAAAGAATGATGGCATTCAGCCTTCATCGTAAGCCAACACTAGTTTCACTTATTTTGGCCGCTATCCAATTTTGGAAAAATATGGCGTCCTTCCCACCTTCTGTCGGTCTGGGAGAGGGTGAGATACAACCTGCAGGAAGAGTAGTTAAAATTACCCAATTTATATGACATGAAAAATACTATACCCATAAACTCTTTATCTCCTCAGGAATGTGAGTAAAACAAAGCCCCAAGATAATAAAAAGTGTCAAGTGTGACCCAAACTCCTGAGTGAACCTGGTGACCTGAGTTTGCAAACGTTGACTTACCCTTTGGGTTGAAAAAGCAGTACATTTCAGTTCAATAAACTCTCTGTGGACGTCAGCTCCAATTTGTTCACACAAAACCAAGCCCGTCATGTTCTAAAAGACTGCACTATGACTACAACATGTTCCCCACTTCTGATAAAGAATTTGCTCAGAGCAAACAGGACCTGCTGGTTTCTGAGAGTTTACTACTCTCCCATCTGCTTTGACCCGATTACGGATAACAAGTTATTTTCTTAGCTCATTTTCAAATTATAGGTAATGGGCATCTACTGCCTTCAAACAAAGCCAGATTTTTCAGGACTGTCATTTTAAAATGAATGAAGACAAGATGACTTTGGATGGGATGGGATCCATTGTTTTGATCTTTAAACATGGGAGCCATCTGACTGTGTCAAGTAACTTGAATTGGATGAGTAGACTCAATGTCCCCTACAAATGTGTGCACGGTCTTTGTTTCTTACAAATTTGTAACATAGTCAGAAGACTAAAGCTCTATTATTATTAATATTATTATTATCTCCTCCAGGCGGAGTATGCAATAGCTGGAGTTAACTGCCAATTAGTGTTCTTTATTACAGGAAGAAACATATTCAAATAACATTGGGTTGTATGATATTTTAATTCTTCAATAGGATTAGTATTGGCTAATCAATAGGACACCGTTCCAAAGTCCCAAATCACACTGTATGCCCCAATTGATTAAAAAAGAATCCCGCTGTAGGCTGGGAAACGCTCTGCATACTGATGCCGCACCCCATTCATCTCAGGGCACCGAGTCCTCTACGGCTCCCGGTTTTGTAGAAAATGTCAATCAAGAAGGGACAATTGTCCCCACAGGAGAAAAACATACCCTCAAGTTCTGTTAATTTACTATCACAATATATAAAGTCCCCGTCAAGAAGAAGGTGTATCCAAACTTTTGACTGGTACTGTACATATAAGTGTAATACACTTTACTTTAATATGCACACTGTTCATAAAAACACGCCCACATGTATTAATATGGTAAACATTCATTCCATAAGATGTCCTCAATTGACCTAAATCACTAAATGGAAAGAAACATAAATGTAGTTTCAGATTGTCAGAAGTTGATGCAGTGGGACCCGGTTTGTACCCGGTGTGTCTAAGACGTACTATTCCCATGGCTGTTTCCTCTCTGCAGTGGAAGGAAAGATGAGGCCAATGTTCTAGTGTGTTTTCTTTCTTTTTTTAGGTTTATTCACTCACTGAGCCTGAATAACCTATTCAAGAGTTGCCAAAGCAAATATTGTAATTCGATGAGACAGCTTTGGGAGCTGCTGAGGAATTTGTTGTTGTAATTAAAATGCACGGACATTTCCCTCAAGTTGAAAGAATGCCTACGAGTTTGATTCTCTGCACCAGCTGGAGAAACGGCAATTTCTTATGCCACTCTGAGAGTGAACTAATGTCCTTATTCCACCATGAAGATCGCGCAAAGATACATGGCCTACATGTAGTATCTTGTCACAAAATGTTTTCGGTAGTTAGTTATGAATGTGCTGACATTAGATCTACCTGACTCCATCTGACCCGTCCATTTCTGTCCCAGCATTCATTATACACAATGTGGCAATACTGTGTGTATGACATTACATTACAACACGTGCACCCCCCACACACATACACGCTCATACAGCTCACCTGCCCACGCTCCCATGGAGGTGAAAAAGTACTTTGGAAGTGGAAACCAAATTTTTGGAAAAAGCATCTTGCTGAAAAGCAGCAGTCTCACTCCGTAGCAGACAATGACCGCAAACCCAAGAGTAATGAAGAACAATTCCATTAAATCCATGCTTGTCTGGAAACAAAGTCTGCCTTTCAGACCCTCTGTGTTTGTGTATTCTCTGACAGAGTCTTTTTAGTTCAGTGATTCAGTGAAAGTAAAGCAGGACGGAAAGAGAAGAGAGAACAACTCTCGCTAGGACACTCCCATTTTAAGACCCCCCCTAAACACCCACAGAGTCACTCAACCTGTAAGTTACTGGCCAAAATACACATAAAAAATTCATCAACAAATGAAAAATGATCTAGGAAGGGAATGTATTTTACACTGACATAAGTGTTGTGTACTGTTGTGGATATAACACACACTGTTGTATGTGGATAAGTGTTGTAAATGTCCAGAACACATTAAAGTTCCTGTGGGCAGGGCTCTGTGATTTTAACTGGTGTTGTCTGATTTCATACAAACAAAAATGTATCAGATATATATATAAATATATATTGATGTGATACATATATATATATATACAAATAAAACACTCCTTGTCTTTACATGACAGAAGAAATGTGTCATACAAATTGACTGCTGAGTTCAGATTGAGCACACATTCATAATAAAACAACAATTTAAATGTACTTTTTGTAATCAATGTCATAGGGTGAAAGTTTAAGAAGATTTAGGTATGTATGTGGAGAGCCAAAGTAAGTGTATAGTTGGTAAAAGAAACAGAACTTCTAGTTTTACACAACTCCTTGTTGCTGTGCGTCTCCTGAGATTTTTCTTGCTTTGACTTGTCAGGTATTCAAGCGGCTGAATGGACCTGGATCAAAAACATATCAGGATGTTCTCATTATATACGTCTAACAAAAATGCCAACTCCCATTGGTTCTGACCATTTTTTGCTGTTTTATATAATTGGGACTGAAAATCATTGGGTTTTGGATGTTAAGTTGCACATAAATTGCACATGCATATGCTTGGATGTTTTTCATGGTTGTATGTTGAGCAGTTTGACATTCCTTGTTGTTGAAATTTGCCATACAAATAAAAATACCTTGTCTTACAGGATGAACAACAATACTTCACATGTTCCTCTGCAGCACTCAAGAGCAGTCTTGGCTCTCTTCATTCGTGACCAGGGACGCCTCCCCTACGTCATCAGCGTGCGCCTGCTGTGTCGCTCGCGCCATTCCTACAAGCGTGTGTTTTCATCCCGTTTCATTGCCATTGGATGAGCTTTAGCAGCAACTGCTACACAACTTATTCTGTTTTCTACCGACGTTCTTTAGGTGAGTCCGTTTCTATCTTTTAGATACGTTTGAGGAAAGACGTGATTTGATAGCACGGACGAGGTTGGCGCTTGTTTTCGCATTGAATTGAAGTTTAGCTCGCTAGCTTGTCCAAAGTTAGCTTTGGTGTTTAGGGTATGCACGATGTGTAAACTGTCAGTGCGGACCCTTTCACTGGTGAAGGTTTGGTTGTTTTGTTTCCATTGAACATGACATGATGAGAGGGCCACTCAAGCAACTGGGGCTACATTGCATGTGTTTGAGTCTATAACGTCAATGGCGAATCCAAATCATGTAAACGTCACGTTATTGGAACAGTTGAGTTAGTAAAAGTTGCCACTCTCTCCTGGCCCCTTACCGACGCACTGAGCTTGTTATTGTTCTCCGTGACCTTTTAAAACAACTGACGTCAACTAAACCCAATTCATACTCGAGATTCTTTCCCACGTGATGGTGTCATGAATTTGAAATTTGTATCATAACAATTCTGTGCATCCAAGTTAGTTAACGTCATGCCACTAGACGCATACAGCGTTAGCTGTAGCTAGCTTATGTGACCACTCGATAAACAGTAGGCAACTAACGTTTCGTTGGCGACAAAGACCATTAAAAAGGCGAAACATCAGCCATTAACCCGTCTAACGTTGGACAGGACAACACATAGTGCTGCCGTGGCAGGTTCGTTCACACCGTTGCGTAGCCATAAGACTACAAAGACAACACAACTGAAGTGCTGCTTGCCTGATAGCATGCTAACTTACCTGTTACAGTGACTGCGTAAACAGTCTAGTAGCTAAAGAGTTAAAGTAAAGTTTCATAATGCAAACTTCCGGCATATTCGTGAGAGTGCATTGATTTCACACCTTGTCAAAACTGCTTTGATTATAAGACACTCACACACAATAAGACATTTGTATATGTGGCAGTTTTTGTTAAAGGTTCTAGATATTATGCATGTTGCCTCACACTTGGACTGTCCTGGCTTATTGGGACTCTCAGAATGTATTGCATTAATGTAATTAGTAACACCTTTGCTTGCCCCTCCATGAATGTCAATGCATCAGTGAGGTAAAGAGGTCGATGATGTTTCGGATCTAGGGCAAGCTAGAAGCAGCACCGTGCACATCTGACCGCATTGCTGCTGTAACTGGATGTTGTTCAAGCATTTGTATCCTCGTCAACGATGGTTGGACATGACTGTAAAACGGACAGTCCCATAATACATATGAATTCTGTGCACTGCAGGCTGCTGCAGTTGACTTGAGTTTCCCTACACTGACCGCCTGTCCTTTTTTAAAGGTCTTCTGACCGCGAGATTGAAAAGTGGCAGAGGGTCATAAACAGATCTGAGCGGCATGTACCGGCATTGACCCGCCTCCTCTTCCATATGCAGATCCCGTAAATGTTTTTTGCACAGAGTGATGTATCTTTTTTTATCTTTGTAATTTCCTTCTTTGGCTTAAAGTGAGGATTTAGAAATAAAGATGAACTGCTTATTTTGCCAATGTTTTGAACCTACCGCAGCCAGTCAGACTGACGTGTGTGTGTGTGTGTGTGTGTGTGTGTGTGTGTGTGTGTACGTAACCCCTTGTATCTGCTTTGCTCATTGCTTGCAGTGAGAAGCATTGTGCGTGAAAAAACACTGCTGAGACTGGGGTTATCCGCAGAAACTGTCGACAGAGTTGCTGTGGAGGAAGTAAACAGAGCATTGCAGTGTATCTGACTTTCTAAAACAAGGATGTGTCATGTACAAGTGCAATAATATAACCGTGATAGCCTAACCTATTAACATAACATGCGCAATACATCTAATTAGTCCTGCATTATGGTTGGCAGTTTTATGTGGAAAATGAACCAAATGCCAGAGACACAAATGGCCTTCATTGTCGGTTGACTGGTGCTACTCTTGCTACGTTTGCCTTTACAGCAGAGTCTTACAATATATCTGTTAACTCAATTAATAACTCAGCAACTGTTTTAGAACTAACAGACCGTGCACATGGGTTTTGCCAAAACACTGCGTCAGCCCTAATTTATATACAATTACAGCATGCTGTGAATCACAGGGCTGGATAATTGTCTCTGGGCTGCAGATGGCACCCTTGTCCAGCATTCTCCCCACTCTGATTGAAACTTCCCACTGAAGGGTGTCTTTGACCTCACTACCTCTACTGGTCTCACAGCTGTCCGTATCTCCACAGTCTGTTATCAGTGCTTACCAAGAATAGAAGTTTTTTTTTTTTTTTTTCAACATAGTCTGTGTCTGGAATATTGGGCCTCATATAGCCCCTGATATAAATATCTTGACGTGTTTTTTGATTTTATCATATATCAGATTTAAAAAAAAGAAATCTTAAGTTTTGGAATGTGTCCAACAAGGGTATTCTTTGATATAATTAAAGCTGAAGAAAAACAGAAGTAGGAAAGTAAACAAGCACATATTTCTTCCCAACTACTATTGACAAACTCCTCTGGCGATGTTGCGATTTGAGGTCCATAAAGAAGATATGATGATCCCGAGCTCTACGGTGTATCATCCTATCTGAAAATGCTCTTTTTGAGGCACAGAGACCGCTTAATCAGGTACTTCCTTTTGAAACGGAAACTTTCTTGGAAATAGTTCCTTGTGTGGTAGAAATGACTGCCAGTGTTTCTCTCTGTATTCCAAAGGATTCGTTCCTCTCCATTTTTGATAGTGATTTCAGCGCCGTTTGATGGATGCTAAAAATAGATTCAAAAGGGATAACGGCAGACAAAGCAAAATATAAAATTTGACTTATTGTTTGAAAAATGTTTTATTGCGCGGTTTTCCTCTATGGTGAAAAAAGAAGTTCCCTCACAACTAGAGCAATAAAATGGTTCTCTTTGTGTGTCGTCCCTGTCCTCTGGTGTTCCCCTGCAGGTATCTCCAGCTATGGACATGGATGGTGCAAGTTCAGTGGTGCTGCAGGCCTTAACCCAAGCTACCAGTCAGGACACCGCTGTGCTGAAGCCCGCGGAGGAGCAGCTCCGGCAGTGGGAGACGCAGCCGGGCTTCTATTCTGTCCTTCTGGTGAGAGATGGTATCAAATAATTGAAATTTATCTGCTGGTGAAAAGTATTACAACTTTGATGAAGGCGGGTTTTACTGAGTGCGCTGCATCGTACATGGTACTTCGTACATGCATTTTAGTTACTAAGTTATTTCAAGCTTTCTTACAGGTCAGTTATTAATAGCAGGGGAATATATATAAATTTGCACAACAGCCAATTCCGAATCTATATATTCTGTTATTGTGTGACAATGAATCATTGGCAAAAACTAATCAAAGCAACAAATCACCAAATTGTGAGAGGTGGGAAACAAGGAGGAAAAGGAAATTAGCTGGGAATGAATTAATGCTAAAGCTCCGTTGAATGGCATTAGTGATGAAAATAGATATTTTAACCAAACTCTGCATTTTCATTTTAGATCAAGTGGACACAATGGGATAAGAGCTTTGTTTGTACTAACCAGCACCTACATTTTAGCGCATATTTATTGCAAAGTTGATGTTCCTCCAATAAGTACTCATGGATTTTAGGAACTATGTTTGTTTACTTTGTTCAGCCTGGTGGGTCTCAGAATAATTTCTGTTCATTCTGTGGGGAAATTAGCCACGGTTGCATTCTGCTTAGATGAGCACAAATGCCTCTTCCTTTCAAAAGAACGCATTATTTTCTACAATTTTGTGCCAAATAAGTGTAACTAGCCAATACCCTGTTAAAGTCAGTGTACCCCAAGAGAGACATTTCTATACGCCCAATCCACAAAATGTGAGCCAGAAACAAATTTTGCCGGCCTGTGTAGAATTTCATTTGGCTGGCTAATCTGCTAATTAACAAATACAATATCTTTTATAAACGCAATAAGAGCCTGTGAAAGAGCGCCGTGTTCCCGGTCCTATCGTGCACGCATCACGAGGGACGGCAGGAGGATGTTTTATGTGTTAATGCAAAAATGTAGCCGTGAACTTATGTTGTGTTCCCACATCTCCTTAAAGTGAACATGCGCCCGGAAACAGCCAAATCTATAATGTCACTGTGCTGCTCTTTAAAGAGCGTCTGCCTTTGCAGTAACCAGGAGAAGGACGTTTGAGAACACTGGCAGCACTTCTGGGTAAAGGTTATGGATACATTTTACAGCTCAGAAGTTTTAGCGTTTATAAGACAATAAAACGAGGGTAGTGTTTGCGACTCGATCTCAATATTGGTGTGTATTTTAATGTCCTTTAAACTCTGGCCTGACCGCAGCCTCCGTCCCTAAATGTTACCCAATTGAGACACAACAACACAACCTCTGCTACACTGGTGTGTTTGTGTATTTATATGTATATATTTGTTTTTTTCCTCTGCGTAGAATATCTTCAATAACCACATGCTGGATGTGAACGTCAGGTGGCTTGCTGTGCTCTACTTCAAAAATGGCATTGACAGATACTGGAGGAGAGTAGCGCCTCAGTAAGTGCCTGCTTGCCTCATGTTCTCTTTTCAGGCCTTTTCTTTCTTTCTTTTCTCTTCTGCAGCGTGTCTTTTATTTTTATACTTCATTTACTCACTCTCTCTATTCATCAGTCGCATTCTCTCTGTCACCTTCAAGATCTTTTTTTTTGTCAGAATTTTAGTTGCCTTATTTTCTGATTTTGTCCCGATTTCTCATTGCCTTTATTGTCCCCGTTGTCTTTTCTTGTAACTGTTACAGCTTACGTCTGCAGTTCTGCCTTCACCACATTTCCTTCTTCTTTTTGTTACCTTCCACGCTGATTATTAATTTTATTGTGCTCCAGTTTTGTAAAAAAAAATGGTGTCCCTTTTGTCTGGTGAAGGATGTGCTTCGAGTCCTCCAAGCTTACGGTCTGTCCATGGTTACCTGACTTGCTACCGTTTGTTAGACTTGAACAAGTTTGAATTGGAGGTAATCTGTTCTGCCTCAGCATTCTGTCGTCACTCTTTGACGTTGGGTTATTTATTTGAATATGTAGGGCCGATTGCCATTAATCCTTCTATGTGCTGTCACCATATAAGACTCAGTACAATTATTTACTATTCTGTGATTTACAGTATTCTATCACATCCGAGTTCTGTTTAATGAGTCTTTATGTCGTCGCTTAGGTGACTACTGTGCTCATTTAAATGTTTAATTGAAATAAAAGGATGAAGTGAGGACGATTTAACCAGACAAGCAAGCCCTTCAGTTCGATATGACCGTTTTATTTGGCAGGTTTTTACTATAATATTGTAATGTAAGCAGAAATCAGTCAAAGGGTAGTCGCTGCCTTTAAAGCCCGTTTGACTGATAATTGGAAACCTCATACTTGAAAATCATATGCTTTATTGTTCCAGTAGTGTGTACACATTGGACCATGATTAAAAGGATCATGTCCCTGGTATTGTGCATTCTGGTCTTACTGGCTTGGCTTAATGGGTCACGTAGTGTAATGGAGCCCTCATTAGTGTTTTTAGTTCCACCTGTGCTTTTTCTGCTGTGAAAGATCTAAAGGTCCGAGGTGAAAAAGGTCAGTTCCCGCTTTCGTGAAACAAATCCCACTCGTGCCTTTTTGTTAATGATATCCATCCACAGTAAACAGCCATTTGGCTTTAATATTGGAGTCATTTATTTTATATGACCGTAGCACCTGTTTCTAATCAAATTCATTCCAAGAAATTTAATGAAAGCTTCCGTAGTATAAAGACCATACGCTGTTCGTAGGGCATCCCTTACTTTACGACCTATGGAGTGATTACGCGACCCATCTCCTCAGAAAAAACCCTCTCTGCAAATGATTGCTGGGTTTGTAGACGGGCTTCATGCCTGAGCTGTTTGCATTTCCATCTTCCAGTTTAAAAGCTGTGTCTTGTAATTAAGAATCTCCGTGGGTTTTCTGCCCAGTTGGCTAGTTGGATAGAATTTTTGTTATGTTAGGTATATTCACATTCACTTTTCCGGTATTAAATTTGAACTTACAATGTACTCGTAAGTATTTTAAAATTTGTGCTCCACATCAGTGAGCATGCTTGTGAGCATTATGAATTTTGAGCGCCGCAAACACACCGATGCACTTACACACGCACACACCTGTGGGAATAAATCAGCAGTCACTAGTTGTTGGGCTGACTGTGGCATGCAGGGAAATGGCTTATTAATCTTGATAATAACCGATTCATAGGCTGAGACTCTTCCCGTGTATGACTGTCATTGCTTAAAGTCCAATTAGAAATTCAAAACTCATCATATTTTTTTTAGTTCTTTGTGACGACCACATGACAAGCCTAAAACCCTTCATTACTTTAAAACGTGCTTGACGCCTGGATTCCCAACATGTATCAATCCTCGCTCTTCCTCACATCAACGATCACCTGCTCCGTCCAGCTTCAGCAGCAGCTGAAGTAGTAAAAACGGGTTATTTTGTAGAATTGAATCACTCACTCTTTTGCAACCCTCCCCTCTGTTCGCGCAACCTGAGGCTCATACTGCGGACTGCTGGATTTGGCACGGGGAGAGCAGGGCGTCCGTACCGAGCTCACTGATTAAATCAGGCAGCTGGCAGGTCCTCCTCTATAGAGTGTTATAAAAGGATTTAATTGATCCCTTAACTACTTGGCAGATTGATATCGTATTCAAATGTTTCCCAAAGCACGGGGTTTGCATGTCCAGAATGTGAAATGTAATCATTCTCCATCTCTGGATTTGAGTGCCGTTCAGCAGTGCGCGAGCGACTGGCACAATGTGAAGTGGTGGCGGAGGGGTTAGCGCTCTGGCCTCGCAGTGCTCTGTACTAAAACTAGTCACCCATTGTGTGTGGTCTGGCTTTTGTATTTTTTCTGTGCTGATTTTGATCAGAAGTCAAACCTCTTTTAAACATCTCTGTGGTGGGTTTCTTCACAGTGCTTTATCAGAAGAGGAGAAGACCTCACTGCGGGCTGGTCTCATCACAAACTTCAATGAGCCCGTCAATCAGGTATAGTGGCAAATGGAAATCCAAACAGTCACTAAGGTGACTTAGTAAAAAAAAAAAAAACTTATCTGCAAAGCAAATGACTGCAATCGATTGCATTATCTAACTTTTTGCATTAATAGTTAATTTAACTTTTTGTCAACGTGTATTTTCTGTGTTATGTTACATATCATTTATATTATGGATGTAGACATGCAGTATCTTCAGATTAACATACTGAACACTAGATCAGCCAACTTTGCTGTCAGTTACATTTGTGAACAGTTATTGATCTTTTCCTACATTTTAAACTGCATATAATAGTTTTGACAGTTTATTTGGTAATAACTTTTTTTTGTAAAAAAACTTTTTATTGCCTCATTGTGCATTCAAGGGATGGTGGGTAATATTTAGAGCAGTGCTCCATAACTGTTTCTGTCTCACAGACCGTTTTCATGTCTTCAGGGTGTGGCGGATAAACACGCCAAAATAAAAAAATAGGATTGGCATGAAAACGTACACACACATAACGCAGAGAGGGCTTGGTGTATGACAATTACCTGACAGAATAAACCTGTATTTTAAGTATGACTCATCATACTGCCTTACTGCTTAAATCAAGCTTTCTTTTTTTAAGTTGTAGGGTCTCCTTAGGGGGTATTTTATTTTCCAAAGAGAATTCACTCATTTTCGCAAGCTTTTGGGATAAAATGTAAAATGCACTAATTATCACGTGACCAAATCTGTTAAGAGGGAGAAACACATTTTCAAAACAAAATATTTTTCAGAAAACAAATGTGCAGGTGCGGTGAAATACGGTGTTTCAACCACTATTTGACACCATACATATTAAGATTTAAGATTAGCATCTAGATTTTAGACCAGCTGTTCCATCCAAACAAACATCATGTTGTAGTTTAGAGGGTTTAGATTTATTGCATTTTGAACCATTCTTGATATCCACATTGATTGCCACAATTAAATGATGATTTGCCTTTTAGTACAATAATAAAGCAGCCGCCAACCTCACCAATTTAATGTAGCTTCAGCAACAACTTTTATTTTACATTTACTCAAAGTGTACCATTTTTAGTTTGTAAGCCAATGTGGACGGAGCTGTTAAATGTGTTACGTAGAATGCTTTATGCAGGCTTATGCAATACACATAAGTAAATGGAATCCAATAAAATAGGATGGTAGTAGAAAGGATGATTAAAGTTGCTGGTCGTGCCAGTGGCTTCTTCATTAGAGGGTCAAAAAGTCTTTAGACAAGCCATTTTTTTTTCTTTTGTTATAAATAATTCTCAGGGCAACGGCACAACACACCAGTATTTCAGACTCAAGTGCTGTGTAACACGTCTGTCTGAGGGCACATGGAAGGTGGCCCTCATCCTGATTTCTACAGCTTGTTTATCCCTGAGGGACAGCCCTCCAACATCAGGACTGATCGGGTCCATATGGCAAGTAATGAATGCCATTTAAGCACCATATGTCTCTCCAGTCACAGCCTCTCTCAATCGATCGGGGTTCTGAGTGTGTGTCTGTGTGCCTTGTGTTGCCTGGATTTTTTTAGTTCTATAATCAAAGCGGATGAAGTGACCTGACCTGGCTTTAAGAAAGCTGAGGTACTTATTCATACTTGCTGATTATTCAGTACTTTGTTAATATATATTATTGTCAATGGCAGATACGTGTTTTTGTGGAAACATCCATTCTTTAGACAATACAAGCCCTTGATTTTTACCTCTAACTGTGATGTGCCTTTTAAACAATAATGGGGTCCAAAAGAGCTAAAAAATTACCATTGCTGCTTCAATATTTGTAACATGAATATTGTCTTTTTACCTTAAAAAAATTACCTGATCTCAAGTCCTAGAATTTAGACCAATGTTATTTGACAACCCCGGTCAGTTTATCTAATGAGTCACCCGTGTGATTTCTCGGGTTATAGCCGGGCCTCGGCATCATGTCTACAAATCAGATGTACAAAATATAGGCGGGCTTCAATATAAATCACAATATACTCCTCATACATCCTGCAGGATGATGATATTTGACTAGATTTGCTTTGGCTTAGTGTACCTAACTGTTGTTTCCACCCAGCACAACCTCTCTACCATGTGGATGCAAATCAACGATGCCTGCTCACTTCTCACGATGTTTATGCTAATACTTACACGATACACGACAGAACTGTGCACAGTCAAGTGTGACGCCACCACGTGTGAACCACAGCTGTCTAAATCAAAGGCAACAGATGCTTATGAGGTGTAAAATCTGCTGTCGGAGCTGACGCTCAGTAGAAACAATACTGATGGATTCCATCTTTTTGGAGGTGCACACTGGGCGCTATATTTTACGTTTGGCCAGACTACTCACCTACAATCACGCCGATGCAGAATGTTCGAGATTACAGCGTTTAAGTGAAATTCTTTGTTTGCTTTGCCGCTGGTCACCCTCCCCTCTTTGCCAACAGATAGCAACCCAGATTGCAGTACTGATAGCCAAGGTGGCCCGTCTGGACTGCCCCAGGCAATGGCCGGAGCTCATCCCCATCCTGCTGGAGTCTGTGAAGGGTCAGGACGGCCTGCGGCAGCACAGGGCGCTGCTAACCTTCTATCACGTGACCAAAACACTGGCTTCCAAACGTCTGGCGCAGGACAGGCGGCTCTTCCAGGATGTAAGTCCACATTAGTTGTCTGCAAAAAAATAAAATAAATGTATACCTGACAGAATACTACTACCACCTCCGCCCCCCTAAAGTTGTAAACCCAGACCCCAGCCTAAGGGATGCACTGCCGTTGGTTGCGTCTCTCCGTTGTGCCGTACATCATTACCACCTTTCATTGTCGTTCCCTATGGCTCTGCAGCTTACTTCTCTCTGCACTTGGTGCAGCAGCTGGTCACATCGGGAACTTAAGGTCAATGAGTGAGGAGAAATACAACTTGAAGCCTGTCTACTGAACTTTGCTACTTTTTTCTTTTTTCTTTTGTGTTCCGTCCTTTGACTCTGTCATGTTCCCCCTTTCCCTGCCAAACATTTTGAATGTTAATAAATTAATAGTAAGATTGTCCTTAGAGTTGCAGGTGTTTCGGTCTTTGCCTGTAGGAGATGCTGTTCAGCTGCTGTGACTCAAATCTGAGATTTGTGGCACCCAGACTTTCTCTGCATGTCCGTGTGACTGTTTTCAAGCATGACTGGAGCCAGATTGACATGTTTGGGAAAATATTTGGCTGTTAGAGGAACGAGGTATCAAATGCTCCAGCAGAGAGAAGGCTGAGAACAACCGTGCCGGGGGAGGGAGATTAAGAGAGACAGATGAGTGGACCACAAACGCCAAAATGTGTGCTTTTAGGCAAAATGAGCAACAAAGGCATTCTGAGCCCCATTAAGCAGTGCACCTTTTGAAATGCTTTGACACTAAGCAGCCTGTGGAATGCCTCCTCCCGTCACGACTGCTGGCGTGCGCGTGCGTGCGCGTGTGTGTGCGTGCGCGTGTGTGTGCGTGCGCGTGTGTGTGCGTGTGCGTGTGCGTGTGTGTGTGTGTGTGACTCCCAGCGATTCCGTAGCCGTGTGCATTTTCTTTCCCGTTGGTTATTTGTACACAACTGCAACACCTGTCGAGACCGTCCCTGGCAGTGTACTCATCTGGCATTGTCATTCGTCTCCGGGATCGGATCACGAGTCTGTGTGTGTGTGAATGCACCCGAGGCACTTTGAGGGACGGATCGCTATCCGATGGCTCCAACGTTATTTTAAGTCGGGTCATGTCTTTCATCACTGCACAGTAATGTATCATCCTGGGACACATCGAAGGACCGCGTATTTATCTGACGTCCTCTGTGTAAGCAGGAGAAGGGACATATCAGCGTGCCAATGGCGTCCTTTTAAAGTGCACCAACATGCAATATGGATAAGTGGCATCCGACGGATACAGATGTATTACGAGTGAGTCAAACATCTTGGGCAATTTACTCCGTATTGGCCGGACTTTCGGAATCACAAAAGTGTATCTCTGCGTCCCGTCGGTTATTAATAACCCGTTTGAACAGTTGTTAAAAGGCGTAGATGCGATCACATCACTCAGAATGCAGCTTAATGCAGAATGTGGACCGGGCTTCCGTCTTTCATCAAGGCTCCGAGCTGGTTTGCACTTGTTTGTATGTAAAAAGTGTGGGGGAGGGGAAAAAAAGTCATTGAAGTAACCAAGGGCTGCGGGTGACAGGAGGAGGGTTCACATAAGAAGAATTTATGGAGTAATGAAGGAAATGGGGTAAAGATAAAGGTGAAACCGTATTCAAGGAGCAGGATGGAATTGGGGCACTTTACAAAAATGAATGAAATTAAATGAGGAGGGAACTGGATGGAGGCAAAATGCACAGTGCTTGCTACCTTTTACCTGAAAAACATAAAATACTGGATAGAAAAATAAAGTTCCTCTTAATATGATGGAAACTACATAAACCTTTTTATCATGAAAATGGATCCATGCAGCAGAAATGGCCTCCATGAAAGGGTTGCATGTTAAAAAAATGGACAGGAACAACTTAACTGTGGTTGATGTTGCCACTGCAGAAGCATAGAAGATGAGAAAACAGAAATTAATATAAAAGTCAGAGACATGCTTATCAAAGTTCATCTTAATTCGCTGTAACACTCGAGCACCTTTTAAACCACGCTGAGGGAGAGCATCAGAAGGTAGAATGATAGAATTAATTCCACAAACGCAAGTAATGACAGGATTAGAAAGTCCTGATGTGCCTTTGGGATGGGTTTTACCTTTGCCCTCAGATTAGCACTTTTAACACGACAATTGTTCTTATGAACAAGCAACTTTCTTTCCTTTATTGCCTTTTCCTTTTCGAAAGAAAAATCTTTGTACAAGAACATCACAGCTTAAATGTGAAACCGTGTGTGGTTTTTCATAAAGACACAGCATTGTTGTATAGACACTGCGTCGGCATTGCGTAGAGCTCGTTGGCTCTTTGTGACTCTCCAGCATGCAGAAAGAAAGTTGAGCGACGAATGGGGCAGGTGATAACCAGCTTCTGGCTTTGTGCGTTTGAGTCACAACAGAGGGGCAATTTCCCTGTGGATGAGTATTCATAAAAAGATGAAATGAACTGTGCTTTTCTTGGATGGCTTCGGTTTACGGCTTCTTCCTCCTGGAATAGGGAATCCGGCTCGCAGATGGAGGAAATTGTTTGCTTTTATTGAAATGTGCCTCTTCTGCTGTCTCCAGCTGCAGTTGTAAAAATCAGCATGCACGCAGATATGCACACTCTCGTGTTTTCTACTCACACGCACAGGCACCACATGGAAGGTAACAAATTCTTAGATGCCTTGGCATTCTCTGTTGAATAATTCATTAACAACAATAATAATAAAAGAAATGTCATTAATTGGATTTCAGATGGTTCCCCAATCAGCAGTAATCAGTCCAAAAGCAGACTTTCCTGCGTCCCTATTTAGAAATATACCATGTGAGCCTCAAAGGACAGACTGTTGTTCATCAGGAGACGGGTCGAGGCTGTCCGTCAACTTCATGCAGTCTTTGGTGCTTCAGTAGCTTGTGTTCAAGGTTACGTTGTTGTGGGAGGCTGTGCCTATTGTTAATGCGTTTAAGTGAGAGAGGTGTAAGGCTGCACGGATTTCAGGTTTCAGGCTGGCACCCACTAACAAAGATCATGGTATTAAGTGACAATATTAAATTCAGCCCTTTGGTTAACTTGAATATTTTCCCCGTTTTTTAATTTGAACAAAGGTTCATTCATTAACTGTTTTTTTGAATGATTTGAATTATTTCTTTTTTTAAATAAAAATTGCTGACCAGCGTTTTTGAATCATGATTATGAGGCAGTTAGGTCCTATGAAATGCATTGAATTCTTTTTTTTTTTTTTTCGTGTTTTACAATGGAAGCATATTTGGTGCATGTGTGAGGAGCTGAGCAGAACATAGCATCTGCATGTCTGTAAAAGACACCATGAAACCAAAACATAGAAGAGAGATTGAATTGTAGGAAAGGAAGTTGCACCTCAAACTCTCATATCTTATCCAATTTGGGGAAACTCACTAATTTTCATTTGTGTTTCATAAAGCACAAGTTGTGGACCAAGTAGCGTAAAACAAGTTGACAGTTAAAACAACCTGTAATGCCATTAAAAACAGCCCAGAGGGAGGAAGACGACATGCAAATTTGAGATTGTTTTCCAAACTTGATTAATCACTTTGGTTTAAATTAGTCTGGTATCATGTGAATAGAACGTGCAAATCTTTCTTTCTAAGAAGAAAATGTCCTGCCTTGCAGTGTTCTGTAAAGTATGTATTAAAGCCTCTGCTGTGGTGTCAAAGAAGGTATTTCTCCTTCAGTCGGCATCACATCACCAAACTAACCCCTGCTTATTACATCTGTCTGTTATTGTCAGTGTGTTCTGTTCCTTTTCTTTGAAACATTCCCCACAAACTCATTTTCCATGTGCTTTGCATCAATCAAGTAGCAGAAATGACAATCAATCACATCTAGAATAAAAGAAAATGTGGGTTCCTTTACGCTTCACCTCATGGAAATGCTTGAATATTGAGGCCCCGGGATTGGATAGTCAGACGTATTGTTTACCTCTTTGCAGTTCCGTTTATTCTTTTATGAAGCGTGACACTAAGCTCATTGTTGTGCCGCTGCAGATTGATTATATATTGTCTGAGCTACTGGTCCAGACTTAACTCTACACAGTTGATGGGACGGAGAGTACCTTTGTCTACCTATTTCATTATCTTTACCAGAGAACGCATTCATGGAAGAAAATGTAATTGGTTAGTGGTGAATGTGATGCCAGTGGCTGTAATAGGAAGTCAATTTAGAGCTAAATTAGACCTGAGACTCCGACGTCCCTCTGTGCCTCCCCTCGTTTCTTCTGCGAGAGCGTTTCATATGGAAGCGCCTTTTGTATCTGCATTGGCGTCACCGAGCGCCTGACGTCGCAGACGACAAAGGTAGACGCAATTGAGATTCTTCTCCTGTGTTCACCAGACTGAATTTTTAACATATATTTTTTTAAAGCCATCGTTGTTCCAGAATGAATTGGACGCGTCTGATTGACTACTCTGTGTGTGTGTGTGTGTGTGTGTGTGTGTGTGTGTGTGTGTGTGTGTGTGTGTGTGTGTGTGTGTGTGTTGGCAGCTGGCGTCGGGCATCTACAGCTTTGCATGCTCCCTGTGGAGCCATCACACCGACTGCTTCCTCCAGCAGATCTGCGCCAGAGACGAGGCCGCGGCGCTCGGCTCGCTGGAGAGGTCGCTGCTTTCTCTCAAAGGTAGCAAGCAACGTGCGGACCGGACACCATCACAAAGTCAAAATGCTCCTGGAGTAACTAGTTCCATAGCGTTACGCTTATATTTTGTGTCTACACCTACAGCCAATCAATTAAGAGATGCTTTTTAACGTCTGTACTCGTACTCATAGGTGCTGCTACCGTTTTAGACATCCGTAAAATGGCGATTGATTTTCTATAAGGTCAACCCTGCGTACTAACCCGTCATTCTCTATCTGCCCCTCTCAGTGCTTCGCAAGTTGACAGTCTTCGGATTCCAGGAGCCACAACAGAATGTGGAAGTGATGGTGAGTCTTGAGCTGTGGGTATTTTTTTCTGTTCTGTCGGTGCGACTCTGCAGGACGTCCAGCTCTATGAAACAGTTTAAATCTGTCCGCTTTAACAAAATATTGCAAGCCAGGATGGGGTTCTGGTTTCCACATGACTCCGAGACAAAATATCCCATATATATACACACATGTATGTGAGCCCAGGCTGCAGATTTAAACCACTTCAAGTGGTGCCAATCAAGGGTTGGTGAAAGAAAAACAATATGTGCTCCTAGGGTAGTAAAAAAAAAAAAGTAAAAAGGTGAAGAGGGGATTTTTAAAAGTGAAATTACATTTTTAAGATTATTCTTTATTTTAACGAAACATCTTGTTGGATTCAGGATGTGACATGTTCGCATGTACTTGGGATTAGAGCAGACGGTTTTGAGGGACTTTCAGCCTCATACCACCGTTCACTCTGTGATACCAGAACGATTTCCTCATGTTTTCGGCCCGACAGTTAAGCGCTTTGTTTATTTATTGATTGACTGGTCGACTGGTTTTCACTTGTGTTGAAGTATCTGGAATCACTGACCACAGCAGATTGATTTTAGTACAGTCAGATAGCGGAGAGGATTACTTTATATCTTTGAATGGACTTTTAGGTTTTGACATTAGAAACTTCTCTTTACATGGGTTGTGATTTTGTGTGACGGGTTTGTACATGGAGAATAAAACCCTGTTCAACAGGAAGGCAGACGGCCACAGTTGAGTAAATACAAAACATGTCAGCTGTCAAGTTGGTATTGCAGTGTCTTTTGCAAAATAACTCTAAAAGAAGCTGATATTAACCGCTGTATTGCTTTTGGTGAACTTCAACAAGGTTTAGAATTATTGCTTTTACTTTATATTAATTATACTGTTTGTGAATGAATAGTTTAATAGAATTCGTTATGGAGGAGAGATGAAAAATGTCAATATGACTCTGTGATTCTAAAGTTGTCAAGGTTATTTAGTAGTATTAGTCCAGGTAATTGCATCACTCATGATGCAGCCCCAGGCAAAGGGGAGCTTTAGGTTAATAGAGTAAGTTGTCGTCTTGTTGTGGGAGAACACTGATAGAATCAAAAATAGAATCGTTTCCTATTTGTATCTTTTAATTGGTCCTTATGCTTGGTTTTGTCTTTCTGTCAGATGGGAGTTGTAAGGGACATTTTATGACGGAGGTAAATGTTTACTGTGCTGTTATTCGATTAAATGCAACTTTTAGCTCGCAGGCTGAAGAATGTATTCTGGTTGAAACAGTCACATTAAAATGTAATTTTCCTCAAGCTGTCCCTGCTTATTCCAGATTAATGAGCAGTAAAGGTTTAGAGTTGCTTCATGTTTCGATGGTTATTTGATCTCAGACTCACTACGTCTACTTGTCGATACTTGTAAAACTGTTTACAGTGACTTATCTACTAATTATATGAAATGTACTAAAGCAATCCATAGGCTTTTCTTAACCACCTAATTTGTTGTTTAAGTTATCAAATACCACCTTTTTTTATTCAGCTGAGGTGTGTTAACACAGAAACATGTTCACTGCAACCCTTGTGTCTTTCTCTATTTGTCATCATACTCTGCCAAATAAAGTTACTCCAATTATGTATTTCCACTCACTACATAAAAGTGTGTGTTTATTCACCGTTGTTCCATCTCAACCTGGACATTGCTGGCATCAGCCTCCGTGAGCTGGAACAAATTAGACTGTTCACGGGAACAAGCGAATCAGACGATGGCGGTGATTTAAATAGATTGGATGCAATTTTGGTCAAGTGAACTCTTTCCTACATCGCACTCATTGAATGACTCCGTTATTTACCAGCGGTTTAAATCTGGTGATGAGACTTCATCTATTTTGACACACTTATCAAGAACTGATTTTTTTCTTTTCGATTAACATTCTTCTTAACCGATGATTCTCCGCATTAGTTTTTCATGAGGGTTTGAAGAGGTATCTTTATTTTGATCTGTTATTAAGTCATCAAGGTGTTGATTGCTCATCATCTCTCATGTGACTCTTAGGCTGTGGGAATGTTGCTGAGCAAACGGTCAAATCATACATTTTTTCTAAAATCTCTTTCAAGGTCATTTTTCTTTAGGAGGTCTACAGTAATTTTCAAGTCTCATAATAAACGCATCAAAGGGGTTGAAACTATTTACCCCGGTCATCCAGTTGCCTACAATACATTATGGCCATAACTGTAACATTTAATTATCTACTAATTACATCAAATGTACTAAAGCAATCTTTACTTAACCACCTTTAGTCCCAAACACAAAATAACCTCACTGAAGGAAACTTTGGTAGCTGTAAGCAAACCACCTATAACATTGTTGTCACTGTGCACAGCAAAAAAACGCTTGCCAATTATAAGCGCCAGCAATCACGAGAGAATCTGTTTTCAAAATAAAAATATTTTTCAGTTTTTTTTTCCTTCTCTGCAGCCCCCTACCAAGTGGCTGGTAGTTGGGGACCACTGCTTTATACTGTAGCTATATACTTTATATACTGGCAGCGACCCATGTTACTGCCCAACTTTTCTCTCCATCCGGCTGCATCGTTCCTCTGCGGGGCCAAGAGCCTCACGGCTCACCATCAGCTGTCCAACCCTTCTTCATCCATCAGCTAAATGCGTCTGTGCTGAACTCCATTTTGCATTGTTTGTTTCTAAATTCCTGCACGCGCTCTAAGTATCTCTTCCCTCACTACACTCTGTTAGGGAGCTTTACTCACAGGCCGGGCCGTGTGATTAATGACACCGCTGTTAACCTCGTGGCTGAACATTAACGCAGACCTAAACCGCTCGCATCTCCATCTATCATCTGATTTCCCGCTACACGCCGCGTCCACAGCAGGGCACAGCAAATTGATTGTCTTTCATACTGTGTAGCTGGCACTTTTATTTATACACACACACAAGCGCGCACATAGAAGACACACGCTAAAGTTATTCCTTTGTTAGAAGATACGCGTCTGGGCAATACTGATGAAGCAATCACACATGATTCAACTACAGAAATGTCAACGAGATTAAACTTGATCTCACCCCCTCTTCATCTCTTCCCCTTCAGGGTTTCCTGAATGCTGTGTTTGAGAGGCTGAGACAGTTCTTGGAATGCTGTGAGTACTTGTCCCTTTCGCTACTCTGGATGTCTGATCTGAGGCTCAAACTCAGTCAGTGGTGCCTCGTATAAAGCACACTAAAGGCTCCTGCTTTAGAGACCGTGTGGTACACAAACGCCAGGAAATAGAAAGTTTAGGCTGAATAATTGTAATGAAGTGGTTTTCAACCCTTTTCTTCTCAGGGACCTGAGTAATTAGACCAATTAACATGGTAATTAGACTTGAATTCATGGATTGGAAATATTTATTGTGAAATATTAGGTTGGTACCAGTGCAAAAAGGTTGAGAGGTTTATTGATATAATCCCTAATATTTACATACACTTGAGACGTTTTACGCCTTTATTTTCCTTACGTTCTGTATGCCAGTCCGTCCATCTGTGCCATTTTTGTGAAAACGATTTCTTGTGTGTGTACTCAAAGATGAGATACTTGGATATAGTTGTGAACGTTCACCATTGTTCACATGCCTGACATTTGGGATAAACATGGACGTGAACGCTTGGGCAAAGGGTCCAGCCGCCAGGTGTCAATTGCAGTCTTTTTTTTTTTAAAGTTCATGAGTTGCGAAAAGGTTCTCGGTCCTGTCCCCTCCTGTTACTTTGTGACTAACCCTCTGAATAGAAATATTACAATAAAGTTAATTAACAAACCGAGATGCCCTTTGAGTGGTGGCTACCCAGTTCAGGGCTGCATATGTTTGCTTAATTTCAGTTTGATTTCACTATCAACGTTCCTTTTTTTTTTTTTTTCTTCTTGGATGTGTTTGATACATCTCAAGACACAACTCTGTGACACTCGACCTCTGCAGCAGAATTTGCGCAAAAATCATCATCGGCATATTTACCCTGCTGATGGCAGTAAAGACGAGGGTGGGCGTCCTGTTGGTATTTGGGAATGGCAGATAGGGGAAACGCCGAGTCAGCTCACAGGCCGGCTGGAGAGGAACATCAGCTCTGCACAGACTGATAAGGTCAGCTATGTGAACTGGTGTTTTTCAGGGCAGTCTTTCAGGTCCATTCTGATGTCTATCAGCCGGCCACTGTCAATCACTGCAGCAGGTTACAAATCTGTCAAATAATGTTTGTTGCTTAATTTTCGTCATCCTTCTCTGTCCTCCATATTTTGCTGGGCAGGTTCTTTTGGGTCCAATGTTCGACCTCAGTGACTTTTGATGACTTTACATACCGCCTGCTTACATTACCAGCTGTCGCACACCTGCAAACAGTGAAACACTGGCATGGACACAAGGTCAAAAAATTGCAATGGTGTTTTGATTTGCATAATGCTTACAGGTAAATGTGAAGGAAGCAAGACCAAGTAATCATTTTGCGAGTTAGCCTTTTAAATCTAGTGTCACTGTGAATTAGTAGTGGTGCATGTCAATGGATGTGTGCTCAAGGCTGGTCACACATGATCGCAGGGCTACCAGAGAGCGCCGCGGCGTCTGCCGATTCCATCGAGACTGCATTGGCTCCAGCATCATGAGTGATGTTATGGAGCCACAGTTTACAGCAGGGGGCCTGGTGAACTCTTCGTGGTTATTTTTGAGTTATTTGTATCATTGTTCTTTATTTTAACCACTGATGTCAAAAGTGGGACAAGTTGAAGGCAGCAGGGTGACGTGGGAATTTGGCCTGAAAAATGTCTGCATGTATCCTGATCCTACTTGTCTTCCTCTTTTTGTATTTGCAAAGTCTCATTAGAAGACAGAAATGTTTTATTTATTTTACATAATTTCTCCAAAAGGACACGAGAAAAGACATTTGGCAAGTAACTGAAAAGAATCATTCAGAAATAACATTTGTACAAGGGGATTCTGAGGTGTCCTCTGAATCAACTGTGACTCATAAAATGGCAACAATTGACGTTGTTTCTCTAATGCGGGCTACTTACTGTGTACCGTTTAAGAAGGTTTTGGCAAATTACTTCCGGAGAGGAAAGTTCTGAATTTCAAAACATTTTGCTGCCGACCTGCAAGTGCGTGAAACACTCAGCTCAAGAATCCTCATTTATTGGGCAAATAGGCCAAGGGATTTTTTTTTGTGTTTGAAGTGAGAAAAACAAATTTCTCAAACTATTTATTTTATCTTGTGAATGTTATAGCCGGAATACAAGCGTTTCTCATTGTGTCTATGGTCATAGAAAGAATGATATGTCAGGATCCACTTTTAAGGTCAAGGGTTAATGCAGCTTTTCCACAGAGATCATGTGATATAGTTTTGCCTCCGCGCTAAATCGGCCAATGACAAACCAATTTGAATTTGATGTTTAAAGCTCAAGGTTGCTGGGACCTCCGACACGCCCCATTCTTGTGAATGTAATTGCTCACAAACGGCTTGAGGAAATTTTTGACAGAAATGTCTTGAAACTTGAGTGTGAGCTGATTAGATTTTGGTTTTCAGCGGTAAAGGTCACTGTGACCTGCAATGAAGGAGCACGGAGGCTGGATATGCTAATGGTGTCAATTTCACAAACGATTCTAATGGAATAAAATTAAGTGATTAAGTGAAGTGATCATTTTGAATAGACATGCATGTAAACTGCAACTTTACGTGAGCATACTACTGTGAAGCGGGGTGTCAAGATTTATAGCACGATGACTCTTAAGTCACATCATTGACATGTAGTTTTACATCACTATAGCCCATCTTTGTACTGCAACATGATCGATGTAATGGGAAAATTATATGCAACCCTTTTAAATGCTTCATTTGTATAACCAGTTTATTAGTTGCAAGTGGTTAGATCACAAAGACCCTGACATAAGAACTGATGTCTCCCACTTGGATTAGATGGTTCCAGCGTCATAGCTGTAGAGATTGAACAAAGTGTTTGTTATGTCTATGACCACCTTTGTTTAAGCATGTTGGGAGAGCAAGGATACGGTCAAAGAACTGACGTGTCTTACATGGATAAGATGTTCCCAGTACCCTGGCTGTAGATACTCAACAAGATGGTCAAAGGTTTCTGTTGACGCCACCGATATCTAAACTTAGGTATAAGAACTGCCTCGATGTGCTGGGGGAGAAAAAGGAGGTTCTTGACAGTCTACTGACCATGTAGCTGTTGTGACCCTTTTTCCCTTGCAAGGAAATAAACGGAGAAAAGACATACTTGACTCAGAGCCTTTGATTCTTACTTAACGATTGTCTGTGCAAAATCTTCCACCACACCGACTGTACTGTTACGTAACGCTGCTGTTGTTTTCTGTTTCAGCTCGACAGGTTGGCCCAAACAGCTCATGCAGAGAGAAGCTGGAGAAGATCATCATACTGTACACCAAAGCTGTGAGTTAATTACTCCGAAGGATACATCTCTGCCTAAGTCCTTTGCACACCGCTTGTTGTTTGCAACCATCGCATGCTTTGTTGGAAAAATCATAGATATGTTGCAAATTCCTTTCATATCTTAGTTAATAGTTAGAATTATTAATAGCCCAATGTGACATAGTGAAAGTCCTGCATCCTAACGTTTACATCGAGTAAAGAGGGGAAAGAGTACTCGAGTAAACTCAAGTCCGCTCAAGGTGGAGCTTTCTTTTTTCTTGCTGTATGATTATTATATATGTGTATGTTTGCATTGAGAGCATTACAGACCAGTTACAGTGTCTAACACATCTTAATCTTCCTCCTCTCCTTTTTTAATTATTTTTTTTTTACATTTCTCTTTACTCCCCTCCATGTAGTTGTTAGACTTCCTGGAGTACCATCCTTGTGCATTCATACCCCTAATCCAGCGTTCCCTGGAGTTCGCCGTCAGCTACCTGTTCACGCCAGCAGGGGAAGGAGTGACCTTCGAACGCTTCACTGTTCAGTGCATGAACCTGATCAAGTTGATTGTGAAGAACGATGCCTACAAACCCTCCAAGAACATCGACGGTAGGATGGGAGGTGCAGGAGGCCCAGCTAATAAAGGATGAATGGAGCGATAACACAAAGGCTCATGTTTATTTCAAGCTGACGGAGGCCTCCAGTGCCTCATTAGCCGTGAAGCACGTCATTATCATCGTTAGCTCACACGTTTTTACGGCGCTTTGGTTTTGTTGCAATGTTTGAGTGTGTTGTGGTGCCGGAGTCGAGTCACGTGGATGAACAGTTTTTTTTTTTTTGAGGAGCAGGTGTAGATAGCTAAAGGAAAAAGTTGAGCCTTGACTGATGGAGCCCAGAGACGTCCTGACTTATTCATTAGGCCCATGCTGTCAGTCAGATGGACTGACAGGAGTGTCTCCGGGTATTCCGGCAGGACGCACAACTGTGCAGAGCAGGGACACGGAGGTCAGGGGCCACAGGTTCAAAGTTCAGCCAAAGGCAATCCGTTGCTTTGGGTATTTGTGTGGCTCTGCAAGTAAAGTCAAATGTCTGGTTTACTTTATATCAGTATTTTCTCTCCCTTATTAAAATATCTCATCAATTTTGGCTGTTATAAGGAATGTTCTTGAATAATCAACTTTTAAAAATGAAAAGTCATCATGAGCAGCAGAGGCCAGAACCTTTCTTTAATTCCAAACTATGCAAAAGCTTTCATTTGGAGGTTTGTTTGTGGTCTACAAACGATTACTTAATGGGTCTTTTTGATATCTTTTCCTTTTCTTGGTATAAGATCATTTGAGTAGAGTTAGCGTACTTTCGGAACTTGGATATCCTGTATATTAAGTGTTTGTGTTACCGATCCATTCCCCAAGTATGTTGAATTCCAGCAGACATTAGATTTAAAGCTCTGAAGTAGAGTCAATGGACTTATCGCTTCCCCCCCGCTGTGCCGCCCTCAGATAGTAAACCAGAGAGTCTGGAGGCCCACAAGATCAAGACGGCATTCTTCACTCACCCCACGCTGACAGAGATTGGACGCCGGCTCGTCTCGCACTACTTCCTTCTCACAGAGGAGGAGCTGGCAATGTGGGAAGAGGACCCGGAGAGCTTTGGTAATAATCCATCCCCAGAATCACGGGCTGGATGCAGATGTGTTGACTTATCTGGACTTGCACACCGGCGAAGTTGGTGCGCATGTGCTCGGGAAGTCCAGAATCAGCAATTTACCGCACTCTTCTCGGTGGTGTATTAGTGCATTGTGGTTACAGGCGCTGAACATCTATAAATAACTGCCGTAATATGGATTTCTTGCATTGTGAATTGTTTTCTATACGACTTTCATCTTCCATCAACACTGTTATGGGGCTTTCACACGGGCAGTGTGCACTGCGCTCTGCTGTGCTGCTTCAGCTGTAATCTGCGGTCCGACGCGTCCTAATAAATAACAATTTGTAAAAGCTTCACCCCCCCTCCCACCGACCTATGTGATATGCTCCCTCACTCACACCTCTCCTCTATTCTTCTAGCTGTGGAAGAAACAGGTGGTGACTCTTGGAAATACAGTCTGCGGGTAAGTAGACACACACACACACACACACACGTGCACAATACAAAACTGCTAATACAAAATCAGTTACACAATAAGGGGGCGAAAGGGAACTTTAGGATTTTATGCTGCCCAGTGACGATGATTGTACAGAGTTCTCAACCATCCCCTTTAAAAAAAATTACTGCAGGATCTGCTCCCACAGTTTGTAAATGCCGTCAAGCAAGATACATGTTTGTTTTACAATATTAGGTGAAACAAACCTAATGTGTCCTTTGTTTCAATGAAAATGTCTACTCTGCCAAGATTAAAGTCACCTTTTTTGCAAGAAAAACTAAATGCCACCTTTTTCAACAATAAAAGTGTAATTTAAAGAACCAAAACAGTCAAATTGCATTGGAATTGGAATAACATAACTTTTTTCTTTTTTCTTAAAAGCATTAAAAGTATTTTATGTAGTGGCACAGAGCTGGATCATAAAACCGTTATTAGTCCCCCGGCTTTTCCTCCTGTTCTCTACGGCTGTGTCTTTGAGTTGGCTGTGGCGCTTTACCTTTTCATGACGACATTTCTTATTCAAGTCTCATTATTTGCTGTGCATTTCCTTTATTCGCCCTTCTCTTTTATTGAGCCCCATCTGTGCACATTAATCACTTAAGACGACAGCAATTTTTTAAAGCACGGTGAAGATTAATTGTTTGTGAACATCAATTTGCTTACTGGGAATAAGGAATACATGGAAAACAATTAAAACAATTACAAAACTATTGACACTTCCTTATGGAGGAACCTTTTTTTTTTTGGTGGGAAAAAAAATGGAAATGATAATAATGTGGTTCCTGTGAGTCTTACGGAGAATTGACCTCTGCTTCTGAAGGATGGGGATCTGAAGATTGGAATAAGCGTTGAAAACAATTTGTTTTGAAATTGTCCCCAAAGTGATCATTATTCCCTTCACCTGAAAGTATCTTGTAAACAAAAACCCACTTCCTATTTCAGAACTCTGTATTGAATTAGTTGTTAGAAAATTTGACTTTGTTGTCTTTTGAGCATTTCGGTGCTGACTATGGTGACCAAATTTTGCTGTCAATCTATTCCTCCCATAGTCACAGAGCTGATTATAGCTGACCTTCCCCGATCAATTGCCACCTGCCTAAAAAACATGAGTTTGTGTTTGCCATAGTCCCGAGGGGCTGCAGTGGCCTTTTAGAAGTGTCATGTGAGTCCATTGTTACAGGACATACTGTTAGATGTCGCATACACATGCGGCAGGTGTTCAGCCAACAGCCCAGCTCCCGTTGTCAGATTTCTTACAACTTAATTTCATATAGATATTTCGGAGATGCCTAAATCCAATAAACTATTGAAGACGAGCAGACAACCATTTCTCTATTTGAGCAAACAGAAACAAAAATCAGCTTCACATTGTACTATTTATTGAACCGGGAGATAGAGGCAGTGTTTGCCGTTGTTGTTCTGCGTTTGTGCATGAGCCTCTTTGTATAAAATGACCTTTGTGTATAGATGGTATGCACTGGCATCATTTGTTCATGTGATATTTTCCTTTGCATCTCACCACCCAACCAAGCTAAAGCAGGCAGCTAACAATGAGAAGAGCGTGTACAAACTGCTAAATGAATGCTTGTAAAGATTTCCGCATACAGTGCACCATCAATTCTGCAAAGGACCCAATCCCCCCCTCACCCCCCCCTTCTCTTTCCTCTATTCAGCCCTGTGCAGAGGTATTGTTCCTGGATATCTTCCACAACTACAACCAGACGCTGATACCGGGGCTACTGGACATGGTTCAGAATCTCCAGGGTCAGTTAAATGTCAATTCAAATATTCTTTTCATGCCAGAAACAAAGTCTGATATCTCTGTTGGATTATATTGCGTTATACTGAGTGGGCTTTTACATTGGTTGGCCCCCGGTGACATCATGAAAACATGTTTCTTTCAATGCGCTTTATTTACCTTCAATATTTAATTCATTTCATTGCTGGCTTCACGCATTATTCACAGTATGCAATGTACGGTGACTGGCCTTGAATGCCATACCTTTTCCCGTATGCGTGGTATGCCGAAGTTTCCCTGTAATACACGATGGGCCTTACCTCAGGGATACATATTCCAGTAAAGGGCGTGTGTTTGTTCATGTTGCTTTTAGTCCCAGAATGCACTGCATGCAAGCTATATGCTTGACAGCACATTTAAGATCCCTGTTGACAATCCGACACTGTTTAAAACCCACTCACACCGCTACAGTCACACACATACATATACACACATACTGCCACTGCTTCCCTGGTGGCACTGCCTGTAGTTCTTGTTATGTTGCTGAATTAGGCGCCAGAGTGAGTGAGTGGAAATAGGCTCTGCTGGAGGAAGGAAGATTGGTGTCATTCTTTTGTTGGAAGGAGGCAGCTATTGATTTTGAGAACCGAGTACACAACACGGGTTAAGGGCGAGGGTGGGAACAGACCAGTGAAATGATTGAGTCGGGACTTGTAGTCCAGGCCATTTCAAGTTGCATCTGTTTTATGTGGTCACATAATACTGATAAATCACACCAATTGTTGTTATTGAGAAACATTTGGGCTTCATTCATGCTACTTTAAGCGGTAATGTAACCCAGATGTCCGTCTTTGCAGGCCCCACCAATGTGGAAGACTCTGCTCAGTTGCTGATGAAGGATTCAGGTGAGTCGACGCATACAAGGTGCATTATGTGGCTGACCTGCACTTTTAAACACGATATATGAAGGTTTACAAAGGTGCGCTGTTATTAAAATGCTCCATTCACAATACAAAACAATGCAAAAATACGGAGATGATAAATTGATAAAGTAGCATTCCATTCATTTTAGGCTAGAAAGTCTGAATCGCCACATGACATTTGTAATTGCATTAAGGGGTTTCTTTTTCTTTTTTATGTCCTTTTTTCTTTCTTTTTTTGTACTGCTCTCTTACACTTAATCTAATGTCCGTGAACCACTTCCCCCCCCCCCATCCCTCCAAATCCCCAACTCCCACCTCTTTTTTTCTTACTCCCCCTCGCTTGCCTCTGTTCGTCCTTCCAGGATTTATAACTGTGACAGGTCAGGGCTGCCTCTTGGGTGTTTTTATCGCGCGCACACACGCACAACTAAAGATCCCACACCAGTGGCATTGCTTGCTATTACCGCCTCTGTTAACGCTGGAGGCCCGCAGAGATCGCAGTAGTCTGCCGACAGTGTTGAGAAACCTGCAGACACCGTCGGATGATGAATCTGTGCCAGCGGGAGTGATATTGTAATTGTAACTAAGAGCCAAAGCGGCTTGAAGCTCCACAGTGCCATTTAATAACAGCAGGTGCCGATTTGTTAATTAGTCAATGATTATAATAGCGGTAAAACACTTAGACTTGGTCATCGTCTCAGTGTGTATTAGCACCATTATAATCATAGTTACACTGCTGTAAAAAGCGGGTGCAGGTTATTTCCCAACCCCCAGCTGAACATAGAGCTCAGCTCGGTTGAGTAGCTCGTGATAAATGATTGTCGAGTACCGGCTCCGATTAATAGTACAGAGCTGAAGTCCCTCTCTGTTGAATCTCGTTCTGGCCCTTTCTTTATTATTTTCTTGTCTCTGGATTCATCTTTAAAGATGAAATATAAATAGTTAAAACACAAGCATCTGTTCCGCTTGTATTCTGTCCCTTATCCGTCTCTTTCTTGTGTTCTTGTACCGTTGTTTATTTTTCCCTTTTGTCCTCTAATTGCATTTTTGGCAGGCTCACGTCGGCACACAAGGATACAAATACACACAAAGCACGTCGTGGACCTTCAAAAGGACTAACTTTATAAATTCACACAAATATTCTGTTATAACATCAATATAATATAGAAATCTTTGCGTGCATCATTTATATGCATATCATTAATGAGTGAGCGTAAGAAGGCTGCACTGTGTAGAAGTAGCTCCAAGGTAACAAGAGTCTACCAGGGTCTCTGGTGTAGACTGCAGCGCTTATACAATAAGACCTCAGGCTTTAACCTCATTCAAACTAAGGCTTTTGAAAGTCACGTCGACTCCTTTGGAACACTGATTCAAACAAGTTTATACCATATGTTATTGCTTTCATCTCTTTCCTATCTTTTTACTTTGATTCAGAGCTGAACCGTGATGTTCATCTCTCTCGCTTTATTCAATTTTCTTCAGCTCATTTCAGAACTACAAGTCATCTTTATTCAACAGATATCGTCTTTTTTTTTATCTCTCTCTTGCAACGGCTCTCATTCTATTTACTGCGTTCTTGTTCGTTCAATATTCCCAGTGCTACTGTGACTAAATGACGTTGGCACTTCTCTTGTCCGCAGTGTACAATGCGGTGGGACTGGCAGCGTATGAGCTGTTTGACAACGTCGACTTTGACCAGTGGTTCAAGAACCAGCTTCTCGGAGAGCTGCAAGTCAGCCATCACAGGTATTGCATTCCTTTTTGAACCGACCACACACACACACACACACACACACACACATCATTCGATTAGTTGCTGCCCGCTCCACCACCTCAGCCAGAGCTGCCCTCCAGCATCTTTCATTTCCTGTGATGATATTTTATGTTCACAAGCCAAAGACACATAAGACCTTTACTCAACATCAGATACTAGCTCAATGTGGGAAAGACGGCGCAGACAACAAATGCAAATGCCCTTTTTACGCTTTAGGGTTGGGTTTTATGCAAAACCAGTCGCTTTGTAATCAATACATTGGAGTCTCATATAAAATTGAATGTAATTGCATTCACTATATATTTTTTATATTTTTATGTGGAACTGTTCAAGAGTCTTTTCATGGTGCATGTTTTTTTTTTTTTTAAATGCATTGACTGTTATAACTCTTGAGTGAATCACATTTTGCCTTAGTCAACAAAGCAGTTACTCTTTAAACGGCTATTTGCTTTACTAGAACCGAGCTCACGTTCAGACCTCAGAGGCGTCTGATGCATCGCTTAGGTAACACTCCTGTCACTGTAACTCAGGCTAATTGACTATTAACTTCTGTACACCTATTGATTACTGTCAGCGGCCCAGTCGATGCATGCAAAAAGGCTCATTAGGAGCCCACTGACTCATGGAGTCAGTATCCGTAAGGGTCCCACCAAGAACTGTTGCTTTTATTTACTCAATAACTTCAGCAGCCGCCAAACACACAGTAACCCTTCTCATTCAATTAAAGTGAACTGGTAACGGCATCATCACCAGGCAGGCTGATGAAACCCGAAGAAGCGGTAATACAAAGTCTGCAGACTTCACCGTGGGTGGAAAAAAACAGTCCATGTCCAGCATTAAAAGATGAGAGTGGCCTGAGGGAAGGTGTTGACAGCGGCACACAGAACAAAGAAACGCCCTGCCTGCGCAGCCTCCGAGGCGATCAAAACAAAAAGCCCAGCGGCACTCAGAAGGTGGGCCACTCGGGTTAACGCTGACGTCAGCGAGCCCGCACACCGATGTCACTGCGGCTCCGCTCCCACTCAGTGCAGCTGCAGATATCCCCTGCACCTTTTCCAGGATCCTTATTTGCCTTTGGCCTTTTCCAAGTTTGCCTCATGTTTTTCCTTTTTGATATTCAAGTTTCACTTGATTTGATGTGTCTGAACAAACTGAGCTCATCCGGACACCGTGAGTGGGAATGGAAAGTGAGGCCTTGTCCTCGGGGACGTCGTAAATACGCCGTAGGCATGTTTCTTGTTGCTTTAAAACACGAGAATGCTAGCACTCACCTGTAGTTATTCATTCTGCTCCCCCAATAACAAGTGGAAATTTGTATTGTGGTGAAGAAATAATCGCAATAAAACACCCTTTTGGCTCAGACTCGAGACGCAAGCAATCCACAGAGCAAATTAAAGTCTATCTCATTGATTGTTCGTGTTGGTAACTTTTGTTGAGAAAGTTTTAAAAACAAAGCAAAGAAAATAGCATAAAATTTGAAAATATTCTTTTTTACACAAACAATATTTTGATTAAATCACTAATGACTAGATTACTCATCATTGTGAAAGAGCACCAGGTCGATGTCCAAGGCTCTTTAATGTACGCTATAAAGTGTTTTCTATACGCATGAATTTTCCAAAGTCACTGGTTAATCGTGTTAAACAATCGTCCTCTCTGTATTGACCAAAGTAAAGTCCCTTTATAATTTACTTGTATGTATACAAGGTGTGTCTTCTGGACAGTGCACGGAACTGCACAGAGACCACGTTGATTATCCGAGGCTCTATACTGTCATTCTACCTCTGCCATCTGGGTCCGTAAAGTCTCACCCATCTGCCCTGATCTCGTACGGTTTAGTCACGGCGTGAAAATGCAACGTCCAGCTAACGGAGAGAGCAAAATGGCTGAAATATTTCTCCCAGATTGGCAACATCTCCCAACCAGCAGAAGGACCGTAATTATATCTGCATCTGCTAGAAGCCGCACTCAAAGCAGATCTTCTGGCCAACACCGTCGCCTGGTGCACGTTGGTTGCAGAGTTCTTTCAGCGTTGTAATACAGCTTGTGGGTTCAGATGTTGGTTTACATCACAGAGAGCAATAGAATATCTTAATATGACAGCAATATGCTAAGCCGGAGAAAAGAAAGTGAAGTAATGTTGTTATTAAGTGGCGTTGGAGCAGCTTAATTAATGTTCTCCTGACCGTCTGTGTGGTTTGGACAGGCGGTCCGCACCCACCTGTTCTCACACAAGCAGCATATTCCTATGGTCTGTCTGTGTCAGTCACCACGCTGTTTTCCCTCTACTAGGGAAACATTTAGATCCTCTATTCATTAACGCTGGTTCCAAATCAATTCCTGGGACACTGTGTAATATTCTTCTCGTTGGTGCTCATTTATCTCCATCCACAATCAGGCGATATTACCAACGGTGGCAAATTTACTGGTTCCCCATTCGCCTTTACACGTCGGAAGCGTCTTTTTAGTTTTTAATAGTGTTCAATTAAAAGGTCGATCAATATTCCCATTTTGCCAAATAAATTGCAACACTGGCTGCACTGGAAATGCACATCCCAGTGTGACTGCTCATGCCGACCCGGGGAGGAAAACAACCACGGTATAAAAGAGAAGCCCCGTCTGGGTCTGGATTTCCAGGTGGACACACTCTGTCTTCAGGGGACTTCCGCCAGATGCGAGACAGGACCTCAGCTGTCCTGACAGGCTGATTGATGTCCTTCAAGGTAAGGGGGCGACTCACTTGACCGATTCAAAGGATCTCCGAGGAACTGCCTTGTTGTCTCTGGATAGCGAGTTCACAATCACCCAACGTCATCCATGAGGATTACTCAAAGAATAACTTTGCTTGTATTATCCCTTCCTGTACATGTAGCTGTGTATGCGCGCTTCCCTTTTTGCGTGCAGGTTGTTATCCTTGAGCTGTCTACATCACTTAAAATGAAGCAGCAACAAAATAATATATTAATATCTAAATTTTAACAGCAGCTACACACATAATACACCCTATTCTACGATGTATTGACATCCTAGAATAGCTGAAAGGACCGCTTTCTTGTGTCTCAGTCTAACAGCGAGACACAGAATATGTTCAGACATTCTACTCTGACCAAAGTGCTGTGAAACACTGGCATTTTGTCATTCTTTTGTGGCTTGACCTATTGGTTTGCTTAGAAAAATCAGCCTCCTCCTTGGGTGATCAATAGAAGCTGTAAAAAGACTCTGGCTTTGGCTGTCTTCAACTCCATATTTCCTCATTCAGAGTATTTGCCGATGTGGATGTTATTTTGTGTTGGCTTTGTATTTCTAACGTAATAGATTTGGCATGTTTGCACGGGTCAATGTGAGCGAGAAGAAGCCCCGCAACGGGCTTGGCTGGATGACAAACTGTATGCGCAGCCTGAATGAATCCGACTCACCTGCTTGGGTCATGACCCTTTTAATCTTGCATTTCTACCAGTTTCAGTGTAACTACTGTTTACTTTCTTTCTCTTGTATGCGCGACGCGCCAAGCCGTTCACCTGCCTAACACTCTTTGTTAGACTGGTTTCATCACTATCACGTTTGGGCACAACATGGATTTTGCAGTACCATAAATACTGCGATAAACATACACACGCATGTTTTGCTTTTAGCAAACACTTTGTCGTTACCTGTGTGAAGTTATCGAGGAGAACTTTCCTTCGTGGTGGAATGAGTGGGGTCTAATATCTGACTGACGGACAAGTGGCCCCCGTCCACCTGCCTCTCCGTCTGCCGCTCTATCGCTCCTCTCCCCTCTGCCAGCACACAATACTCACCGCCAGCTGCAGAGATAGTTACCATCCCTTGGTCCCAGGCAGCATAAAACCGCATAAACAAACAGATATGCCAATAGTTGTTCACCTCGCTAATCCATATCTTCTGGTGCTCGTATGAGTGAGTGAATGAAAAGTGCTCAGGCGTCCTGTATTAGTGATCTGTGTAATTTGATTCATGCCGTTGTTTAGTACCTGGGTATAGAGCGAGCCAGCACTTGCGTACTAGCTCAATCGGGTTGGAACCATGCCCCCATGAAAGCTTCTATAAAATCCAATCTGTCCACCTGCTGTTTTTCTATAAAAGTAATTGGATGACGGCCTATTCTGCCCGCTTGGTCCGCTGCTTCTGAGCTGTTTAACCCCAGAGTGTCCAAAATCTCGTGCTTTTAGGATGATGAGACATTAAGTCCAAATGGCATTTAGCCCAATATTGTTAGTGGAAGTAATATACGGGCTGTTTTAGTTTTCCAAATGCCTTTTGGGATGTTTTACTTGAAAGGTTTTGGGGAATCAAAGAAATTAGCTTAACAAAAACCTGCTTTGGTCTTTGATCACATGAACAAGCTATTCTTTCCCGTCCTTGCACGGCCATGTGTGCGCACACAGTCACAGGCGCACACGCTTCTTTCCCGTCTAAGAGTCCTGAGTCAGGCTGCGGTTTGGCATCTTCTGAATGGTGGCCCGGACTGGTCTCTGGTTCCCCTGTGGATTTGGATGAGAATCCGGAGCCATTTATTCCCACGTATGTTACACATGGAGGAATCTGACTTGGTCCATTGGTGCAATATAAGAAGAATAAAATATAAGAAGAATAAAATAAGATTGAGAGAAAAATATACCATCAAGAATAAAAAATATACAATCGACAGAATCAACAATATCAACAGATAAGTACGTTAAAACACGTATGTGTAGAAGTGCACCATCATCGGTTTTGGCAGGTTGAATTTCTTCAGCTGCCTCAGGAAGAACAATCTCTGCTGAGCCTTCTTGGTGATGGAGCTTATGTTCAGCTCCCACTTGAGGTCCTGGGTGATGATGGAGTCCAGGAAACGGAAGGAATCCACAGCGGTGACGGGGGAGTCACACAGGGTGATGGGGGAAGGTGGGACTCTGTTCTTCCTGAAATCCACAACCATCTCCACTGTCTTCACTGTCACTGGAGCGTTGAGCTCCAGGTTGTTCTGCCTGCACTCCGTCACCAGATGGTCAACCAGGAGTGAGCCCCGCCCCCTAGCCTTTATCTTCCCTTCTCTCCTTCCCTTCCACCCTCCATCAGCTCTCTTATGACGAGCCGCTCCCCGGATACAAACGCAGGCAATTGCGTGACATTCCCCCCTCGCCGATGCAGCTGTTGTAAAACCATAATTTCCCAACATGCAGTGCCCTCCACATTTGGGAAAGTCATGGCATTTTCATTTCTATCACACACCACTGAGCCCACTGAGTGGATTTTGGATCATTCTTGTTTCTATTTAAATTTACTGTCACAGGTCACCATTTCAACCAGGCTTTGCTGACATGCTTTCATTTCAACAAATCCACACAAAACTGTCTTAACAAACACAACCTCTTTCTCTCAGTTCGGCCGTTGTTTTATGTCCTTTTTATGTCTATAAATTAATAATTTTATTTTACCTCACACTTTAGAGTTCAGTGGGAATGTGTAAGCCACCATATGTAACATTGTTGAAATTGTGTGTGAATCAAAAGGACGGCGCTCTGCTTCTCCCTCAGAGCAGAAGTTATACTGGAGGCTCTCATTTATAGCATACAGAGAATAAGTTTGTTAAAGGATTTCTCTGCAAGCAGAATTAACCTCTCTTCCCTTCCTCCTTTTCTCTACAGATACAAGTTGATTCGCCGACGAGTCATCTGGCTAATAGGACAGTGGATCTCTGTGAAGTTCAAATCGGAGCTTCGACCTTTACTGTATGAGGTCATCCTGAGCCTCATGCAGGATCCGGACTTGGTGGTAAGGCCGCTTCAGACGTATGCCCGTTTTTTTGGGGATAAACTACTCACATGACTGCAGGGGCAGCATCTCACACAGAGCATTTGATTCGTTAGACTCAAACGGTAGAAGTTGGATTTCTCAATATACTGTTTAGTGTTTTACAGAGAAGTTTTTAATAGTTTTGATAAAAAGAGCTAAACTTTTTATTTACACATCAATATTTCTATTCAGTCCCGGCCTCAATGAACTGCAGTGCGATCCTATTTGTGGAAAAGTGGTATTATTATCCCCTAAATGTTCTCCATTCAAATTGCATTTCACAATCGTTTGGTTTCGTGCCTCATGAGCCGCACACTTGATTGATGTGTTTTCTTTTTAAAGGATTTACATGAAGGAATGGGAAATATTCCATGCATTATTTACAATGCAATTCAAAATAATCTCCCATTAGATTGAACCATTACGAGTCGCTGGGTTCCATCTCTCTGCGTCTAATTTCCTCTTACCTCATAAGTCATATTTGTGTGGAGGAGCTTTAAGATGTGTCTGTGGTTGCATCTCCTTGTCGTATTGGACATAGAATGGGATTATGATGTATTTAAGATTATAATACAGTCAAGATCATTATACGGCAAATGCAATGCCCCGATCACATTCATGTTAATGGGTGGAAGCATCCTAGTAATAACGGTCTCCTGCTACGGTACAGATGATGCATCATCCATTCTGGGTGCTTTGCCTAAATTAAGGGGACAGGAGCACACGTGGTGACACTAATGGTGCATTTTATACTAGGGATAGGTTTGTAGCAGCCCCATTTTGATTTCACAGCCAACTACACCGAAATGAAGCCTGATACCTGGTCGTTAGAACAATGACCAGGGCCCTGTTCCCCGTTCCTCGTTTGTGGCTAACTTAGTTATTGTCGAAGGAGCGAGAGCCGTTCTCTCATCACGATGACTTCCTATACGAGCGCTATTGATGCTGCCGACAAGGAATCCTTTCTTTACAAGACCTTCTCGTACGTGGTAAACACCACACGCCCAGCAGTCACTATCTCACTGTACATTTGTCTACACAGTGTCTGCAATGCAGAGAATATCGAGAATGTCGCTTCAGAAAGTTACATGTTTTTACTCTTTTTCAATTGATTTAATTCTTTGTTATGAGTCACACATACGGATGCGCCCATAAGCTGCAATAGACGTTGTGTGCACAGAATGAACAAGACCGATTAAGACCGAGATAAATATAAGAATACATGTTATGGTCTTTCTTCTGAAGTAGGATGCGGGTCCTGCTGACTGACGCCTGGCTCGAATTAACGCGATTGTTTGAGGCGGATCAGCCTTTGAGGAATAAATCGTCGGGTTAAGTTAAGCCCTGCTAATGGGACATCTGATGGACTTAGTTGCGCCACGTACAGGGATCGCGGCCCAGTCATGTAGTGGCTCCCGATCAATACAGTCCCGGCCAATTAGAACCTCTCCGGCAGAAGAGTTATTGATCATAAACCTTTTAAATGGGCCAATGGAAAAAAAACTGCCCTCTTAATTAATCAGTCCAATTGGTTATCAATATCTATATTGCTCTTCTATAGCCTTCTTGTTTAGATTGAAATTGTTTCCTGCATGGTATGAATTTGTCAGCTTCCGTGCTGCGTTTGGGCTAAAATAATTTCTGTTGCAGTTTAATTTGAAGACAAATAGAATGCTGCTTTTCTAATGTCACTTCTCAAGTGTGAAGCTTGAATTTGATTGGGTTTGCTCGCCTGACCGTTCTTTCATTTATGTAACTTCCCCGGGCCCATGCTTGTACATTTTTTGTAGGTAGTTAACGGATAAGCTGGATAATATAACTCCTCTTCCTTAAGTGGGATTAGTTTAGCCACGTAAGGGTCAATTAATACACTAAAAGTGTCATGCTCTTTTAGAGTCTGCAGCATTTTGTGTTATTTCATGACCGTTTTGCAAGTTAGATAATTAATTGCAGCTCTGATCCAGATGGTATTAAAAAATAAAAGTTTTCTACATGTTTTTCCTTAAATTACAACAGATTTACAACTTGTTTTACATGATTTTTTAAAGTACAGTTTATTATCCGAGATACTTTTAAAAACTGTAGATGAGAGTTCAAAACTCCAGGAACACACAGAACAACTGAATTGTTTGGACCAACGTGTGTCCGTTCCGAATGACCCCGATGAAGCCACAATCCAAATCGCTTTGGTCTAAACAATGAAGCCGTTCAATTCGCTACTGGCGTCCCTGGAGGTCTGATCTCTTCAAACTTTTTCCATTCTCCCTGCACTTTGAGGAGTAGACAGAGTTGTGCCAGAAATCCCCCAGTGTGCCTCTAGAGAAATGGAGATAATTGGGTCATTGTGGTTGCGCCCCGTGAGAGCTTTGTATGTGGGACGGCTCATTGGCATCCATCAATGACATTCATGAGCCGAATCATAGATCACAGATGCCAGTTGCTTGCAGCCGTCTATTGTGCCTTTTTTTTCTAATCTCATTTCCTCCAATACATTCTCCGTCTCTCTGTCAACAGCTGCAGTCTTCTCTGATTTCTGATCAGGGTTTTGCGAGTAAAGGCTGATAAAAGATTTTTTTTTTCCCCATCTGTTTTCCGAGCATTTGCATTCCCAGCGGGAGGCAGTAATATTCTCTAGGATTTGCTGTTAAGCCACCAATGACGATATCAAGCTGTGATGTTTCAGTCAACAGTTTGGGCCATTTCTACTTTTCTTGTACTGCGTGGAGGCTTTGATGTGTCCTAAATATGGATTTTATTCCTCATGAGTAAAACCCTGCATGATCATGTCTTTAGTTACTCTGCAGTAAAGGCACTATGCTGAACCACATACTACTACGTATTCATATCGCTGTGATTAGTCCAGAATTAGACAGGTGGCCGTCTCTCCATGTGAACCATAAGCCATTTTGTAGTTTTGTGGTTTTAATTTCAACACATGCTGCTGTTTTAATCACTTCTTTCCCTTCAAAAATCAAAGTACAAGAAAGCGCTCTTTTCCCGGCAATGTTATTGATGAATCAGCTTTGGGTAAAGCTTGTGTAGGTTTATTGTTTACTTGCTCTAATTCTAACTTTGAGATAAAACCGGATAGTTTCAACTCTGAAGCTTTGACGTAAACAACACTTCCTACACTACGTCTTCACACGCCAAACAGTAGTTAATATGAATGATCTTAATCTCGGGTTCAGTCCCTCTTAATGAGGTGTACTTTTCGTTTGACTCGGTTGGATTAAGTGAGGCGGTTCAGTGTAATTTTCAGTGATCACTGTTCTAATAACTTTCAGAATTCAGTTTTAACGTGCTTCTTTTTTTTCATCCTTCTAAGACAGTTTGAGGTTGAATAATCATATGAGGCAGCCTATGTTGTAACTGAATTGTTTTTAGACATTGTATTTATTATATTTCAAACATTTGTACATCTCTATTAAACTCACTTTATTATCTTGAAAGTACATTTGACGGTTGGTCTCGCCTACCTGGACATGTTAAGAGTGTCTGAAATTATTCCTAATGGAGGAGAGTTAAGCCAGGTTGTCAGTTAAAATCTCTCATTATCATCAATGACTAGGAGGCTTTCGTGTCCCTAGGAATAAATTGGAAACATTTCTACCATGCGGTTCATCATGGAGAAAAGATGAAAGATTCTTGTTGAGAGGACATAACCAAGCATTTTATATTATGTATATAAAAGAGTAAGACAGATTCCATTTGGATTATGCAAATTAATTCATCCATATAAATGTGTTTTTAATGACTAACTTTATTCTCTGGAGACGCAGTTGTATTTTCACTGACTGTGTCCAGATGTTAAATGGATGACAGAAGTCGTAAGTGCTTCTGTTGTGAGTGTTGATGGCATCAGCTCCTTTGACAAAACCATGTTAAATTTGGATTATTGTAGGGTTATTGTATGTTTTGGAGAGATGGCATCACAGGAAGCTTGGGAGTCCTCATCCATTTTAAGTGAGTGAAGTGTGATACTACAGAGTTTTAATCTTTGCGTTGATCCACAAAAAATATAATACAATATGCATGATGGTGATGCAAGACAAGTAAATTCCAGAAAGCTGACTTACCTTTTTAAAGTGAATTGATTGCATTAAAAGCAGGAGTTAGTTAGAGCGTTAGGGAAAGAAACAACTCTAACCACTTCAATGGAAACTGCCAAACTACAAATAAAGCCATATAGATTATTAATCAACTGAAAAATGAGAGCAAATGACATGCACATTTCTCACTGCAAATATATGCTGACGCCCAGAATCCCATAATTAAGATACAGGAAGGGGTACTCCGCTTGCTTTGCCCGTTGGCCCGTTAATAAACTTAGTTGAAATTATTTATCAGATAAACTGAATAAACCATAACTACCCCATAACAAAATTTTCTTGGAAAGTCTACTATAAATAGAAAAAATGTATCCTGAACCAAATGTGTTTCGGCAAAAAACAGAAAAAACACTTCAATCAGCCCTGCGGCCCTGTTGAGGGTCATAGGACCTAAAGACCTAAAAGACCCACAGCTACATTATTTATTAAGATATAAGTCAAAACAACCTGAAGGTAAGTGAACTTAAATTGCATTAAAGATTCCGCCAGACTTTTCATATTCTGAATAGTGTATCAGGTTTGTGAGCGGCACTGCTCACTTACACATGAACATGTGCACACAAACAAACCTACCCTCCCTTATTAAAGCAATAAGGTACGAGAGGCTGTACTTTATCGTCCAATAATGTAACAGTTCAGGGGCGTTGTTCGGCCCGACAGGGAGCAACCCTCCAACAGTTACATTATTGAAGATAATGTACTGCCTCTAGTACCTTATTGCTTTTATAATACGGTTACCAGCGAAATTATAAATGGTAAGTAGATAGCACAAAATAGTTGTATCCACCAAACATAGTGTATCGCTTTTCAGTAGTCTAGAGAGAAAAATACTAGTCCCCGTACATGCGTGTATCTGGTCCCGCACCATTTCATTCATTCACATCGCTCATGACGTCCACCTTAATTGTCCGGTTGCAAAAGCTTGCATTGCTTGAAAACAAACATTTGTGAGATTTCCAGGGTTTTTTTGGGGCGATCGCCACCGAGCTAAAAGCTAAAAAATATTTAACGGTCACACAAAATCTAAACTTCTACTTTGACCCGAGCGTTTCGTAACACTGTGCACTCAATGTGAACAGCAACTGTACCCCTCGTGACTCACTCTCAACCAATCAGAACGCTGGATTTCATCATCCCGTATTATAATAACCCATAGATGATTTTTACTAAATGTATTGTGAGAGAGGTTCCCACTTTAATTGAGTGGTGAATCTTCACCCTCTTCACCCTTCTTCAATCTCTTCTCCATCTGATCACGTTCTCCTGGTGGACATTTCCACCTCCACCTCTGGCTCAGCGAGATTGCTCTGCTGCAATCTGTAAAGGTGGAGGGACGACTCTTTTTGTTCAGTTATTAAAAGTTGTTTGCTACAGTGAGAGAGTCGGCCATTATCGGCAAGTGTAATTATGTTTAGTGTAATTGCATTATGTGCAGCTGTTAATGTAGTTTTCTATTCTGTATTTCTTCCCTTAAAACTCAGTATGTCTTTTCTCCCTGCAGCTTTCACAAATGCTACACTCTAGATGCACTGATAAAGGCCACATATCAATAGGCTTTATAAAATGAACTGTATTTTATGTTTTTTTTTTTTCCTTAGGTGCGGATTGAGACGGCAACAACCCTGAAGCTTAATATCCTTCTCATACTTACTTTATGTTTGTTTTTTGCGTTGGTTGTGGTTAAGCCAAAGTAAAGCAAAGAAAGAAAGAAAGAATGAATGTTTTCGTGTGTGTTGATGAACTGTTTACATACGTGTCCGCAGCACTGTCTTCATCCTAAACTCTCAATCACCTGTTGATGACTTTGAGTTCCGGACAGAGCAATTCCTCCCAGTGAGTACATCTGTCGCCAACATAAAAAAAGATACTATTCATGCCTTTGATTTAGTGATAAGTAGAGTAAACTGTCAAAATATTTAATCAATACATTTCCCCCTTTCCAAGCCTTAAATTCTTCTTCCTCTGTTTAGTACCTGGAGTCCATCTTTGGGCTGCTCTTCCAGTTGTTGCAGCAGGTGACGGAGTGCGACACGAAGATGCAGGTGCTCCATGTCATCTCCTGTGTCATCGAGAGAGTGAACATGCAGGTGAGATATCGAAAACGAACACATTTCCTGGTCAAAGTTGAGTGAAACCTCCCGTATCTATGACGGAGCCCTTTTGTGGGAAGCAGCAACTTATTCCTACCTTATTCCCTTCAGTGGCCTAAATGTTCATTCTCTCTGCTGGCCACCAAGAGTGCGAGTGTCCTGATTACAACGAGAAGTCAAATTGACATCTGTGCGCAAATGTGCCAAAGGTCACTTGATTTATCAGTAAACATGAAATCATCATGGAATCATTCATAGTAAAGTTGACGCTGTGATCAGCCTGTGATTGACAGGTCAGAGCGTTGTACTTAGCCCCCCCCCCCTCTTGTGTCACTTCTGGTAGAAACAAACAAAGACTCAAGACTTCTAAAGGGCATGAATGTCACCGTGGCTACGTGCACTTCTTATACAATCCAATCCGTTTTTTTACAGATTCCCAAAGTGTTGTACAATAAAATAAACACAATAAAACATAATGAAGAAATAAATCGACTGTCCTCCCCAGATAAAGTATCTGTACACATAAAATCAACAAAATATGTAGTGTTAAAAGCCAAAGAAAAAGGTGCGTTTTAAGAAGAGTTTTAAAATGAGGTTTTACATTAAGGGGGTGAATACATATGCACTTAATAGTTCAGATGTTTAATTGTAGAAAGGTCTGATACTTATGCAAGGCACTCAGTGAGTGGTTGGACATCTGGGAAGATATATTCTGCAGCTGCTTCTTGAAGATCAGCACTGTACAAATTGTGGTCATCGAATTGCTCCCTGCAGGTTGTAAAAAAAAAAAAAACCCTCTGGCAGACACAAACCTTCCGTCACCTAGCCCAAGCCCCCCCAAGATGAAGATGAAGATACTGTAGCTAAACACTGATTTGTCACCTTCTGAGACAGCCGTAGCAGTGCTTTTGTGATCTTATCTATTGTTTTCTGAGCATTCAGTACGTCGTTTTAGTCCACTCTACCCCCCCGCCCCACCCCTGTGTACTTAAGTCTGCCTCACAGCCGACCTGGCCAAACTTCTGGAGTCAGTTGATGTCCCATTAATATTCTTACTCTTCTCACAAAAGATTTTGAACCCAAGAAGAGTGGCAGCATGTGTGAAAACTACACAGAGATAACACGAGTGCAGCTTGTGTTGAAATGAACGTGATCACAGATATGATGAGATCCAGCGCTCATCTCTGCTGTCAGTGTCACAGAAATCATCCAAGGGTTCCATCCAAGTTTCGCATCAATTTTTATTTTTGTAGTGTACATGAGTTTTTTTTTTTTTTTTTTTGCTGTTTCCTCTGCCCCGAGCTAACACCTTTTTAAAAAGGTGAAGCAGAGTAAAAAAAAATGTCAGAGTGGGGGTTCTGCAGCGCAGCCACAACGACACTTCAGGCTGTACGGACGTTTTGCACGAGTCAGCACAAAAAAATGGCAGAAAACTTGTTGATTACATGGAAGCCGGGTCGGCTTTCACAAGCACTCACAGACTGTGCGGTTGAGGCGATGCTTGAGTATACATGCATTGATTCTGTATTTTCAACAACCTGTCCAGTATTTTCTTTTCAGATCTATTCCATTACAGCATGTCTCGAAGCAGCTGATTTTGGTTGAGGGTGGTTTAGCATCAGGGAATCCAGTCTGAATTCTCTGCAAAAAAATCCTTTGAAGGGCAGTGTTATATGTCCTGCCTTGTTGCTCACCTCTTTTCTGCTGTACGCTGAATGTTGCACTTACAGCCCAAAACAGCTGGCTTTGCCGCAATACTTGAGTGATTCCTTAGTGTGTTCAGGCATCTGCAGCTGGAACAATTTACAGACTCTACAATGCTGCTATCATCTGTAACATCCACCGTAGGCTTTAATATAATTGTGTATTGTAGTTAAATATTTTAACGTTGTTGTTGCTTTGTATTTTTCAGATCCGGCCGTACGTGGGCTGCCTGGTGCAGTACCTGCCGCTGCTCTGGAAGCAATCAGAAGAGCACAACATGCTGCGGTGTGCCATCCTCACCACACTCATCCACCTGGTACAGGTACGTGGCTCCGTCAGGCTGCCATCGTTTGTGTGTCCGTACATCGGATCCTCCCAGTCAGCCGAGCAGAATGCACCACCTGCAGGCAATGACTGCAGCTGTAGTGTGTGTACGTGTGTGTCTGAGTGTGTGTGTGTGTTTCATGCAATCCACCCGTGCCCCCTGTTGGCACAATAAACTTCAGTAAATGTCAGCTACCTAAATTAAAATTCCATTAAGCTAGCAGCACCCAACATGATTGATTAAAAGAAGTCATTTATCAATGTATCACCTGTGAAAGGGGCACAATGTTGGACGTTACTCAACCAGACAGCGTCTGCATGTTTGTCTGTGCCAGTCTCTCTCATCCGGTGGCAAATAGAAATGTACTGCTTGAATCTGCTCCCTTATCAAACTCACCACTTGCATGTTTTTGATCAACAACGCGAAATTGTCTGACTCACTTTTAGTTTTTCGCAGCGAGCCAGCTCTCATTTCTCTCAGAAAATACGGAAATAAGCCAAACAGCAGCCGAACCGAGGTTCAACCTACAGTGCATCCGGAAAGTATTCACAGCGCTTCACTTTTTCCACATTTTGTTATGTTACAGCCTCATTCCAAAATGGATTAAATTCATTAATTTCCTCAACATTCTACACACAACAACCAATAATGACAAAGTGAAAACTGTTTTTTGCAAATCTATTAAAAATAAAGAACGAAAACATATCATGTACATAAGTATTCACAGCCTTTGCCATGACACTCAAAATCTAGCTCAGGTGCATCCTGTTTCCACTGATCCTTGAGATGTTTCTACAACTTGATTGGAGTCCCCCTGTGCTAAATTCAGTTGATGAGGACATGATTGAGAAAGGCACACACCTGTCTATATAAGGTATTGCAGTTGACAGTGCATATCAGAGCATAAACCAAGCCATGAAGTCCAAGGAATTATGTGTAGACCTCCGAGACAGAATTGTATCGAGGCACAGATCTGGCAAAGGGTACAGAAAGATTTCTGCAGCATTGAAAGTCCCAATGAGCACAGTGGCCTCCATCATCCGGAAATGGAAGAAGTTTGGAACCACCAGGACTCTTCCTAGAGTTGGCTGCCCAGCCAGACTAAGCGATTGGGGGAGAAGGGCCTTAGTCAGGGAGGTGACCAGGAACCCTATGGTCACTCTGACAGAGCTCCAGCGTTGTTCTATGACGAGAGGAAAACCGTCCAGAAGGACAACCATCTCTGCAGCACTCCACAAATCAGGCCTGTTTGGTAGCGTGGCCAGACGGAAGCCACTCCTCAGTAAAAAGCACAAGACAGCCCGCCTGGAGGACTCTCAGACCATGAGAAAACAAATTCTCTGGTCTGATGAAACAAAGATTGAACTCTTTGGCCTGAATGCCAAGCGTCATGTCTGGAGGAAACCAGGCACTGCTCATCACCTGGCCAATACCATCCCTACAGTGAAGCATGGTGGTGGCAGCATCGTGCTGTGGGGATGTTTTTCAGCGGGAAAAACTGGGAGACGAGTCAGGATTGAGGGAAAGATGAATGCAGCAATGTACAGAGATATCCTCGATGAAAACATGCTCCAAAGGGCTCTGGACCTCAGACTGGGACGACGGTTCATCTTTCAACAGGACAACGACCCGAAGCACACAGCCAAGATAACAAAGGAGTGGCTTCGGGACTTGTCCATGTCCTTGAGTGGCCCAGCCAGAGCCCTGACTTGAACCCGATTGAACATCTCTGGAGAGATCTGAAAATGGCTGTGCACCGACGCTCCCCATCCAACCGGTTGGAACTTGAGAGGTTCTGCAAAGAAGAATGGGAGAAACTGCCCAGAAATAGGTGTGCCACGCTTGTGGAATCAAACCCAAGAAGACCTGAGGCTGTAATTGCTGCCAAAGGTGCTTCAACAAAGTATTGAGCAAAGGCGGTGAATACGTATGTACATGTAATGTTTTCGTCCTTTTATTTTAACAGATTCGCAAAAATTTGCAAAAAACAGTTTTCACTTTGTCATTATGGGTTGTTGTGTGTAGAATGTTGAGGAAAATAATCAATTTAATCCATTTTGGAATGAGGCTGTAACATAACAAAATGTGGAAAAAGTGAAGCGCTGTGAATACTTTCCAGATGCACTGTATAACTCATCTGGCCACATCATTTATTTTCACCTCACTCTCACCTGCCAGAAATTGCGACTTGCCAGGATAAGCTCGCCTGTAGAGACGCTCTGCCTGGCTTTCCTTTATTATTCTCAGACTTGGTTGCTTAGACAAGGAGTATATATTTGTGAGCCACATATAAAGAAGTATCCTGTTTTTTCTTTTTTTTTTGCTATTTAGCTGTGCTAATCCTTGTAAAGATTATGTTGTGTCTTTAGGGCAACTTGTTTAATATATAATTAGTATTTATTTGCCTCCAATATCAATCAGTGTTATCTCTGAAGTTGAGAGTAAGAAGCCTGACAGAAGCTTCGAGCAGCCTGTCTCATCCTGCGGAAAGATTTGGACTTCAGTGTGGCTGGCGCTTCATTTCTTCACAGAGGGAGATGAAACGCTGCGTGATAAGAGATGCACTAATACAAGTACACATCTGGCAAACCGTGGGAGGCACTGAATGTCTACAGCCGGAGGGGCTTGGATTAGCAGCCCGTGCAAACACATACCAGTGTGGATTGTAATATAATGCTGACTGAGAAAGAAAAGTCTAGTTGAAGTACCAAAGTTACAATTGGGTTCAAAGTAGTTCCATTACTACCTTTTTCTTCAAATTAAGAGGCACTGTTTCTTAAGTAAAACTCACCAAACAACTTAAATTGTGATGGTGAGTACATTTACAATGTTGCAAGAACATTTGTCGGGGTCAGGTTAAACATCCTCAGCTATTTTTCCAAATGAAGCTTTAATCAGTTATAACGGTATATAAAGTATACTAAATGGCAATAATGAAGATAACACAGATGTACAGTAGGTAATGATAAAGAATAATTGAACATTGTTGGTACTTCCAGCAACCCGAGACGGAGCAGTAAGATGGGATAAGTAGAAAGATGTCTGCTATTTTCACACTTCTTATAATATCTCTGTGGGGCTAATTACAATGCTGTACAAATATTTCATTCAGTAAACAAATACTGGATAACTGAGGAATGTTCCAAAAAAGCGTCGTCTCATAATAAATCGGGACTGAGTTTATAGACAGTATTCTGTATTAAAGTCAAGTGTTGAGGAGATTTTAATATTATATTTTCAGCCTCATCGTACATTAAGAGAATGTTGTAATAAAATCTATCCTCTGCGTAGAATATAATCTACTTTCAAGATGGTTTTGAGCTTTTAAGTTTTCCTGTGTTCCCAGCAGCAAAAGCAAAGGGGCAGTGTAGCAAAGATGACTCGTCCTCATCTTACATTGTAGCCACATACCTCCAACACGAGTGCATGTGAAACAACTGGGCCTGTGCGTTACGCTTTATTAGCAATTCCTCCCGGAACATTGCATCGCGTCTTACTCACCTCCAGTGCCATCTGAAATGTCATTAAAGTGGGTTTGACCCTTGAAAATAGACTGAGAGCAGAACTGACATCGCCATCCAAATCAACATAGCAGACGGGTCAGAGGGTCCGCGATCTTGTGCGTTGATGTCGCCGCCCTAAGAGCCGGGACCGTTGTAGCTGGCTATTTCTGTGCACAATTAACAGACTTATTAAAGAAGGTCAGCAGAGGGCTGGGGCGTCCTCTGATGGAAGACAGGAGGATGGTGACCAAGCTATCATCCCTGATGGACAACACCTCCCACCCCACGCAGGACACCACCATATTAGTTACAAAAGCTACACAGTCTGTACATAGGTTCAATTTATTTATATTACTGTGTATTTATAGTTTTTGATTTTAGTTTTCTTTTTTAATATGTCTCTTGCACTTTAACTACGACGCTGTAACTCCTGTAAATTTGCCTGCTGCGAGACTAATAAAAGGATTATCTTGTCCCATTTTTTTTTTTTATCTGAATTTGAAACGTCCATAAAAATTCCCTCAACAGATTTTGCCTCTTAAGGCATGAATTTATTAGAAACAATCATACAAACAAAAAGACCCCTTCTGTTTATGATTCCTTGTTATTGAAAGTGGGGACAGTTGGTCCCGCCCCGCAGCGCTCCTGCAGCTAGACATGCGTCTCATAAATTGTAGGGACATGGAATGCTCCGGCACCGCTAACATAGACCGGGGACAGAGTGCTCTGTCAAGGTGTCTTTTGTTCTCCACTCCGCTCAGATGGTGCGCAAGGGACACCTATTAAACCAAAGCACACACAGTACAGTGCTTGAAGCACCCCCCATTCTCCTTTTTTTTTTTTTTTAAATCATTTTTTTTCCTAACTTTGCATTTCCTGTCTGGCTGTTCTCACAGGGCCTGGGGGCGGAGTGTAAGAACCTGTATCCGTTCCTCCTCCCTGTCATCCAGCTGAGCACTGACGTTTCCCAGCCGCCGCATGTGTACTTGCTGGAGGACGGACTGGAGCTTTGGTACGGCCATTAAAGCTGCACACATTTCTATTCACTATCACTACATTACAACCATACTAGAACTACGTTATATCCATACTATGACTACGCTACAGCTATACCATGACTACGCCACAGCTATACCATGACTACGCTACAGCTATGCCATGACTACGCCACAGCTATACCATGACTACGCTACATCTATACCATGACTACGCTACATCTATGCCATGACTACGCTACATCTATACCATGACTACGCCACAGCTATGCCATGACTACGCCACAGCTATGCCATGACTACGCCACAGCTATGCCGTGACTACGCTACATCTATGCCGTGACTACGCTACATCTATGCCGTGACTACGCTACATCTATGCCGTGACTACGCTACATCTATGCCGTGACTACGCTACAGCTATGCCGTGACTACGCTACAGCTATGCCGTGACTACGCTACAGCTATGCCGTGACTACGCCACAGCTATGCCATGACTACGCTACACCCATGCCATGACTACGCTACACCCATGCCATGACTACGCTACACCCATGCCATGACTACGCTACACCCATACTATGACTACGCTACAGCTATGCCATGACTACGCTACAGCTATGCCATGACTACGCTACACCCATACTATGACTACGCTACAGCTATGCCATGACTACGCTACAGCTATGCCATGACTACGCTACAGCTATGCCATGACTACGCTACATCTATGCCATGACTACGCTACACCCATGCCATGACTACGCTACACCCATACTATGACTACGCTATAGCTATACCATGACTACGCTACATCTATGCCATGACTACGCTACATCTATGCCATGACTACGCTACACCCATGCCATGACTACGCTACACCCATGCCATGACTACGCTACACCCATGCCATGACTACGCTACACCCATACTATGACTACGCTACAGCTATACCATGACTACGCTACAGCTATACCATGACTACGCTACATCTATGCCATGACTACGCTACACCCATACTATGACTACGCTACAGCTATACCATGACTACGCTACATCTATGCCATGACTACGCTACACCCATACTATGACTACGCTACATCTATGCCATGACTACGCTACACCCATACTATGACTACGCTGCATCTATGCCATGACTACGCTACACCCATACTATGACTACGCTACATCTATGCCATGACTACGCTACATCTATGCCATGACTACGCTACAGCCATGCCACGACTACGCTACATCCATAATATGTCACTCACTGAATTCTTCTATTTTTGGTATCACGCAGTCCACATGGTGACCAAATTCAAACACTTGAATGAAGATGAATGGGTTCACTGTGAAATTGATTATGAATTGCTTAATGAATTTGCCAGATTACTTATCATCCCTGCTTGTTGTGATTTTGTCTCTGTTCAGCATGTGCTGTGTGCATGTAGTACAAAGCCACAGTCTTGTTACCGTCCCGCATTTTATCCTTGATTAACAATCATGCCCTTTTAGTTCAAAGTCAATGTCATTTTCTTTTCACTACATCACTAACATGCGTCTCCCGTTGCATCAGGACTACGTAACTTAGGGAAAAAGGAATTGGAATCTTTAAACACCGTTGTTTCCTAAATTCATCTTACCATCTTTCCTTGACTCTTGACTTTTTCTCCGTGTGTGTGTGTGTGTGTTTTTCCTGGTTGACTGAAGCATGCATTCGATCCATCAAGCATGTTTTCAGTTGTAGGTCAAATTTATTTAGAGTTTTTGGTCATTGAGGGTTTCCTTCCTGTTTGAAGGTTATTGGATGAGGAGAGCAGCCTGGTGAATTCATCATGTTTTTCCTGACAATATACAGCTATAATTACAGCTTAGTGTCTACATTGTGTCTGTATAATCTGGTTAATCAACCAATCACCAGATTCATTTTCATCATACTTTTTTGTACACTGAGTCAAACCACAAACATTACTTTCCTCTGCCCCATTTCCTTTTTTTTTTACCCTTTTACAACCCATGTTTTATCTCTGCCTTTGTGATGGCCACGTTTTGTCTTCTTTCTACCACTGTAATCTGTCCTGCTTTACTTCCCTTCCCATTTTCTTTTACCACCTCTAATCCATATCTTCTCCTCTGCCCTCTCAGTCTCTCTCTTCCCAGTGTTGTTTTTACTTTCCCTCCTTCATGGTCTTCTCCTTCCCTCCGTCTCATCATGCAGGTTGGTGACTTTGGAGAACAGTCCAGCCATCACCCCCGAGCTGCTCAGAATCTTCCAGAACATGTCCGCTTTGCTGGGTGAGCTCACATGATGTTTCTTTATCTATGCACGCATGTTTCTTCTAGCGTGTGTGATGTACATGCAAATAAGATTGGAATGACTATTATTCGTGTTTCCCCCAGTATATTGAGTTTAGCATTAACATATAAATTGAATTAGTGGTAGGAAAGAAAGGTATCACGATAACACAATATAATTGTACTTGGTTTATGTATTTTGCATTCACTGTTGGATTATCATACGCTCAACTTATGTCTCTTAAACAAAAGATGCATAAAACATTTTGCCGCAAAATGAGACGTGCAATCCGTAGCCACACGCCATCGGTACGTCATCAAATCATTTTAAATCTCTGAGGCAGAACAGGAAGATTGATGCAATCCACAGACATGGACTTCACTGTCCTGGTTGCATCACCTTTCGGGTAGAATATGATTCCAAACTCAGTGGTGGCTTTGCGGTAGCCTCAAGACAGCGGGGCCGCCGCTCCGGGTCGCTCGGCAGCTGTGAGTGGTGGCATATTGCATGGAACTGGCTGGATGATTTATCACAGGCCTGGAGCGTCGGGACCCCTCACTTACTGTAGTCTTTATAGGTGTGTGTGTGTGTGTGTGTGTGTGTGTGTGTGTGTGTGTGTGTGTGTGTGTGTGTGTGGCCAGTGTGATGAGGAACAGTATTGATTTGGTGCCACATATGAAGAGAGTCAAGCTAATATGAACACCAGTGTAGCTCTGCTTACCGGGTCATTTTATGTCGTGTGGATAGGGAATCCATGAGAACACAGAAGAGCAAAGGCGCTTTGGGAGAAATGGGGGAGATTTGTGAAACTTAGCAAGCAGGTGGCGGATAAAAAGTAATGATTCATGAAGTGATGCCAGTAAAAGGAATGGCGTAGGGACATGCTGTAGTAAAGGTTACACCGTGGAGATGAACTCTGAGGAGCTTTGGACGTGGATAGATGGAAAGATAATGCTAAACAGAAAAGGTCAATGAAAGCCTACAAAAAGTAAGACATTGTTTTTTTTCAGTAATGTTTACTTTGACACCATTCACAGGGAATTACACAGAGGTGGCTGAAAGCTGACAAAAACAACTGCATCAAAGGCCATAAAGCCCACCACGGTCAACATGTTCTTTTTTTACTAAATTTAAGGGATGTGGTTTGTCACACTGGCTCAACAGCAACAAAGCTGAACGTGTTTTATGGACAAGGATCAGCTTCTATAACACTGGTAATCTGGCTAGTTTAATGCCTGGAAGGTGGAGTAACTCATTATGAATGCAGCCTTATGGGGTCGGACCTCTTGTCCATGTCCACCTTAGTTTGCATTACTTCATGGAAATGGCTCACTTTGTGACCCAGTTGTGACCTACTGAGAGCGGCAATTCTTTGCTTTTTTCAGTATTTGGTTCAGTGAAAAGCTTTTCCCTGACACATTGCGCTACATTGATACAAGTTGTGCATTTGCGTTACACAGAGTCTGAGCGTTGCACAGAATGCTTCAATGCGTGCGGTTGTGGTACCAGCTGTTCTTTGCCTCGTAGTCTCTTGTTCAGTGTATTAAGGCGACTAGTGAGATCAGCTATAAAGCGTGGTCTCTCAGCCACAGTGGGTCCCTCAGCTCTTAAAGAGGTCGGACCTTCTCTTTAAAACATGTGTCGATATTTGACCCCAGGGAATAAAACCTGCACCTGCAGCACGGATCCGTGCGTTAGCCAGCGCACATCAGCCTGGTAGAGCAGGTCCCCGTGTTCAGCAGCGACAACAGATAAGAAAGCCTGAAAGCCCTCTGGCCCGAATGATGTTGACAGTTTTCTCAGCAGTGTTCATCACATCTCCATGCTGGTTTAGCTTGGGACAAATGGCTTCTGATACAGTGCATTTTAAAAGCCGCACCTCTGCTCTCCCGCACCTTGGCGCACGCCATGGATGCCACTTTGCGCTTGCATGTCATTGCTGGATATAAATGTTATGCGTGGGGGACGAAATCATTATATTTGTAGAACTCACCCCTGCAGTAAAGCAAAGGAAAGCATATTTTGTACATAGTTGGAGGTCTTTGGTCCCTGTTCCCAGCATTTTGCTTTTTCAATGCTACATTCACGAGGAAAACATGAACTCCATTGAGAACTGAGATGAATCCTCTCAGTTGCTGCTCAGTCACTCACCTCAGTGAATGACAGTTCAGTTTTCTTCACTGGTTTGTCACATCTCTATTTTACACATTTGACCTCTGCCATCTTCAGTGACCCCTGTAACATGTGGTGTTGAATTAACCCAAATCTTTCTCATTCAGAGAAACTGTGACAAGCATTTGTTTTTTCACTTGATAAAGTTTCTTTATCATCTTCTTATCCTGTTTTTAACAACAATGAATGTTTTTATTGGAGCTGCCTGTCGGCACTCCCTGTGTCCCTGTCTTAACATTAGCATGCTGAAAACACTTTAATCACGTTGAATGTAAGTACGGTTGTCAATGCAAGTACGTTGGATACATTCAAAGCTTCTGCGATGAAAAGTACAGTCAAGGTCAGAACAAATTCGCACACAGTTGGTCATTTCATCACTGAACACAAAAATAAGTGGAGGATCATTTTGCATTCAGCAATCATGCATTTATTTACATATATTGAGGGAAAGTCTCGTAATTAGCTTGTCTTTTTTGTCTCTTCCGTCAAAGCGTGGTTCACCGGGATGTTGGGCGGTTCATTTTATTTAGTCCGGGGAGGCAGGCGGGCCATTAAGTGAGTCTGGCTCCGTCTGCTGTCGTGGCTTGCCAGCTGTGTGGCCTGGCCCGCCTGATAAAGAGCCCCGCTCCATCACCGCTAAAATGGAGCAGCAAATTCCCAAATTAGAATGGTCAGGGGGCCTCGCCTCCGCTAAATTGTTGGACTAGCACTACATCCTGTATCACTGCCACCACACTCTCAACTAGGACACATTTCAGCCGCGTGCGCTGCACCGACTAGTGACAATGAGCACGGTGGGGTCCACCCCCCCTCTTGTCGGCATTCCACTGATTAGCGCGACCGCTGGGCAAGTGAGCTGCAATATCCACTCATGTCCATGCCATTTAATAATACTGGTTGAGAAACCAAACACGTCTTGCAGTTTCACGGTAAAAGCTGACCTGGGAGAGCAAGGCATAATTGCTGCTGAACTGCTAGAGGGCTTCAATTGGGAACAGATGGAGGAAATGTTAAGCTTCCTTTTATACATAAGGAAGCGCAGCAGCAACAACAAATGTACATTTAATCAGAAACTTATCAGAAAACACTTGGGCCTCCTACAGAAAATGTAAAGAGCGTATGGTGCATCAAGAATAATGCTCTGTTTCTGTTAAAAGCCCTCAGTCTGCGTTATCAAGTCATTTTATCAATATATTAATAGTTCAGTCCATGCAATTTTAGAAAATAGTGGAAACTTTATTTGAAATCCATCCTGTCTGTACTACAGTTTAATGCGGAAATTAGAATAGATGAGACAATTTCAGACTGACCTGGCTCAATTGACTGGAGCGGTGCACGGCCAAAATTGGGTCTCGCAAAATAGTGCTTTATTATCATCCCATCAGTAAGCAATCACTGGTGCAGGCAAAGGCGCGTGGAGACGCTCGGAGTCTCGCCCTCTGCCTGGGGAAGAACAGGCTCCGGCGGCCAGCAGATGTGCTCCGGATGGATCAATGCGGAGGAGAGAGGTTTTATTACAAAAAGTAATAACTGGTTATAGATTCCACAGTGAATATGTTTGACTACACGTTCTGCCGGGATGGAAGGTATTTTAATTTAAAAAAAAGTTAGGTTGATGTTGATGTTTAATTAACGTAACTTTGTGCGACCGTCCCTTCTTTTAAAGTTTGATGTTCTCTATTTGTAGTGTGAATCCGTTTGGATCGGTTCGCTCTGTCTAACCTTGAGCTGCTGCTTCAGTGCTGTGAGCGCTCTGCTTTCTCATCACGACTGTCATCTCATACATGGGTGTCTCCCCACAAAGTTGATTTTTCTGCCACTTCACTGAATCCCTCGCTGAGCTTTTTATCGCTTCTCTCATGCATGATCACTCGTCCGTGACTTTGAAGAGAGTCACTCAAGCACCAGAGGGGAGTTGACTTCTCATCTTGCAACTGTTGGTCCTGTGTTTTTTTATGTTTTAAGGAGTCAGTCCAATGGGTACAGTAAAACGTGGTACAGGAGTTGAGCTCCAATGCAAAAACATATTATTATTAGCACTCTGTTTAGAGTTGTCTTCCTTTTCAGGTCCGAAATGAAAGAAGCAATAAGCAATTACGGGAAAACAATTTTTCCCTTTTTAGATTCATGCATTTCGGGGCCTTAGAGCTCAAACCCTTTACATCGACGGGCTTCAATGAGCCCAACAAACACATCTTCGTTTCCTTGTAGTGCATCAGTACAGATTTTGGCAGTGTTTCTTTGGTATCTTTTAACTTTCCTTATGTATAAAACCTTGTCAATTCAATCACACAGCGTGAAGATAAAAAATTGTGTTGGGAGACGAGCAACGTTTCCAGCACTGTTCCCATCAACGATTAGAGGCACTTAAGAGCCGTTATCACAGTCAGATGTGAGGCTCATTTTGCTGTTAGTGTTGATAACCGAAGGGGATTGTACAACACATGCCCAAATCTATGAAGGACGAACTAACTAAAGCTTAATCAGTGCTTCAGCAGCTGTTTTTGTGACTTTGGTGTGTGTGTGTATGTGTGTGTGTGTGTGTGTGTGTGTGTGTTGTCATGTCCTCACTAGTCTATGTGAACATTTAATTGCTTTTGTAATGCTGAATTGTCAAAATACGCTCTTCTGTTTTTATAATAGTATTCACAAGAGCTTTCTAACATTGTGACTGTGGCCATTCACTATTTCAACACAATATTAAAATCCTTCACAGTAAAATTCAATAAGGTCCAACTCTCACTTCAGCCCCTGAAATGACTTCATTAAGCATTTCTTTTGGACAACAGTTAAATGTTTGTATTTAATCAGCGATGTCTACAATAGTGTTTGTAGACTGAACAATACAGAAACCAACTACGCCAAAGTAAAACGCATGCATGAAATTACAGTTGAAGAATCGAGAGAGAAGTAATACCCATAAGACTCTCTAAACTAGGGCAGCTTGTAGCCTGCAGCGCTCATGTAGGTGCAGCACGAAGGTCTCCACCTGAAATAAACCCACCAAGAAAAGTACGTCTTTTACAATAACAATCACTCCAACTGAACTCTTTAGGATTGTTTTTTTGTGCCTTCTTGGAAGAAAAAGATCAATGGAAATAAATGCATATTTTGTTCTCTTTTCTGTATCTGGTACCATATCAAAGTGGAAGTCGAATGGCACAAGTCGTCCTCGTCAGAGACCTTCATTCCAGGGTTTTTTTTTGTCACATTTGTCAGTACCGGCTCATCTAGTTCTCTCTTGTCTGATCCTGAGAAGCTTTCCGTCCCACTTGGCTTTTTGACCTGTGAACTCCTGCCGGTTTCATCTCGTCTCAAAGCAGTGATGCAACATGTTGCTCAGCGGCTTCTCGGCTTTGCTCACGCAGTCTGGATCGAGGCTGAGGCTTTTTTTAACATTAGGACATGCATCAGCAGCTGTGCCTGTTTTTTTTTGTTCGATATAAAACAATTTATATTCATCACATAATAAAATAAATTTCAGGGTGGAGTAATTACAGGGGTGGCGGCCCCCTCCCCCTGTTGTAGTGGTATGGGAAACGCTGTACTGTAAGTTAAGCGCAGTGTTGCTCCCCGGGCTGATTGAATAAACCCCTGAAATACGTTGTGTACCTGCACAGATGGAAGCAGACATTAATGCCATTACCTTACTGCGGCTGGCAGATGGCGGGAGAAATCGCATTAGATACAGTACGGACCGCCGGGGTTTGAATGGACCTCCTCCAGAGCTACTCACCCAGTGACTTCTTCTCCCAAGAAAAAGGCTACGTGAGGTTTAGGTGCTTTATGAAAACTGGGATTCAGAAAGTTTGTTCTGAACATCGGCTTCAGACATAGCAACAGGAACTGCGAACATTTCTGAATTAAAGAGCAACAATGTATACTTTGTAGGTTTCAGGTCTCCGAAGGTTAAAATTCATGTTTTCATGAACCACAAGTATCTTCGTTAAGGGTGCATCGGTGAACGAGCCTCATGATTATTGCCTGAAATCGTGTTTGTGTTTTTCTATCCAGCAGTAGGCCTGAGAGGTTTGTTTACTGTTACTGCAGCTGCCTCAATAAACTCAAAATGATGGAAGGACGGTGAAAAAGCTGAGGAGACGAGGATAGAGAAATAAGGAGCGAGCCGGGGAGATTGAGGCGGACACACTCTAGCTTTACAAAGGCAGCGAGCGGGCATCCATGCACAGATGTTGAGCCTCATTTGTTGGAGTGCCTTTTTGTTTTCGTTTTTTTCCCCTCCAAGCTTGTGATGCCTTAAAATGATGCAATGCCATCAAAAGAGGAGGAATGTTTTTGTTTTTTTTCTTCTCGTCTAAGTAATATGTTGAAGCTTTAGAAAGAAAGAAAAAACTGTACCAAAAATCAAGTATTGTGTTGCTTTTTCGGCGCATCCCTTAAATCTTTTGACCCCTGAGAGTCCTCTCGGGACTATAACCACCTCACAACCCTGTGAGGACCATTACCTCACAATACAACGTTTTATGTATGTTGACTCGTACATCCACAGTATCTGTCCCCCGTAAACACGCAGGGGGGGGACCGCCATCCTCGGTGTTAGAATTAGCATTCGCGTCAACTTATCGGTGGTAAACAGCTATTACCTACTCGAGCTGTTGGAGTCTGCCGCGCTGTCAGCCGCCATTCCTCTAGGGCCGTTCATGCAGATGTACGTGCAGATGCTGTGTTGGGGCGAAGGTGTTGCTATGCAGGTGTTTCTTTTTTTTTTTTTTTTTTTTTTTTTTAGTCCTTTTGTCCCTCTGTGTCCCCTCTCCTTTCTTCATCACCACTCACCTGTATCAGTGTTATGGTCTGTTGCCATGCCAGCGTCCGACCAGTATTCCACCGTGCTTTCTGGTGGTGAATGTTCAGGATGCTTACTGCTCACGTCCTCCTCGTTCTTCTCCTCTACGCTTTCTGTTGGACCATAGTGAACGTGTTGAAAACTGCTCTTAATTGAACTCTTATTTTTCTTTTCGCTTGTTAAATAAAAAAGAGAGCGAAAAATGTCATTATCAAAACTCATTTTGCCTGGGTTAGCAAGGTGTGAGCACTCTGTGTATAATAACATACTGTGTGTGTGTGTGTGTGTGTGTGAGAACACCGTACAGTAACTGTGGATTGCATTAGGGATATTGGACAATCCTCAACTACAAAATGTTAAAAAGTTGTCTTTAATTGGTGACTTTCACTCATTTGGACCATCCATCCAGTATAGAATAGTCTAACTGTGTTTAGTACAGCCCATCCTCCATCAATTAAAACCAATTGTTGTAATTTGGCAAATTTTTCAGAGTTGAGCTCAGAGAACCTGCGCACCTGTTTTCAGATTGTTAACGCCTACTTATATTTGTCTGCAACGGACTTCCTGCAGGTGAGATTCACCCCCCGACACACACACAATGGTATATAATCAACATACATTGTACAGTACTTCCCCATGCTCAGATCATTTTGTTCTCTTCAGAACTATGCAGAATCTTTGTGTCGATCGTTCTGTAATCTGCTGAAAGACATCACAAATGAGGGACAGGGGCAAGTGCTCAAGGTACTGTCAATCACCCTTTCTCACACACTAAATTGCGTATCTCACCTTTGCTATTCTTTGTCTCTCGCTTAGTTTTCATCCTGAGAGCAATCGAGTACATCAGTTGGATGCACTCATTTTAAAAGCCCCCAGAGGCAGATTCCATATTTACTTCCTAACTTAACTGAGGGAACTCAAATCCACTGGAGAGCCAAAGGAAACTTAATAAAACGGCTTACTGTAGCTTAAGCCATGCAACTATTACTCAATAGGACCTTGAAACAGGTTTTTTACTCTGGGGCCATTCTCAGTTTTGTATGATGTTAGCATGTTTCCACCAAAAGGTATTTGGCTGTGATGTTGTCCATTGGTGACATGCATGCTCTGTTTGCACCACTCTGGTCGTGTTTGTGTGCAGAATGATCATGAAACCACAGCGCTTTATCCCAGCTAAGCTCAGTGGCATTACGGCACATCTGGCTCCTGCTAATCCTTTTGTTCTGGGGGAAGTTGAGCCTGTAGACGATAAACCTGTCAACCAACACAGACACGTGCACACAGCAGCTCACCACACATGGACTCCCGGAGAAGACAGCGATCCGCGTAATTCGCAGTCGTCCCTTTGAAAAGTTCATTATGCAAGACGGATATAGCCCCTCTGTCTCTCTGCTTCAGGTTTGCTTGCTGACCTTTGAGTTAAACATTCTCATTTGATGGTTTGATTTGAAAGGATGCTATTTGTACCCTTCCAGTGTTGCATCTGGATTTATGTCAGGGTCTAATCATAGGAAGCCTAATGAGGATGGAACGATCTTTTTAGTGGTTTGAATCCAGATCCTGCCCTTTTAAGATTAGTTTACGTGGCTAAATGTATCCACAAACGAGGTATTTTTCTGAACATCAAAGCATGCGAATGTATTTGTGGAGGTACGACTTGCTGTTTTATCACAGAGTGCATTAGTTTAGGTGCACAAATGCATTCAGTATACCTTTTTATAAAGTAACAGTTGAGTGCACATCCTTAAACTGTAGGCTGACACTGCGTTATAAATTCATATGTACTTTCACATGTTTCATATTCTTTTTTTACTTCATTGCCTCACAGAGAGCTCATTCACATTTCTTGCCACTTACAGTAGGTCAGACCCTCAATTCAAAAAAGGGTTGTCAACACAGTCTTTTAACACCTCTAGCAGCACCTGCAAACTCCCTGTTGTCCCTGCACGTCTTCCCACTCTGTCACCACATCATCCTTTGCCTGACCCTTACTGTCTCCCAGTCTGTTCCTCTTGTCTCTCCTTGCTCCTGTTCCCAACTCTCTTCTCTTGACTCACCCCTCCGTGTCTCGGCAGGTGGTGGAGATAGCTTTAAAGGTTAGCCCCATACTGGGAGCCCACATGTTCCAGCCCCTGCTGCCTGCTGTCTTGAGAGGCATTGTGGCCGGCGAGGTGAGTTTAACCTAAACATCTTGATTATAGAAAACCCATAATGCTGAGTTATATTGTCTGTGATGCCCTTTTCACTCATTTTCGATCTTCTTTGACTGGATGGTACAATACTTACGTGGTTACAACAGGTTCCTGCATGTACTTTCAGTTTGCTCCTTTCTTGTCACGTAAAAAATCTAATTCTTACGGTGAATATATAGTGGTGTTTATTGATCATGCTGCTAAGTTAAGGGTCACATGCCTTTGAAGGATTCCGCTGTGTCAGTGGATCCTCACCCATGACCCATGCGTAATAACGCTGTCTTGATGTATGCCGTATGAGTGATTACATTCACCGTGTGTGTGTGTGTGTGTGTGTGTGTGTGTGTGTGTGTGTGTTCAGAGATATCCAGTGGTGATGTCCACCTACCTAGGAATCATCGGCCGCATACTGCTCCAGAACTCCAGTTTCTTCTCTTCCCTGCTCACACAAATGGCCTCCGAGTGCAGCCAGAAGGTGAGCTTCAATGTCTGCCCTTCATTTCTGTGCACTCTGCACAACCCTTTCCAAATCTGTGTGAGCGGCGTAACCGCAAATTGCCTGTTAAAAGGAAATCTCTCTGAAGAGGCAAAGTGTAATGAGCCAAGGAATTGCAAATGTTAACATATTAAAGTTCAGAGTTGGATCCCCTTCCTCGTTAAACTGACGGTTTAGTTTTTATCACTGACTGGCCTGTTTTTTGCCGTAATGTTAAAAATGACAGACCCACAGTTGTGTCTCCAGCCTAGGTTTTTTTTTTTTTTTATGTGAGGATAAGCTAGTGAGGAAAATGAGACGAAACAAACCCACGGTCAGCTTTGCCTCCTTCTCTGACAAAGGCCAAACCAACCTTTCATACATTCAAATCCTTCACAGTACTGTATCATACAACACTGCCCACGTCCCTCTTGTTGGCGCTTTCTCTAAATGCTGAATTGCCGCTCCCTGGTTTCCCCACATTCTTCCTCTCCATTAACCCTCCGTATATCTCCCTTCTCCCTTCTCTTTGCCAATCAGATGGAGCAGTTGTTGGCCAGTGTGATAGAGATGTGGGTGGACCGCATGGATAACATCACTCAGCCAGAGAGGAGGAAGCTGTCGTCGCTGGCTCTGCTCTCCTTGCTCCCATCGGACAACAGGTGAGAGGTGTTTGTCTGCAGATGGGGACAGAAATGAATATTAGTTGCTGCTTAAAGGTTGTCGTTTTGTTTTTTTTACCCCACAGCTTTAATATGCTACACAAGATTGACACAATTATCACCATATGGGTGCCAGTATAATGTGACACCACGGAGGCCTACATAGACGCTGTAAATGAGGTTTTCCAACAGATTGGTGCCACTTGTAAACCCAACGCTATGAATTTATTATCTTTCTAACTTCAAGAATGAATTATAATGGATAAGGGATTCTTCTGAGGTTGATTAGGAAGTTTTTGACTGTTGCCTGCAATGCAAAAACATGTTAACCAAAACACTTTCCCCTGCTAGATATTGACAATAAAACACTCGAGCAGATCTCGAAGTTGATGGACTCGTGTACCAGAAGAGTGGCTATTTGAAAATCTGTGCACAAAATCATGCATAATATCGCGACACCATATCATGCTGCCCCATTTGTTTACTGATGCGTTAACGAGCATGTTGCATGGTGAGATGAAGCTCTTCTTCTTTTGCCTCCGTCATCACATATTGGGCTGCTATCTACACGTAGCTATGGGAGGCAGGCTGAGCACCAAAGATACAATAAAACAAAAAAAGTTCTTCACTTGCCATCAAAAGAGTTTTCATTTCATTTTCTGTTAAGTGCAACTTCAAAGGAGTCTGTGTTCTGTGTGGGCTCGGTGATGAACTTTCCTTGTGTCGTCTGCCTCCCACTGTACGCTGATGCATGTTTTTATTAACATTTTGTGGCGCTTGGTTTTCTGCAGTTGCGAAATGCTTATCGCAGGCGTGGACCGGCATGAAATCCTTTGTCACGCTCCCCTCCCTGGTCTCACACAGCAGTTGGTTGTGACAGCGTTGGCTGCCTAAGTGCTGTTTGAAGAATCAACTCTCTCTCATACATTCGGGGCAGAAATTGAAAGGGCTCCGTCGCTGCCTTTTCACTCGTACGTTGTCCCCTCGGGACTCCCTGCGCTCTTTGTCAAAGCGATCCCTCAGGAACGCCTGGAGGGAATTGCTTGAAATCTGGCGCAAACATTCATTGGGCTGAAGGATGGAGTTCAAAGGTCACCGTGACTTCACGTCCCACCTGTTTTCATGATATTTCTCAATCATGCCTATTTCAATCATTATAACTTATCTCATGATTTTTTTTTTAATGCACCATTGAAAAATCAGCAATTCTAAGAAAATAAGTAAACGCCGACAACCATTTAGCCCCACAAGCTGTTTTGTTTAGGAGACTCGTTCGAGGACAATGTAGCCTGATTATAAGATTAAATGCACTGGCTGATAACGGACGGTTTTGATTGTCATTAATTACACAGTGTCCTACAATTATTGTGTACCTTATTTTTTTCTAATTTGTTATCTGGATGAAGGATCAGCAAGAGGTCAATGACTACGTTTTTATTGCACAATTAGTAAAAACAATGGGAATAATTGCTTCGGTGCAGAACAGTTGGATGTAACAATTAAAGGTTTTGTGATTCAGTATTCTGCAATGTTGGTAACAGCGATACACACCAGGAGAGTTTTGTCAACTAATTCTTTTGTGGTTCAATACTGGGGATGGAACCCAATCGGAATACTAGTCATCTTAATAAGATCATTTTAATATTCATTTTTATTTTGAATTTTATTGAATGATTAAAAAAAAAATTATTTGAATAATTTTACACTGAATATGTTATCACTAGCCCTATTTAATATCAGCAAAATAATGTGGACCGGTGTTACGAAACTGCAGTGGAACACACCACTGGGAATTCATAAAGCAAAAAAGGCCCTAAGAATGCTGCGAAGGCGTGTCATCCACAGGCATCATTTTTTTATGCTTTTCACACATAGACATGTATAATATCAGTCCGCTGCTTTTCCTATTTTGTGATAGCACATGAACGCATTCAAAGAACCTAACCTGTCTGTTAACTAGAATTACTGCTTACTTTCTGAAACTTTTGTGCAACCTAAGGGAACAGGAACGTTCCCGTATTTAACATGCAGAGCCATGAGGCCAATTCACTAAAGACTGCTTTAGTCATCAGAACCTGTGGGTATGTTTTGCACCACCAGTTCATCATCACTGACAGTTTGCTTTACCAAGGCAGGACAACAGGAACAAGGACCGTAGGAAATCAATACGCACATCCTTATTGCATGGATCTGCTGTCCTCAAATTCTGTCTAATCAGGATTAAAACGGTGTCTTCTCAAAGTTATTTAAGAGTCATGTTCGGAGGAATCTTTCTCCATATTCTCCAACGTATTAAAGTTTTAGTTAAATGTTAGATGCACATATTTCATTTGCACCTTGCTTGCACTAACGTATACTTTATTTTTGGTGCATGCAATTGCTGGTGAATTATTACTAGTAAATCAAGCCCTCCCCAGTGTAAAATAATGCAATTCTTTGTAATGCTCAGCTTTGATGTTCATACCGCAGGCTTTGGATTTGCTGTCATCCTGTCACGAGCTATGCACTCGCCAGTTGCACTTGAACTTGTGCTATTTAAGGCTTCTCTAAGGATTCAGAGTTAATGAGGCTCTTCAACATTCATTTGAATCAGTGATGTTTAATTGAAATCCATTTGCAACCAGCTCAGATGGATAGTATCCAATCTACACACATACACACAAGGAAGAGGCGGAAGAATACAAGTTTGGTATCATACGACACTGCTTCTCTAAACGGGTAATATTCTCACATTGACAATTAATCAGTTCCAGCAGCTGAACAATAAAAAAAGTATTCAGAATTGAATACGGGGAAAACCCCCCCAAAAGCACAGTTTTGAATTAACACACTGTTCTGCAAAACTTAACATATAATATGCCGTCTTTTATGCATTGTCCTCCACTTGTGTGTGCTGTCAAAACGACGCCAACACAGAATGTCTTTGCGCGATTTCAGACCCTAGAACCACTTATGTTGATTTGAATGACTGGCACGACGCAGCTCCCACTAGTCAGCCATTAGAAAATAATCACTGGATAAGTGCCGGGCAGGATGGAATTAGAATTGACAGACGAGTTTGAATGTGTGATACGGTATCTATGATGCCATGTCTACATCCAGTCGTTGCTATGGCTGTCAATTCAAAACTCTTAGCCGGAAATTGGTGGCAGAGGTGACGCCGATGTATTTTGCCTGGATATTAGGAGTAAAATGTTGCCAATAGTTTAAAATGAATACTGTAGGCAATATTTGATTGACTTCTGAGTTGATTAGGCTTAACTCCTCTCACCGGCCAGTTTATTAGGTACATCTTGGTAGTTAAAGGTTTGACCCCCTTTTTCTTTCAGAACTGCCTCAGTTTTCCGTGGTATAACAGTTAAAACAAACTACCGTATAATAAAAAAAGATTGCTGACAGTGATCTAACACAAGAAGGAAAGTAGGACAGCTCACAGCCATATGCGAACTACATCCCCGATTGCTGTTTGTATTAAGCGAATAAACACACTACAGTAGTGATTCCCACTTACAGGAAACAGAGGTCTTTTTTCGCTGGCTGGGTTTGTATCATTTCATGCAGTGATTTTTCCGTTTTTTTGCCATACTTCATGCTCAGTGAACTTCACGCAGCATTGCCAGAGGTCTACCGAGCCAGGCACCTGAACTGACAGCACCTTTGATGCGTCAGTGCCCTCACCCACCGATTCTCGCTCTGGGTGTCTGTGTGTTCTTTTCCCTCCCTGCTTCTCATTCCCATTGACATGGTAAACCCCACTTCCTTTCCAGTGCTTTGGAAGAATGGCTCAAATAATTCATCAATGACTGCAGCTTGTGTCTAAGCCTGCGAGGTGGGGGACGCAAGACGGCATATTCTAAAGTTCAATACAGGAAGCCAAAACTCTGCAATGCTTCTTATCCGGTTTCGGCTCAGTGGCTACGACCGAAATGAGACCCAACTTTTATCGATACAACTCAAATAAAACCGTATTTAGGATGGAAAGCCCCTCGTCATTATACGTGATTGATCAGTGCCATGGGAACAGGCTTTCCTGGGATCATAAAAGTAGAGAAATGTCTTTCGCCTTTTCAATCATAAAATGTTGCTACCAAAAGCCACCAGCGAAAGGGTGATAAAAACACAAACGGAAAAATATGGACATGTGTCCTGTAACCCGAGTTAATGGATTCCATAGATGCTCTTTTCTCTGGATGGCCATCTGTTTTTGTTCTTTTTTTGACACTTTCCACACCGTTGGGATTTTACCTCGTCTGTTGCTATTCTGCTGTCATAGTTCTCTTGCTGACCGTTTGCTTATTTGGACAGATGGCCCTCTGTGCTTTTCTACATGCATCCATCTGTTTACATTCCAACACACAGCCATTGAATATGTGATCTCACGAGTAATAAGTCGGTGTTGACCGTCTGTCCTCAGTGTGATCCAGGACAAGTTCTGTGGCATCATCAACATCTCCGTTGAGGCCCTGCATGACGTGATGACCGAAGATCCTGAGACGGGCACCTTCAAAGAGTAAGTATGCACGTTTATCACCTATTGACCAAGAAAATAGAAAAGCAAATCCTTCAAATGAATACTGTAATTTTGTTGAGGCTCCAGCATGCGGAGTAAATTCTGAAATATCTGTTTTAAAAGTAAGTGCAGCTGTGTGTGCTTTTGAGTTGGTTGCCAGGCTTCCCCCCCCCCCCCCCCCCCTCAAAAATAAACCTCCTTAAGAAGGATTTTAAATCAAGGCTATAAAAGCAGTGTGACAGTAGCACTGTTGAACAGGACACAAACGGTTTCATCATTTTCTGCCTTGACTTTTATGGCGGGCCAGAAATCATTGCTGGATGATGCACAGGAGACCTGCTTCATCAGAACCTCGCCTAACGCTCTATGGAAATGAGCGCACAGAGCATCGGCGGTCCCACCTCCTCGAGGTGCTGCGGCTGTAAAACGGTTCAAGTGTTTTAAGGCTCGAGCCACGCTGGGAAACCAAGATTTATAATTTGATCGGTTCGGTCGGAAACACTTTGAAAGTCTAGAAGAGCCGCAGAGTTGAATGGATTTTGTTTAAATGTGGTGTGCAGGCTCTGACCATAGAGCAGTGAGGTGTAAATCCATCCATGATACCTGCACCCTCACTGTGCGATCAGTGTGCTGCTCATTGTTAACAATTTTAGACTCTTTATGTACTTGGGGATTTTTATTCATTATTCTGATTGGTTAATGACCCTTCTGTGGCGTGACTCACTCTTTAGTTCCGCTTCTACTCGGAATTTAACCTGTAGGCAGACAACTTTTCTCAGCGCCCTCCTAAAATGTGCCAGTGTGAAATTCACTGAACAGTTGGCCGTAACGGTTGTTCCAGATGTTTCTTTATTTGCCAGTGATGTGTGGAATTGTTTTAGTTCCCTTTTGTGCTTCATAACAGACAAAACAACCCTTTTCAGATGCGCATTTCATTCAGTTTGTGAACTCGGTCCACTCACAGAAAGCAGGCGGTTCTGTAATTGCCCTTCCTGTGTTTAGGAATTATGTAAGTTTGAAGTTAACAGACTTTCCTGTCTGTTCTTTTGTTTTCATAAGAGCTTTGGAATTGGTCCTTTTGTGGTGTTTGGAACAATAAAAGCCGTTGCTGCCGTGTATTGAATTCAGTAAAGCAACATGCTAGTTGTTGAGCCAAGTCAGCCGCTTGTCCCTTAACTATCCTAAAAGGAATTTCACAACCCCTTGAAGGTCTTTTGTACTGAACTGAGCGGCACAGGATCAATGTGTACAAATCTAATGACTTAAAAAGTAGGAAAAGAACTGTTGTACTCTTAGGTCAACAAAATTGTCACTGCACACTTTGCTAGAACTGCATAAACAGATTGATCTTGTCCACCCGGGGGCGGCAGAAACAACACCGTCAACGTATCGCCACCTTTTAACTTTACTCGGCAATCTTTGGTGTCCGTTAGTTGCTTATTTATCCAGCTGTCCCTGAGCAGCAGCAGCATCATCGTTCATCCTGAGATGTATCTCTGATCACCTGACGAATGGGAGCATCTTGGCTCTGTTTTCGGCCACCAGCTCCTGAGGGAAGTGTGCGGCTTTTAAGCTGCTCACAGTGTCTGTCTGCCGTTGGGTGTTCCTGCACCGATGACAGCTGCCTTCTGCGGCCCGAAAACGACACCACGAGAGCAAACAGAAACACTAAAGCTGTGAGATTGAGCTAATATTAAGCTCTGTAAAGCTGAGGGAGATTGCAGCTTCAAGCGATCTGTTGGTTATCAGTACGAGTGGCGGCTTTCACATTGTCGCATGGACTTCAAATGGTCGTTTGATACATTATTATATTAATAGTAGTTACACACTTCAAAGGTTCAGACTCACTCGACCTGTTCTGAAATTGTCTCCCGTTGTGCAGGCCTACAGAGTGCAATACAATATTGATATTGAGTGAAATATTATTGTGTTTGCAGCTGCATGCTGATGAGCCAGTTTGAGGAGCCCAAGCTGAGCGACGACGAGGAGCCGCCAACGGAGCAGGACAAGAGGAAGAAAGTGGTCAGTCAAACATAAACACACACACTATTGTACACACGGTGACAATCTCACCTGATCTAATTTTGCAATCATAAAGGTTTGTTGTGTAGCCTCATTCACGTTTGGTATTTCATTGATCATAATGTTCCTCGCCTCTGTTACTCCTCATCAACTTTCTTTTTTTGTGATAATCCTTTCTTTTACCCCACTGGCACTCATAATACAGACTCACTCAACCAACATGAAAATATCTATTTTTCCAGTGAGCACGGAGAAAGGTTAGACTTCAGTCGTTAGTCAACCACCTCTCAGCCTTCAGTAACACTTTTCTTGCAGTAAACCATGTGATGGCTTACGTACAGCCCCTGGATGCACGTGTGTCATAGCAGCATGCAGATTGCTTTGATTCACCTGAGCTGTGCGAGGCCGGCATTAAGGAACTATGAATAGCTCTTGGGTAGGTGAGGGAGGGGGGGGGGGGGGGGTCGTCTGCCTGCATTCCCCTGCTGCACTTGGTACCACTGAACATTGAGAAAATATTGTTTCTTTGTGTCAGTGTGCGAGTGTGATTTCTCCAAATGAATGCCTGAGCAAAATTGTACAAAAAATGTACAAATTGTATTTCATAGGTTCAAATTGAGAAATGCAGTTGGATTTATTCTGTAGTGTCTTTTTCCTCTGTGTGTGTGTGTGTGTGTGTGTGTGTGTGTGTGTGTGTGTGTGTGTCAAGTCAAGTCATTTTATTTTGTATAGCCCAGAATCGCAAATTACAAATTTGCCTCAGAGGGCTTTACAGTCTGTACACATACGACATCCTCTGCCCCGAAACCCACCATCGGCACAGGAAAAACTCCCCAAAAAATGAAAAAACCCTTACAAGAGGGAAAAAAGGGAAGAAACCTTAGGGAGAACGTCAGAGGAGGGATCCCACTCCCAGGATGGACAGACTACAATGGATGCCATGTGTACAGAATGAACTATGTATAATACATGCAATTCCTATGACAGAAATGATTCAAGTAATTGTGAGTAGTAAGCCAGGCGCACAGCAGGACCACTGCAGAGGCAACCACCATCAGATAGAACCACCATCCACAGAATCCTGTGGGGAGGGAGAGCACAGAGATTTTAGGAGAGGGTAATGTTGGTTTATGAGTAAAGTAATATGATTAATATCTAAAATAATGATGATGATGATGATGATGATGGCAGCAGCAGGCGTCAGCATGGCGACGGTAGGTGTCAGGACCAGGGTCCCGAAGGAACACGATCTATGGAGACCTGATAGGGGCGAAAGCACAAAAAAAAAAAACTCCCGGAAAGAAGCTGAATTAGTCATGTGCATTAATAAAACTTGAATTATGGTAGAAAGAGAGCGTGAGAGAGGAGCTCGGTGTGTCCTAAGAATTCCCCCGGCATTCTAAGCCTATAGCAGCTTAACTAAGGACTCCGGACTAACCTGAGCCAGCCCTAACTATAGGCAGAATCAAAGAGGAACGTTTTAAGTTTAACTTTAAAAGAGCTGACCAAATCTGCCCCCCCGGACTGAAAGTGGAACCTGGTTCCACAAAAGAGGAGCTTGATAACTGAAGGGTGGGTGTGTGTGTGTGTGTGTGTGTGTGTGTGTGTGTGTGTGTGTGTGTGTGTGTGTGTGTGTGTGTGTGTGTGTGTGTGTGTGTGTGTGTGTGTGTGTGTGTGTGTGTGTGTGTGTGTGTGTGTGTGTGTGTGTGTGTGTGTGTGTTTCTTTTGCTGAGTGGGATCCCAGTGCACTTATCACCTCAGCCCCGACTTTCAGCTTTAGGGGAGACTTAAAGTCGCGCCTCTCCCTGCTTGTTAGCGTGCGTGCGTGCGTGCGCACAGATGAAGGCATGTGAGTGTGAACGGTTTGATTTCTACTTGCAGTCAGAGGACAAAGTTAATGAGGAAGATGACCCGTGGCATTTCTTTCCTTTGCAGGTGTCTGTGTAGAAGCTTTTATGTGTATACAAATGTGTGTGTGCAGGTATAAAAGTGATTGTGAGAGACAAAGAATTCAAAGAAGTTGATCCAAAGAGGGTTTGATGTCGTGATCTACGCAACAAAACAGCTTTGACTCTTGGCCAATCAGCGTTGAGATCTCTGCAGTCTCATTTCCTCTCCGGCTTTGTACCTGAAGTTTCATTAGACGTGGATCTGGTGTGCCGGCCAAACATGTCTTGCCACGATGTGAAGTTTGTTCAGGAAAATCAAACTGCATTATTGAAACCATTTGGGAATCGGACTCTTGAGTTGCGCAAATGTGGTGCAATTCAAGGCGCAATCGGCGCCCTCACTCCATGCTTCCTTAATTCATCCAAATAATTGTAGTTTTTGGGGGGATGGCTCCAGCGGAGTCATTAGAAGTACAAGTAATGGTTGCAGGACTCATTCTATTAGCTTTCATACATGACCTACATCCTCCATAAAGGGCCACATTTAAATGTTCTCCGGATAAGTGGAATTCAAGTGACACTGCTGAATAAAATATAACAAGCGACTCTGGCTGCCAACTGCTGGCTTTTGTGTTTTTCCTCTAGCACTCGTCACACCGTGTGAAGTGTGTTAGCGCTCGTGTGTCAGAACGTGCCGCTATTTTTCCTGCATGAAAGTCATGTGACTTGTGAATTGTCTTTTTAACATGACAACACTATGCTGTTAACACTATAATGTAAACCTTTTAAACTGAAGTGTTTGAATAATATATACAATATTATAATAGCTTTGGCAATAGTTATATTTAGAATTTTGATGTGGCTTTATTATTTGGGCACTGAATGACATGTTTGTGAAGTCCATAGCTTAATGCTGAGATCCTATGACACATTCAAGCAGTTTTGAAACCTTTTCTCCATATTCTGAGCGGTGAAATAAGCATATGCGTGACCCCCCCGTGTAGGGGAAACACTCGTGGCTGCAGATTCATAGTTGCTGTGCTTATAAACCACTGCGGCTGTCTTCTGAATTTGACTCTGCATATATTTCTGGGCACAAAGCGGGAGTTTGTTTTGCGTCTTGGAAGCTGTTGACACTGTCAACTCGACAGGTCGACTCCATCTTGTCTGGCGTTTATTAGAGCGCCTTGCTCTGATCTAAGCATTCCAGGCAACTACGTCCGGCTATCGGATGCTGTTTTTTGGCTTCACTGCATAAAGCGTCATTTGATTCTTGCGCTTGGTGTGCCATCAAACAAGAAGAGGGATGGACGACATCAAAGACTTTCTCCACTGGGTATTAATGACATGGGCTCCGTCTGCTGTGCTATGGCGGCACAAACCCACAGCTATTCTTTTATTACCACTAATATACATGAACAACACGACAACGGCGCCGCATATGACACACTGTTGTGCAGTTAGAGCTGGGACTTAACAAGGGGGGTGGGTTGCTAAACCTGATTAATTGAAAAGAGGACATGTGGCATCGTGCATTGAAACACAGAGTAATGTTCGTTAGAAATTAGTCTGGTTTACACGGCCGAGTGAAACGATTGAGTGGGGAGATTTTGAAACGAGCACTTCTTAATGTGTCTCTCACACTTTTAGCAGTGCAGAGGGTTTTGGATTATTCATTATATCCCGTGTGCCTGTGCAGCACAGATGCATAGGCGGTCATCTTTTAGTTATATACGGTCCCCAGAAAATATTAGTCCTGTTTGATGGCTAAATTGCCATTAACGGACTTCTGTCATAAACAACCCTCGTCCTATTTGTGATGCAGCCTGCAGATGTCAAAGGTCCTTTTTAAGGATAGGAGTTAATAAGGAAGGCTTATGTTAATGAAACGACAAACGACTCGACAAAGTATCCTTTCCCAGTTCTTTTCCCAGAAAGTTACTCTGTAGTTTCACATATTCGCATTGAACTTACTGCCTTTTACCCACATTACTTTTTATGGCTTTTTATACATTATATTATATTGCAGCCACCCTTGAGCAGACCAATGACATTATTTTAAAAGCATAATTTGGTGTTTATTGTTTAATGTAGTTTCGATTTACTCGAGCAGCATGCTTGGTTTAGTCATTTATAGCATGTGCTGAGGATGTGTTGCTGATGAGCTTTTTGTTCCAGGCAGTTAGGCTAATGAGTTAGTGTCAGGAGTGCGTCTTTCTGCCATTGGTTTTGGTAATAGTGGATACATATGATAGTAAAAATCATTTGGCTCACAGTCAGTCCTTTTTAGATTTCTAGATGATAATGCTCATTTTGAATTAGGCTACATATTTCTTTTTTAATATATTTTACTCGTGGTGAGTCGATAGCAGCTCAGGCAGTCGGGACTCAAAGTTGCAGTATCCCGTGTGCATTTGTTTGTGTCCTTACAGTATTCGCTGAGCCCTGTCGTTGGATGTCTCATAAACCATTCATGTGGACTTAATGATGTACAAAAAGAAAGCCACGGATACAATTTTTCTTTCTCAATAGTGCCATTTAAATAAAGTTATTTTTAGTAAGGAAGGTAGCCTAAAATGAGGGAATATTCACTGCATTACTGGACTAGAAGACTGTTAGAAATGGCAGCAAGCCAGAGTCCGTTAATGATCAAAAAACCAAGAGTGTAAATACCCATTATTTGGAAATGCATCAACATATTTCACTTTACTTTAGTGGAATAAATGACAGAACTTTGAACAAAGGTTTTGATCACAATCTGAATGACAGTGTGGAAAATACCCCCCAACAAGCCCCACCGCCTCTTTAATCAAAATGTGGCTGTAGTAAAAATACCTCCAGTGAAACTTTTTCTGAGGGAACGGCTTTGAAAAATTGCATCCCATTAAACGTCCGTGCTTTGGTGCTTTGAAATTTGAGAAGAGCGAGATAAAGAATAATACCTATTACTTTGTTTCCCCGTGGCTGTTATTGCTCAGAGTGAATAGAAAACAATTTCCGGCACATATTAATTAGTCATGAAATTGTTCCCACCTTTTAATTTAGTTGAAATTGTTCCCACGTTTTAATTTTGTGTAGAGATTAGCAATGAGTCTGATTAAATTCCCCTAAATGGCAATTCCATTAAATGGGAGTGCTTTGATGTTTAAGGAAGGAAATGATAGAAAACGATAGCTGTTGTTGTTACCCAGCGGCTGTTGTTGCTCACTGTGTACCAAAAAAATGCTTTTTGAAGCTTTGACAAAGTACCGATTAGTCATGAAATAGTTTTTGACATTTTGCAGTTTTTCATTATTTCATTTTAATGAACAATCAACATTACTCTGGGTCCTCAAGAGGTGTATATTTTTAGGAAAAGAGTTTCAGTGTGTTATCAACTCCCTCCAGGCCACGCAAAGCTTTAGTAATTAAGACGTGCCATTCTTGCTGTATTATTGCTCCCGTCCCAAGCAAACCATCAGTGTCAGCATAATTTGGTTTTGTTGAATAACAGACCTCTCTGACGGTATTATTCTGCACCACGAGATATAGGAATTCTCCTATTGTGTTGCCTGCGGCATACGATGGTATCAGTATTAGTTTCCATCTGTGTCACTCCTGCGCTGTAAAGCCATTTGGAACGCTGGGCGTTGTGGCTTCTTGCCGTGTGGCAGGATCGCAAACATGTTTTAGTTTGGCATTTCTTTGCATCCATGTTCTTGAGTTGAATACTGTAATTTCTACTATAATTTTAGGTCAAATACATTTAATTAAGTTGAATCACTGACAATCCACAGATTGATTTACTATAAAATTAAACCCACAAAGGAATATAAATGAAGTGAGTCTTGACTCATAGTTGGACATGTGTGACCAGTTTCAATCAGAAGAAGGATACCGGTGCAATTCCATTCCACAGCTAAGCTCCGCCCATCGGCCGTGTCGTTGGTCGCTTAAGGACTTCTAGCGCGGCCGCAGTGAATCAAACCTTTTGACGACGGGTTTTCATCGACTGCTGACGCTGCAATATTTTTAACCGGCTGGTCCGTGTCGCAAATGATCCACAACGGCCACAAAGTCTGTTCTTCAATCAAACACGTATGCAGCGCTCATTTAAAGCAGCGCTCAAGACTTACGATGTCCTGGGAGCAATAATGTGTTCGCCATCAGTTGTCAACTTTGCAAACTCCATGACTACAACGGAGCGAACGTTGTCTTCTCATCACGTACCTAGAAATTCAACCAAACACCGAGCGCATCCATTAAAGCAGAGGTTTATCCTGGCAGGTGTCTTCCCTCCGAGTGCACTTTTCGTATTGATTTTAAATATACCTTTGCTTTTCCTGCTCTGTCAACATGTCTACCATTGGAATCAGAGTAGAGCTGAACATACATCATCACTGTTGCCTTGGCGATTTAGCTGGTCCACGCGGGAAGCTGAAGGATACGGCAACTGATAAAGATATTGGAATGCTGAAAGAAGATGAAAAATAGGTCCGCTCCACACTGCTGTAATATTCTTTTATTTTATGCTGTGGCATGACCTGAGAGTTGTCCATCCATGAGCTTTGCACACATTCTCTATCTCACATAAAGTGTTTGTGATCCAGCTTTGTGGAATCCTCAGTACAGTGAGTCATTGGCCTGAAGTGGAAAATATGTACGTATTCGGATCTTACAAACATATTTTCTATATCTATAGAAATATTCATATCCTACTAGTTATTATCTTGGGGATTTATGAATCAGTGAGAAATACATTAAGGTCGTTCGCAAGTATTCTCTGCTTCTTATCAAAGGTGTGCATATATGTTGATATATGATTTTATTAAAATGCAGATTATGATTCAAATGAGATGGACTTAAACCCCCAAGATGTTGACCAGCGGAATCGTGTGAGACTGATTGCAGGGATGTGAATCCTGTCACGCGTGTGCATGCCGGTACATGAGAGTCCTCGTGAGCAGGCATTATTTCATCCAAAATTGATGAAGTCCATTTCTTCTGGTTGCCTTGTCACGAGCACTCGATGCCCTGAGACATCGTGAACTGTGCGAGGATGCGTGTTGCTTGCATCAGTGGTTTGACAGGGTTAAGAGGTGTGATGCAATGCACCAAACCTTTTCACGCACAACTCAGGGGAGCAGAACCGGGGTTATGGTCGCAATAGCCAAACCAAATTGATATCTGAGAGCATGATTGCATTTTCAAAAGGCACTAAATGTGAATAATTTTGCTCATAGAATAATATGCACTACGTCTCATGACATTCTTATTTTGATTTGATAATTAGGCATAAATAGTCGTACTGCTAATAGAACCAATTTCATTTGAAAGTTTACATGTCTGCATGTTTCTTCAATATATAAGAATAAAAAGCCCCAAATATTATGAATTCTATACCATTTTAAGGATAGCACTGAATTCCGATCTGGGGCATTCAATCCCAGAAGTGGCATTGAAAAATACAGTCTTGTTACAACATTTCTTTCCACGTTGCAAAAATTGCAAACCGCTTCCCTTCCCCTCCCCTCGAGTTTTACCGTTTTTGTGCAGAAATGGTCCTTCCAGTGCCAGATGGCACAGCAGATTTCAGACAGGACCTTGCGTATCACTGTTAGTCCCAGCTTGTCGCTCAAGCGCCGGCTGTAAGAGTCCTCCAGTCGCACTAAATCCATCAGCCATCCACCCGAGCACCGTCAAGGTTTTCACTGACGAGATATGAATCGTCAATTATTTATAGGCCATTTATTACCAGCACCATCCAGCATGTTTCTACTTTATAGCACTGCTAAAACTGCTTTTTGGGGGATTTGATTTTAGCACACTAGCTGGGGAGATGATTTGAAGAAGTGATGGAGCTGATGTCTCAGTGTCGTAGCCCTTACGATTATGCATTTTATTTCACTTTATTGTATGAAATGTTATGATGTGAAGCACTTTGAGTCTGCCTTGTGTATGAAAAGCGCTATACAAATAAAATTGCCTTGCCTTGCCTATGACACCACCTTTAATTAGCCTTTTCCCACCGTGTGGCCTTCTTCCACGCGGCCAGCACACCTTTGGCAAACCCTGCAGCTTCTCCCGGGTTGCTGTAGACCTCTTTGTGGCCTCCCTCCAGTTGCTACGGCCTTCTTCCGTTCTGCTCCTCACTTAATGTGGGAGGTTCGCTCTAGGCAGATTTACGGCTCTTTGACAACGCACATGTATGTGCATGTGCAGACTCCTACACCTAGAGGTATGTGTTGATGTTATATACACTCTCCTGTGATTTTACCTCCTCTACTACGATACTAATTAAGCTATTACAATTTGTTCCGCCTCATTTAGTGAGGAAATTACTGCAATCGAGTTCTAATCCTCCCTCTAAATCAAGAGACCATGAGATTATCCACCTCTTCTTTTCAGAAGGTTTCATAGGTGTGTTTCTGTGTTTTAGAGGTCAATCGCTCAATATCTGTCTTTTCCGGCCCGCGTTCCACTTGACTGATACTCTGACCTCTACTGTCATTTTACCTTTTTTAATTCTGCTTGTCTTGTCTTGATGCCTATTTACTTATCGGATGATTAATCTTTTTCCCTGAATATAATTACACTGACAAATCTACATGACCTTATATCTCAGCTCACTGTTACTACGCATGCATGGTTTGCTTTATATTGTGGTACTGCAGCAAAGATTTTAATTTGGTTACAGATTTACACTCGCAAACCAGTATTCCATAAGCCTGTGCGGCCATTGAACAGCAGAAACACTTATTATCTAGTTGTATTTCTGTAGTCCAGATGTCTAAAGGACTGGATGCCACATTCCAATGCAGGAAGAGCCTTTTTTATGTATTTGCTCGCTACGAAAGTGAGTCGTGGAACATGGAAGTTTTATCTGGTAACTGAATATTATAACGCCAGCTGAACATCTGTTTTTTTTGTTGACCTCAAGTGGCTCAGCGTCTCACCCGGCTGTTGTGATGTAGAAGTGTACTCCAGTGTTCTAGCACATTGTGACATTGCTGTTGATTACGGTTGCAGGTGCAACTGAGCACACTTCTAACCACACCAGAAGGGATGCTGTGGTTTTCTGAAGTGCAAGCCACTCCTCATGTAGAACACAGCTTATTATCATGAACTTCAATTTCATGCTCCAGGACCTCCAATACTGGGAGGAAAGAAGTTTATGACCTGTTGTGTCAAACCTTGACACTCACGCACACTTTAATGAGTCTGCTCACCAAAACTTGTTCAGATAGCAATCATTTAAATGATCACGAACTAAGACACGTTACTATGAGTAATAATTGGGACAATTTACAAGCTCTGAAGCCGGCTTTTTGCAGTCAAAGAAGGCAACTCCCAACAATGTCACAGATTAAAATGAGTTCATGTGCAAATGAGCGCGTCGTATCAGCAGGCTGACCTGAGGTAAGCTCGGGAGACCACAACAGAAGGAGATAACTTGGGCCACAGTTTGAATATCGAACTCCTTTCATAACTTTTACATTGAAAGATAAGGACATAGGTAAGCACTCCCACTGGCATTATGATCTACATCTGCACATACATATGTGTGTGTGTCCTTAAATCAGGGCAGTGTGTATGGGGACATAAGTAGATAGCGGATATCTGCAGGAGCTGGAGAAGCTTGAGGTAATTGGATTATTGTCAGACTCTGATATTCAGCAGGCCCGTTCTCATCAGGCCAGTGCATCTCTGCCAACACATGCATACGTAAAGAGAGACTTTCACTGCCGTGCATAATATCCATCAGCCACGCACTCGCATATTCTTTCATATGAGCTGGCATACAGACAGTCCCTTGCATCCTTTGTTCTTTGATGTTTATAATTACAGTCACGGCTGTTAACTTTGATTCAAATTTCACAACAAATATATAAGTACTGTTGACTTTATAGGTTTCTAATGTGAAGAAATGAATAAAGCAAAACCAGCTCTGTGTCCGTCCCTTTCAGCTTCTCTTCTGCGGGGCCAACTTCCTACTGAGGATATCTTTTTATTAAATGTTCAGAAGACCATATCGCAGAAGTATTCTCTGCTTCTTGTCAACAACAACAAACTATTGCTAAAGCGGCCCTGCATTGTAGGTCTTAGTAAGTGTTTTGAAGCGTAAACAGTGCTTTTCCTAAGTGTGCACGCCGGTGGGAGTGTGGAGTCGACTCGGCTCGAACCACACAACAGGTATAATTACGGACATTAATTGCTCCTTTGCTTAATTTAGGTGTTTGCTTGCATGATAACGCCAATCATTGAATAAATACAAGTACCAAAAAACAACTTAGTCAGCATCTGGATAGTGTCAATACAGATGGAACAAGTTTATCCTGACATTTTACTTGAAGTAAGAGTGGCCACCGTTGTGGGGGCGCAACAGCAGCATCATCATTATTATAATCATTCTCACAATTATAGTTTTATTTCTTTTTTTCTCCTCAGCCAATCCCGCCCACTTGCCTTTTTTGTGCTCGCTATGACTTTTCCTCTCTGCTCACTTGGCAACTACTAAACCCTTTCCCCATTCCTCACATCTCATCTGTCGCTCTCTTTTCATCCTGCTTCTCATTTATCTTCCACGCTCTCCAAGGAATGAGGACCAGTGGTTCTTTATCGGTGAGGTGCAGCAGAGAGCATCCGTCCTTTCCTCTCATCATCACTCCAAATCTTTTCTTCCTCAAGCCTCCACCGGGTTTCATTTGTCCTTTCTACGTTCTTCCGCCTGGAATATTTGGCTAGTGCAGAGGATGGCTGTGCTCTTAAGTTTCCCGGGGATTGCTTTTGTCCTTCAATTCATCCCGCTGTCTTTTTTTTTCTCTCTCCACATGTTTTCACTCAATTATGTTGTTCATTGCACCTGTACTTCTCCCCCCGTCTTCCCTTTGCCTTTTATCTTTTCCTCATTCATCCAAATGCCCTGATTAGTCCGCCTTTTCATCTTCCCGGCACTCTGAACTTGAAAATATATTAGTAGGTTATAAAATCCCCCGCTTCCCAAAACATTTGTAGTGTGATGTTTTTTTTTCCCCTCTCATTCCATCTCCTCGTGCACGTCAGCCGAACATATTCTTGTCAAAATCAGGAGGAACTGTCAGGAAAAGAACTGCCACCGAGAGATCGTGGAATTAGAAGTCGATTCACATTTTTAATTCACCTGTTCTTTTGTAGTTCCCTGGCGCTTCCCTGGCTTTGAATTCAATACTCTTGATTTGTTTTTAATTCTTTATGTATGAATGTTTCATATAGGAGATGTTAAATAGCTAGATATGGTATTTGCAATTGCAGACCAGCGTAACTGGTGAGATTTGCGATTTTAAAAATAAAAAGTGTCACCCACTTACAGTAACAGTCACCTAATACACCAGTGACGTAATGGCCATCTTAACCCTTGATCACTATTTAGATAATACTTATGCCTGTAAGAAATTAATGACACAGAACACATTATTCTAGAAGTTATGCAAAAACAATCCCAAACAGAAATACATAAAGTAAGTCAAGTTAGGCTGTTGCTAGTGCATGTGTGGGCGCATGGTTTGCACCATAACGAAGTTCATACATTGCCCCAGTATCTGTTCCATACAGACAAACGTCTATGCCGACATCATGGCAACCCTGGCGTCCATGTGTGACAGCGTAAGTAAGCTGTATGGAGCGCGTAGCGTTTCCATCAGGCTGGGTTTCGGGAGTAGTAGTAGTAGTAGTAGTGGGTAACGGGCCGAACTCTCTCGCACCCTGATTCAATAGTTCATATCCTCATTTTATAATTTCACAGAAATGTCTCTCTGGTGAGGCAGATATGTTATGCACATGACTGGTCGGCAGAGGTATACAGGCCGAGGCAGTATTTTTGTATTTCAATAACTGAATAACCGATCAGTCCACACACCTAAATGTTGTTGTGCTCAAACAATATGAATCCTTGTGTCAGATTTGACCACGTGGGAGCGGCTCGCAAGTCGTGGCTCCGTTGCCGAGGGCGACTGGCTGGCGGGTGTTCTGTAGATGCGATAAATTTGGTGATTTGGATCGGCCTGCAACGTAATCCTCTGAAGCCCCTTAACGTCGGCCTCCTCTCGCACAGTGCTTGTTGCATGAAGCTGAAGTGAGAACGCACTCGCACACAGGCGCGCTCATTTACTGTATTCGGGTGCTTGCAGCTGGACATCGAGCGCCACGGGATGTGCAATAAAGGCTGTGAAAGTGCAGGTTGTTGCATCATTAACTCCATTTAGCAATTGCCTGGCTGACTTGGTTCCCTTTAATGTCCTCTGCTACAGCCGCGCTGAACAGAGCAGCTTACTGTTGTGAGAAAGCAAGAGGAATGGAAATAAATGAGGTTTAAGAGGTCGGCAGGTTAAAGCATAGGGATTCTTAACGAGCCCACTTGTGTGAATTCTGTAATTACATATTTCCTGATACAATAGTGAAATATCCAATGTTTGCTGTGGTAACAGGCAGCCGTGTTCCGGGCATTGCAGATGAAGGCTTTCAATGGGCCCCTCACTTCATCCGCCGCTCTTCCACCTTCTCCACCCATGTTGCCCACTCCCCTCTGCAGCGCCCCACGCGTGTTTGTTTCCATCCATAGCCGCCTTCAAGGCATCATCTGCCACTGCGTCACACCGCCGGTCCCGCTCACCTCTGCTCTCGTACCACACTGCATCCCTCTGTAGGCTCCCAACGTCGCCACTTTCTTCACTTTCACGTATGATCACGCCTCCTCTTGCCGTTCATTTTTCTGTCTTCTCTTCTCATCTGTGCCTTTTTGTTTTTTCTCCGGGCGCACTAGATTGAACTTGCTGTTCTTATAGGTAGCTTCCACTCTTCAGATCAGAGTGTGTGCGCGTGTGCGTGCTGTTTGGTGCGCAGCAGGTGTCCTCATCTCGGCGCTCTGTTGTTGACTGTCCAAAACAGTTTGCCTTTTGAGCTCATGTCTGCTCACAGCCTCCTGCTTACACCCTTAACTGTTTTACTGTCTCATCTGTTACATATTCCTCATCATCCCTAATCAATGCATTATTATTTATCCTTTTCAATTTACACACCATCTTTAAACACTCCAAAAAGTGCTCATCCACACAAATTTTTCAATGCCTTTGCTTTGATCCTTTGCCTGAGATTTTGGTCTGATGGTTCCACAAAAAAACACACAAACTGACAAGAAAATATGGCCGTTTAACGCACGCACACACACATCCAGCAGGGTCTTGAGGTGAATATAATTATGCAAGTTAGCTGACAGTGTTTCCACTGAGCCACTCTCCACTAGTTTGATTGCACTGTAATGACAAAGAACTAATTAGCGACTATTCCCTCCAGTGGTTGGCTTGACACCAGGAGTTTCCATTTCGATATTCGTGAGTGAGAGTGCACAAGCTTGCCCAAATGTCAAGTATGCGTATGCCATATTATACAGATGAAGTGACTCCGCTCTCAAACTGCTTGAGGAGGAGGGTCAAGCATCGTCACATAATAGCAATAATTAATCCTGCTGGGAAATCAAAGCGGGATCCAGCTTTCACATACAGGTGCACACATATATATGACACGCACACCACTTCAAAAGCACTTACAGGTTCATGACGCGTACCGCAGAAAGTCTGGTTTACATTATTCCAAACCACAATCATGAACCATCCCATTTTATTGATGTTATTCTGCACCAATTGTGTTGAAATTCAAACGGTTTTGATTGTGTACAGATGTCCATCGTACGCCCCTCCAATTCATTCGCAGGCGTTTCAAAGTTTTCAATGGCGATGTTTTCCTCTGTCCTTGCAAAAAAATAAACAGCGGTGCACTTTCCCCAGCGATGTGTTTGTTCTAGTGGCCCATCCAACTCCCCCCGCTTTATAAAATTCTGTTATTTTTCCAGCTCTGTCGTCTGCGCAAGATAAATGTCAGCGGCTGCATATACTGAATTCCTTCTTTCTCCAGCGCGAGGTTTGTGTTTGATGAATCTGTCCAAGCTGGAAGTAGTAACTTGTCTGAGTTTCTTTTCCATTTCCCTTTTGTCAAAAGTAACTAGTGAATCTCCTTCCAATCTGACCCGAACTGATTAACGGATTAAGAATCTTTTGTGAATTTACCCTTTTTGTTAAGCAGTGTGCTTTATGATTGATTTCCTTAAAAAAATGATGCAAATTGTTGCCTGGTGATTGACCAGCTTTTTATGAATACGGCTGTCAACTGTTTATTTAAATAAATCAAATGTTCACAAACCCTGAATAACTGGAAGCATTGTGCTCCAGACTCTACTTTACATCTCAGCACTTTGTACACTCCTGTCTGCACATAAACTTCAAGAAGTGATTCCACGTCAGCACATCACCAAAAGATGTCAAAATCTTCTCAGCCTCTTGGCAGCTGACCAGAGTTTGCAAAAATAACCTAAAGGAAAAGCATGACTGACAAATGCACGAGGCAGAGAGTCTGTCCCTGATTGAAGAGAGAATCCCTCTGCAGCTGCCTTTGCCAAGTGCTGGGTTTGAGAGCAGCTGGGCAGAGTATGCACGCTCTTATCATTCACCGAATCCAACCTGGACCGGAGACAAAACAATCATGTACCAGCCCCCACTGACCCGGCCAAAGCCACATTTGAATCTCTTTACAGATTGTTCCAACTTGAGCAACCTGCAACAAACGCATGAAAAGAAAAAAAGGATTTCTCCAAATCCAGATCGGCTACAGATTAGGAGGCTGCCTAAGAAAGTGCAGCATTTTCAGCAGGAGATGTTGCTTGAGCGGTGTTTTTGTTTTGACTCTTGATGAAACGTAATCTTAATTTCTTTGATTTGGAATTCAACCCAAACTGTAACCGCTGCATTTGTCTGTGTCCCACTGCAGTTGGCCCTGGAGGACCCGGTGCACAGCGTGTCCCTGCAGCAGTTTGTGTACGAGAAGCTGAAGGCGCAGCAGGCCATGATGGGGGACCAGGGCTTCGGGGTGCTGATGGAGACCGTGGACACGGAGCTTGTCAGGCAGCTCCAAGAGTTCCTCCAGGGCCTCTGAATCACATCTATGAGCCTTCTTTACCTTACACAAACACCTTTGCCCAGTGCCCCCCCACCCCACATCACCCTCATTAAAAAAGAAAGCTTTGGACTACGGCGTGGCCAATTTCCTCAGCTAACACCCTGCATCCCTTTCTCTATCTCCTGGGTTCCTTTACATCCTTTTTTTATCAAGGTGGGGTCTCTGTGGGTACATGAATGTGAAGCACCTTCAGCCACACTACATCATCACCACACCAGAGCTTCCACTCGTTCGGTAGTTTCTTCTCTCTCTGTGGTTTTAACGTGGGATTGTTAGACTATGGGCTGGTTTGGGGTTCTCGGGAGAAGAAAGGAAGCAATCCCCTGCAGGTGCCACAGCAGGATCCTCGGACTATTTTCTACGGAGAAACAAACAGATTGTTGAAGAAATGGGGATAAATTGAACCCGAAGGACCCAAAGCAGTGTTTACAGAATCTATTCTTAAAAAGAGAAGAAAAAAAATGTAATTTTGTATGTATGTAAAGTATGGATGATATTCTGCATGATGATATTTTACCTTTTTACTTTGTTTTTACTTTGTGTTCATTTCTCTTTTGTTTTGAAAAAGATAATTATTTCATAACCAGAGGTCAAGTTGAAGTAACTACTGAGACCCTCTTTTCTTTCTCAGAGGGAGTTTTGTTTCCACCGTAAAATGGTTGATTTGGAAGAGTGCTGAACCACATCTATGTGTGCGTACACATACTGCTGCTAACTGACTGTGTGAGAGCACTTTAATAACCCAAAACTGTGTCACCTGTTTTCATATTCTTGTCAGTGGCCCATCTTCTCACACAATTGTTTAAATTTGACCCTGATCTTTCAGGTCTGTGCTTGTAATAGACTTGTGGTAATGGTAACATGCCAGTAGGTTGTGTCTTTAAAAACAGAATTTGAAATGATCTCATGAATCCTGATCTCAGGGGCTCTTAAAGATTCCCTTTTGTGAGCCACTGCATGAGTCGACTGTGCTGCTGCCCGGACGCTTTATTTTTTTTGATGGCATTTTAGTAGTAGAGAGGAGGCTTTGCTGTATTTGCTTTGACTGAAGAATCCCTTTTTTTTTAAGTAGGTTTTTAGTGGCAGTTTGATCTTGCAATAAAATGCAACATCGGGTTTAACGAAAACAAAAAAGAGAAAAGCCATTTAGTTTGGGTCGCCCTGCTTTTATAGTCTATTCTTCTCGAATTCATGGGAGTAGAATAGCTTCTTTTGGTTCTCATCACGTTGGTCCACCTATCTGGGAGGAAGAAAATCCACGAGCTCCTTTGACACTGTGATAGTTGAGTAGCAGACAGAGTTCCAGCCATGCGCTTTCAGCCTTACGCATCCCTGAAACTCGAGAACTTTCTTACCATTATGTTAATAACTGAGTAGTGAAACACCAGAGGGTTTCTGTGTGTTCTGTTAAAGACCTCAATCATGAAGTTAGTGCAGAAACATCTGTGTGTTATGCTCCTATCGAGTTGGTTATGCTTTGATGAGAAATTATCCTCGTTGCGTTTTCCAAAGCATTTAATAAAGTGCAGTAATAAGCCAAATATTATACTGTGTAATTATTTTATAGTACTGACATTGCAAACATGCACATCAGGAGTCATTTACAGCTTCCTCTGATCTGAGTGTTGTTGCTTCTGAACATAAATCAAAATGTTTCATTGTAAAGGTACAAAGCGTGCGTGCGCGTGTTCGTGTTCTGATACAAACTGAAAATAAGTGCTGGTCAGGGTTTTACATTTTACTTTTAAGTTTATTTCCATCAAATGTTCACCTATTTAGCGACTTTCCCTTCCTTCTGTTAGGAAAGTGTGTTTGTATGCCAGAATGTCAAAGTATCCCTTAAAGTATTTGCCTCATTAGTTTTAATTATTAGTATTAATAACTCACTGTTGTGTCGTTACATTTCATCAAGATATCTTTTTTGTTTAAGTAATGCCAAAATAGGACATTGTCGACATTACGACACTGTAGAATTTTTTTTTTTTTTACTAATAACCTGTGTTGCTCTCGTTTTTTTGGAGCTCCACCTCCCAGCTCAGGGGACTTGACATTTAACAACGAAAAAGAATTGTAACTGCAGAGCTCCATTCACAGGTTGTTTTATTGGAGGCGGAGGGGTTAATGATACTTTGCTTCCCACATGCCAAAAATATTCCAAACACTTTCATCATCTTGGTAAATCCAACAGGTGATGGTTATCGCAGGTGCATAAATAAGAGAACAGACAAATACACCGTTTGCCTTTTGAAGTGGGGAACTAAACGATAATGCAGGTTCTAGATCAGAGGTAATGCGCTTACTCCTGTCATGCATTCCACGGGATAATTAACACAAAGCCTGGTCTATAGTCTGCTCGTGGCTCTTATTCGTCTCTGAAGGTCCAGTAGGACCCGCGATAGGATAAACAGTGTCGGGGAGCCAGTAAAAGCGCCGCGGGAAGAGAAGAATCCCAGATTGTTTCTTGGCTCTAAGTCACTCAAGTCTTGTTCTTTCGCTGCCTGTAGTCAAACTTTGAGATGTCATTCTGTAGAAGTATTTGTTCTCTGCAGGAAGCACTGGAGGCACAAAAGCTTCATACTATCCAGTTACAGAAAAAAAAAGACTCGCACCTGTTTACTGCTGCAACATTTGCTCGCTGCAGCAGCATTTACAGAATTCCCAAGGAGCAACACGATGTGCGAAAGCAGTGTCCTGCTTTTGTTCTGTCTCAGGTGGAAACAAAGGGTCATGTATTGTTCACCAATACATTCATCTTAACTGTGTAGTACCCCAAAGTTGCTTATATTAGTTGAGCAGACTTTTTTTCTCTCCAAATATAGTTTTGTATTGTACGAATATTGTAGTATATCAATGCAACAACCCTGTAGATTCCAAGTCATCGTGTTCCCTTTGCAGTTCTTTAGGATCTCTGTGCTATTTATTAGAAAACCTTTAAGTATTATTTGTCATTTCTTGTTGAACAACTGCAGACTGTTCACAGATACCTGTCCTCTTGGACCCCCATGGCACCATCCTCCTCCTCCTCAACCGCTGGTCAACCAGCTGCATCAGCAACTTCCTCTACATTGATCCTCAACACTACGGCCACGGATCAGACGTCTCCCGAAGCCCATAGAATCCTTTCATCGAGCCCTCAAGGCTTAAACCGTGTAAAAAATACACCGTGTACTCAGATTGTGAGTGCGGGCTCTTGAACGCTGCTGCAGCAGGAGAGTATTGGTGAGTGCCCATGTGTGTCTGTGTATTGATTGTGATTAGAGGGGGCGGCTCTCGTCCGCCCGCTGGAGGCTCCCCGCGGTCCTGAGCATGTGGGATCATTAGTGTACGTAGCCGTGCAGCTTGCCTTTAGCTATCTCGCCTGTTCAAGCTCCATGTGTGCCGCTGAACCTGCAGTAAAAATAATCCCAGTGCCTCCCTGCTCGTGTGCTCTCGGCTGTGGAATCGAAGTCCCGTGGGGCCATTCGTCAAGTAGTTGACACTCATCCAAATTCCTATCAGAAGCGGTTTCATATATTACCATCATTGCAAGGGAAAGAAATGCTGTAATACAACTTTGCTTTGCACCAGACACGGCCATCAGCGGCATCGCAACGTAAGTGAATGCAAAATAATATTGCGATACATTCTTAATGGAAATCTGAATTTTGCAAGTTTTATACTAAATCTATTTTGCATGCACAAGGAATTTGACTATTAGTTGTTTGTTGTTAATCCCCCTCATACACTCTCACATACAGTACCAGTCAAAAGTTTGAACACACTTTCTCATTGTGTGAGAAATAGACTGTGTATATATAATTTAGTACATCTACAGTCCAGTATGTACATTCTGCGTGAGAAACCGTTTCCTGTATCTGGTTGTTTTGGTGTGTTCTGTATTCTCTCCAAGAGGGAAGAACTTCTGAATAGTCCAAAGGGTCTGGAGTGAATTTTCCTCCCTGTTTTCCTGTGTTGAAGCCCTGTATGGAGGACAGGCTGTCACCAAGGAATTTCTCTTTCTCTTGTAGTCTCTTCCTGTCCTGTTTGTTTGATGCTCCAAACGCCACATCGATGGCTGTGCAGAGAAAGGGACTTGATTATTGCGATGTGGAACTGAGCTCTTGAGGCAGGTGGATTTTTCTGAAATAAAAGCAGGAAGTACATCCTCTGCTGGTCCTTTTGTGTGTTTTGAGTGTCTAATGCCAGAAGTCCACCTGAGGTCCTAGAAGATGGGGGATCGCAGAAGCTTAAAGGGCTTCCACAGCCGACATGGCCAGCTGAGGCCGATTGTGAGTTGCAGTCGCTCACCTACTTCCTGCAGTCTGTCAGGAAGTTTGAGATCCACTGCCCGCTGGGAGCTGGGACGTTGACCTTCGGCGACGTTGAAATTGTTGCACGTCTGCGATAAGCTGAAGTCTGCAAACGGAGGGCCTTTCGTCCTTTGGATGTTAGTGGGGCATTATGCAGCAGGATGGGACTTCACACAACTCCAGTGATCTGTTGAGTAGCCGCGTCAGTATGATGGGAGCGCCAGCTGGTCACCAGACTTCCAGGCAGGTGGGAGGGATGCTTTCCGGGCTTGGTACTTTCCCGTATCTTCTGTGCTGACACACATCCTCGACACACAATATTGTCAAACGTCTTGCAAAGCTTTTAAATGGGCCGTCGTATGGGAAGCAAAGAGAAGAAGGTTTGACATTCGGCAGATGATCTAGTGCTGCATGTGTTTGATGAAGTGCATTGAAACTCAATGGTGACAAGAGCTACAAACAATAAAAAAGTGCTCTGGTGTAGTGCATAAGTTGCCAGTGACGCCATGGATTACACTCAATGACATCAAGGATGGAGGAATTGAGCGTTATTGTCTGCAGTGAGGGGTGAAGAGGTCATTTCTGTCCATGTGAAATGGAATCGATGAGTGTTCGCCTCAGGTAGGAATCTCTAAGTTGCTGTGCCCACAAATAACGGTTTCAGGCAGTCAGCGATATCATATTTATGATGAAAGTGTGATAGTGTAAACGTATGGAACTCCAGAAGAGAAATCATCCTCAGGTAAATCAGGCTTAATCCCCTAAAATGTCTGCAAAGGAATCATTGACAAGCGGGAGCCACAAAGGTGAAGTAGATAAGGCATGTATCTGAAAAGACACTTTCTCATTAGCATTATAAAACTAAAACAAGCTCTTATCGGTTATCCGCTCTGTAATGAATGAGGTGAATAAATGGGAGACACAGAGGTGGCAGAGCAGGACACAGAAAGGCTGATTGTGTGCACGTAACGTCTGTTGGATGTGTCTGTTTACAATTGAAGACTGAGGAGCTGTTAGTGAGGAGATAGATTAAGAGCAGGGCTACTCACATTAAGTAAACACTGAACAATTGGAAGGGAGTACTTGTCTGAAATGTAAATGAGAGGATGTTTTTGAACCCCCACACTTTACTATCGGCTCTGTGCAGCACCAGCTTTACACAACGCAGGTGGATTCAAAGTACGACTGCGTTGTCAGTGAGGAAAATGTATTCGGTGAAGCACAGACCCATAAGTGTGTCAGAGTCATCGTCCATGCAGTGACAGAAATAGAAAACCTACAGTTACTTGTTACATTTGTGACAGGCAATTTTGTGTGTTTTTGATGCAGGCATTAGTGGCAGTTTCATCTCACCGGCAATATTCTCTATGTTTACATCAACTGGGAAATTTTCCTTGAGAATTTGGTTTTCCAGTTAGAAACACACACACAGTTACTAGAACACCACACTCAATATGATTAAAATCCCATAAAGTCAAATCGATACCCACGTGGATTGCATTATTCTGCAGAGGTGTTCCTGTTATTGTGTCCGCCCGTGGAGCGAGTCAGCCGATGGATAATCTACTTTCTCTCAGCTGCTGCGGCTGTCGCTGGAAAACTCTTTTGTGGCATCGCGCCACCACATTGCACCGCGTTCATAGTCGAAACGCAGCTTTAATCTGCACTTCGTTACACGTGCGCGCGTCGATGCTAATTAGCTGGACGACCCGCTGAACCCCCGAGATCGGATCCTCATTGATTTATTTCAGAACACTTAATAGGCGGCTGTAGACTGTCGCTGCGATAGTGAGTGTTTTTTCTTTTTTGTGTGATTGTGGATTGCCATAATCACCTTGTCAGGCCTGTTGACGGGTGTTTGACAGTGTGGTTCCAGGTCCAGAGTGAGGAGAGCGAAATCCTCACCCGCACCAACGCACGCCTCACCACGGCCACCCTTTCTCCCGCGCTGCCCTCGACCTCTCTGTCGGCTCCATCTCTGTCTCTCCCCGCTGGTGGCTGATTAATATTGGATGGCAAAGCTGTCATTGTTTGATTTTTATTTGTTTTGCCCCCTCTACCAGCAGAAAAGAATTTAAGGTTTCACGTTTGAATATCCTGCGTGTAATTCTCTGCACAGGTCCGTAATGACACTAATAATACGGTAGGACTCGCACATTATAATTCCTGTGTACTTACTGACGCTTGAAAGCAGGAAAGCATTCAAAGTGAAGACCGAGCTCACGTCGTCAACCCTTTTTCAATGTCACAAACAGCACGGTAACCGTCTAATTTTCTCCTCAGTGAAATGAGAAGCTCTCCATAGAAGTGTCTGCTGCCTCCGGCTCTGGCCCCTCAGTTGTCAGACTCGCACAACGGGGAGGAATCCTTAACAAGGGGTTTCAGGGTGCCCCGGAGGAACATCTCGTTGGATCACCTGATAGCCTGTAGTTTCAATTTTGCATTATGGGGGTTGCACAATTTGAGCAAAGGATTGCATGGGTGACAGCATTTGCTCATGCTACCATGACTCTGTAGTTTACCTGTCTATCGACATGATGTTTGCATCATGTTGCTTTCATTGAACTGTTGCTATGGGCTTTTGTACGGGTATCACATATCCTGATGGCTTGATACAAATATATGTAGATATATTTTCTGTTTCGCATAATTATCTAATAGTAACTTTTGTTGTGAAATACCTTCCATCTATTCCCGCTGCGAAGAAGACCTCTGAGTAGCCTTGACGCATGACTTTGTTCTTGTTTCAATTCTGTCTCCTTCTTTCCTTCTCATTATTGATAAATGTCGTGTTTAATTTTACAAGGCGAGCAAGAGGATTTAACCAGCTGCTCGTGTCTCATGTCCATGACCAAGTCCAATGTCTGCCCGGTCAGCAACGTAGGTTTCTACAAAACAACCTTGTCATTTACAAATGGAACGTTTGTATTTGTTGTATCACTAATATGTTTGATAAATATCCTGAAAATTCTGTGTGGGGACGTGAGAAGTAGTGCGTTTATTTAAAACCAAAACACTATATTTTACTAAACCCAACCAAGTGGAACCGTAACATAATTTAGATCTCAGCCTCGAAATGGCAAAAGCACACGTGGGGCAAAAATGCTATAACCGTTCATACAAACACAAGTATCTACCTAATGTTGATCAACAGTTTGGTTCAGAAACATCATGATTCAACATATTTGTTGTTTGCAGAAATGTAAAATGCAAGCATTGTATTCTAGCGCAGCGCATAGCGTCATTTGTAATGGTCACAACAGTCGAAAATGTATTGTCCCTCTGATTTTTTTTAGCTAATTTGATGGCTCTTCATGCTTTTTGTAAGGATAATTTCCTCCTGAAGTATGAAGAGAGGTTTTGTTGATCAGTTCATGGGTTCACCGCAGCAGTCTGTCACGGCGCATTGAAGTGGTTATTTTAAAACGTTGCTGTTTTTGTAGTTCTACTGTGAACCAGAATATGAGCAGGAGAAAGGACAGCGGACGGATGCAGGAGGGATTTGATCAGTAAAAAACGTTCGTCTGAACTGAACCCCCTCATTACCTGTGCTAAAGGTGTGATGGGACGCTGAGCTGTGTGTGCTGATGACTGAAGGGATGAAACACTGCAGAAAAGATGCCACACATGTATGTACCTCGGATTGCAGCGAGGGGGAAAATAATAACTATTCCTTTCTCTTCATCACCTTCAGAGTCTGTGTTTCCACATACAGAGGCAAGTTCGTCTACACGTCTTGTTGTTTTGACCCGATTCTCTTAACCATTTTTCATTTCAAGTTAGTTTAAAAGTAGGATGACATGATAAAATATAGCAGTTTATTTGTCATTGAAGCGGACAGATGAAACCAGCGCTTGAAATGAATAGCGCCTTTTGACATCCGATGCATTGTAATAGATCTTGGAGGAGAACTGCTGCTCCAGAGTCCTGTGGTACTTTTACCACTCTCCTCTACTTCATCATCTTTTAAATGCGCATGTGAATCCATGTGTTGAATACTGATATGTTTCCCCTTCTGTTCTTCTGACTCCCCCTTGCATTCGCAACCGCTTCTCATTGTCTTCCCTCCTGTCCCACTGTGGGACCGTCTATTATTTCGAAGCCTTTTGATAGCAACAATGTTAATTCTGAACACCGCTCCTGGCCACCGAGGATTGGAGGATTACTGCAGGCTGGTTCATTGCATGGAGGCGTGGACAAAAACCAAATTCACTGAGTGACCTTTGAGCTCTTTCCTTCAACTCAATTAGCAGCCATGAGTCCGCTCTCTGATTACATTGTCTGGGAAAGAATTCATCATCACACCTTTACACACCTCTTCTACAACTGACAGGTGGAGAGAAAAAAAGACTAAAATGGTTTGACAGTGTTCTGCAAAGCAAGGGCGAAGAGGCAGGGGAAGTTGTTAACGGGGAGTTCACATCTGTGATTCTGGTGAGATGCAGACGGAGGAGGAAGAAAGAGGTCTGGCATAAGACGAGAGGCAATCTCACAAGTGAATACATTAAAAGCCGTAGCGCTTTGATGAAAGTTGTCAGAATCTATCAAATAAATGAGGCACAATCTTTGTTTTGCTTATCATAATGGGTTCATAAACATAAGGCATAAAAAGTTCACTGTTAATCGCGTTATTTGCAAAGCGTTTTTTGACTGATAAAAATAGGCATTCCTGCCGAGTGATATCTCTGATTTTTCGAGGGCTTCGATTGACCCTCTGCCGGGGATTTGAGAGAAACGGTAAGGAGCTGCCGGTTGCAGATCAAATCATTGGCGTATTCGTTGAAGTGCAGGCATATGGACGCTGAATCATTGTGCATGTGACTGGTCTCTGTCTCGGCTTTGCAGGAAACTGCACTTTGCATGTAGCCTCCCACACTTGCCCTTTTTTGCACCGCATGCTCAGGCGACCGTACAGAAATCCCCCGCACCAACATTCCCCTCTGGTACTTACACATGACACTCTTGCACAGTGGAGTGACGATTGGTCTTTGGTTAGGCAGCATGGGGTCAAATCAGCTTTGGAGGATTTAAGAAACAATCACATTTAAGCCTTTGAGGACATCAAGACTTGAGTACACAGACATGCCTCAACTGCCTTTCATCTGTTTCTTGTGTGTTTCTTGTGTGTTTTTGGTGTTCACCTCATCTTATCCTTGTTAGTGTGTGTATACCTGTCAATCAGGGGATGGAAAGGAACTTCTATGTGTCTCCTTTAAGTCTTCATCGCTTCATTGGTTAAAGATTTCTGATGTACTGCAATTAAACGGTAGCTGCTACTCCATCATCTATATATACTGCAAGATTCAATAGCCCTTTTATCTGTGTGTGTGTGTGTGTGTGTGTGTGTGTGTGTGTGTGTGTCTTGGCTGACCAGCCGTGTAAACCTTGTGTGAAATTTGATTTTGCTGCGGCCTGCTTGGAAGGTGTGGGCGTCGAGGGGAAGGGACATTTTCCATCACCATGCTTCACAGGGAGGGAAATAACGGTTTGTCATGCTTAATATTAGAGATCCCCACACAGAATCCCTCTCTCACATACTCGCACACGCACGCACGCGCGCTTTTGGCACAAATAAATCATAAAAAACTCAAATTCCAAACCTAGGAATTCTGACCAGGTGCTACAGGGCACAGTTGTGCAGAGCATCTAGGTCGCAGCAGGGAGCCGAATGTTGCCATGTAGATCAACGACAATGTCAGTAGCTCCTAAATTGCAAAGATGATTTTTGCTGGGACAAACAAATGAAACAGGCCACAAAGATTGAAACCAAAATGTATTCATTCCACATGACCCTTAATTAGGTTTTAGCCCATGCTAGTGTTGCAGCTTTGCAAACCTCAATTGTGCACGTTTAGTACAGTTCATGGGTTTCAGCCCAAGGCTTCACATGTATTATTTATTTAACAATCTTGTAGTTTTTTTCAAATTAGTGTGTGTTTTTTTTTAATGCAATAAAAACACAATGTTTGCTTCCCAATGCAGGTGGTTATATGTATTAGATCTACGTTTGCATCCATGTCGCGCAGTGTTTTTCAGTTTATATGGACACTGACGATTTCAGACCATTCAAAGACCGGCCGTATTAAAGCCAAGATCAATAGACACAGGCCTCGTGAATATGTGATGTTTGAAAGAAATCTTCTGTCTCATTAGGTTGTTTATTTCATCAGGCTTTTTCTTTCTCTCATTTCTACACAAAAATATTTTACACGCACTTTAAATGATTAATCAGCATCCATGTATAATATATATATATATAATATGCATATGTCTGATAAATGCTCACATAAGATCCAGTTCTCTGGGGCCCATTGGTAGCAACTATACACACTAAGTCATATTGAGGCTCACGGTTGTGTACACTTAAGGGTGTCGCTGCCCTGCGGGACGGGTGAGTGCCGTTCCTCTCCGTCTTCTCAGCGGTGCCTCGGGAGGGCGCCAGCCTTTGCTCCTACTATACCGTCCCCCTCCTTGCCCCTTTTCACATCAGCCGAGAGTCAGGCTGTGTTATCACTGTCAAGATGGCGACCGCCCATAGCCATCCGCCTTTGAGCTTCACAACAACTCTTCAGAAACCCATGTGTGAAGTCATGGAGGCTGTGTTCAGCAGCAAGGAAATGCTTCCTGCTGTGATAAGAAGACGGCTCGGGGGGGGGGGAGGGGATATAGTCTTTATACATTGCTGTGTTTCAGATTACACAGGTGGAACCCTGGGGTCTTTACTGAAATTCACGTTTTCCTCAAGTCTGAGACAAGCATAGCCGCAGGTTAGAAAACCCCTGTTTTTTGTTCTCTTAATAAAACGGGGAACATTGTATTTATGCACCCCTCACACCGAGTAGCGTGGGTAGACACATTTCAGTTTTTCAATTGTTCTCCAAATGCCGCCATGTGGGACAAATGTCCCCCTCTGCTTAAGTCAGATGAGCCTTAAGCCTAGTTTATGCTTCTGCGTTTTCAGAGCGACGCAAACGCAAGACCCCCTTGCGTGTCCCTTGCGTGCCTTTACACACCTCCTTGCGTTCTTGCTCAACGCTCTAAAGACAGTGGAGATGGTTGTGGATTTCCGGAGGAACAGAGCCCCACCTTCCCTCATCACCCTGTGTGACTCCTTCTGTTTCCATCATCACCCAGGACCTCAAGTGGGAGCTGAACATCAGCTCCATCACCAAGAAGGCTCAGTAGAAGTGGTTCTTCCTGAGGCAGCTGAAGAAATTCAACCTGCCAAAGACGATGATGGTCCACTTCTACGCGGCCATCATCGAGTCCATCCTCTGCTCCTCCATCACCGTCTGGTACGCTGCAGCCACAGCCAAGGACAAGGGCAGGCTGCAGCGTGTCATCCGCTCTGCAGAGATTGGCTGCAATCTGCCGTCCCTGCAGGACTTGTTCGCTTCCAGGTCTCTGAAGCGAGCTAAAAAGATCGTGGCCGACCCCTCTCACCCCGGACAAAAACTGTTTGTGCCCCTTTCATCTGGCAGGAGGCTGAGGTCCATCAGGACTAAGACCTCCCGCCACACCAACAGTTTCTTCCCGTCGGCAGTCGGGCTCATCAACAGAGCCGGTCCCCCACTGACTGACTATATAACATCCCACCGGTCACTCCCCTTCACACTGCACATGTGACTTTAACTGCAATTTTTCACTTTGTTGTCACTTTGTCACTTGTTCAATAGTGCACTTTATTTTTTTAATATTTTTTAACTTTATTCTCTTATTTTATACTAACCCATAGTCTTATTCTACTAACTCATAGCATTAGCATTTTATTTTATTACTTGTGCACTGCTGTCTTGTTGTCTATTGTTACACTGTCTACTGTCACGCACCAACCGCCAAGACAAATTCCTTGTATGTTTGACATATTTTGGCAAAAAATGTTTCCTGATACTGTACTTTAGTACTTAAGTGTCATGTCTATAAATGCATTTATGTTAGTGTCACGCCACGCGTTAGTTTATAGTTGTGTTCACGTGTTTGACTGCATTAATTACTAGTTGCATATCACAGATGTTACTTAACTAATAAATGAGGATCTTTTAATAGATTAAACCACCAGAATTGTTTAAAGTCAGTCAAATGTAAACACATTAATGCCTCAATGATTAGGGTAATATATGATATATTTGGCATCACAACTAGTTTTAATCTTTCATTAAAGTTCATTTCGATGCTAAGTCCCTGAAGCCCATGTACGAGGGACTGGCACAGCGCTGCAGGCATAGAAAAGGCACAATACCAGTGGGTAGACAGGTAAATTATATAAATATTTTTTACCATCATTGGTGACACAAACAGCTCACAGTCTTAGATTACTTTTCATTTTTTTCAGTTTAATTAAAGGAAAGCCCTTTGCATTCAATTTTATTTTGATGACCATATACACTGGAGCACACGTGGTGGTCTATATGCCTGCTGTCACATTGATGTCTTTCCTTTTATTTTTCTTCCAGGGATTGCTGTGTTGCACTCAAGGTGGCAGAGTCGTTTGCAGGAGAGCATCTGAATGGGATTCTTGGAGAACAACAGATGCAATTGTTGCCGATGTCACTTCTGGTAACCTCCGAAACACATGTGCATCAAGATAACATTTTAATGCAAACATTAATATGAAGCTGGACTTGTTTCACTGCATGAGGCGGTTCCTCCGTGAGTGTGTGTCGGAGCATCACGCCCTGTACAGTTGCTTTGCTCAGTTCCTCTGGACTGGGACAAGCACAACAGCGAGACAGATCACACCCAGGCCCTGAATAAAGCTGTATTTTTCTAAACCGTGAACTGCGTCTCTTGCCTTAACGAGTAAATTTACCTGTGTGCCTTGTGCTTCCCAGATTATTTCTCGGGATGAAATTCCCCGGGTGGCGTTGTCTTAATTTAGTTCAATTCCCCTTTTACAGCTTATCTTCGCCACATCCGCTTTAGTGGAAAGTGGCGTCTTGAGGTCGGAGGAGTGTGAGTGTGAGTTTTGAACCATGAATTGAAACAAGTGCGTCGACGCAGACGCAGAAGCATGCGCCAGCCTTTACCCACATCAGCGTCTTCGCAATCGTAGCAACCCTCGACACTGAGAGGCTGAATCACAGTCAAAGCATGCTGCAGCGTCTGATGCTTTTGACAGGCCCGGGCATAATGTTTTCCGTCGGACCGTCCTCGACTCTCGCAAATGTGCAATTTCAAATATGCAGCTCTATATTGGTGTTGCTTTGTAAATCCCCTACACCTCTGTGGCTCCTCCCATGTCAATGCACCTGGCTTTAGCATGCTTGGTGTACATGCACCCTTTGAGTGGAAGTGGGTGCATACAGCGAAGTGAGAGCAGGGTGGAAATGAGTGACTGACGAGGCCTCAAAAGTCCTTCCTCCGGTCTCAAGAGACAACCAGAAGAGCGCATGGACATCTAATCCCCCATCGCAGTCATTCTGACTGATGGTAATGGAGAAGCTGACCCCGTCGCTCTGGTATCCCCCGCGCATCATTCTCCATTTGCAACGCCTCTAAATTGCTGAGCGAGTGCGTTGTGAAGAAAAAGGAGTATCTGACTACAGCTCAGACAGAGAAGCCTCACACCTGACCTTCAGTCAGGGCAGAGACATAAAAACGTCTTTACTCACTGAGGTCTTTGTTCACATCAGTCTGGCTTGATGCAATTCATGTGTTGAGCCGAACTGTAATTGCTGCCTGATGGATGACAGCGAACAGCTGTACATCACGGGGAATGTTCACCTGCAGGAGCTAGATGGTTTAAGTCCATCGGGGCTGCCTGAATGGCTGTCGCTCCTCTTGAAATGATCAAGTGTTGTGTTATTTCCTTCTGTCAAGTAGAGCGCTATTTTTGTAAAAAAATAAAAAATAAACTCCCAAGGATGTTTTTGAAGGTACAAAGTGAGGATGACAGTTTGAAATGGAGGAGCATATTAATAGTAGTCAGTTTCAAGAACTTTCTAGATAAACAAGCTGAAAGCTCATTTGTCTCTCCCGATCCAGTCACTTATTTCTTGGGATGCTCAGCGCCTCTATGATGCACCGCCTCAAGGTTATGTGACCGGTATAGCGTGCGGTGTGCATCTTGCTCTCTGTCGGCAAATATCGTACCATTTCTTTGTGCTCATTTATTTATTTCCTGCTCTAACGGCTCTCCCTGTTGCAGTTATCCACACATTTTAAGAACGTATGTAGTCAGTCAACGACTGCTACAGTTTGATTTGTTTCCGCCACGGATTACAAATAGTCCTGTCTTGACTTGCAGGTGGGACAGTTGAAAATCTGCATGTATGTATGTATGTAGGTGGAGGAGAGCTAGTTAACAGTTGTTGGAAGCCTGCTGTGTTTTGTTTTTTTCTCAAAAAACAGTTAACCAAACACCCGACTGAAATATAAATATTCAGCATTAAGATACGCCAGGGGTGTCACACTCATTTCAGGTTCAGGTCCGGGACCTTTCTGTAATGCTCACAATAGCAAAGTCATCCGGCGGGCCGCACTGGCGTGTGAAGACGAGGCTTGACACACGTGCTCTACGCAGTGAAGTGCAGTTTAGCTGCACAGACCTGGTGCAGAGAGGTGCATTGATTAAACGTGTATCCGTTTGTATTCAACATGCTGGTGAAAAACTAGTCCAATACTCTCGCGTTTAGACCAATTGCCCTTTTTATTCACCTGTACTTCTCCAAAATATTGCAGCAGTGATCGGTGCGGACTCACTTGACTGAAATCTGCACTTCAGAGAGTGTATTTCTCTAGCTATAAAGGGCTTTTTCTGTGTGAGTGAAACGGATGCTTTCAGCACCAAGACCTGAGCACCACAACATGATCCACCCAGACCACACTCATTAGAAAAAAGGTGTGTGTTTGAGACTAGATATGAATCATCAGTAATGGTCCAGGTTTCTCTACACGCTATGTGTGCGTGTGTAGGACTGTGTCTCTTTTTTGTGTGTGTTGCCGATGCAACAGAGCTGCTGTTAAATTAACAGTTCAATAGTCTTAGTTGGAGGAATAGCAACAATTAGGAAGATGCACTGCAGGGTGTGTGTGTGTGTGTGTGTGTGTGTGTGTGTGTGTGTGTGTGTGTGTGTGTGTGTGTGTGTGTGTGTGTGTGTGTGTGTGTGTGTGTGTGTGTGTGTGTGTGTGTGTGTGTGTGTGTGTGTGTGTGTGTGTGTGTGTGTGTGCGCGAACGAACGAACGAACTGTGGTTTTTAATTTCAAAATACACTCTAAAGCCAGCCATAATATTAATGAGCTCCCAGAGCTACTTTAGCCTGATGGTAATTTCTCACAGCTCAAACAAAACCTGCTTTGTGAGCAGACCATCTCCAGAAATCTCCGAACTTTTTTGGTCACTTTCTTCAGGATAGTTTATATTCTACTCACACACACAATATCCTGTAGAAGCCGTTGGATCCGTCCCTCGTATTTGATCCTATTCCTGATGGCCTCCCCGATGACCCTCTGCTGTGTCTTCTCAGCACTGGTATGTCTGTCTCAGCTGATTTAAAATGCAAGAAAGGGTGTTCATGGAACAGAGACGCACACACACACACACACACACACACACATACGGAATTTGAACGTTTGTACATTTGTATCTATATAATATATATATATATATATATATATATATATATATATATATATATATTATTATTATTATTTTTTCCCCTTTCCCGGTGCGAAAGCGGCCTTCTAGCACGTTTCTGAGACTAAATGCAGCCCCCCAACAAGTCTTTGTGTCTGAGGAGTGTATTCATCATCAAAATAATGAATACGCGCCTTATCCTGGGGACAATTTATAAAAACGAACGTATAAATACGAAAGTGAACTTTTTTTGAACTTTTCTAGACTTCCACCTGTGCTCTCTCGTGCCATGATTGGGCATTAAACCAGAACTTCTGACTCATCTAATGGCAGCAACTCCCCCGTCAGGTCAACTGCCAAAGGGACACATTATAAAATCTTGTCTTAAGCATTTCATTTATATTCAGGAAAGAACACCTTCCCTCCTAAAGTTGCCTCGGGTGCTGCGAAAACACACCGTGTCCTTGACTGCGCTTTATCCCCATTGATTTCTTTTTTTTACAGGCTTCCTGCATTGTGAGATCCCGTTTTCCAAACGAAGTCAACACTGAATTTGTTGTTATGAGACGGAAGCTGGGCGGATGAGATTGCCATATGTGGCCCCTGTGGAGTTTTGCCAGCAATGCATCCAATTATATTCTGCGTGGGTCAGTTAGAGAGCCTCGCCTGTCAGTCACATTCTGCTCTCTCATGCCAAGATGATTTTCTATGTTTTCTCATGCTGAGCACGGCACGTCCTCTGTGCATGTGGTCACGCATGTGTCTCTATCTGCGTGACAAGTACGTGTATATGTACATTGCCGCTAGTTAAAAGTGGTGCCATTTAGTTGCAATGATGAACTCGATACCGACTGATTATTACTGGTGAGCGCCTTGGATTCTCTTTCAGCTCCATCACTAATAATGACTGAGTATGATCGACAACCAGATGGGTGAACTAATAAAATCTTCTATAGGCCAGTTTCAAGGATTCAAGAAACACAATCGGCTCTTTTTCATTTTCTTTGTTGAATGTCTAGAAGCTCGACTCGGCCCGATGGAACAGGACCTTCAGCCTGACACCGGTGGCATTAACTCACTGGTGAAGCGACGAGACTAGATTTGTCTCCCAGCCAACACGTTAAATCTAAATCCGAGGCAGCCTTTCACGCACACATGTGCTCGAGCTCTGACGGATTGCCGTTGCCGCTGTGGCTTGGACGCCTCTAAATTACAGACCGAATCTACCGCAGCATGGTGTGGTTTTAACCCCAACGTTGTACTCTGATTTACAACCTGTCGCGTGTGTGTAATTCAGAATGATTAAGGCCGTTCATTAGTCCCAGACTGTCAAACAATAATTAATCAGATACTTTAAAGGTCCAGCAGCAAACTCCGACAAGGTTAAATTACACTTCTGATTCCTCATTAGTCTCACTTAAATATCTCCCATAAAGTTTAGGAGCCACTTATTTTCAAAGATGTGTTGATTTGTTTTTCTCATTAAATTAAATTCCATCCTTGAGTTATACTTATACTTGACATTGTTTTTATTGGAGAGTTTACCACGGCTCAGTGGGATTCACATATCTGGCAAACTGCTTCTCACGATGGTATGCAGATGAGCCCCGATGTGCTCATTAGCCGCAGTGAGGTGAATACGATTGGCACGCAGTAAAGAAAATGTTACTTGTGTCCAGTTGGACGGGCGGCCTGCTAAATGCACAAGACAAAAAGTCCCATTAAGGTAAATGTGAGTGTGTTTGTGTCAATCCGGTTTAGTTCAGTGTGCGTGTGTGTGTCTTTGAGGAAATGTGAGGGGAAACCTTACATTAAGGGGCACTTACAATGGCACTTGCATATCACACTTTAAAGTGTGGCTTTCTTGAAGCATCTTCACTCTCTTGATTCTTGTTGTTGTGAATTCACTCATTAAGTCGCTTTGGATCAAACATCAGCTAAATGATGCATGTAAATGTGAACCACCGCAGACCAGCACACCTGGTCCCAATTCAGGATGGCTGGCTGGTTCTCTGATCACCTGCTCCTCCGTTTAGTTTGATATACATCAACTCATGTCGTTTTTCAGCATAAGACGTCCACAACCTGAATTATACTTCAATTATCTGTTCCTTCAGCCACTCTCCCTCCTCTTACTGCTCCTCCATGCCGTTAATTTACCCGTCCACAGGTGTTTCTCATTTATCTCCTCACTTTCCCCACCTTCTTTTTCCTGTCAGAGTGGAGAAACGGCTATTTGTGCACGTGCTTCTTCTCTCCTTTTCCCTTCCACACACCGATGTCTTCTTTTGCATTTTAAAGCGAAGGCCAATCTCAGGAGATTCAACAAATTGGAGAGAGAATGTGTGGTTCTCCCCAGCCGCTGGCTTTTATGAGACTACAAAGCGGCGAGTTTTAATCCGCCCTCGGCCTTTCCTCTGTGTCCATCCTCATCACTCGTACTCCTGATCCCTGATTTGCAAATGACATCCTGTTCTCTGAACCGTTTTGGGGTTCAACGCTTTCAGGTAATCGCAGTTTTTGGTTAGTCTGGAAAATATGCAAATTAGTACATTTCTATGCATTAACATAAATTCTAACTATGGCGCTTCATTGCACTTCATCGGAAGCCATCTTTCTTTTAAATGTTCTTAAATGCAAAAGGAACGATTGGAAATTCCAAGCACAGATAGAGACTTATTTTCATGAAAAGATCTGGATCAAAGAGCGGGTCCAGCTGTTTGAAGCTGGATGCAGTCACTCTTCCTGCTTTACTAAATTATAGCAGACTCACTAAAAGCATTGGCCGAGGGAGGGAAGGCAGCATCCCTCCTCATCTCTGCCTCTCTGCGCATCTCTGTCTGTATCTCCCGACAACAAAGATGTAGCTTTTATACATCGCATCTCCACCCGGGGGGGGTGTGCGCGGGAAGTAAAGTGGCATTTACAGATGGCTCGTAGTTTGAACTTAATGTGCCTGGAAAAATAGCAGGTTTTTCTAATTTCTTTGATTTGTTCTGTTTGGGTCTGAATCCCTTGATCAAGTTGAGTGGCGTCATTCTACGCTGTAATAAATCAAAGTGTACGGAGGCAGCGAGCAGAGTGGCAGCTCTTCAGTCACAGAGGGACTTTTCATAGAAGGCTTCCAGTGCAAACACTGTGGCACAGAACAAAGGACGGGGCCGGCCGTTTGAAGCTTTGCGGTCTCTTTTTGGGGAGGAAATTGAAGACACACAGACACACACACACACTAACTATCTACTCTCTTTTGCTCACATTGTCCCTTCCACTCTTTTCTCAGACATTCTTCAGATACACAAGTTCAATATAAAAAGAACCCCGTCGGGGGGAAAAAAAGGACATCTTGATGTTTTACATTTTGCCACAACACTTTTTTTTTTTGTACAAAATAAAAGGAAGCAACACAAGACGAGACACCCGTCCTCTCTGCGTGTCATCATGCTCAGACACAAGAGCAGCTTTGACATATCTCACCCTTCCATCTCACTGAAATGTCTCAGCGGGTTAAAGTTAATGTTTTAATGTCACTGTTAATAAAAGTAGTAAAATACACTTTGTTTTGTTTCAATTCAATTTTTTCATTTCAATTACCTGAGCAAACGGCAAAAGAAGCTCTAACAAAATAGAAATGATTATTAGAGAACTTACAAATAAGCTAATAGGCTAATTTAGTATGCTTTCTGGTATTTCAACAAATAAAGTCAATTTAGAATAATCACATAAATGCGTATGATGTTGTGTGATTTAACAGTTGACCATTTCAATAACTGTAGAGGGGAATCATTTTCAGGTAATATGTACTAACCCTCCTATCTGGGGTCAATTTGAGCCCATTCAATGTTTAACGCCCCTAAATAATTGATCATCACGGCATCTTTTTTTTTCGCTTCATATTTCATGAGTTTTCTTAATTTTAAAGGGGACAACTTAAAAATAACACAATGAAATGTTTTCAAAGGCCTGTACACATGTACTCAGCCATGTCAAGCCTTATAATCAGCTGCGGAGCTCTTCGTAACACCGTCAGTCGAAGCCAATATTCTTGAGATGACAAATGGAGGGGGGAGGCGCGTGTATGGGGGCGGTGTGAAATATTTGGATGTGACCCACTTGCAAGCCTGCATTTTGGAGCGTAAAAGGTCAAAAGACAACGTAACAGCAAGCTTTCTGGTTGCTGACGCTGGAAGGGGAATATTTCCAGCCACTGCGTCTCTAAACACATCCCTTGTCTTCTCCCGTCACATTCGCTCTGACGAAAGAGAAACCAGGCAGGGCCGACGAGAGCCCGACAAACTCGCACTGGGATGTTTGGGAGAAGTGGGTTCAGTGATCAAAAATTAATTGATTTTTTATAATTTTGATATGTATATAAATTGAGCCCCCCGAACATAACACATGCTTTTGATTCAAAACTTTGTACATAACACAAATGTGTACTTAGAGGTAATATAAAGCCTTGAAAACACCAAAAAGTTTTACATATTAGTCTTTTATCTTATACTATAAACCAATTAAAATAAATTAGTGTTTAACTGGTGCCCCAAACGCTGATTGAAAGAGGTGGTGTTCCCTCAGAAAAGACCCAAAAATATGAAAGAGTAAGTAGTGCCTACATCCATAAATTGATGAAATGGTGACATTTTGGACAGACATGCATGTAAACTGCACCTAGGAAATCGGTTTTGCCGATTGATCACTTGCCGAAACATTGAAACAGGTTTAAAAAAAGAGTGAGAGCAGTGACCGGGTCTTCTGTCGACAGCACTGAGATAAACGGCTGAAATGAATTGAGTTTACGCTGACTTGCTCGTGGGTTGCTTAGAAAAGCTCAGTAAAAATGACTTTTGTACGGTGAATTATCGTAGGAGTTCAAATATAGTGTAGCTATAGTTGTATCTTGACATGTGTAACTTGTATGACCAGTTCTACGCAGCTTAAAAGCATCATTCAAACTACTAATACAATCATTCATTTCCTAATATTAGGTAGAATTTTGACGGTTCACATTAACTTGAATGGACGGTTGAATTGATTATATTGATCAACGGTTGTCATAGCAGCTCTACCCCCTCAGAGGCAATTGGATAAAAAATTCAAAGAAGGAATAATATTCTATGATGTATAATCTTACCATGATATCGAGGTTAGGCAGCACTAGTGGAACTATGTCTGTTAACAAATGAATGATGAGAACTCTTCAGAAACAACAAGACACCAATCCTCTGCTCCTCAGTTTCAAGTCTTTTCTCTTTTGGTCCATTTCATCTTCTCTTCATCCAACAAGCCCCTCAAAAGCTTTTCTTATTTGCCCTCCTGCGACCCCTCTTGACCCTATCATGCCAGTCCAAGACCTGACTCCCCCTCCAAAAAACAACAAAGCATCTTTACTCCACCTCGTCCACACTCCTCCCATCTCCTTGTTTTTTTTACTCCTTTCCACACGCCGTCAAGTGTGAAATGAGAGTGCAATGAGTTGACTTTGAGAGCGGAGAGGAGGCGAGTGAGTGGTCTGTCACAGGAGAATGATCTTAACAAGCCGTCCGCCCGGCGAGTCCTCGACCCCTTCCAACCGCTGCACCACCAACACAACACTGGCGTGCACGCACCTTGTTCCACAGCCACAGCAAAGTGTGCTGTTACACGGGCTACAGATTGGCCGCCTATTGATCACAATCAAACCAACTATCCGGGCGGAAACAGCAGGCCGCGCATCTGACGGGGGAATCCCTGAGGAATATTCAGGTGAACAATGCAAAGGCGCACGCACACACACACACACACACACACACGCACAACCCTGCGTGAATTCATCCACGCATGCACAACCACTTCAAGAATTCCACCAGGGCCTCTCTCCGTTTTCAAATTGGTTTACCATCCTGACTAAGACTCCAATACGCGCACACAAAATGATAAATAGGCAAAAGTAATTGGATTTTAAGGAGAAACGGTTTCATCCAAGGCCGTCGCTGCAAAGCAGTAATAAATATTGGTATAAAGTGCTGACATAATATGTGAAGTCATAAAATGGGAATGATGAGCGGTGGCAGTAAAATCCAATGGAGAGAAAATGCAAACAAGACCTGTTCTAGTTTCAAGCTCGACAGCAGAAGCAAATCAATACACCTGCTTGAAGTCTCAAACCCAATTGATCAATTGCACACACATGCTCGGGAGCACACACACACACAAACACAAAAGGGACATTGTATCACATGTTACGTTCCCTGCTAGGGTCAGGCAACGTAACAAAAACCAGCACGAGGGAAAATATGGAAAGTAGCAGACAATGAGCAAGAACTTATTGTTTTTAAACATGGTGGCAGCCAAAATGCCTCTCCCCCCCGATCACCCTGGATGATGTGTTTTAAAGGGGCCGGCTCAATCAAGATGGACCCTCAATTAAGCCGTCTGCTGGGCTGCCTGCAAAACACGGAAAGGAAAGATACACAGGCCACCAACAAAGGTCAAGGACGTAACACACAGAGGACAGATGTATTCCTCTACCATGACAGAGACGTGGACCAAGAATTGGAAAATAATTTATTCTTGAGATAAAGAAAGAAAGAAAAAAAAAATTCAAGATGTTAGAAGAGAGTCAACCCGAGAGAGATCATCCTACCATGCACTGAAATGTCTGGTTTCCATTGGCTTTGAGAGGGGACTACCTTTAGAGATGATTTTAGATAAAGAAGATGTGAGAATGATCTAGCTGCTTGTGATAAATGCTTCTTACAGAGCTCTCACTCTGATTGGTGTAAGAATTGAGTTTGAAAGTTTAGTCCGGGTATTTTAAATATTACCTAACAATCCCTCCCAGCCCAAAAAAAGCACATAAAACAATGATTGAAAATGAAACTTGAAGACCCCCTCATGGTGCCCAGAAATATGTCAATTTGAACATTAAATTCATGCGACTTAACTCTTTGTTCTGTATTTCATATTAACAAGTTATACTACGCCTTATATACATGTTATACTACTAATGCTACTTCTAATTGATCTTTCCAGGATTTTTTGTTTTGTCAACTGCTGTTTCTAAGGTCAGAAATGACCTTTCAATCATGTCAAACCTGTGTGTTCAAACCTTATTTAGTGCACAGGAATCCCTAATGGACTTATGATGTGCAGGTCCAAATAGCATTATCCAGTCTTTTTTTAATCAGTCCATTGACTCTTCTTCCTTGTCGTATCAATCATTAATATTATAGCTGTCACTGTGTGATTATGGTTTTGTGGTAAAAAATGTGTAGCAAGAAAGTTGCACATGCTGTTCATATTAAGCTGACATCAAATCTTACCTCATACTGTTTCCTGTCTTTGCCTTTCGCAGCACCTTTTACACTGACAGCTAAGCACAGAAAAATATAAGAAAGTGGACAAATTCAAAACCAATTGTAACCACAATTATTCCATGAAATATCAATTTAAAATATAACCTTTGTTTTCAGACAAAAGAATCTATTTTTGATCGAACTTCATTATTTCCTCAAACCTGTCAACCCTTTGACTGTATCTGGGGAGATGGTTTAAAAATACTTTACATTTCTTTTATTTATTTCCAGACTGTTCTCTGCTCACTTTGCTTGACTCAGTCCCCTCTGATTTTGGCAGGACTTTGATAATCTGAATAACCAGATGAGCTGAGCGAGTGAGCCGGCTTTGAAATCAGGCTAAGCCAATTCAGCCTGTAAATAATTCAACACGGCTGTGAAGAAGGACGTCTCCACAGTGCAGACTGCTTGTATTAACGGTTGGAGAACTGCGAAATCTGAAGAAAATACTGTGAAAGAAATTAAATGGAAATATTCTTTTTGACATTACAAAAGTCAAACTTCTTTATTTATTGTGTCGTGGTTGGAGGCATTAGGACTTTAGGTTGTCCTTCAATACTTCTGGCACGTTCTTATAAATGATAATTCTTAGGAATGTATGAAGGGAATTACTTCAATACTTGGGAAAAATGTCATCTTGGATGACAACTTGCCTCAAATATCTAGTAAGATAATATATTATACAGCGTCTTCGGCAGATTGAGACACTGGTTGGTGGAGGCATACAACCGCAAGAAGGTAACTGCCGGCGTTACACAAAGAAGGTTGGTTATAACCTGGTAAACCCCATTGCTTTCTAACAACAAATGTGTTGTCCATCTTCAAAAAGCTCAGAGACCTTGAGTATCTACAGCAGGGAAGCCGTATTCTTAAAGGGACCCTTGGCCCGAAAATCCTCCGAGCAGCTCTGTGTTATTGGGATGTGTGCAGATGTTTTGCAGCCTATCGTCCTGCCTGGAAGATTTCTGCAGGGTAAGGGTGCCATTCATCTGGACACACAAAAAAACACAGCGCTAGTTGGAAATCAACCAAGCATTGCTTTAAAGTATTCCCAGCATTGCAGGGTTTGGGATTTTTGATCAGCCTTACACTTATTTAAGCTGTTCAAGCGCTGCATGTGTTCAACATATTATTAAAGGAGTCATATTCAACATTTATACCACTAATATAGCAGCAGAAAACTATTCATTATTTAAAGACATAGTGGGATGCGTTGTTTGCGGAGAGTGAAGTTGCTTTCCCTCCGTGTGTGTTGTAATCTGAGTTTTTCCTTACCTTGTTGGGCCGGTCACGCTTGCTTTTGTTGTGATGGTGCACGTCGGCGAGCACCGCTGGCTAGCTCGCGGCCGCCCGCTCTGCACGGCTCTCATCCGGCGTTCACAGCAGATGATGCCCATCCAGACGGCCCTTTTTTCCTGCAGTTTGCACTCTTAACCGTTTGCACAAGTTAAGGCAACAGAAATACTTTGATAAAATCCTGCAGTTTAAATAATCTCCTGCACCATTGTTTGGTTAAATATTTACAGGAGGTGACCGTTGGAGATGTGAAGAGGCAGAGGCATTTGTATTGAGTGACCTGATTGTGAAATCTGTGACGTATGGACTTGGAGGACTAGTCATAGCAGAATTAATTAACAGATAATCATCCTGAAAACCCCCAAAACCTTAAGCATGTATCTCTGCTGAAGTCCTACCGATGCTTTTAGCAGAGTCCATAGATGTAACACATTGTCTCTGAGAGTCTCTGTTTCTGGAGCAGTTAGACATCCGTTGCCTGTTTGTGAGGGAAATGCAACGTGAAAATGCGATTGGAGCCACCTACTCCTTCTTCTTTCTTTTTCTGAGCCGAGGAGGAAGAGACGACACAATGTAACAAGCAAATGGCGCCAATGTCAAAGTAATCCTACATTACAGAGAAGGGAGAAGATGACTGAGTCTTGGATGAGATGAAAGAATTTTTGAAGACGCTTTCCCGTGGGCGCAGGAACAGGGAGGCTGATGGCAGACGGGAGTAGAGGGAAATTCAAAAGGATGACGTGATTAAAGTCCTTCAGCTCATGTCTCTTGTGTAATTTTGAAGGGATTGTATATAGCTTATCTTTTGTTGCTTCTACATGTCTGCATTTTTTTGAGTAGGTGTGAGCCTACACAGCACACACAATCCACGCACTGTACATTATTTGTACACATCGGGCATCTGCGGTAAGAAGTGTGTGTTTCTGAGAACCTTCTTTTCCCTTGCCAACAACCCAGGTGAAGAATATATTTATTATTTGAGTTATCATTTGTTTTGTTGTATCCCAAGATGGAGAATATTTAGGAAATGTTACCATTGAAGTGTGCTAGCAGCCAGTATAAATTATGCATGCATTATTGTTTCTGAAGAACAACTGAATTCACTTGTATGAAACGCTCTGTACAAAATCCCCAAAGGTGTGAGCTCCCTGCTTTCCGCTGTACACTTTCTCATCAAAGGGGGGTGCAGGGTTGTGTAAGCCTTGGACACGTATCATTTCCCTTCACAGTTATTTATGAACTTGTATCTCCTCTTCGAATACAAAGAGTAAAGAATTCCCATTGTATTTTTTTAAACGCGTGCACATATTGAGACTCTCACTCCACAGCTCGCTGTGAAAGGATCGTCTTTTATTTGTGCTTCTGCGTGTCTAAATTCATCTTTAACCCTTAAACTTGAAATGCCTGCGTCTTTTTCTTTCATGTTTCTTTTTTGTTTTTTTACGTCCTACTACCAATTAATCAACCCACACATATATAATGTTATCATGCTGAGGGCACCAAATTATTCATGTCTATGCTTGCAAGCAGGGGGTAAGATTATGCAGGTAGGATGTTTTTGATGTACATGGAGGTTATGACGCAGCAGGGGGGCAGATGAAGTCGCGGCGCGCTAGCTGTTGGCTAGTTGTGTGCGTGTGCAGGAACACGTAACATTCAAAAGTGTGTATTGCAGCTACGGTAATGAGCCGCGGATTAGACATCAAACGGCATCGGTCTAATAATAGCGTAATCAGTGCTTCATGGCACATATTGTGATTCTACGCTAACATGTAATACTTTTTTGTTCTCCGTAATGGAGACCAGAGGAGATCATATGCATGAACCATTAATCAGACATGGCCTCTAACTGGGAGGAAATTAGAAGGACAACGGTGACATCCAAAGAAAAATGCATTAAAAAATGATTCATACAAGGCAGTAACCTTCTATGTAGTAATATGATATATTTCTAAAACCGCACATGTTGTCGTTATGTTTGTAATAACTAAGTGTGTTTCTTCTGTCCTTTGGTGCAGTGTCTATGCAAAGTCACTCACTTTTCTTTCTGGCTTTTTTGTATTTTATATCATGCAACTTGAATTGTGGAGTACAATAATTGAGCCGAAGAATACGAGACAGAAAATGACACAGAAGAAGATAAGACAAACATAAGAAGTAAACCAGGGAGACAAAGTAGAGAGGAGGAGGAGACAAACAAAGAGGACCGAAGAAGCAGAAATGAGAGAAGGAATAAAGTATAAAAGAGGCGATGAAGAAGAAGAAATTGCAAGAATGAGTTCAGCAATCATGTTAATGAGCTTTCCCAAAGGAATAACCATTAGGTTTGAATCCAGCAGTCCTATTAAAAATATTAAGCAAATTAGCATTTTCTAGAAATCTCATACCAGAAGGAGAAAGAAGCAGGTCAAAGAGATGATGACGCCGATAATAATGATGATGAAGATAGAAGAGTTGAGAAAAAAGAGGTCAAGAACATCCTTCAGGTTAGATTTAATTGTCCAACTTTACTCTGTCAGACCTAAACTTACCAAGAAACACCACATAACCCTCTCAAAGAAATAGCCTTTGATGCTTGGTTTATTTCTGTTCTGACGTTGCAGCTGGAGCTCCGTCGATCGGTGCAGCACCACAGGCGGCTTATGTGTGTAGTGTCAGAACTCCAGCTCAAAGACACAATGGACCTCTGAGCAGCGCGTCAAACCCGTCAGTCAGTCCCTTACTGGAGGCCAGCCGAACTGAAACTACATCTTCAGATGTAATAAGCTCCTCCCTCGCACGCGCTGTGACTATCAAGTTGTGCCCCAGGTGCCTCATTTACATTTCATATTCCCAGGCGTCACTGGAGTTGTTGGAGCCCTCCATAAATGGATCATTTCTTAACCGCGGGTGAAATGTGTCGGCTTGAAAGCCAACAGCAAAATAACACTCACTTAATCGACACCGGCGTGAAATCATTGAACAGGACATTTATTAAATGCTTGGAGCAGAGTTGACACACACATGCAAGACATGCATCAAGGCTGCTCAAAGGTTTTATACACTAAGCATCTGTGCCCCCTCCTCAGGGGAAGAGAGGGCTGGTCACCTCCACATCCAAGAGCGAGTGAGAGAGAGATAGCATTGTCAATCATGATTGAAGGAGAAGGAAGGGAAACGTTCACCTACAGGCAATAAAACTTCACAACATGAGTTCTTGGAAAAATAGCCAGATCCTGCTACAGAAATCTGTTTATCTCAGGAACACCAAGTATGAGATCAGGAGGTCACAGACCTTTTGTCCACTTACAATAAACCGTACATACATTTTTCCAACCCTCACTCACTTACCCACTCACAAAACCCCAAAACTATTTGAGAGCAGCACTAAATAAGCCGGTTTGCTTGAATATCAAACGAAGCAACCCTTTGAGAATCACTGAAGTGAAATGCTTTTGCATTTCGAAGTCTTTAGAACTATAAAAGATAAATAAGGGAACATGGTTTGTTCTTCAATCATGTTCAGTTTCATTGTGCCGTGAATTGTTGTGGCACTCGGGTGCTCCACGTGTTTAATGAGATGAGAAACTCTTTTCTTTGGTACGATAAACAACCTTTTGTCCACACAAGCTCCTTCGCAGTGATTCACAGTAAACCCGCACACACTCTGGATTTGTAATAAGCCATTTTTTTTTCACCATTTATTGACCCACTGTCAAGACCTCAGCCCATACTTAGTATAATAGTGTAATATTACTATATATACTATTGTATAATACATAGTATCTGCAACCCTGTGAACTTAAGACCTTAAACTATGTGACACTCGTCAGCTCCGTGAAAGCCAGCCTTCCCAATTTACTCCAAAAGTGTAATCTCACCCATCGTCCTCATGGTGCACTGGACCCGTGCACCATGAATCACACTCTACAAATCCATTTACATCTTGAAATATGATTTATTCCCTCCTCCTTATCCAGCTGTAAAATGTCATTTCACAGGCAGATTTCACATCGGCCTAAACTTTGCTGTTCACTGTTCCACATGAAACACTTTCCTTTAAAGCTGCACCCTTCATCTTCTGTTGAATTACATCTGGATTTACATCGTATGGCTTCATCTTTCACCAGCTTTAAGGTGATAGTGATCACAGGTTGGCCGACTGCTTCTGCTCCGTCGTCCCCGAATGGACTCCACATGTCAACGCTCAGTGTGCACGCACAGACGGACAGCAGCTGTTGGATGGTCGATCACGTCAACAAAGAGTTGATCGGGCTTTACATTTTCATATGTTACTCCCATGAGTGCCAGCGCCTGTTTACATCCATCACGCAACACTGTGTGTGACCAGTGCCGTGTTATACCTCCAGGCCATGAAATAACCGAGATCTCCTCAGACCTGGAACAAAAACAAAATAAACAACCCATATCATTATTGCAAGTGAATGGAACTGTCGTGGTATTTCTTTATTTCCCCCATGAGAACAGCAGTCCGCTCAGCTGTGACTTATTTTGCAATTCACACGGCTGCTGCTGTTTCATATTCAATCGTGGGATCTTACTCCTTCACCTGATTCTCTTCTGACCAGCTCCTCCTTATAAGCTACTCTCCATAATCTGTCATGCATTTATGCATTGGGGTTTGCCTTTCTTTTACTCAGTCTCCTGGGACTTTGAATCAATTTTGTTATCAATAATTCTCGGCCCCCTTGCCACTTTGTTACGTTCCAATGGATTCTTCACGCACTTGAAATTATTCTAATTCTGTAAAAATTCATTTTTCATATTGAACACTTCTAAATATCTCTTGGTTATATTGAGATGCATCTCAACGGATTATAAATTATTTCTTAGTTCTTCAGTTCCCAGCTCCCATGACGTAAAAATGTCAGCATGCTCTTAAGAGAGCAACATTGCAATCAATGTCATAACGCTAAATGTCAAGAACTTTCAATGTTGATTTGCAAGGCCCTTGTGGATCATTATAATGTGTACACCAGTATTAGATGTGAGATTGCTGTTTGAACCTCGGCGTATAAGAGTTATTTCCATCCAACAATCAAAGCGATGGTCCTCTACAAACGTTAAATGCTAAACGCTAAATTTGCTTTAATTGAAAGCATGAGAAAAAAGGTGATCACGAGCCGATTAATTTCAACTTGTTACAAACAGGAGAGATCTTCACTCTTCTTTCAATGCATTACACGTTAAAACTAGAAGCAGATGTGGTTCAGCACCAGTTCACACTGGGGCCTCCTGCTTTCACATTAGAACAGGAAAATGAAGCTACCATCAGCATCGGCTCCCCTAAATTGAACAATATATGCCGTCCTCCCTTGTATTAACGGTTCATGCTGGTGGTAGTGGTGTAATGCTGTGGGGGAGATTCTCCTAGTACACTTTGGGCACATTAATACTAATTTCAGCATCAGTTAAACGCAGCAACCTCCCCCACCTGAGAGTCGTTGCTAACTGTCCATCCCTTTGTGACCAGTGTACAAATCTTCTAATGGTTTCATCCAGCAGGTTAACATGTCAAACTGGTTTCTTGAACATGACAATGTCGCCACCAAGTCCCCAGATCTCAATCCAATCGATCATCATCATCCATCATGCTGTGAGTTGCAGTAATGGTGCTTGATGGGTCACTCTCCTTTTTGCTTGTCTTTTTGTTCATCACCAAATCATGAGGGGAATGTTATCACCAGTGTGCCATTTATTGTGGTTTTGTAAATGTGTGTTTTACAATGATAGAGAGCTGTTGTACTCTGAACATATTAGTGCTCTTAGCGAGACATCCGTCTTCAGATACAGCTGTTATGGAATAGACTGGAGCTGTTATTATGTTGCTCGTACGCATATTCATACTTATTATTGTTATCCATGACAGCCGGATCATTTCAAGCAGAATGACTGTGTTTGTATAACAGCCTCAGGACCCTTTACACCCCTTTACGCCCCTTTTAGACCCGGCTGAAAAAAGCAAACTAGACCTAGACCCCATCTCCACCTGTCTGATAAATGGTTCGTGCCCAATTCCCTCGGTTCGCTTTACGCCGTCGCCTGTCTTTGATGTCATCAGATAATTGCTCCTTTTAGAACTGGGAAAGGGCCACTCAGCGCTGACGGGATGGAAGAGTATCCATGGTGACAATCTTTGTTATTCCACACAGCAAACAACTGTTTATTGTGCCCTGGAACAGAAATGCTTTCGAGGGGGGATACTGCACATCTGGGCCCGAGGAGAGAGGGAGGGAGGGAGGGAGACAAACAAAAAGAGAATAGGAAGAGATGAGAGGGAAACTAGAATTACTGAGAGAAAGATGAGCAGGTGCTTTGTGTATATCATAACTGCTCAGGGAAGGGAAGGAGAGCTTGGTGAGGCTGCTAAAAGAAAAAAAAGAATTCATAGGATTTCTCCCCTGTTTTCACAAAGGATCAGTGTTGACCAGGCAGGATGGATATTATAGAAAAGCCAACAACACATCCATAGATAAAGACAGTAATGTCGCTGAAATTGAACATATGCTTATTAGGGAGGTTTTTTTCCTCATTTACTTCTGCTGCATCAGCCCACTGCTCCTGGAGCAACCATTTCCTTCATGCATTGTTATTATTAGTGAATGCACACAACCTACGTGTAGATGATTTGGAATTGGCCATTTGTAAGGCGGTCATCTCTCGGCCTCATCCGTCCCCCTTTTTTTCTTGCATTAGACTTGATGCCCGAGCTAAACTCCACTATATGTCAAAGCCCTTTGAATTACAATCCCCTTCACACTCCAGTGAAACGACGAAATTGGTTATCTCACCTTTTGCAGCCATTACCATTGGATATTGCCAAATGCAATTATGGCATAAAATATATGGCTGCCAGCTATGTGATTGACTTTCACTGGCTGCGGTATCAACTTTATTGTAACCACAAGATAATACGAGTCATATTCTTAATGTGTGCCGGAATAATTTAGGAAGCAGTGAAAGATGTGAGCCCACAGCGAGAGTTTTACAGGACTATGAGACACACAGTTAGAAGAGGGAGCGAGAGGAGAGAACAGGGAATGTGTCAAGAGGAGATGAAAAGTAAAAAAAAGGATGAAATGATGATAACAGATCTTATAGAATAGCATGGATCATAAACATTTTTTGTTTTGTTTTCCACATTTAAAATGAGTTCAGAGGCAGAGGCTGTACAAACTGTAAATCCCATGGGGGAATTTTTAATTTGCGGGCTATACAGCAAAAGCAGAAAAGTAGAAGCATGCAATGAGAAAGGATGAAATTAGGATGTAATTAGTGAAAGGGGAAAACAGTTGTCCTATAAAATAATAGAGAATAAGAGCTAGTGAAAGATAATGATGGGAAGCTGCTGGAGAAAGTGTGTGTGTGTGTGTTTGTTTTTATCACGCACACGTGTGCTTGCATACAATAAGCGAGCCTGCGGATGGTTTTGCAGCCGAGCATCTCCGGTTTCCAATCTACAGAAGTCTCGCTCTCCCCCTGGAGTTTCACTCGGCCAATTCATGACACTTTTGCAATTTTGCCAATGATGGCTGTGTATTGTTCACACATCTCTGGTAATCCAAGTCGTGTCCTGCTGGATTACTGCAGAAGATCCCCCTGATTCTCAGTGTTGTTTGAAATGAGAGAAAATGCTCTGGCTTAGAGAGAGGAGACTGAATAAGATCCAGTATTTCCCCGTCTGCTGTAACCTGTCAATGCGCATCATGCCGACTGACGTTTTCTTCAAAATAGATGCTGCGCCAGGGAACATGACAATAATATGTAAGGACAGATGGCACCAGCTTTACATCAAAGTGAAGGATTCAAAGGAAATGTGTGGTGTGCCTAATAATATTCACGATAGATTATCAGTCAGGCCGCTTATCTGCATTATTCATATTTTATCAAACAGCATATTTTTGCGACTGTACACTTTCTCTGTTTCTTCCCTTTCCTGTTTTGCGTCATTAATAGAGGAGACCTTTTAAATGGAGCACTTTATTACCCCGCGTGACAGGAATGGAAAATCATCTTTTACGGACGTGGACTTGAGCTGAATGAATCCATTCAGTGGATTCAAACTCCTTCCTGGATGTGAACAATGAGTGAAGGCTGCCAACCTCAATCCTACAGAAAATACGCTCAGTCTGTGATGACAAAAACTTCATCACACATCACTAAAAATGTGTGTTGTGTGGAGTCAAAATAATTTATTGAAGTTATTTCAATGTGACCCAGCTTGGTGTCACATTATAAACTGTTCAGTAGCTATAAATTAGCCTCTTCATCCACACGGTCTTAAACTCAAGAGTTCAACCACAGGTCACATGCATAATTCTTTGCATTACATGAAATTACTTAAATCTCACAAGTTGGCCACCATGGATTAATTAGACCTTCACAAGCACACATAAAAGCAAGGAGGTAGGGAAGTTGTTCTCACGATGCGTGCTCCCTCTGCGGTGGAAATTCAAAGTGCTTCACAAATCCACAAAAATAAGTAAAATCTTGAAGGTTGCGACAATAACTAACCATTAAAATGAGACGAACAGTTGTAAAACCTGAGAAGAGCGAAAGAATGAAACCTAATGGTATTCCAGGCAGCACACAACAATGCTGACTTGTGCTTCCTGACCGCCACCCGCCACCCTCCACCCTCCACCCTCCACCTCCGCATTCTCCTCTTTCACTTCTCCCAGTGTCTATCTCGTCCCTTTCTCGTGGTCGAGTTATCTCAGGGACACCTGCAGGGAGTTTCTTCAAATATGTTACAAACATCCACTTAGATCAAATCGTCAAAACTGGACAGATTAAATTCCAGAGATCAAAAGTCAAGTTCACCTTCCACAGAGTATCTCTTAGCAAATTCAATTGGCGCAATTGTACACTTGGATTAATTGATAAACTGTTTAAAATTGATTGGTAAAGATAACTGTTACCTCACAAAACACATTTCGGGCCGTAACTCGAGAGTTCACGTGCTAATTATAACAATTTCACACGGCTAAATTGACCAAATTCTGTAATGACAACATTTTGGACATATCCTTTTTCAAATCTTTTTTTTCGGTTGATCCAACCACTGCAGATCGAAATACCCGTCGTTGTGGGTTCTTTGTCTCAACAGCGGCAGCAAAATAACGTTTTACAATTTTCCACAGTTCAATTTTACTGGCCCTGCCAAAAGCACTTTGTTGTTTTGTCTTCAAACCCTAATCAGCTGTGACGCTTTTGCCATTTTTCATTAAATGTCGTCGTGACCCTTTTCTTAACGCATCTTCCACCCGTTCCTCATGGTGACTGACAGCTTCAGTTGTGCTTTTATCTCCTGAGGCCTTTTGCATCAAGAACCAAGCAGCACATGAACAACAGTGAAGATCTGTTAGTTTAGTAGAACCCAGTGCCACAGCGTGCAGTTTGAATGCCTGTTAATTTCACCACATCGCCATGGAGATAAGAGAACATAAGCTGACATTATGAAATGTAAACCGTAGATCCGGTTTACGCGTGTGCCTCCATCGCTCAACACTCGAGCACGTGTACAAACCGCTGCCTCAGCAGCGTATCTCCTGGAATCTTCTTTGGAAAAAGGAGGATTATTAGAGAATATATTAATGGTATACCGATTGCAAACTGACTCGGAATAACGGAGTAAGTATAAGTATAAGTTTCTCCTGGGTCTGCATAATGAGAGCTGATGCAGGCATACTTCATCCATGGACTATGTATACAGAATCCATTACAATTTTCTTATATACAGTTCCCTGATTCTTTATTGTGGTTTTTTTTTCATTCCTTCTGAATCTTATCCACATCCACGTGCTCGTGTTCACATATTCTTAGAAATATAGTTAGTTGATTTAGTATATTAAAATTCATTGAGGGCTAAGTTTGACTTGAGAAAAAAAGAAAAATCCTGTCGATACATACAAAGTGCCGAACATGAATGCCCTTTCCGGTCCCTCGCGTCAGAGCACCTCATATCGTCACATGGTTTTTATGATTATTCCGATGAGAAGCAATACAGCGTGATTGCTCGTCATCTAACCATCATTGCAAAAAGTTTATATATTTTTATAAATCATGTTACTTATTGAGTTTCTGATACTATAATGTTATAATTCTACTTTGTCATTTCGAACGTTACTCTCTTGCAGAAGCACTTTGTATTATGGAGGATTAAAGTAGCTGTATCATCTTTGATCATCTTCCATTAGGAACCAGAAAAGGACACAATCATCATTTAAAAATACATTTGTGAAATAAAATTAGTATGTTATAGATGTGTGAAGATTAGAAAACTCTCTTTGGACTTACTCAATTATTTTGGTTTTGGCAATGTGGAATTTTTCCATTTCAGTATTGCCAGATATTCCTACCTGGTCCTCCTAACTGGGGTTATTTATTTTGTAATTTCGAGCTGAATTTGAGGATTTTAATACATGTGTATAGAGTTTTGGACATTCAAGCCGTTAAAGTGAACCGAAGCAGCCATAAAAGACTTGGGCACGACATTGGTGCTGAAATCTAATCAAATGCTTTGAGCCTGCAGATACTCTTTGCCTCTCTTCCTGACCTCTTTCTCTCTCTCTCTCTCTCTCTCTCTCTCTAAGAAAAATAAACATTTAAAGGGTCCCTCAACATTCGAGACGAGAGGTCATCTGACAGGCTCTACTTTTCAGAATAACAGAGCAAGAGTGAAAGGTCAAGGATTTCTGCCAGCCAGGCACCAAGTGGGTGTTGCTCTTCTCCAACCAAGTTTTCAGTTTTCTGCCTTTGCTGTTAAGTGGGAAGTGTAAGAGACCAGACTGGGTGTCTGGAGAGGATTGTGGCTCAGGGGACAGTGAAAGAGGAGCAAACAGGTGAAAATTGAAGAGCTAGGGAGGTGCATAAAGGGGGGGGGGGACGAGGTACAAGAGCAGAAAGTTGTTGTGAGGACGATTTATATGTATGATCTCCATGGCTCACAGAGTCTCATTCCATTTAAATTGTTGATTTTCTCAAAGGAAGAAACAAAAGAAGCGGTTGAAAAAAAGCCACAGAGAGCAGAACAAAAACAAAGGAATTCAGTTTGCTCTTAAATTATTCACAACAGCAGCCCACTGTGGTTTGGGAGCAGGGCAGCTTAGAAGAGGGAAGTTGTTAATAATACTGAAAAGTAGATTTTAGAGGACTCTCCCCTGCTGGCAAGAGACCTCGGGTCAGACTCAAACCCCGCCGGAGGGATTACGCATCCTACCGAGGAAATCTTCAGGATCACATGCCAGATTTAATCACCATCTTTATGAACAGCAGGCAGACAAGTAAAGTCGTGTGTTACTCCTTCTCTACATGGAGCTTGCATATGTCACTAATGTGGTGCGTGCGCACACGTACACATGGGCTTCTGCTGGCAACAAAACTGCCACGCATGACTACTCGGAGAGCTCTGTGCAGGCACTCTTGTATGCTATCACTCTCCGCCGTGGTCAGAGGATCATCAGATACCCCCCCCCCCCCCCCCCCCCGGGCTGCTGTTAGCACGGCATGCACCTAATTGGACTCCTTTAGAGGTTCAGTTTGCAAATGGCGGAGTGTCAGTGAGCGCTCATCCTTTAGATTCCGCAGTAAGACAGAGACTAATGGGGGGGCCGCGCCGAGGGGGACTGGCACGCCCGCCAACACGTGCACACAAATAAATCACACGCACGTCCACGCAAAATACAAATAATAGCGCGCCACACTCACCAACACACACACACACACACACACACACACACACACACACCCGGGTGGGTTCCCAGAGGTCTGACAATCCGTCACAGGCGAATTAGAACCGCCGAGCCGCCTGCTCCTTCCAGACACGGTTTATATGCCGTTTATATGCAGCTCAACCGCTTCAGCCAAAAGCACAAGCTTCTGTAAATATACGGTATACTGTGTATGTGCTATGCTCAGAGGGGTGCTGCCTACACATACATGTGCACAAAGCAGTAGCTTCCTCTTGGGAAGCCTCAAAGGCACGAGCACAGTCTTCAGCCGGGTCTCCCATTTTCCTTCCTTCTGTCTAATTGGGATTTTTTTGTAAGATTCAAAATTGTTCACCATTTCATTGCCCCTCTCGCATTTCATATGTGACGCATATCTTTCTCATGTCTCTTTGCCAGCTGGATCAAGACTTCATGATTGACTTTATGACTAATTGGCATTGATCTAAGTCCAAACATCTTATTGTCGCTCTCTTACTTAAATGAGGCCTCATCCCTGGGGAGTGACAAGCGAGGTAAATGTTTTGGCAAACAAGATGCAATTATCACGACTATTGGCAGGGCCTACAGGTGTATGTGTATTTATAAGGGCCCAATTAATATGCACATCTCCTGCCAGTTTCAGTATCTTGTTGACAATTAAGTCAACATGACAAAAACACAAAACGGAGAGCACTGAGGTGATGTCGTTAGTTAAGATCTACGAAGCAGCAATAAAGCCGTCGCCGTTGAGCAGACACGTGACGGATGAACATCCTAAACTGTCGTTATTGTTTGGCAGAGCCACGGAGGAAATGTATATTAAAAAATACAAATATCTGAAATTCAATGTCCCGAAGGCAAATAGCTGGCTCGCTAAGTCATTTATAGAAAGACGTGAGCGTCTGTACAGGACACGTGGTGAGATGCTGAGAAAATGCGTCGCAAGAGTTGGCAGGAGATTAAACAGAGACGGGGGGCTTTTTGTTTTGAGTTCATTTTAAGGAAATGGATTTCACTCGTGGCAGATATTGCCTGCTGGCTATGATGCAATAAGCCAACTGATGTTTGCATTCCAAGATCTCTCTCTCTCTCTCTCTCTCTCTCAATTTGTCTCTCTGACTCCGTCTTCCAACTACACCGACAAGGAGCTAGGGAGATCCAATTAAAACCTGTGCTAACGCCATATTCGGTTGGAATTAACACTTAAACTTTGAGAGAAAATCACACGCCTTAATTATCCTTATTCTAACACGTGATTAAAAACTTAAAAATCTGGAGATTTGGGGGAATTTTGGTTGACCAAAATTCCAGTTTTGGATCAGTTTGTGCCACAATTGAGTTTTTGAAAAAGCGGGGAGGGGATGAAATTAAAGTCAAAATGCCACAACATAAACATTAATAATTGGATTTAACTATTGTATATACTAGCCAGTTAACGCTACAGTATATCAATCTTCCATATGTCATTAACTTATCATATATATTGATTGCCTGCATGTGTATAATACCTGAATCTGAAAAAAAGCTGTCAATTTAATTAAGTGTGATATATAGTACGACACAACACAGGTAGAATTATAAAGAAAAATGCAAGAACATCAATAATACACTTAAGTATGTTATATTTGCATTTCACTTGTGAATCCTGTCATATGTATGCATTGTTTTACTGCAGATAGTTTAGTACAGGAGAGGAAACCACAGAAGAGACAGCAGCTTTGTGAGAAAGATTGAGATACAGTCAGTTACTGTAATAGCGTTGTGCACTGCGATAATTCATCATCCTGCTTGTTTATTGGCCCCTTTGATTACCATATTATTATGCACCCTGGCTCCATTCAGTTTCATTTTGTGAAATTACATTATGCGAGTAAAGATGTCACAGGGCCAGCCATTTTTTTTTCGTTTTTCCAAATAATTGCTTTTAATTCTGGGAAGATAAAACAAGTTTCTGTAATACAACCTCAAAAGGTTGTCAGGTCGCCACCCTCAGGAGGCGTCGGTGTGTTGGCACCAACCAGCACTCGAGGAGGCCGGACGTCAGCACGGAGGTGAGAGCAGGGCCCAGCTGCGTCTCATCCACAATCACCCACCTGTTGCTGCCTTCCAATCAGGGGAGGTATTTAGGAGCGGCCCCGAAGCCTCTTCCCCGCCGGATTGTTAGTCTTGTTTGTGAGTCAGACCGATAACTCAGGTCGAAGAACAGCAAGAAGTCAGAGGCCGCTGTTCTAAAACTAACCAGTGTCCTGTCTTCCTCTTTTCACCCAGGCACCTGAACGGGCCGCATGGCCCACGCACCTCCCCGGGAATCCCGCTCACTGTTTTTCCCCCACCTCTGGAATCCGGGACCGCCGTCACCACCCCGTCACCTCCTAGTCCGGTGCCTCCTTTTCACGAATAAAATACATGGTGACTAACAAATCTGCGTTTGGGTCTTTTCCAGTGGAGGCAATACGTGACAGAACAATCCGGCCAAAGACATGGACCCAGCAGATCTACAATCTGTCCGCGGGGCCGTCACCAATCAAGGAGCCCTGCTAGATCAACACAGCCTAGCACTTCAGGAGATCATGAAGGGACTACAGGAGCTCTCAACCAGTGTCGCCGGGATACAACACCGACTCAGCGCCCCGGTTGGTCCTCCGGCTCCGGCTCCAGATCCTGCTCAAACACCGCCAGTGCCAGTCCCTCCCTACCATCGGGAGCCACAGGTTCCTACCCCGGAGAGGTACGATGGCGACCTCGGCAGCTGTCGAGCCTTCCTACTACAATGTGGGTTGGTCTTCGACCAACAACCAACTTCATTCGCCACGGACGGGTCAAAGATTGCTTTTGTGATTGGACTGCTACGTGGAAAAGCCTTAGAGTGGGCCTCAGCGGTATGGGAGACACAGAGTAATGTGGCAAGTACCTACCCAATGTTCACCTCAGAGATGCGTAAATTATTTGACCACCCAGTGCGTGGTAGAGACGCATCCAAGAGACTACACGCGCTGCGGCAAGGTACCCGAGGCGTCGCAGACTACGCCATTGAGTTCCGGACGCTAGCCGTTGAAAGCGGATGGAACGATGAGGCCTTAGAATCTGTTTTTTATAACGGATTAAGTAGCCAGATCAAGGACGAATTGGTTTCATACCCTGAACCAGAGACTTTAGAGGATCTGGTTCAATTGGCGATTCGGGTAGATAACCGATGCCGGGAGCGACAGAGAGAAAGGAGGCGCAGCGAGTCACCCCTCCCCCGAAGGGTAGCAACCTCATATTCTGTTGGAGGGGGACCTCCCAGGTACAACGCCAGATCACCAGCGGGGACCAACAATGAAGAGAGGCCCGAGCATGAGCCCATGCAACTAGGCCGATATCACCTTGACGAAGAGGAGCGGCGGCGCCGGTTTGACAACAACAGCTGTCTTTTCTGCGGGCTACAAGGACACTACCGTTCCTCCTGTCCTCGGCGCTCATCAAACAGGAGGGCTCGCTAGATGTGGAGAGAATACTAGCGAGCCAAGTACCCATATCTCCCAACCCCCGGCCCAGAGCACCACTGCACGCCACGCTCTCAACAAAAGGTCAGTCTTTTCGATTTCAAGTTTTAATCGATTCTGGGGCAGACGACAGTTTTATTGATGCTGATGTGGTGAGACAACTGGGCCTCAACACCACTCCTCTGGAGGGGGCTGTTGAGGCTGCTACTCTTGACGGCAGGCTGCTGGCCAGGATCACCAGCCGAACCGAGCCCGTTAAGCTATTTATTTCAGGTAACCACCAGGAAGAGATCAGCCTGTTAATTATTTCCTCCCCTAAGATTCCGATCGTTCTAGGACTTACGTGGTTGGTTAAACACAATCCGGTAATCGACTGGCCAGAGGCTAGGATAACCAACTGGAGTAAGTTTTGTCATGCTCATTGCCTGCGGTCTGCAAGTCCGAGACTAGAGAACAGCCAGGGATCCACCCAATGCGCGGCTGACCTATCCCTCGTCCCCACTGACTACCATGACCTGGGGGAGGTTTTCAGTAAGAATCGGGCCTCATCACTTCCACCTCACCGCCCGTACGACTGCGCGATTGAATTAAAGTCTGGTTCCACGTTCCCCAGTAGTCGTCTGTACAGCATCTCTAAACCGGAACGGGTAGCCATGGAGAAATACATTAAGGAGTCGCTCGCCGCCGAGCTCATCCGTCCCTCTTCGTCTCCATTGGGAGCAGGTTTTTTTTTTGTCACCAAGAAGGACGGTTCCCTCCGGCCATGTATTGACTATCGCGGTTTAAACGAGATAACCATCAAGAATAAGTATCCGTTACCACTCATGAACGAGGCCTTTGATGCACTTCAAGGGTCCACAATCTTCACTAAGTTAGACTTGCGTAATGCATACCACTTGGTGAGAATTCGTAAGGGAGACGAGTGGTTGACAGGATTTAACACACCGTTGGGGCATTTTGAATATCAAGTCATGCCGTTTGGATTGACTAATGCCCCAGCGGTATTTCAGGGGCTGGTTAACGACGTGCTCAGAGACATGTTGGGACGTTTCGTATTTGTGTATCTTGATGACATCCTCATATTTTCTAGAGACCCCACCGAACACATTCAACATGTCCGCCTGGTGCTACAACGTCTCCTGGAGAACAAATTATATGCCAAAGCGGAGAAATGTGAATTTCATGCCGACACTGTTTCATTCCTGGGCTACGTCATTTCTGAGGGACAGGTGAGGATGGATCCAGCTAAGGTGGAGGCAGTACTTGGATGGCCTAGGCCCGACACGAGAAAGCAACTTCAGAGGTTCTTAGGGTTTGCTAACTTTTACCGACGGTTTATTCGGGATTACAGTAGTGTCGCCGCTCCCCTTACTGCACTTACCTCCTGTAGCAAACCCTACGTGTGGACCCCAGAAGCAGAGGGGGCGTTTGGGGAACTCAAGAGGCGGTTCACGTCTGCTCCCATCCTTGCCCAACCTGATCCGTGCCGGCAGTTTGTTGTCGAGGTGGATGCCTCTGACGTGGGGCTGGGAGCGGTGTTATCCCAACGCACCGCGACGGACGGTAAGCTCCACCCCTGTGCTTACTTGTCGCGTCGGTTGTCCCCGGCCGAGCGCAATTACGATGTGGGCAACCGTGAGCTACTGGCCGTCAAGGTCGCCCTAGAGGAATGGCGTCATTGGTTGGAGGGTGCGGAACTACCGTTTGTGGTTTGGACAGACCATAAGAATCTCGAGTACATCCGGTCAGCAAAACGCCTCAACTCACGTCAAGCCAGGTGGGCCCTGTTTTTTGGACGTTTTTCCTTCTCCCTGACTTACAGACCTGGATCACGTAACACCAAACCAGACGCCCTATCTAGAGTGTTTTCCAGAGAGGAGGAGGGGCGAGAGCCGGACACCATCGTCCCCAAACACTGCTTGGTCGGGGCAGCCCTGTGGAGAATAGAAGACGAGGTAACCTCTGCCCTCAGAGTCAACCCGGGGCCAGGTAATGGGCCTCCGGGCCGGCTATTTGTGCCAGATAATGTGAGAACTAATGTCCTGCAGTGGGCTCATGGCTCAAGGCTGACGTGCCATCCCGGAGTGGCTCGGACCATGGCATTTCTAAGGAGACGGTTCTGGTGGCCAACCATGGCTGACGACACAAAGGGATACGTCGCAGCTTGCCAAGTGTGCGCACAAAATAAGGTATCTAATAGACCTAGCGTCGGATTTTTACGCCCCCTGCCCATACCACGACGCCCATGGTCTCATGTGGCACTGGACTTCGTGACCGGACTACCCCCGTCAGAAGGTAACACAGTTGTACTCACCGTGGTTGATCGTTTCAGCAAGTATGCCCATTTCGTTCCACTCCCCAAGCTCCCGTCAGCAAAGGAGACGGCCTCTATCCTTGTCAAGGAGGTGTTTCGCATACATGGGTTGCCTTGTGACCTGGTCTCGGACCGGGGGCCCCAATTTTCCTCGGCTGTCTGGAGAGCCTTCTGTAGGGCCATTGGGGCCACAGTCAGTCTGTGCTCGGGATACCATCCACAGACCAATGGTCAGGCAGAGAGAGCTAACCAGAAACTGGAGATATCTCTTCGATGTCTAGTGTCTGCTAATCCCGGGTCCTGGGCCTCCCAAATCTACTGGGCAGAATATGCCCACAACACCTTGCCCTCTTCCGCAACAGGTATGTCCCCTTTTCAATGTTTGTACGGCTATCAACCTCCCCTTTTCCCATCCCAGGAGAGAGACATCGCCGTGCCCTCCGTACACAGTCACATCCGTCGCTGTCACCGAACCTGGCATCGAGTCCGCGCGGCCTTGCTCCGCTCCTCTGAGCACTACCAACGGCATGCCAACCGCCACCGGACGGCCGCCCCGACCTACAAAGTAGGTGACAAGGTCTGGCTGTCCACTAAAGACCTTCCACTGAGGACGGAGTCTAGAAAACTGTCTCAGAGATTCATTGGCCCGTTCGTAATTGAAGGGGTCATCAACCCGGTTGCGGTCCGATTGAAGTTACCTAGGTCCCTTCGTGTTCACCCCACTTTCCACGTGTCCCGTCTTAAACCGGTCCTCCTCAGCCCCCTCCTGCCCCCTCCCCCGCGACCCCCCCCACCACGGATCATTGACGGTGCTCCGGCTTACACAGTGCGTAGGATTCTGGACTCCAGACGCCGGGGCCGGGGAACCCAATACCTAGTGGATTGGGAGGGTTTTGGTCCAGAGGAGCGGTGCTGGATTCCCCGCCGCCAGATCCTGGACGCCGTCATGGTGAGGGACTACCATCGCCGTCGGCCAGACAGGCCTGGTGGGGTGTCTGGAGACACCCGTCGGAGAGGGGGTACTGTCAGGTCGCCACCCTCAGGAGGCGTCGGTGTGTTGGCACCAACCAGCACTCGAGGGGGCCGGACGTCAGCACGGAGGTGAGAGCAGGGCCCAGCTGCGTCTCATCCACAATCACCCACCTGTTGCTGCCTTCCAATCAGGGGAGGTATTTAGGAGCGGCCCCGAAGCCTCTTCCCCGCCGGATTGTTAGTCTTGTTTGTGAGTCAGACCGATAACTCAGGTCGAAGAACAGCAAGAAGTCAGAGGCCGCTGTTCTAAAACTAACCAGTGTCCTGTCTTCCTCTTTTCACCCAGGCACCTGAACGGGCCGCATGGCCCACGCACCTCCCCGGGAATCCCGCTCACTGTTTTTCCCCCACCTCTGGAATCCGGGACCGCCGTCACCACCCCGTCACCTCCTAGTCCGGTGCCTCCTTTTCACGAATAAAATACATGGTGACTAACAAATCTGCGTTTGGGTCTTTTCCAGTGGAGGCAATACGTGACAAAGGTGTTCATGGTATTTCAATCCGGAGAGAAATTTTAACAATGCTTTATTATAACAGGCATAAATATTTATATTGCAAAGTTGTTTGGGGCTTGGACTCCATCCTGCCGTAGGATAGACCAGGGGCCGGGATGACGAGATGAGGCATGTCCCCCCCCTTTGGGTGTCCGGACACTGGTGGTGGTGGTGGTGGTGGTAGAGCATAAACTGCTCCAATCTCCTGATATGCCAAATTCTGCTGTAGATTGGAGGTGTCAGGGGTGGTGGCAGGTCGCCTTTGGAGCGTGCTGAAATGACAACTGACAGCAAAAGAGAGGAGAACAGTTTTTAACGTTTGCCTGCCCCAATGCGATTGGTTTAACGACACCCACGTCTGGTTGGCTGGTACTACCTGACCCCGCCTTTTATCAGCTGGGAGAGAGGAGGCCACCAGGGAGAGAGGAGGCCACCAGGGAACGGCACAGCCTGTCCAGTCTTCCTGACTGAATTTTTGCCTTCATATAAACCTTTAGCTGCATCTAAAAAAAAATCCCAGTTTGTCATTTTGTGTCTTGTTAGTCGTCCCCAACTTCCCTTTTCGACAAAAAAGCAGATTGAAATGCTCTTACTGTGCTCTTATTCCTTGGACAGAGATTCAGAGTTGTATTGTTCCCTCTCTTAAAGCTCTGGATAATGATGACGCTTTAGCCACTTTTGAGCGGATGATAATAATGGATGGATGTGCTCCAGCCTTTTATGCCACGTTGCTACCTGAGGCCCCTTGTTTTATGTCAGTGTGTGTTAGTGTTTTACCTATTTCTATTATGTCTTCCACATCCTGTTTTTCACTTGGCTAGAAGACAACTTCTGCCCCTTGGAGACAGTAAAGTTCAAATGGGTCGGTGCTGTGAACTGACATTTGGCTTTGTGAGTAATGACAGATTTTAATTTCCCTCTGCCCCTCTTAACACGCTGTTTGTCGCTCTCTCTTAAAAAAAATGTCAAGTTTGAGGTGGAGTGTATCTCTCTGGCTGCAGTATTAATAGCTCTGGGCTCTGGAGCGACACTCGCCATCGCTCTTGTGCTTTTGGATTGTTTGTGAAAGAGGAAAGCGACAGAAAGCACACGGTTTACTTTTTGCTCTCTACTGTTGTCCTTGAACATGTGACGCCTGCCCTCCATCAAAGTGATGCGTTTACTGGTGTGCGTGTGCTTGTGTTTCTGTTTGTTTGAGGGTGAGAATATCTGAACACATACTTTGTTTTATCTATCCCTTTGTCCGGAACGGACGTGATGCATTGGTTTCCAAATGAGGTCAACTAACCTTCGTAGTAAAAAAAGAAAAATGAGTGTGTCAGAAAACACCCAAACCGTAATCTCTCCGTGTCTGACTGGGTTTAGTGGTGCTCTTCCCTGCCTCCCTCTCCCGGGCTGGGATGAGAGAGAGAGAGAGAGAGAGAGAGCCTCCAGCGTGTGACGGGCTGTGGGCCGTGAGATCCTTGAAAAAAACTTGTTACAGATGGAGAAGCCCGTGCAGTAGGACGGGGGCGAAGCACAGACGTGTGTTGTGCTGAGTGTTCAGTCATTTATGTTCCTCTCTGACGTTCTCCTCGTCTTTGCTTCTCTCCTCCTCCCCAATTTCACACCTGTTTTTTCATTGTTTTTTTTTCTCCCCCTGTTGCTTTCCGCTCATCCCCTCGCTAACTTTTTCAATTTAATATTCTTTTCCCCTTTTTGCATTTCCCTCCAAAATACTGACAGACGCATTGATTGTTTGTAGACTCATACATTAGTTATACTGAACACATGATGATAATGTAACATACATGTGCCCTGTATATTTAAAATTAAAAATTCAGTTAAAAGTCAACTACAAAAAACTACCATCATTTTTTTCATATTCGATACAGCCTCCCTTACAGTTTATTATACCCTTCAAATGGTTCAAATATCTGCACTTTTAGAACACAAGTTATTATTTTAAATGGATTGTGGTGCTGAAAATCTATACTGCTGAAAAAGGGGTGATTTGGAAAAGATTCTTGTTTGACTGTGTCCCTGTCAATAAATGAGTCCTTCCTTGTTTCAACGCAGCCTGATCTTGTAGGGTTATCAACTACTATAACTACTATAACTATAACTATAACTACTACTGTAACTACTCCACATTAAGTTTTGTAACTATAAATATTAACTGTGTTTGAAGTCCTTGTCAGTCTACAGTAACTAGACTCTAACTAGCGATCAGACAAGAACATCCATTTCAACATTTACATGATCCAAACTTAAAATCAGATCCTTTGATAACTTCATGCCAGTTCATGATCAAAAAGCAATAATTGCATTCATGAAGTAATTCTTTGAATGAGATTAGTTTCTTGGAGCGTGTATCCGTTATGTGGCCTCCGTGGTGTCACATTGTCAGTTGGCAACTGCTGTTTGATATTGATCTCATTAATCAATTTCAAAGAAGCAAACTGAAAAAAATTACAATAAGAAAATGAAATGTCAATCTAAAACAAAAAGGGTTGCCTGTGTAAAAAAAGCTCCTCATCTTCTGTGTCATTTTTCAAAAGATAATCTATATGTTATCAATATCTGACATTGATGCCAGTTTTAGTGGTGAAAAAAGCGTTGAGGAGCTCTGCATCTGCACGCGACCATCCTTCAAGCTGCTGTTGATTGCTCAATTAATAACAACCTACTCTGTGTTGCCATAATCTCCTACCGTTTCTATCCACTTTTCAGGCCAGAGGGTAGTGGTGCATATATAATAAACCCTGTAATCACCTTGTTTGTGGTGCCATTTTATATAATCCTCCTCCCGTCTCTTCCCCTCCCGGGGTCGAACGCGATGCTTCTGCGTCATCACACTGCTCCTGCCTCCCTAACATTAGATTTACGAATCCTAGAGGGAGTGGGATTAATGCAGTCCTACAATCCAAAGCTTGGATATTACTACGCAGTTTAAAAGATGTGGCTGCCTTCTAATCCCTGTATCCCAGGAACAAAATGTAATGATTTTAATGGTGACTAATGAAAAATAAACTCGACCACGCTCAGTGGCTCACGCCAAATACTCCTTCTCCTTGTGACGGCGTCATAAAACAAGAATTTGACCTACAAGTTACAGGTATGGGATTCATTTTTCCCAAAAGCCTTTTGAGTGCATTGGTGTGGCCCTGATACATGAGAGAGTAAAAGGTAACCAGAGTCATGGAGAGAAAGAGAGAGAGGGCTTATTTTATGATGTTCTTGGTTCAACATTCTCCTGAATATTAAGGTGATGGTGATTGTGGAACCTTGATCTAATTTATTCTTAATTTATGGCGAGAACATTTTGTACTTTGTTATCGCGCTCTTAAAAGGGCCCACAACTGAAGAATAATTGTTTTATTGATTAATCGGTTGTCGTTGTGATTTATGTTGAAAAGCTGAAACTATTAGATCTAATAGTTTAGATAGTTTAGCAACTCTAGAGTTGCAGAATCCTTTTTCTGTTGAATGACTATTGAATAATGGATTCATTTCAGCACTCGTGTTGAGTGACGGCTGCTCAGGCCTCAGCCTTTCTACAACCCTTCACATGCCAAATCTATATTTCCTAAAATCAGAGAGTGATATTTGCTCCGGAGGGAAAAGTCAATTTTTTTAGACTCAATTAACTTGTGTGATATAAGATACTAGTATCAACCGCAACGGGACGAGTGTCCTGGGTGCTTTTTAAATATTTTTATTTAATTTATATACTTTATTGTGACCCCTGCACTTTATAAGCATTTACTTATGAATAACACACTATATTGTAGTTTTTTACATTTGTAACTGGTGTTATAAAAGTTCATGAATCATAGACAATATGATTTATAAAAGTTGTAATATTTTTATTCCGATTATATTTATTCATGATGTATTTATAAATACTTCATCGCTATTGAGCAAAAGATGAGACAAGTGGACCTTGAGTTATTTTTTCTAAGCTCAATGTGTTTTTATGAGTCCACACAAAAACTACATTTTATTGATTGATTCATTAAAAACTTTAAGCAATTTTAAATGTGTGTGTATTCACATTTAATTGCAGTTGATTACATATGTGTTATTGTATGTATTTATTAACTGGTGCAGCTTCACAGGTGCCTCACAGGAGGAACTAGGGTTGTTGACATAATATAATAATAAACACATAAATATCCTCAACTCTGCATACACCACACAAATAAATTATTTAAAATTTGATTTTACATGCAGATCCAATGCCTATGCATTCTTACCTCTAAATTAACTATACTCCCACCATTGGTTAATTATTTGTAAAAGTTATAAATGTTTCCTGTAACATATATACAACTTGCTCAATTTCAGACATCTGCTTCGTGCCTAAATTGCCATTCTAGTCTGTCCGCGCTCACTTAGCCCATCCGCCACGTTGACTGACCCATTGTGCCTTAGAGGCCGCATTGCTCCCCATCTTGTGAGGAGTCCGGGCCTCAATGGTTCTTCCTCAACATTGTTTTCCTGTCAGTCTTCATCTTTTTGTATATTAGTGGATTTGTGTCTGGGATTTGGTTTGATTAACGAGAGAAGAAGTGATGAGTACGTGGCACATTATGATGTATTTGGAATGCTCGTACTAAATTTAGCAGTGATTTGCTGGATGTTAATGCAACCAGGCCGTCCGCTCCCTTGAGATTTCTTTTCTCAAGGTATTTTCTTACTCAATCTGTTTTTCAGTCTGCACACAGGGCACGTGAAAGGGGGATGGGAAGCGAGGGGCGAGACTGAGAACATATCAGAAATGTGATGCCAGCCTTCATTTTGGGAAATAAATTGCCCATCATCTTTTCTTTTGACTCCTGCTGGATTGATGGCAGAGGGGTTTTACACCATACTGATTTGCTGCAACGCATTAAACACACCATGCGGCCTACAGCCTGATCGCTCATCATCATCATCATCATCATCATGTGGCATGAAAGCAAATTGATAAGTTTCTCACTGCTTCAACAACAACATCCAATGATTCATAACGATGTTATGATGATGAGTGGATCCCAAGTGATGGTGACTAACAGCACCTGATCGCTACTTAGCTCATTACCTTTTTAATTGTCTACACAAAGATGGACTCATATTTATTAATGACAAACTTCGATTGCTTTTATTGTTTCAGTGCTACAAAGCTCATGGTGTGGGACGGACACCCCGCGTGCCTCAGGATAGAATGCATGGAATCCGCACATGACACGTGTTGCATGGCATTATAGCGATGGCTGCTGTGGCATATAGGATACATACTGGGGCTACAACAATAAAAAAAACACGAGCTTGTACATTAAGAGCGACCGTTCCCGTCATGTCCCATTTCACCACCGGGTTTTGATCTTTTGATCTTTTTTTTTTTCCACGGTCGAACACACATTTGAAAAACCACAGTCCCTGAATGAAAAGTCTCGCTTCCCTCCCGCTCCAAAGTGTGCAAACATTTCGTGCTGTCAGCTCAGTCTCTCCACTTTTGAGTAAACACAAATAATTGTTTTCGTCGTGTGTGGTTTACGGTCTGTGGAATTTGCATCTTATGATCTTCTTGAAAGCACTTTGGAAATCTTTGTTGAAGTAGGCATATATGATGGGGTTGAGGAGAGAGTTGGAGTATCCCAGCCAGTTTATGACTGCCCCCAGCCAGTCGGGCATGTAGCAGCTTTCCGCGCAGAAAGGCAGCACGAGTGCGACGATAAAAAAGGGCAGCCAGCAGAAAATGAAAGTTCCCATGATGATACCCAGTGTTTTCACCGTCTTGCGTTCCCTCGCCATCGCGATTTTTCTCTTCGCCCCCGAGTTCTTGTCGTTCATGTGTTCATAGCCCTGCGAGGAGGATTGAGGGGTGTTGGGCAGAGGCAGGTGCGTTTTGGAGGTGCTGATAACTTCTATTATCTCAAGTGACTCGCCCTCCTCTCCGTGTTTCACCGCGCCGTTTACGCACGGAGAGCTGGGCTTCGACTCGTTGCAGCGCTTCCAGCCTTTCCCCCCGGCCTCCCCGTTGGTTTTCTTGTGGAAGACAGCCGGAGACACAGTCAAGCACTTCTCGGAACCTATTGATTTATCGGGTTTCTTCACCGTCTTTCGAATCCGAAACCGAGCAGCCTTGAATATTCGCCCATACAATACCAGCATAAGGATGAGAGGGATGTAAAAAGCCCCAAATGTGGAGTAGATGGTGTAGCCCGGGTCCTGGCTGATGATGCACGCGTCGGGGTTCGCCCTGTCTTCGGCACTTCTCCAGCCTAACATAGGCGGAATAGAGATGGAGAAACCAATTAGCCAAGTCACGCTTATCAAGATCGCAGCTCGCCTCGGTGTCCGTTTATTTACATAGTCGATCGGGTCTGTTATGGCCCAGAACCTGTCCAAGGCGATTGCGCACAGATGCAGGATGGATGATGTGCAGCACAGTACATCCAAAGAGATAAATATGTCACATATCTCCTGCCCCAGTGTCCACTTGTTCAAAACCTGGTAGAGGGCCGCCATTGGCAAAACCAGAACCGATACCATGAGGTCTGTCACGGCCAGAGATCCAATCAGATAGTTAGCCACATTCTGGAGAGATCTCTCCAGAGCGATGGCAGCCACAACGCACGCGTTGCCAAATATGGAGCAGAGGATGAGGGCCGCCAAGAGCAGAGAGGTGATAATCTGGTAACTCAGCTTTACATCTGGTGGAGACCCAGAGCCTGTGCCATTCTCACTCCCGTCCCAGTCGGTAACCACGTCCACCCCGTCAGGGTAACCGCTGGTCGCGTTGCTGGCGTTGCCTCTTGCAGTTATAAAATCCATAATGCGACCACACTGCGAGCGCAACTTTCCCAGAGCAGTCGGGAGACGCGCAACTGGTCAGATAAGCTGGACCCGATCAGCCCCTCACACTGCTGCAGCTGTGCGTTTTGCCGGGGTCCATCGGAGTTACCGCGTTCGTGCCGTCGGTCCCAGGACGCATGACGCAGAGGTGTTGTGAGTCTGTGCGCGCGTGTGTGTAAGGAGGGTTCTGGGAGCTGTAGCCCACGAGTGTTGACAGCTGGGTGCGCTCACGGGTACTGCGAATCATCTGAGCTCGGTGACGCCGTGAATTCATTTATACCAGCAGCTTTGGATACGTCAGACTGTGTGGAGGTCGCCCTGGAGTTTTGTGCCTCTGCTCGTCTTGTTGTTCCGTTTTTCAGCGCAGACAGCCGACGAGGGCGCAGAGCCCTCCTTTCTTTTCCATCTCCTTTGTTTTATTCTTTGGACTCGCTAATTGTAACATTTTGTGGATTTGTTTTAGTTTATATCTCAAATGCTTGGTGCAAGTCAGGACTCAAATGTAATTAGTTATTACAAAAATAGCATGATAGCAACATGCATCATGGCAGCAGAATACTCGAACTGAGAAAATGGCTTAATTAGTTTCTTCTTAACTTTTCGTTTAAACTAACCTGATTTAAAAATACGGTTTATTTTTATAAGCAAAACTCAAAGAGAAACCCAGTAAGTTTACAATATATGTCGGGGCGCAAACACGCATTTCGGGGCGGGATGAAAGGTAAGGCAGCATTGGAAGGCAGAGTTGGAAGCGAGATGTAGTTTCAGGACCAAGGACAGCGCCACCGAGAGGCCCGCTGCTGCCATCTGCTGTTCATAGCCGGTACTGCATCAGGCGACGGCCACTGTTGCACCAGTATGTTACGTTTAGTGCAAAGTTAGATGCTGAAGGAAAGGGTAAGGAAACAGCAAAAGGGTAATTCAAGCAATTCTAAGGGAACCGTTTGTGTGCGTGAGAGAGAGAGAGAGCGAGAGAGAGAAACCGCCTTGAACAAAAAAAACGCAGGTGAGAGCAGACAAATACTCACTTGGCTAGGAGGGAGCGGTATGCAGGGATTATAGCGGCATCGCTTTAACAAAAAATTAAGTTAAAACTTGAAGAAAATGGAATGAAAACATTTGCATAATTAAAGAATAACCATGTAGACTGTAGATTTGAAGGACAAAGCATTCATATCTCTTCCCACTACAGCTAACAGTGGAGTCAACGCGCTGTGGCATTCTGCTCTGCGTGCTCGTTGAACTTGACTGACTCTTCTGACTGCCTTGAGTGTCAAAATGAAAATCCGAACGAAACTACCTCAGGGCCTTTCGCCTTTTTTATACAACAACATTTTCACTTGATGTTTAGTCACAGTCACACATGGATGAGTTTCATCAGAGGGCAGAAGTTTGACAATTTTGCCTGAGTGTGCAATGTGGGCAAGTTAAATCCTGATGCCAGCGGCACTTAATATTCAAAGTGGATTCACTCATTAATTTAGCTCATGAAATACAAGAACACGGCTCAGTCCTATACACTCATGTATGACGATCCGCATGTGTGGGGGAGAAGAATCATCAAAAAATCCAGTGTTCATTTTGAGAAGTATAACTGTAAAAACACATCAGGGTGAACGCTGATTAGTCAGATTCTGTTGAAGTTGTATTTTCTTTCTCCATATAGTGCTTCTTTTTGGGGAAGAAATAGAAACAGAAACCACATGTCAAACATGAACGTGTACAGGTCAACAAAAAGATGATCAGAAGACACCTTTGAGTCAAAAACAAGGATAAAGGGATAAAAACCTAGTCCAGTTGAGACCGGCTGTCATAAATCCTTTAGTGTCGGGGATCTGTTTGTGTCTTTACTGCCCCGGTGGAGTCTACTGTATCAAGAACATTGGCGCATTTTAGTGTTTCGACAGCCTTCGCGTACTTACTTGCGTTTCTTTCAACCTTCTGTTTCTTGACAGCCAGGTGGATTGTGATGTGGTGACAGATTTGTCAGTCACGTGTGAGTTTAGCGTTTTGGCTGCCTCATTGACGGCTGTGTTGGTGGAGAAACCAAGGCAGTGTGGCAGGTTTCATTCTTGTCCGACTTGATGGCAAATAAGAAGGTTGATTCTGTCTCTGTGGTCCAGTGTTGCCATTCCTAAAACACATGAACAAAATCCTTTTACCTGTGCTTGTGAGTGCATGCATTTCAGTTCATTAGCGATTGAATTTTTCTCCTAAATACAATTTCGTTTTTTCTGTAGTTATAACAATGTATTTAAACCCTTCACAAAAGCTGCTTCTTTGTCTTATGAAGAATCTCTTCCTAAAGCAACCTTGTGCAGTAAATCCGCCTTTGTACAAGTTATCTTGCCTTCTCATGCTGTCATCATTTAGGTTTTCTTAGGGTCTGGAAGAAACTTAAAATCAGACACACAAAAAGCCCACACTCGTTCTGTGTTCTGTTTGTGAAGCCTGGAGTGAAAAATAGCTGACACCATAGTGGTTGTGAGAAAAGAAAAGGTGGCTCTGGTTTTTTCACCTTACTTTTTGTGCATTCAGTGGTTGTGTTGCGGTGTGTTTTCTATAGGTCCCAGGCACAATAGTGAGGCCGTGAACAGCGCACCTATTGTGATGAGGCTCGCCAGGGGGGACTTTGTCTTTGCCAACAGTGTGGAATGTCCCAGCGGAATAACAGAGGGAGGGGACGGCGGGTCATGGGACCGCAGTGCTCACCTCTACACTGGACCAGTCCCTCTAGCACCAACAGAAAAAAAGGAGCTGGAAGCTATAGACCCTGAAGGAGTGGGAGGCGTAGAGATCTTATGGGGGCGGGGGGGTGCTCGAAAGCGCCATGATGAGCACCCCTGTGGGATCTTCTGGTGTGAATGTCTCAGGACAAGTTGGAGGTTATGGAAGTGAGGATGCCGTCGAAGACAACGGCAGCAACAGGACTTACACCCAGTGTGAAGGAGCAGCGGGACCCAGGCCGAGCAGCGCGGATCCAGCTGGTCGGGGAAGGTCGAGCAGCGTGGAGCAGCTGGTGAGACCTGCCCTGCCAGGCAGGAAGGCACACAGGAAGACCTGCAGCAAGGACAGCGGAGGAAGATGGAAAGAGGGAAACCAAGACAGGGATGAGGAGACACAACATTTTGAAAACGCAGGAGGCAGCAGAAGAGGAAAACAACGACGGAGAAAGGCTGAAAGAACTGGGACACGGGGAGATGGAGACCGGGACAGACAGGGAACAGGAAGCGCTGAAAGCTCGTCCAGTAGTAACTCTGACATCCTGTTCAACAACACTGTGGAAGTTGGAGACGGATCCACCAACTTTCAGCGAGGAGTCACACGTCACAGACTTCCATCCACCGGCTGTACTCAGACCGTCAGCACTAATTTAAACCCCCAATCCCCTCGGCCAGCAATGAGATCAATTTCTTCCAATCAGCCTCCCAACCAAACCAGGTCCACACCTCTGTACCCTCAGAGACTTTCATCCAGCACAGCGGCAGGAAACCTGCACCGCCGCTCATTGAGTTCCTACAGAGAGGAAGATCCGATCTGGATGGAGGCCAGAAGAGGCGCGGCCACCGCAGGATCATCACAAAGTCCTCAGACACACATTCTGTCTCTCGTAGGCTCGGAGTTGAGAGAAGAGGAAGAGCAGGGGGGAGAGGAAGTGGAGGGAGAAGAAGAGGGCGACTTGGAAGATGGCGAGGAGCTTGGCAGTGGCGTGATGGGGGTAATGGGTCAGACCGTATCCTCAGCATTGGTGCTGCCTGGTGTTCCTTTTGTGGACCGAAGGATGAGTAAAAGAGAGAAGAACAGGATTAAGTATCTGAGGCGGAGGCAGAGGAGAAGGGAGAGGTGGAGACAAAGTCAACTGCAGGAGAGCAGACAGGTGAATGACACAATAACCTGAGAGTCATGTCAATGGGGATCAAGTCAATGTTCTTTTCCCATATGATTGGTCAGTAATTTTAGGTTTAGAATGAAATTATTTATATATTTGTGTGTTGCAGTAAATAAAAACAGGGCTTGTGATGAAATCATGCAATAATTTATTCTCACCTTCCCGTTTTCCAATTAATGTTAATACAATGCAAATAAGTCACTAACTATAAAAGTAATGTTTTATTTCCGCGTGCAAATGTCACTGCCGCTGAATGACAAATCCTTTTGATGCTGTCATCGTGTGCAGTCTTTTGCATTAGCAGGATACTTGAGAAAACCACACGATACTCTTGAAGTCCAGGCCCCCCATCCTTAAATTACCTAACTGATCCACTTAAAGGCCCATTTAAGAAGATATCAAATAAGAGTTGTGTGCATTTGTGTGTGTATGTGGTTCAATATAATGGAAAATCAGACTAAAATATGTCTGCTTGTATTTATTTATGTCGGTTTTTGTGGTTGGCCAGGCGTGTATTTTTGTGCGTGTGTATGTGTGTGTTCATTTCATCTACAGTCTAACAGTCGACAGATCTATCAGCCCCCAGTTTATCTCAAAAGCCATTGTCTATGCGGTTTAAAGTGGGGTTATATCTGAATTAGTTGCATGATGAGGCTTGGATGGAGAGCCCTTCAAAAGCAACCAGACAAAAGAGCAGATACAGGTTTGATTGGCTGCTGCACATCTGCTGTTGGTGGATTGAAATTATTCAACTGCTGAATAAGAGAAAGTAAAATAGAATGAGTCGCTTTGAAACAGACAATGTCAATTTTCTAATTCAAGGCCTCCCTGCTTACTGTACTATTTTTGGGTGAGATATCCCTCTCGCCCTCACATTGGAGCTGGTGTGCTACTGTATTCATGATGTAGATACTTAATACCCATAATATCTGGCTCTAGCTGATACAATTGTGTTCAGTATAATGTGGACAATTATTTCTATGGGAAGGCACATGAGGAAAATTCATGAAATCTTTATCTTTCCCAATTTGCCCAACAGTTACGTATCACGAGCCAAATGTTGTAAGCTGAAATTTCTTACTGTCAGTCAGCTGAGAAGCTTGATACCAATCACATGTCTGACAGTGGTATTGTTCCTCTCACCTAACACTCAGGGAAAAAGAAAGTAACCGTATTTGTCCCACCTTTAATCTTTAATTTAGTATAGGAAAATGAAATAAACTTACTCAGACATTTATCATATGCATGCTCTTTTCTCTAGTTGTATCTATTTTTGCACCTTCCTCATTTTCACATGGGAGCTGAATACAGTGCATGTGCACAGTATTGTGACTATTAGTCGTAGTTATAGATATTACATTTTTTGGTAACGGCAGCTAAACAATGGTTTTTGTCATTCACCCTTTCACGTTTTTATTTGCATATGTAAATTTGGGAGAACATTTTTTGGTGGAAAGGGTTGTCTTGACTCGCCTCTTTAACAAGTATGTAAATATTTCTGAGTACAATGTCCTGCTGACATTTTTGCGTGTAGGGTAACAGGTGACAATAAAATGTGTTATTGTCATCCAGTTCCTAGTTCCTGGAACTGGATGACAATAACATAATGTTGTCAACCAGTTCCATACAGAAAGTGGATTCATCCTGCGTGAAGGGGAAACTATTGGTGCAGAATTGCTTAGTTACTCTATCCAGCTGCTGCACTGAAGCTAAAATGTGGTTTTAGTTGCTGGCTGCAGTTCTGCAGAGACGTTTATTTGTTAAAAAACAATAGTTTACACAAATCACATTTGTTTGAGTTCAGGGTTGCAGTAGGTATCTTAGAAGTCAAGATGGTAAACAGCCCAACGTTCGTTTAAGTTCCTTTTGGTAAAGAATTGTATTTATCTTTTCACACATTTAAAATGTAATCAAGTCAAAGGTGCCATGATAAAGTGCATGTTGCCAGGGGAGAGCATCAGTGGGCCTACCCATGACTCCTTGGGGGATGAGCACTGTGTGTTCTCTACTCTGTGTTAATGACACACCTTGGGAAACAGGACTGGTGCAACATGGAAGTCCAAGGAGCTCCCCCTGGGAGAGAAAGTGGTAATTACTCGGTGTGTAGTCCCCCACCTCCCAGTGCCCTTTTTTCTAAGACACATGCTTCCAACAGCAATCCACCAGGTCTGCAGACAGTCTGAGGAGGAGATGGGAGACTTTTGGGGCCTCGGATACTCTAGCAAATCTTACTCTCGAATCTTAATCTCACTCTCACATGAGTTGTAGCCAGAATTTGGAAATGTTCAGTGGGGGTTTAGGTGCCGATGCACTTGGAAATGTGGGCCAGTCGACTGCTGTGGAGATGAGAGAGATACAGGCAGGGTTGGGGAAGCACATCAGTGGTGCGGTATGAAATAAAACAAAGTAGAATTAAACAGTATACTAAAAAACGGCAGTAGCTTAAACAGTTATTTTAAATCTTAGAAATTGTGTATTATGGACAAAACTTTGTGATGAGTTGCAACACCTCTGTTTTCTGTGGAGTAAATGGAGTTGGAATTAGGGTCAGCTTAAGGGTCAAATAGCTCTCTTTAGCGAACGACGTTTGAGCTTTACAGTAAGATGTGAGAAGACGTAGGTAGACGTTTCACTCTGCTCAGCTCACACCTCACACCCACCTTTCCTCACATATTACTACGCTGTGCAGGTGGGTGTCAAAGACATTTGCACCCAATCAAATAGGGTGTAAGAAGAACAGAAGAAAGTATTTTATACACAATCTCAAGAGAAACATGAATAAGGACATTCTCACTTGTTTTTATTGCCAGCTGGTACAATGACATGTGAATGATAATGATAGTATATGCAGAATGAGAGGAGACTTATTCCCTATGAACGCGACACTGAAGCAATTCGTTCGGCACCGTGATTTTAGAGATGAACAATGCAATATTATTTTTTAAATATTCAGAAAAGTATTTCCATCCCTCCATTATATCCAGTGCCAGGTCTTTGGAATAGCAGGGTTGTCAGCATAGGTTAGCCATCCCTCTTCTCAGCACATTTTCCAGCTCTTGGTGGGGAGCCAGAGGTGTTCTCAGGACATACGAGTTTGATCCTCTTTCCAGCGTGCTCCACGCCAACCGAGCCCGGAGGACGCCGTCCTTTTCCACCAGTTGGCTCTTGACGCCGCTGACCACCACTCCTGGCAGCCCGCTGGTTCAAAGGAGGTTTTGAACATAACCCAATTGGATTCCGTGTCCCCAGCCTCCCCCGGGATACGGGAATATCGTTTCAGACCAGGGAGTTGTGGGGCAGTGGCCCCAGTCGCCAGTTCACCCGCGGTACACTTTTTGGTCTACACGTTGTGTCCAATAGAAAAACACCACTGGTGATTAGATCAGCTCATTCTTCCCCAATGACTCCCCTTCTTCATGTGGGGTTTGAAGTCCCCCAGCAGAACCATAGTTCAGCCTCCTGTTTGATGATGTGTTGCAGCTCAGAATCCCTCACAGTTACTCTGTTGCTTTATGGTGCTTATGCACAAAAGAAGACAAGAGATTTCCTCACAGCGACTCAAAGTCCCATGAAAGCGACATTCTCTTTACCCGGGACGAACTCCAACACAGCGTTCAGCTGGGGTCTTGTGAGTATTCCCATACCTGCTTGGGACCTCTCTCCCTGGAACACCCTAGAACAGGTCAGGTCTTCCAGGAGGGAAGGACTTCCGTCCTTGGTCAGACTGCAGAAGGTGACTCCGTTTTTTGTTTTCCGAGCAAGGTGTTCTTTTTCTGGCTGTTTCACATTGGATTTCTCTTAATCTGAACCTACCAGGAGTTATTGTCCCTGACAACAGCTCCAAGGCTCCCTGAGGCAAATAAACCCCTCCACCACTTTAAGGTGTTGATTCATTGGAGGGTATAATCTCGTATCTCATAGGAATATTCTTTTTACAATAAATAGGATCGGAAATGTTTTGCACTAATCTGATTTGAATCAGAATAAAACTATAATAACGGATCTCTGCCTTACCTTCTCACCCAGAGCTCAACGGGGAACCCATCCAGCAGCAGCAGCAGCAGCAGCGAGGATGAGGACATGAGCGCCGGGGACAAAGAACGTTACATCTGCGCAGTGTGTTTGGATGTGTACTTCAGTCCTTACATGTGTCAACCCTGCAACCACATCTTCTGTGAACCCTGTTTAAGGACGCTGGCTAAGAACAGCCCCACCAACACCCCCTGCCCCCTCTGCAGAACAATCATCACTCATGTCTTCTTCCAGAAGGGTGAGCTAATAGGCAGAAAGCACCTGCCGTGCAATTCACATGATTGTAAATTATTATAACCTCTGTTCTCTGCTCGCAAGTCAAGATTGAATAATGTCAGATAGATAAAAAGTAAAATGTATAGTTAAGTATTAATATACACCACAATTATATTAATAAGTTTGCCCATGTGTATATTTGCAGCTCTATGTGTATTTGTATGTGAGTTGACTGATGTACTGATGACATCTAAACTATAATTTGTTGAGAGGGCCCAGCTGCAAATACCCCATAGGGAGCAGAGTAGACCTTTAGTAGAGCCCCGACCAGATGAGTCACCCAGATCGAGAACGAGAAGACAAAGTCAACGATCTGAACGCTGTCGTTTAGTTCCTTCTTATGGAAATAAGAAATACAATTCCTTGCCGGTGAATAATGCATTTGGGCTGTGACGAGAAAAGAGGTTTTTATTAGGGTGGCAACAGTGGAAAATGAAACCCTTATTCCCTAATCATCACCCTTGCGATCACCGTATGCTGATTACACGGGACATAGTCAAGTTCACTGAGTCACTTTGGCCTACTTCTGGATGTATGCAGCAGAGAATGAGCGGCAGGGAAACTGCCGCGGCCATAAAAAGACAGAGTGGCTGCTGTTATGAGCACCGCAGACACACTGAGGGCTCTTGTGAGTGATTAGATGATGACGAGGATTGTAGATTTGATTCTTGTGTTGATTACGAAACCCAAGGTGACACAAAAACAGAACATGGAGAAAGCGATGTGGTCTGGTGATGCGGCATCTGCTGCTTTTGAGAATATATTGAACAAATCAAGCGTTGTCCATCCAGGCTGCCGTGAAGTGGCAGTGGGGATGAGATGTTCATGTTTGATCCGTTTTTGTTTGTCTCTGCGTCTTTCTTACAGAGCTAAACCAAACAGCGAGGACGTTCTTTCCAAAAGAATATCTTTCCCGGAGACAGAACTTCCAGAAAGCCAACTGTGCAAAGTGGCCTCTCCCAAGCTGCCGAAAAATATTCCGTATCTTTGGAGGCACGTTTTTAATTATCCTGCAATGCAAGATACATTCATCAGATTAGGCAAAGTAGCAGTAGGACTTGTTAAATGCTTTGTTAAATATATTGACAAGAGCTGTGACAGAGTAAATTATACCTTCTACCCAATCATTCTAAAAATACCTGAATGCTTCAATGGTACAAACATGACACTTTATAGCATAGAGAATACAGATTTAAGGCCTATCCACCCACGCAGGCAAATTCTTAATATACAACAATCTTATGCTAAGCAATGTTGCACCAGGTGTTTACCAGTTAAACTATGAGCAAATACTGATTGTATTATACTCATTAAAGTATTAAATGTGGAGTCAGCAATTCAGGAGGAAGATTGCTTGTATTTGAAGCCGATGCCCAAAACAATTAATGATAAAAAGAGATTTAACATCTCATTCGTTCTCCCTGCCTTTCTCTTTATACATCGACTGCATATCTTCGGTCCTGTGTACAAGTATAAATGTGCATAGGATAGAAAAGTGTTGTGTTGCCCGGTTTGAGCGTATAAATACCAGATTCTTTGAGCCCACGCACAAAATGTACCGCAAGTGGACCATGAGGAGATTATCTGAATTTGAAATTGTGTTTTCTGATATGAATTGCTGACTACACCTTTAAACAGTCCCACCTTATGGGACACCAGAGAAAAGGATTATTGGCATAAAGCAAAGAGGACTTAAATACAAAGCAGGTTTTTTAAATAAACTGAACAGATACAATTACAGACAGAAGAAAAGTTTATTACACTGCAGAAGTTGATTGAAACATTTAATTCTGCATTTTGTAAGATACTGCATCCATTAACCATCTGAGAGAAGTTTCACTATTTGACCAACAGAACCTTTTTAATTTTGGTCCAAAGACAGATTTGAATTTAGATCAGATATGTAGAAAATATTTTGGGTTGAGCATCAGTACCACCAGATGAAATGCCCCGTTTGTCTCCCAAAGCAGGCTTCCAGAGGCAGTCTGGTCCCATTGTTAGACGCCAGCTCCCCCACGGAGGAGGCTACCAACTGGGCGATCTGGACTTTGAAGAGGACTCTCGAGGCTGGCGTTTTGACATGGACATGGTCATCATCTACATATACTCCGTCAACTGGGTTATCGGCTTCTTCATATTCTGCTTCCTTTGCTACCTCTTCTTCCCTTCTTTTTGACAGCCATGGCAACTATGATGGTGTAACATAGAAAGAGAAGAGGTTGAGGGTAAGACCAGAGTGAGGTAAGGAATTAGAGATGAGTCATCGGGCAGGAAAGTGACACATAAATATCTCAGAAGACAATGATTGATTTTTAAGCTAGTGGGATGACGACATAGAGGAAAATTAAGTGTTCCGGCTTGTTGTCTCTTATTAATAATTATATTGGGAAAATATTGTAGGAGGAGGTTTGGGAATTAATTGTTTTCTGTCTCCATTTGTTGCACACAAAATGCGTGTTCAACCACATGTCCTGTTCCTGTGAGGAGGGGAATTATAACATTCCCTAGGATGCAGTGATGCACTTTCAACAACACAAGTATTAACAGAGTTACTCCTAGGCTGGAGGCATTCAATGACAAATTCTAGAAATATATGTTGCCCTATGTTAGTATGTCTTTCTGTTGTGTGATTAATTTGCTGTTTTTCTATGAGAGATGACTTGTGGTGTTTCTGTTGTTCTCAATCATCCCTTAGAGGGAATGTTGATTGACTGGGCCACTGTATTTCAGCCAATAAAGTTGGCACAGTAGCACCTCCATATGGTGTCTCTATACAAAGTCGATTTGTACATTTTTAATTATTACAAATTTGGTAAGCAAACTTATGTGCTAATAAAAAGAAATCAAGCGGTCTTGTAGTTTGCTAGTTTGACAGCAAGAAAAGTTTGGGGCCTTGGTAACACAAGCGTACCTTCCGTTGTTTGTTCCTGGTACAGTTTTGCCATTGTAGGAAGCAAAACAGTCCTAAAGGGATGGGTACTCCTGGATAGATCGGACTCTCTCCCCTGCCATTGTTATGATGAGGGGTGCAAAGCCTCCAAAAATACCTTTGGGGAGAACATGGAGAAAGACTTTCAGCTGGCATCTGAAGAAGGCATAATGTAATATTCACTATTCTATTAATATTCAATATTCTATTAAAATGGTATGTGTTTTTTGGAGTAACATCCATTTAAGATGATTTAATTGTCTTTAATCATGAAAAAACAGAAGATGGGTCATATCTCTGCCAAAAGATCCAAATCCAACTCAAACAAATGATCAATGCAGAATCATTTTAAAAGACATACAATTATGCTGTACATTTCCCTCGTTTCCCTCCCCACCGGATGGGCCTCATTGTGTTTGAGTGGAGCTGTGGGTGTATGACACTTACATAGATGGATTTGAAAGTCTTCTCTGCTTTCATAATTAAATAATAATAATGATGTTTAGAAAGCACCCTCCCCATACACTGAAATGGACTCTTAATTTATTCAGAATGAACTTTGTGGTTGTGAAAAGCATGCTAGGGCAAATGGTCATCGCTGAAAGATGGATCCACATTTCTAGCTGCAAACTAAGAAATGTTATATATTCATATACTGTGGCTTATTGTGTCTTTGGTGTCACTATGATCCATGTGTGTATGTACATGAAAGAAGCATACTACCTATAATACCTATTGTGGTCATGCATTGCCTGACATTATTTAAATTATATGGATTGCAAGTAAGCTTTTTGTTGGTATTTAGGGGAAATAAAAGTGTGGGCTACAACCAAGTAACAGGATGTTGAAGCATTAGGTCTATTTTCATGTCCCTGTTTAACAAAGTGGCACTACACCAAAAAATGTCCCATTTCTATTGCTGGAGAGACATAGATAATGCAAAAACACGCAATAAAATAAACTTTTAATCCCATAACAATGGCCCTGCATATAAATATCATGATTATAGTACAGATGCATTATACAGTGCATTTCAAGCTCGGTGTGCTGAAGTTTAAATTGACCCACATTTAGTCTTCGTTTGTCTATTGAATTACCTTAATTCTGTTTTACTTCCAAGTGGCCAGCAGTCTGATATATTCACACGTGTGTAGGAGCTTACGTACAATTCAGGGGCGGGGGGGGGGGGGGGGGGGGGGTTTCACCTGATGAGCCCAATTAGCATGCCCGTCCTTTGGGTGCGCAGTGTTGCCAGCCCCCCGAGCCGCGTCAGGCCTGCAGCAACTGCTCGTCTCCCATCCAAGGTTAGAGGGAGGCCCGCCCGGACAGATGGAGACACTCGAAGGGGACGCACTCTGGAAGCCGGTCGAGACCCGCAGCGGGGGATCAAGTTTGTCTTTTCTGTAACGTTGAGATTTCCCCGGGCACGTACGGGCTGTGCGATGTGACACTATCAGCGGCGCTGTGCCTCTATTAGAAGAATAAATAACGTAATCGCTTCGGTTGAACCGCTGCTTAATGGAAACGCGCAGTCACGCACACGGTTGCATTTGGAGAATACCCCGTGAATGCGTTCGTCTTCCTCCAACAATCGGTGCGTCAGAGAAGACTCCTCGGCTGAGCCGGACTCCGGGTTGGGTGTGAAGTCCTCACTGCGTGCGCCGTGTGCTGCTGGAGTGAAGGTGACTTGCGCCCCCGACGCAGTCGAGGCAATGCGGAGAGGAGTCGCAGGCGCTCATCCGGTACTTTTTTTGCACTCCACGGCTCGTCTGGGAAAATATTTGCTCCCTCTCCCGCAGTAGACGGGGAGGAACGTGAAAGATAGACAGAGCAAAGACAAATAATCGGGGTTTCAACCCAGCCGGCAGCTGTCTGAGGTGAATTGAACGTATGAGCGGAGGAGAGAAAAAGGTGAACGCTAAGGTGCAGGGTGGTGAGGCAGGAAGCGAGAAAGTGGTGGACTTGTGTGGGGGAAAGGACAGAACCGTTCTGTGTTAGGGCTGTTTTATTCGTGGATGTGTATGCATGAGTTCTGCATCGAATGGGCGCAAAAACCGCCCCAGATCAGCCGGGAACATCTTCCAGATCGGCAAGCCTCCCCACCGAGACCCGGAGAGGAGGGAGAGCACCGAAAGTGCCCGCAAAGCCCAGCGTGCCGTGGCCGACTGCAGAATGGTAGGTTTGCGACCCGTCGAAATCCGCATGGTTTTCTCTGATCAGGATGTTATTAGGACAAGCTTCCTTTGTTCTAAGGCGATTGACTATCCCGTGCACGCGCGATGCACAGGCGACAGCTGTTAATAGCTGCAAAAAAAAGATGAAGATTATTACCCGGTGGAGGAGCCTAAAAATAGATAGATGCATTTGCATTGCTTTGTTGACAGTGACGGCAAGCAGATCATCTAGGCATGCAGATCGATTCTGATTGCATTCTGAGCGTTAATGATTTGAGCTAATTTGAACATTTCCCAAATTAAAGGATTGTCGAGATGTTCGTGATTGTTACAGATTACGTTTGTATATGTATATTTGCAAACCCTTTCATACACCAGTTTTCGGAATGCAGCTGAGTGCAGCGGGATGTTATTCAGGAGTTGCACAAAATGAACGAAATATTTGTAACCCAATCTCAAGCTCTGATGCTGTGCAAACCAGCAGATGTAGCAAACGTCAATACGTTTTTTTTCACCATCACTTTTATTCATTAAAAGTTCACGCTTTGCTCGGCCACAAGTTTCTGTGAGATATTAATGGACTTTTGTGAACTCATATATGTGCAAGTTAGTATTTCTTTGAAACACGTACTGCAAGCAACATGCGTTGGCTCATTATTTGTGTTCGGTTTGGGGAGACAAAGAATACGAGGCTGGTGCTGATCGGCAGTCCTTCCTGTCGGACACGTTTTCATGTTGACAGATCTATAAAGGCCGGGCTCATTCCACGCAACGATCAGAACAGGAAGCATGAGCAAGCAAATGTGTTTTTTTCTTCTTGTCTTTGCATTTGTGCGGTGCTACTTGAAAACGTAATTTGGGGAATAACTTATTTTTGTGTGATTTCGCATTTCAACACAGATCGTCCAAGAATTCAATACGCTTGTCGCTCTGTACCGTGAGCTGGTCATCTCCATTGGGGAAATCACCGTGGACTGTCCTTCTTTGCGGGCCGAGATGCTGAAGACCCGAACTAAAGGCTGCGAAATGGCCAGAGCGGCGCACCACAGTCTCTCCTTGATATCGGGGTGAGTTGGCACAGGCGCTCTCCGTGGTTCTGAAAACAAGCGCCCTGCAAAGAGCTGTCCACGGTTCTGACCGTGCACCACATTGGGCGCTCTGCAACATTGCTGCGCTAAAGTTCTATGGATTTTTCTTTTCTTTTTTTTTTTTAACCAAACTACATCTCTGATTTGCATAAGCATCCCCGTTTTAGGCACATGTATATTTAAGCCTGCTTCAACACTTCAAAGAAATTATCCACGTGTCTGCCTTATTAATATGAAAGGGTGGGGAGTTTGGGGAAAACAGAAAATAAGTTCAACTCAAAACTGAAAACAAGAAAAGCAAGTGATGCCTCTAATAACGTGCAGCAGCTTTACCAGGAATCAATCCCAACAACATGCTGTAACTGATCACTTCCCATTAGCTGGGGCCTAAGACGTTAATGCACAAAGTGGAGCGCTTCCCGGGACGAATATACGAGATAACAGTGATGTGAAACCAATGACTTTTGCTTCGCTTTTATTTTTAATGTATTGTGAGTGTTGGTGGGCATGTGTGTGCATGTGTGTTTTGTGTTTCTGTTATGTTCATTTGACCATTTAGATACCAGCATGCTTTTAGATGGATGTTGTTATTTTGTAGAGTTCAGGATATTATACTATATACAATAATATAATATAATATAATACAAAAACCCCCGAATCATTGAATTCATCCTTCACAAAAAAGAAGACAGCCCTTTAGTAACAGGCAATGCAAAACACGGATCAGGGGATTTGAGGTCAAATTGCGGTTTACTTATGCAAGGAGTTTTGTTGAACAGAAGAAGCTTGACGTGTCCGTTGAATTGGGCTGCCTGCTCCATTGAGCACAACATCTAATCCACGTTGGTGCCAGTGGAGGAAGGGCAAAGGGACGCTTGGGATTTGAAGGTCCTCAGTGATGCTAAGATGCCAGTTGACTTGGCAACCTCACACTTACTTAAAGAACAATTGGACAGACTGAAGCCAGTAGTGGGAGAGATGTGGAAAAAACACTCTGCAGTGTTATCTGCTTGCCAGCACTAGGTTTGCTCCAGCCATCTTCCTCCGATATACACATTTGTTGGAGACCCGCAAAATCATTCAATGATCTCCATTAAAAATAAGTGTGCCACATTTGTTCATGGCACGAGTTTAAGTGTGTTAGGCTGAACTCTGCTCTGTAGCCCATTTACCCGCTCAATAATTAATCCACTTGCTATATCTTACAGCTGTTTAAGAATGCACATCATATATCTGTTACATGCGTGTCAAAATCTTTCCATTTAATGTGCGTGACACACTCATATGGTTAGCCAGTAAGGACGGTTACTGCATGTTTTCCATCACAAGGAGGCAGGAATCATACAGCTTCCATTGTACAGGGACATCTCGGGTGCATTTTCATAACAATGCTTTAATAACCTCTCTCAAATAATCCGAGAAACAGCAGTTTACGGTGCTGAGCCTATATGGTCTGTATTTTTTTTTCTGCCAATATACGGCTCCTAATTAAACAGCTAGATACAGTTATACCTCCAAGCCAACGTGTACTATCAATTATTGTCCTGTGCCTGAATTTTCAGCTGCTGCTTTGGAAAAGAGCCAGTGTGGCAGCTTCAGAGAGAACTTTAAGTTTCCACAGAGCATCAACGTCATTCTCATAGGACTCTAAACCTCCTTCTCTTTAAAAGTTCTCTGGGCCATTTTAACTGGGCCATCTACTAGACACATGGCTTGAATTAGACGGAACAGATCATTCCCCTTTAATCAAATAAAGCTGGTGTGGCTCAATGGTTTGAGTGATGCGGGGCCTCTCCGACGCGCGAGAGGAAAGCTGATAAGCCGGAGAGCGTTGATGACAGCTCTCCTTCGGCAACAGTCCTGTAGAAGTAAGCGCTGTGACCAAACAAGGATGGGAAGGAGAAGCTCGCTGCTGAAAGAGGGGAATGCAACAGCATGATTTGTGTGAAAAATATTTGCACCAGGTGCAAGTTTCACGCCTTCCATTGCCGTCACTTTCCCCAGTGATATCACACCCGCTGGATATCACATGCTGTGGTTCCCCCCTTGAACACCAGATTACGGTCTGGAAGCAACTGTGGTGTCTTTTAAAAGCTCGTCACCCGCAGAAGAAAATACTCAGACAGGGGTTTTATGTTTGAACTTCCCCACTTCATTTTATTTACGAATTTTCAGTTGATTAAATAAATATGGAAACAAAATAAGCCAAAATCAGCCAGTTTGACCTTGTCTGCTGTTGGTCTAAATAAACAAGCAGCTCTTGTTTTTAAATCCCTAAATGTTAAAACCCAGCATATCTCTCATCTCAGGGTTTAAATTGGGAAAACTCTTATTGAGTTTTTGATATCAGTAACTCTTCATTTTTGTTAAGATGTTTTAAAAACACTATGCACAATGCCAATCCAATCCATCATATAGTATTTAAGGAATAATTAAGTTTGGTGACTCTTTACTTTACTATTAGCCATAATACTACCTGAATCAGGCAATATCTCTATTTTTTATGCCCTTTGTATTGATCAAAGGAACTGACATACATGTCAAGTAACAAAGCTCGACAAGTTTAAACTCATCCACCAACTTTTGTTTAACTTTATACAGAGACATGAACCTTATGTGCAATGGAACTATGCTTTTATTTGTTTCTATAAGTTGTATCCAGAGTTCATGGAGTTCCAGCCATCCAGTAAAGCTCTCTGTGCTCTAACCATTTGTCATTGCAGGCCAGAGGATGGGGAGATCCATCCTGAGATCTGTAGGCTCTTTATCCAGCTGCAGTGCTGTCTGGAGATGTACATCACTGAGATGCTCAAATCTGTCTGCTTGCTGGGCTCCCTGCAGCTTCACAGGAAAGGTTAATACATGAACAGCCTCATGGCGTAGCTTAGGTTTGATAGTTGTTATTCAGAATATCATCTAAAACGTTAGCAACATTATTTGAATACTAACAGCAGCCTAATCAACACACCTGGATATATATATAATAAGTGATTTTTGTACATGTTTTGAAGAAATCAAGTGATTGGACAGGTCATTTTATGTTCTTCATCTTTGTTTCCCCAATGTTTAATGTAGTGGTGACACATGTTTAGGCTCGCTGCTCTCTGTATGCTTTAGGTAAGGACTCCTGCGGCCCTACCGGAGTCCAAAATAAGACAGAGGAGAGTTGTGACATCCCCATCCTAGAGGACACCTCCTCTACCCCCACTGACTGTCCTCATCTCTCCTGGCTGGTTGCAACTGACATAGATAACATAGAAATGTAAGTGTATCCTGTCTTATTTTCTATGTATTTATTGATGTGTGGATACTAAAGTGTTCATCATTGTAGTACATACGTAAAGAAATATTTATATCTATATATATAAATATGTAGTTTTTGAAAATTAACAGATGTTTTTATGCAATGCCATCTCATGTAATGTAGAATCTGTTGTTGACATTCAGAATTTCAACATTTCATCATGGCACAGAATGCCGAAATATAAAGTGCAACGAGTCTGCAAACTACTTGAAAATACCTCACACATTGAGGTGGCATATGGATTAATACATTTTATTATGCCACAACAAAATATTTAAGATGTATTTTTAGATAACTGCAAAAAATGGGGCAGGTGAGCATTTTTTGAAGTTGTATGTGTGTGTGTGTGTGTGTGTGTGTGTGTGTGTGTGTGTGTGTGTGTGTGTGTGTGTGTGCTGAAATACACCACATGAAAGACGTCCTACATCTAAGACTATATTTGTGTTATTGCAGGGATATGAGGGAGATGAAGAATCTTCTCAGTAAACTCAGGGAGACGATGCCTTTACCATTGAAGAACCAAGGTAAGATAGAAAGCCAGTGTCTAGTGAGCTTCGACCCATTTTACATCCCTGCACACACCTCATGCTCTGCTGTGTGTTGTTGTGCCCAGATGACAGCAGTTTGCTGAACCTGACTCCCTACCCACTGGTCCGACAGAGGAAGAGGCGGTTCTTTGGGCTCTGTTGCCTGGTAACCAGCTGAGGGCCCCGCCTTCGTGGGTAGGAGGCGGCAACAAAGACACCATTACCCACTGTCCTTCACCACTCGTGTCTCCCACCAATCTATTACTGCCATTTTCAAATGAATTGTCTTTCTCTTTTTTTTTAAAGGCTGCCCATTTTATAATTTTATTTTGTAATACAAAGAATAATTGTAACTGCAATGTAATGAAAACAAAAGTCATGAACATATATTTTAAGATATTTTGCAACAAATTCTCCCTTTTTTGGTAAATGAAGTCACATATCTGCTTGTACAATGTAAAAGCGAATGAGAGGTGATATGAAAATAGTGTTGATGTTTATGTACTTCTGCAAACCGGAGTGACTGAAATGAGGATTCATGTAAAAAAAAAAAAGAGAATGTAATTGTCAGTTTTTGTCAAAAATAATGTGTTAAACTATGAATAGAAGCCATCTGAATATTTCAAGATGGCACTTGCAAAGTTATATCTTCGTATGTCTATGCCGGAATGAGAGGTTTGTGCAGTGTAAGTTTGTTGTGTACTACAGTATATGTTTTCTGTTTAATGCTGTTTTTTCTTAATTTAGTCTTCCATAAACCAAGTACCTGTATCCAACTTTAACTTTTCAGCTTCAAAATGGAATATATGATACTCAAAATACTCAAAATGAAAACTTCTTTGCACACAATATATATCTACAAACTGAGACGTTAGACATGTATATACACATACTCTTTAGGCAATGCTCTCTGAATTATTTTCAAAGTTGGAGATGGTAAGTAAATAATCTGTTTGTTGGTGTAAACAGGGAGGTTCTCCCTCTGTCTCGGGCAGTCCAGGGCAGACAGAGGACACGCAGCATGGGTCCAGCTTATTATGATAGTGATCAATGTTCATGGCACGGTAAAGGTACAGCAGTCAAAGCGGATATAGGTCATTTTACATTGTTAATAAAACTTTTGTTATTGAAACTAATAAACCGGTCTCTGGAATTGTCTTTCCTGTAATCCACTAATCTCTCCACTGGATGGAGACAAACTATGAACAAACATTGAGTGAGTTAATTTCACATACGGTAATGGTTAAAGGATGGTCATTTTGTATTTTGGGATTAACACCCCAAAAATCTATTTATTTATTTATTTTTACTATTAAACCTGTTTGTAGAGATAATATTTCAATCTCGGAAGGTAAGACTGGGACAACGATAGATGAGATCACCATTTTTAAATAGTTGTGACACACCACATTATCACGTTTTCATGACATCAAGAGCAGGTGTCAGATACACACTCACTCCCTCCGTGAGACGGCTGTCTAGCTGGAATACATTTTCAGCAGGTCCATTTACCATTTTTCCATTTATTCCTTGCTGTGATACACTTTTACACAATGGTTTTATACATAACCATCAATTAGGTGCAGTTACATACAATGAAATACAAATTCACTGAAGAAATATCATGATCTATATAGCGTATCCTGGGGCTGATATGGAGAGAGACAAGCATTCAATATGGCATTCACAGGGAGTTTCAGAGAGACCATTCTACCTCTACTTCATGCCTTTGGACTATGGGACATGGAAACGACAGTCTAACCCCCACACCACCGCGCCGCCCTACGAGGAGAGTGTTATGGAGAATGAATATGTAAGGGAAGTCATACGGTCAATCCCGCATCTTCAGCAGTACAAGGCTGGATACTGACGACTGACACCTTTTCTCCCTTACATCGGCGTAGTCCTGTTTCACACTCGCTCATGTTCTGAGTCACTGGGGTTACAGTCTCCCCGACTTTTACACACACATTAATGCCTGGGTTCAAGCAATCTGCTGAGTCCTTGCAGCGACACGTGTTTGTTTGATCTGGAAGAATGACGAGAAGACAAATCAATTACGAAAAACTGCAAATACTTGATCTAACTGATTGTTTGTAACTGTTAAATGTCCCTACCGTCACAGGTCTCCCACATGTGGCAGTTTGTGCAGCCTGTTGTGCTGAGCTTGAGCCACGTGCATGCGCTGTCCTCTGCTATGGTATGGATGCTCCCCATGCACTGCAGGGCATGCATTTTGCAGACATTCAGAAGGACTGACTTTCTACTCACTGGACTGGTGGCGCACACCTCCACAGATGAGCTGGTGACAAAAATCTTCATTAAACACAATAACCACAGCAGCAAAAATAATTAATAGAATCCATTCAACTTGCAAAATATCACAATGACAGCGATGTAACTACCTGCACTCAAAAGGCATTTTGCAAACGCATTTTCCTTTGTGAAACTTCTCCCACGGTTCACATTGCAGCTCAGCTGTTAGAGAGGTGTCTACTTTGGGTGTAGTGACTGTGGAATACATAATAATTAATACCATTACTATTATCTACGTGGCTGACATCCATGCATGCAACAAGATAAATAGAGTGTATCAAACATTAAAAAAATGAATAAAGTAGAGTACGATATACCACACTCACCAACTGTTTATACACAGATTTTTTTGGATGACTTAATGGCATATAAACCTTGAAGTGAAATGTACCTGGGCTGCATTTGATGTCTGAAGGGTCTGGGGAAAAATGCAGACTGGAGTCACATATAATCGTCGGTTCCCCCAGTAGCTGTCTACCTTCTGGGCAGGACAAGGTGACTGTCTGCCCTATGCCATAGTTCTGCTGTGAAGGAGAGGCTATGACGTCTTCAGAGAGGGACAGAACGGAGCACCTGGAGACTTTTAAGAAAAGCGAAAAAAGAAGAATAAATGTTAAACTTTGGCCCTATGCCACACAGCGTCTACCCTCTACTGAACTCTGAGGGTATGATGACTAGCGTGATTTGGTATGCATGGTGTCTACCTCTTGTCTGTTTGACCCAGTCAACCCATGGCTCTGTCACATTTTGCTACATACCACGCGGGTTGGCTGGAGCCCTTTATAATGCCGATAGGTGTTTAAGAAGTAAGTTGTCCCTGCCGCTCTTAGAATGGTTTGCGCTGCTGGGACCACACATATTCAGTCACAGTCGCAATAGACTTGGTCCGAGAATTCTCTATTTCGTGAAATATTTCACTATTCGCATTGTAGTTGACTTTGCATTTGTATTGCTTATCATTTTGTTTAGTTATTAAATTACTTTTTGATTTTTAAATTCAAGCCAGTTGCCTCTTTTGATTCATCGTTTCTGGCCGGGACGAGAACAAAGGAGTGTGATCTCACTGGAGGGCCCTTGAACTCCCCAACAAGAGCACCAGGCTTTGAAGTTAATTTTATATTCGGCTTAAAAACGGTCTGTTACAATTTACAAGGCCCGAAAATATTTTTTCTGATGAATTTCCATTGAAAGAAGAAAAAGAGCTATTGAGTTTGTTCTATGGACCTAGTGAATGATTATTGTAAAATCTGGGTATTTTTAATTAAATCCTGTAACCAGACTTAAACAGGAATGAATGGAGCGTCGGCTCGAACACTGTCACTCATTTTTTTTCTAAAACTAGGAGTACAATATGCGTAGCTTTGTTATAGTTACTCACCTGTGCAAAGTCCAGGGCTGGAAGACCAGGTTTGATTAGCAGTGCATTCCAGGATGCTGGTACCAACGAGATAAAATCTGTCTGTGCAGGTGTACTCAACCCTACTACCCACAATGTAAATGTCCAGAGGTACCTGCGCAGCAAATGGACACAAGAAGAGTATTGAGTTTCATTTTTCTAGTTCATTGAGCAAGGCTCATTTCACTTTTTGGAGGCACACAAATGATGTAGTTTGACATACACAAAAACACTTCCCACACTACTATTGTTGTTTTTATGTTGTGTCTCAAATGTGCTTTAATAGGCTACTTCATTTCCCAGAGTAGCGCCAAACTGAGCCCTACTTGGTCTCACTGACCCCAAACTGTAAAATCAACTAGTGTGATGATGACAATATTTGATATTTGCAATAGTTTGCTATGCAATGTGTGGAAAGTTCATGTTTGGTTTAATCTTCACCCGGATGTAGCCGTTGATTAGAACAGGTGGGTCTCCACACATCTGACTTGCTGGGAGAGTTTGGTCGAAGCACTGAGGCTCCATGGTTCTGTAGACAAATAATAAAAACTCAAGATGTTGTATAGAGTTGATGTCGGATGTTGCGAAATTTCCATCATAGTGTTAAACTTAGAATGACTCTGACTTTAGGTACTGCAGGTTTTGGTCTTCACAGTCAGACGCCTCAGTGGGTTCTCCGATACAGTTTTGGCCCCCGTTCCGAGGACTGGGATTAGAGCAAGTACGTCTCCTTGACCTTCGACCCCCAGAGCACGATGACCAGGCGGACCAGCAGGTCCAACTGCCGTCGATCACTCCTTGATGGGAAGAAACAGAAAGGAAGAACAAGGACTACATTGCAGTCGGTGTGATTTTACCCAATATAGAATGATTCATCGATTTATTCTTAGCTCATCTAACCTGAAAATAATTGAATCAGCTTTTTTTTTTTTTACCAAACTCTCAAATAAGTCCTTTAAACATATCAAACCACCTTGAGACCAGAGGGACAGCAGCTGTAAAGAACCTGTCGAAAAAAATGTGAAACCTACCCTGCTGACCCTGAACTTGGATTCCGTGCTCACAGGCCAGTCCTGATGTGCCAGGCTTACAGATGCATTTGCATTCATCTCCAGCCATGACAACCAGGCCATTGTTGCTGCAGGGCCGGCAGTGGCAGGTGTCGCTCTCTGTGAGGTACTGCTCTATGGCCTTGCGAAGGTAGAGTCTCTTCACCCCAGCACACTGAACCTCTTTCACCAGCTCTGACACCGGCCGCAGCTGCAAAAAGATGCAGCGTTGCAGTGTTATTATTCAACAAAGATCCAGGTATCTGAATCCAACATGGTTTTATAGTTCAAAGTGCTAATTTCAGTCTCCCTCACCGTTTGTTTTGTGACGTCAGGAAATGTTCGAACAGACTCAGCCCAGTTTGAGAACATTTCCCAGTTCCTTTCGGGATTAGAGAGCTGCATGCCCTTCAGTGCTGCGATATGTTGGATGCCTCCTCCAAGCACGTTCACTTTATTCACAGAATTGCTGGTGGAAGTATCTATTTTGAAAATGTTTGCCAAGAAATAGGATGATTTAGAAATGGCATGGATGTCATTGGTTAGTATGTTGGTTGTATTCACAGTAACATTTGACCTGAGTGTGTTCCCGTCCCATGTTTACCACTCTTGCATTTCACATGATAAATGGGGAATATAAGAATCCAACGTTTAGTCCTTTCACATTCGTTATAGTCATGTAGTGTGTTGACTTTTTGCCATCGAAGGAAAAAGACAAACAAAAGACAGTGTTAACAGCAGGATTGAAGCAGTGCTACTCAATTTCATCAATTGGATGTGAAAAGAACAGCCATTAATTCTAATATTAATACATTTTCATGCAACCACAGTTTTCATGGCTTCATTTAGCCCATAACATTTAAAAACTTATATTTATTATTTATAAATTCAATGTTATTTACAAATTAAAACAATGCAAATGTACACAATTATAATACAGGTGATTATCAACCAACACTATCTGAGGTTAGAGATACTTTACACCTACGCGTCCCCCGGTGGAAATGCAAGTTGCTTAATAATACAACATGCTAAATCTTTCAGAAGGCTGAAGCTTCTTTAATTCAGGCATTCCACGAAGCTGCCGATGACATATAGATCCTCACCCATCTGTCTTTGAGTTTCCTCATCAATCTTGGCGATGATCTCCAAGGAGCCTCCAAGGCTTCCTTCCGACAGGTAGTGTGTTCCAAACATCTGCAGAACCTTCCTATAGGCGGCGTAGTCGTAGACCGATGGGAGTTTAACCAGTGCCTTCCAGAACTCCTCAGACAACGGGAGGTACTGAGGAGAGTTGCTCTGGAACTGAGCTACCTCTATGTCACTCTTCAGAACCAATAGCTTGTGGGTCTGGAAGGAATAACATAACTGAGCATGTGGGTTTTTTCACTTTTTCAAATTTGATTTTCCATTTTCAATCCCATAAATGACCACTGGGATCTACGGGGACCAAATGTCAACACACACCTGGGTCTGTAATTGTGTCTCGTGAAAATCATAGTTGTCATATCCTGTCGTGGTCCCGGTCACTGTCGCTCTGTTGACAATGTCCTTCGCATATTGCCATTTACTGGTGTACATCTCATCCGAGAAGTCACTCTGAGCTTTAACCTGAGGACAGCACAGGTTTAAGCATGTTAATCTAAGAATTCAATTCAACCAATCTCAGGGAAATTAAATGAACATGCACTGAAATGATCATCCTTCCAAAGTAGTCTGAGCAAAGGCCCAAACTGAATCTGTTTTTTCAATATGTTCAACTCAATTTAACTAATCAAGAATGCTGATTTAGAACATTTTGAAGCCCATTCGGGGCATTGCCTTGCTTGATTTGAATGCACCATTTTTGTCAACCAACCCCAGATAATTGATTACTATCGGGATTGAAGAATGGAGGTAAAGTCAAAGCTCATTAACACAAAGTGTAATGCAAAGTTACTTCAGATAATATTATGGTATGTTAATACCAAGTGTAACTGCGGTCATTGAGGGTTGGGTCAACTTACCTCTTGTCTTTTACACCAGTTACAAGTCATGTCTTTGTATCTCTCAATCATCACCACATTCTTTCCTCATCTTTAGCCAAGAAGCTCAGTCGCCCAAAATGAACCGGATCAGAAAATGCATGAAATGCACCGATGAAAAGGTGAAGAAGCCGTAAGTAGAAAAAACAAACAACCAACCCTCTACAGGGTTCCTCCACAGCGGGACAACTCCAAGAGGACTGTGAATAAACATTGCAATTCTAGATGTGACCAACCATGAAGCTGAACTGGGTAGTGCTCAGCGGCAGTCGGTAGAGAGCACCGTGGACGCCGCTGTAGATGACGCGGCACTGTCCGCCGAAGCTCTTTGTGTTGATGACAGGGCCCCTCCGCTGCCCTGACACCACATCAAACCTGAAGAAAACACCCCGATGTTGAGCATATGGCACCTGCTTCTATGTTGGTGCAACAATACGTCACTTACCCGCGTCCGAGCTGTTCGATGTTGGGCGGGGGAACCGACTTTTGACACACAACGTGTTTGTCCATATCACAGTCACGTTCGTCGTGTCCGTCCTCCTCGCAGTCCTGATCTCCGTTGCACACCAGAGACTTGCTGATGCACTTCCCTGCGGGTGGGAAAACAGAACAAAACGCCTCCGAGGTTGCTATTCACTTCTGCATGAATACGGAAGCGAACCGGGTTCATCTTCTAACCTGACCGACAGCGAAACCTGTCTCCACACCCGTCGTCTAGAGGGCAGCCTTGTGTGATTTCACAGGGCCTGGTCTCGGTCCGCCCCCCGCCGCAGGGGTTCCCTCCAAACTGAGCGTAGACAGCCATCGCCCGGCTCCTGGTCTGCGACATACCACCAAAGACGTTTACCAACAAGCATGCAAATTGTGTTCTATAGCATGTTTAACGACTTTAAGTTGTGCTGTCTAATAATTACCTTAATTACCTTAATTACAGAGAATTACACTATTCAACTCTAGAAGTAATCGTCCTCACCATTAATCTGGTGCAGCCGTCACATTCTGACCATTCACCGTAAGGCCCCCACTGGCAATGAACTCTTTGGTAACAAAACCTTGGAAAGGAAATTGAATGTGTTGTTGGTAATTTGTGTCATTTGTATTGTTGATGAAGTTGAAACAGTCGAGCGTTAACATATTTACCCTGGGCGAGCGAGAAGGAAGAGCAGCCATGGCAGCGCTGCTGAACAGAGTTGTGCAATGCTCTAAAGACGAGGAGGAGGAATGGGGGAAGAGGACGAGGGAGATGAAAGGTTTCAGCAGCAAACTTGAGGACACAAAGTAACTGAGTGTAAAATCTACTTGCCTTCATGCTGAGGGAAGAGCAGCGAACAGAAGCAGAGTCTTCAAGACGGTCTGGAGCAGCTCAGTTTTGTTCTGGTTAAGGAGGCAAACTCTCGTAGGAACATTCCTTGTAATCCCCTGGGTCTTATCATTTCATGTGTGTGTGTGTGGGGGGGGAGTGGGGGGGGAGGGGGGTAGGGGTTAGGGTTATGGGAGGGGGGTGGCAGGGAATATTTGCTTTAGACCAGAGGGAAGAACATATTTTTGTGGATACGCCTGCCAAAAAGCCTGTTGCGAAACTCCAAAACTCAAAACCAAACCAAAGAATCTCTATCTGCTGTTCCTCTTCAGACAATTGTTATTGAGCGCACAAACTTAAGTAAGGAACAAAAATTGTTTCATTTCAGTTCATCATACTTGAACACAAACATCAGGCACCACAAGGTTAACTGGACATTGGCGCACAGACATCTTGACTATCTGTTAACCCCAAAACACAATCGATCTCGCTAAAAAGAGAAAGAGAGAGCACACTCCTTGTCGTCTGACTAATATTGAAGCGAAAAATCATTCCCCCCCGACGATGGTCAGGGGTGGTTTATTGCCAATTGAAAATAGTCCAGCGATGCAAAATGATATTGCTTCACAAAATTCGAATCTTCAAATTATGAATCTTTTGCCCAAAGTTTTGTTTCCAGAATCAACATTGTCGCACACGAACATCCTTGAAATCTAACACAAATCTGATGAAGCATGAAGCTAGGTGAGGTCTAATGCTCACCTAGCATAATGCTGGAAGCAAAGCTCGATTCGTTACGGCTCCACAAGTACCTCTCATATTTTATGTGTATAAGCGCTTTTCTCAGAACTGAGATAGGCTTTTGCATTTAATCGTCCACATCTCAGTTTACACGACTCTCTGAGACACGCGTTTTGCCGTCACATCACATTCATAGTAGAGAAACGTGTATTAGGCTGTCACAATAAACGTCATTCAACATTCCCCACATCCCTCTGCTACAGCAGAAGCAGAAAAAAAAGGTTTCTTAAAACCAATAATAATCTTCTTGCGCGGTGCTTAGCAGCAACAATACCCTTGCAAAATACAAAGCCGACTTATGGCCATAGAACACACCAGCTGTTTCTCAATGATTGTAGAAACAATCTCAAAGACAGGATGGCTTTGAAGTTTCTGTGTGAGTGTATGAAGAAAGCGATTCTGATTCAATTGGCTGCAGAGAAACGGGCACCAGCAAAGATAATTTCCAGTAACGGCAGATCAAACTGTCTGCTGTGCAATGAACCCAGCCACGGTGAAGGTGAAGGAAATGCCACGTTGGGGCCAGTGCCCCTTAATCTCAACCCAATCAGCACATCTGGGACTTATCATGGTACATTACACATGATAGCTCAAAAGTTATTGCTTTTTCAAAGGTCATGTTCAACTTTTAAGCCGATGTAGACAGAAACAGACAATGCAGCTCGGAACAAGTACAACAAAGCTGAAGAGTTAAAGAAAAAGGACAGACCGGACTCCCACGTATGCAAGTGTGTTCTGTGTACTCTGACCTTGACTTTTTTGTGGCAAACAATATGACTTCTAATAACTTCATGAAATATTACATTATGACTTTTGTATTACCTTTTTTGATACATCAGGATACAACCTTTTATAACCTTTGAGATGATTATACGATTACTTTTTTTTTACTAGGATTTTTTTTCCTTTCTGGTGGTGTTGAACACACAAAACATTGATATTCTTGTCAACGTCAACTTTTTATTTCATAATATTTTATGATGTATTCAAAAAATAATTATCCTATTGCAGAGTTACGTTTGTCACATTCAGGGGATTTTGAATAATGTGGTGCATAATCTGCCTTGTTGAGTCTCATATTCACAAAGTCCACAATATTTCCCTGCAGTGTTGGTTTCTTTCTATCCAGACACTATGATGTAGATTTCCTAAGTAGGTGCGACACGAGTTACCCGTATCTCTATCTGGCACCGCCAGCCAAAAAGGTGCAACAGCATCTGCCAGTGACTCGCGTGGCACCTTGTGCATTGCATCCTTGACCTGTTTTAAATTCCACTTTGTATATGCGCAATAGGGAAACAGTCAGCACAATTCTTATAGCAAAGAGTGTAGCATTCAAGGAGACAGTTTAAAGTAGATGAGTTTAGTGTGCCACTAAAAATCAGTCAGCAGTGTAGGGATGGTTTTTTTGAGCTTGTGATAAACTGTGAACATCTACAGGGATATTTAGCGGATGTCTTTTTTTTCAATCAGTGCACATTGCCATTTCTTGCTTGTTTAGAGGGAGATTTTCTGAACGCACGTATGAACACAAACTAACACGGCAGCAGATGCCTGTGAGTATTGAGATGTAGTACAGTCTAGGAAACACCAGAGAGCAATAGAGATTTGAGAACTGCGTCCTCCTCATGGCTGAAAAGTGATTAAAGGCTGAGCAAAGTCATGGATTCACGGAGTAAAATGGCATATAATGAAGGATCTATTAGGACAATTAGATGAAAATTGTGATCTTAATGATTCGTACGCATGTTAAGAGACAAAGAACAAGAGAGTGTGTATGAATACGTCTGACAACGAGATGTATATCTGCAGAAAAACATCTCTGGCTGACATATTTTTTAGGTTCTGCTATTTAATGAGGAAGTGTTTTGTGCCATTTTTGACATGAAATCAGCATTGGGTATATATCTGCTGTCATAGCCAGACAGGAGGCCATAATGTGCATATACATCACAAGCTGGCAGCTCAAAGGGAATACCACTGACTTTACGTGCTACCCTGCCCATGAATTTAGGATGTCAAATGAGTTGCAAAAGACAAAGAAGCTTGGTTTTACTACAGTGGTAATTTCCTTTTGGAAAAGCGAATCGATTTTCTGGCACTTCACAGCAGAGGTACTAAACAGAGAGAAAAGCTCAAACAATGTGCCAAAAATCTCTGCCCTACATTCACAACAAAAGAAGCTTTCTCAAGGCAGGTATCTTATTCAAGAGCCATTTTCCAGGTATAGAAACTTTAGAGCAATGCAGAAACTGCATAGTGTTTTTCAAAAAGTATTTAAAAGCGAATGGAAAAGCAAAATTTCTTTCGATATAAGTTGTATCATTTGTTACCAGTGTAGAGCCTAGCAATGCCTTACCAAGACAGACCCCAAATGTCCCCAAAGCAAGGATTGGTAGCATGTGGTAGAAGGCCTTATGTTTGTTAAAAACCAGGATTGCATTTTAGGATTCATGATTGGAGACGAAGCCACAAACACTTCACTGGCAGTACTCCCTATCGGTCTCTTTAATGACATCCACATGGCATCATTGTAAGGCAGTGTTGTTTAATACACTGTAAACAGACATTCTTCACTAAGAATTTTACGCCTGTCATACAAGTACATTATTGTAAAATTTTGATCAACACATAAACATTTTGAGAAAACATTTAGATATTGTATAAGGGATACCTTATAATGCATAATGCATAATGAGCTTGGATCATTGCAAAAAAACGGATTTCCGTTTTTTCTGAAACGACCTCTCGATACTAAATGACTCGCTACTGTACAGCAGTGACCCAAGGCCCTGCACTTCAGGCCTGAACAGTTGGGCCAGACAATAAGCCACCGGACCGCGCCCTGCATCTGTGAGCCTCGTGATGTTCAGAGAGCATCTCTGACCGTCATCTGCCCAGGGCGGTTCTGACAGAGACACACTCAGTCAATGAATACGGGGGTTATGTATTCCCTTCAACAATAAAACGCACCAATATTTCAATATTTCTTCATTACGGAGATATTTGTGTCCCGATAGCCTATTGGTTTAAATGCAAACTATTTGTAACTGCTTCATCCCTGGTTTCATTTTTGAGATGAATGAACCTTTTCTAACAAAGCTTTAAGATCGGTTGCATTTTCCTTGTTTCATCAAAAGCTTGCGTTTTCGAAAGCATGTTTTTCAATCGAAAACAATATTATGAACATGTGAACCTGGTTGACACATAATGTACCCAACCCCCCCCAAAATGATCACATTAGAAGCATAATAAAATATGATGACATTAAAATGGATAATTGACGTTCGAAAAGGATTAAGCCAAAGGGGTTGAAAATATAAGCTCTGAGAGGACAGAGCCAGGACAAATAAAGCCAGGCTGGGCCTAATTCTTTGAGTACAGATTATGAATGTTGATGAAAGTAATGATCTTTGATGAACTCGTGGTCAGTTCTGTTCAATGGCCCTTTCAGGGCCTACTTTTTCTCTCCGTCCCCGTGCAGCCTCCCTTTGGACATGTTGGACTGAGTAAATACATGATTACAATCGCCAGCTCTGTCTTATGTTGACTTTTAATAACTAACGGTGTGTCCAAGCATTTTTGTCTCTATTGTGGATTTTTGTGTAGCTTATAATGGAATTTTAATTGGCAGCCTGCGTGGTGTGTACGCCATACAACTAGACACACAAGTTGCTCGTGAAATTACTCCTCCTCCTCCTCCTCTTCACACTTTTCTGAAACATCTCTTTATTGCCCCGCTTCAGACAGTCTGAATGCCATTATCCATCTCTACCTCCCACAGCTTTACTTCCTCCTCACCTACGCATTTGCCTGTGTGTGTGTGTGTGTGTGTGTGAGATTGACAGACAAAGAGAGAAAGACCCAAACACATGCACTCACAGATAAGCATTTTGTTCAAACTATTTACATTAACTCCAAGGACATAATGGTGCCTTTTCTTGCACTTTTTGCGGTACAGCTATTACAATGGCCTACTGTCCATTAGGACAAAAAGTGCGAAAACCCTGTGGACTTATTCTGTTAAGTGTTTGCTACATGCATTGTTTATGAGTCACATGACAGAAAGCCAGAATAGCAGATGTTTGTCATTTAAAGTGATGACCTTCAACCCATCGAGGGAGATGAGCACGCACGCACACACACACACACACACACACACACACACACACATACAGTGAGCCACTGCATCTGCGTTGTCGGTTTCCTCTTTGTGAGCAGCACCTGGCTCCAGAAGGCCAGATGCTAAATCACAAAACAGTCTCAGCAAGGTCACCCTGGGTGCCGCTGCTCACCCACCTCCATCCTCGTCACCCTGGAAACCGGATGATTTTGGGATGCTTTTCTTCAGAGATAGGGGATGAAATACTGGCTTGTTAGCTTAAAAGCTGCAAATCTACTTTAAATGTATAGTACTGCCATTTGCTGATTGAACTAAATCCCAATTAATTTGTAATGGCTTTAAAAACCTTTTTTTTTAAATTCATGCATCAATCACCACTCAACAAGCCACATAATCACTCATTAGGCATGGATGCTTTATTTGATTGATTTAATTTGCCGTTTCCACTTAAAACAGAGTAACCTTTGAACAAAAAGTTTTGGAGTTTTACGACAGCAAATGATTCTTGTCACACCAGAACATAACGGCAAAGACAACAGTTTGGACCAGGAAAGACACACACGTCCTTACAACACAATTCACAAGCCTTCAAGGTCTGCTTGTTTTCATTTTGGGTGTGTGTGGGATATTAGCAGTGCAACACTTAGAAAATAGATCACTTTGGAGATGTGTCCTAAAGTGTAAAAACATTCCCAGCCGAGATGCTTTTGAGAACATTATGCTGAAGATACACAATTACTAATGGACAAAAGAAAAAAAGTACTGTTTTGTTCATGCTTCCGCTTCCACAGAAAATAAGAATAGAAGAAGCAGTATGATAGCTCAGTTCAGTTATACGTTAAGAAATTACTGTCAATGACTTTGCAAAAGTTAAAATAATTTACAATTCATCGGCAGCATACTATTTGCAATTACAGTATGTACAAATTTTTCACGATATAAAACATCTTAACATGAAACCAGAAGTGAAAAGAAGAACTGTTGAAACCCGACAACTTTAACATGAGCTCCACATTGAAGCATAAAATACAAAAACAGGAGTTTCAAGCACATACTCAGTCACTCCATCATTTTGTATTTTCTTTGTTAGTTACTTACACATACATTCACATATCCAAAGAGTTGAGTTTCCTGTTTTGGTTGTACGTTACCAAACTACACAACGACGTCCTTACAGAATACATTCTCAGCAGCAAATGCCACACTGAGCACGTGCGGACGTTTTGACTCGTATGTGATTGTTTTCATGCAAAGTGAAGCAAAACCTCGCAATAAACCATTAACGACCTCTTTCTGGATGCCATTTTAAAGTAGTTTCCCATCTTAAATGACATCCTGCGGGGGTATAGAATGACATCGATTGAAACATGGGAAATATAACTTAAAAAAATGATACAACAGAAATTTGGGGATTCAGTAACATTCAGAAACATTAATACCTGATAAGGTAGACACCAAAGATTTACAGCAAGACATTAAACTAAACATTTATTGTATTTTTTTTCCCATGTGTTACAGCACTGCTTTTGCATCAAGACCCACTGACTCCATATTATGATGTTGAGCCTTTTCTGACTTCAGAAAAAAAACATGTCTGAGTTTAGTGTTAAGCAACATTATTCCCTGTAATTATGAATAACGGTATTAGAATACCACGTTGCACAACGTAGCTATTACACGTTTTGCTGTGAGACTGGGTTGTATTATGAAAGACACAAACCTGTGATACATCTCACGACGACTCCTATATATACTGCACTAGAGCAGTAAGTATAGACGCCCACACAGGCGTGGATACACTCGTACCCAGACGCACTGTACTGCACCCACCATGAAATCCAACGCATTTGACACGTTGGGCTCTTCATCAGAAATTACTAGCAGTATTGATTGGATTTCTAGTTGTCCTCATTTTTTGAAGATTCCTTGTAGCGACAGCTGATGCCTGTCTTGGAATTTTAAACTAGCCGACGTTGTTATGATCGTTGTCTTTTTTTGAGATGCGGCAAACATAAAGTACACAGCTTGATTGGTACATTGATTTATTTTAATAAAGCTGCACTCTGAAAATCTGGAGTGAGGTAATGACTTACTGATGCACACAGGTATCAATCAATGTCTAGGCTGCAAGTTGACTTTAAAGGACACCATTACTGGGGCAAAGCGTATTCAGAAATTACTGCTGAAGAAACATATTGAAGAAGGTGCATTTATTATCTATGTACTGAGTAAACAAATACTAATAACACTTTTTAACACTTTTTAACACCTTCTGTTTTTTTTATCTTAGAAACATCTGCAGTGATTTGACCAGAGATGCATACTATGATAATAATACAAAAAAAAACCTTTGTATAGGTTTGGACAAAGAACGGCAAGCTATTTTAACCAGCCTAGAATTAGAGTGGTTTAAGTTACATTATTTTACAACAACTTCTGAAAATAAAAGTCACTAGAATACCAAAAATAATGTAATGATACATTTAGCTGAGATGTATGATCTATGCTGTGAGCAAACTACCCCAGGTGAGGTGGTGAGCCAGAAAACGGTGCTTTTGATGAGTGTGAAAAAAACTATTTGTAAAGCACAGGAAGTAAAGCAAATCAACATCCTCGGGAAAAAGAATTTTAATCCCCAAAATAGAAATAAAACCCATAACGTCACTCGCCTCGCGCTCCAGCCAAACACCTGTGGCGTTTCTCTCGATCCCAACTCCCTTTACCTCAACACACTTAAGGGTTTGAGCTTTCAATTCCCAGTAGCCCTAAATAAAGTGAAAGGAGCAGAGCAGCTGCCTTCCTGAACTAAATGCCAAAGAGAAAAGTGGGAGAGCACAGACCAGCCCCCCGGTGCTAGTGGTGGTGACCGCGCTCCCCGACGCCCCCCGCGTGAGCTCTCAGGTGGCATCATCTTCATCTTCATCGTCCATGTGATAATTGAGGGTGATGACGGCGCTGATGAACTCGCCGAGCTCCACAAAGTCAGCTGTGATTATGTTGATGCCGCTCTCCCCGGGTCGCTGCGATCTGATCCACTGCATCATGCCCGGTAAAGCCCTGGGAGGACGCACAAAAACACCCCCCCCACACACACACACACACACACACACAGACACGCACACAGAGAGACACGTTAGGGGCATGAGGATGAGGGGGATATAAAGTCACAAAAGGGATGATTCATGGTTGGCTGGTTGAACACAGCGAGAGACGTGCTGTGATAAAAGATCTCTGTGGCGCAGCATGAGATGTCTGCCAGCCAGACACCGGCTGCGAGGACGGCGCTCTGAACACTCGCTGGACATGTTATCTTTGTGAGCCGGGCAGCAGGGGGGAGGGTGTTACTCCTGCGGATGCCTTGCCCCAAGTTTCCCCGCCTGGCAAAATTCTGAGAGTTGTCTCCTCCTCATGCTCGCTTTCTTGTTCTGTCGAGTTCTATGCTGGCCGTCTGTGCCGGAAAAAAAAACAATGCATGGAATTCTGAAGGATGCTTGCATTAAAGTAACCAAATGCCTGGTGAGAACTGCTGATAGTGGTCATGAATAATTCATTATCAGGAAAATGTGTGTTTTTTTGGTGCTTTGGAGCTTTTGACAAACTATTTACAGACTAAACGGGGGCAAATCCTGAAAAGAAAAAAAAAAATCCTGAACCAGAGCTGAGCATGGAAGACGAATGAGAAGCATCGCCGCGGGCGTGCGTCAGCTGTTAGACAAGAAAAGGTAAATGTCAACCACCCAGGGATACCGGCGAAAACAAATTGCCTCTGGATTTAGTTAAAAAAAAGAGGCTACATTGGGTCGCATGTGACTGTTTTTGTGTCAAACTGTACATGATCATAAAACAGTTTTGTGACAAACATTTGGACACCTTTCAGTGATCGTCTCTCTCAGTCCGCTAGCAACGCCCTTCATCACCGTGCTGGCCTTTGGTGTCAGAACAACCTGGGAGACAAAGAAGGTCCCCTTCCTCCTGCAGGACGAACACATGAGATTTGGAAGGTATTTTTGGTTTCTTTAGATTCAACTACGTAAAGCAACTACAAAATTCTATCAGGAAAAAGAAAAACCCAAGTGCGGATGCAATTTGCTTCCCATTACTGTCAGCAGTCTTGTTTACAGCTTAGCCATTGATGTCCCACAGGGCCTGGTAGTGTGATAACGCTTGCATTTACTCGTAGTTCCCATACTCTTGGTTGGTTAATTTTAACTACAGCAAATCAAATTGTACGCCAGTAAGTCCTGAACTCTGAGTAAATGAACATACAAAATGAAATGAAGCTTGACTCATCGTGGTAAGATCACTTGCGCAGGTGACATGACAAAGCACAGAGATATACCCCTTCTAGCCCGGTGCATTATATCAAATAAAGTCAGAGGCTGACCTGCGGTCAGTGACCGATGCCTGGAGAAACTGCACCAGCTTCTCTGGGTCGGTGGTGTTGGCCCAGGGAGAGGGCATCATCTGCCCGGGCCACAGGAAGGGCACCTCCAGGGCCATGGGGTGGTGGTAGAAGACAAGCACCTGGTACTCCTTCTCCCACAGATACTGCAGACACACCTGGACAGGGAGGCAGGTGCTCAGGTTATAAGGGGAGAAATGGTGAGATTTGATATAAGGACCAGAAAAAGGGAATGGGGGGGTTGATAGTAAATACAAAAGAGAAAACACTTCAAACCAGTTGCCAGTTTGTCTAGTAAGTTTTATGGTTATTTGTATTGAAGCAAACATTAAATAATTGCCTAATGCATCACTACAGCTGATTAAAAAGCAGCTTTAGTTTGATATTCAGTTCGTAGATATTGTTTGGAGTGTTCACTGGTGTGCTCCTTTGATAGTGTACTGCATTACATATATAACTACGTGTGTATATTGGTATTTCAATGGCTTTTTGGCTTCTATGTTATCATAATGTAAATGTATAGCAATAAAGGTGGATATACTACTAAAGGGCCTACTCCATATACCCGTGTACACAATTGACGATGTTATTATTGAAGACAGCCGGTGCGTTATGTTTAATCATAGAGCATTGCTCATCCAGAATATAAACCATGGCTAAAGTTGCATTTTAAAGCCACAACAGGCTGGCCAAGAGGAACGGGAAGACTGAAGAGTACCTGCCAGGAATACCCTTCCCAGTAAATAACAGCACTTTTGTGCAGATCAATATGTAGTCAACCCTTTTTATTGAGAGGTGAACAGCAACATTTTACATGGACGGGGCTGCGGTTCTATGACAACGTGGATATGAGAAACATTTTTTCATTAAATCTCTGTTAAAACATTTGAGCTGGAGGAGTAAATCAGTTAAGTTAGCCAACAAAAACAGAACAAATATTAATATCCAGGTGCAAAATAAATATTAATATTTATTTTGTCATAATCAGCCTTCAGTTGTATATATTCCCTTAGAATAAGTCAAACAACCACTGGGAAATTGTGGTACAGTAGACTAAGTGTATGTCCACGGTAAGGTAGAAACGTTACCATTGAATGGGAGAAGCGATGGACTCAAAGACAACGGAGGAGAAGAAAGGAGTGGGTGTAATACCTGTGGAGGTCATTTGTCTTCTCTAAACACCACAGCACTGTGGAGACTTTTTGTTATGAATCATGGCTTTTCCAGGAATGAACGAGTCAACATTGGACCTATTTCTTTGTACACTATATCCTCACTCAGCAGCAGAACCTGACTGATTTATCACTGATTGCTACTCCGTCTCTCAGGTCTTACACACCGTTACTTCGGGATGGGGAGATGGAGGTTCACCAAGTGGTGGAGGGTGAAAAAAAAAAAGACTAAAGATTGCAGGAGGGAGACAAATGTATCTGAGCATGACTTATGACATGTGTATGAAGGGCACACTCATACATACGATGTAAACAAATACAAGAGATGTGATAACCATTATTCTCTTACGCTACGATTTCTGTATTCCACTGAACACACAAACACACACACACACAGACGACAGCCCGATTTCATATTTCTCCTTAATCAAGAGTTGATTTATCATCCACAGTACCTCCTGAGCGAAGACCACCGGGCAGAGCTTGTCCCCAAACACGTCTTTTAACATGGTCACCAATTTTTCATGGTGCATGTTCTGGACGCCATAGAAGTGGTTGAAGTCCAGGAAAACAACCTCTCTGGCGTGAGCCGACAGGAAACCGCTGATCTGCTCTAGACCTTCTCTGACCTAAAATACAACAAGCAACGCACGGATAAATCCTTTGTTTCATTATACAATTCCGAGAAACGGACAAAGCAATTGTGAAGAAATGTGATATACTTAGAATCTCTCAAAGACCACGTGGGATTCGTGAAAGTAAAAACATCACATAGCAACCGCAAGCATTGGCAAAAAATATTCATCACATCAAAAGCCAGTAAACGTCCATGCTGACCGTGGCACTGAAGAGCCCGTGGGCGAAGAACAGCTCGTTGTCGGGGTCGCGGGGCTTTGTGGAGATGCGGAGGTCGAAGAAGCGGATCCCGGCTTCCAGTTGGCTGGTGAAGTTCAAGGTCTGTGTAGCTAACCACTTCCTCATTAGTTTCTTGGCCACCGTGCCAAAAACAGAAACAAAGTTCTGCACCGTCTCCGGCTGCTCGGGCCCAACCGGGGACGCCTCGTCGATGTAGAAGCTGAAGGAATCATGGGAACCTGGAGGAGACACAGACATGAGGACGCAGGCAGTCGTCCGGGGCTGCAGGTCATGTTTCTGCAGTGGGACACAGCTGGACGAGTGGGGTCAGTGCTGGACAACGTCCTGGTGCCATGGCAACAACACTGACAGTGAATGACACTATTGTTCAGGTAAAACCGGATGCCGGTCTGCGATCCCCTCTAACTGTGCATCCTTTTGAAATCCAGCGTAGTTTAGTGTTCGATAACTCAATTTGCAGGAAAGGTTCATTTCTAGCTGTCACAGGTCTGTCACACTTGCGACTGTTTGTCATATGTCTGTGTAAATAGTAAGATCCTTCCTCCTCCTCCATAAAGCGATTGGTATACTCTTGTTGGTCAGGAGAAGCTCGGTAAATCGATACCTGGTGGCACTTTTCAAATGAAAGTTTAGGGGTTATTTCAGACCAACGGAAGTACGATCCAATAAATCTAATCAGAAATAGTTTAAGGCATTTTCAATAAATCCATGTTTCTTGCAGGGACAAGAAAAGAAAAATAAAGACTACATACTCAACTCATCTATAGATGACAGCTTTTTTCATCTTTTGAATAAAGGACACAGAGCTGCACAAGCAGAATCTGATTTAAACTGATCTACCAGGTCGCTGAACTGAGGTGTAACTGCTACAACCAAGCTGACCAATTATGACTCAGTAAAATATAAAACCATTCATGCATATATTTTTGGAAACTGATTATTGCTGCAAAAAAAATGTAATGTAATTTATCATTGCCTCAAGGTTTCCGAACAAATAACTTATTTACATTCACAGCCGTTGTTTTGAAGTAGCGACGCAAACTCGTCAGAGATACTGTGAGATATCTCAGAAACTATCCGATAGCATTTGATCTTTCACTGGAATTAGATTAAACCCTTCAATCAAAAGCGGATTCTAATTGAACCGTTATTGAAGGAGCTTTGTTAAAAGAAAAACTAAATCCCATCACAAAAGCAGCTGTTAAATTGACACTAGTCTCTCAATATATTGATGCTTTCCTCTGTGACACTTAAGTCTTCTCTAGCTGAGCGAGTCTGAAGGTTGTGTGTCATTCCATTCCTTTTTGAGAGAAGGAAAAGTGTGTGTGTGTGTGTGTGTGTGTGTGTGTGTGTGTGTGTGTGTGTGTGTGTGTGTGTGTGTGTGTGTGTGTGTGTGTGTGTGCGCGCACGTTATACAGATTAGGCGGGCAGTGATTCCGGTATTGTCCTCCTGCTCTCATAACTGCAATCAGCGTCATCACGTTCCTTCACTCAAACAAACATCCCGCCTTCCCCTCCTCCACCGACACACGGACACAGAGCGCCGAGTTGACCTTCAGCTACACGCCATTGCTGCGCAGTCGGCCCAGAGAGTGACTGTAAGCGGGTTAGACAGCTGGATCCTGGGGCAGGGCAGCAAGCAGCATCTCCACACGCTCAACCAGCAGAGACGCAGCGGCTTCTGCAGTGCGGAAACATCTTGTTGTGCAACAAAACGCCGCAATCGCACTTCGAACTGCTCACCCAGGAATCTACCTGTACCTTCCATCTTCTTCATGAATTCAGTTGAAAATGGCAAAACACGGTGAGGAATACTCACAATCCCAAATGACTGTGTTAACAATTGACACACGTGACTAAAAGCCAACGGCTGAAGGTGCAGAACCTTTTATAAGAATGGGCAAATAAAAGCTGCATTCCATCACGATGGCACTGCTACCTTAAGGTCTGAATATGATTCATTGTTATTCATGCTATAAAATGATTTGCTCCACTTTGATACTTGGGCCGTGTCCCAAGTAAATCAAATCAATTTAGAATTATGAGGAATACATTTTCAAAATAACTATGCAGACAGCTCCCTTTCCTCAATCATCATACACTTATGTACAACTACAACAACAGTATGCTTCAGACATGAGTCATCTCCCTTTTATTGTCTACTGGAACTAACAAAGCCCATGCCTTAGCAAGTATATGACGTTCACACAATTGTCTTCCTCTCCTCCTCCGTTTCCTCAGGTCAGTTTTGGACCTGTCAATTTCCGCTTGCATGATGGCTTTTCAAAATAAACTTTGCTTAAGTTATGCTTAGGCATCAAAACCACCAGGTTTAGGTAAAGAGTGACAATAACGTGACCAGCAACTCACTCAACAACATAAATAACCACACTCACGATTAACAGGCAAAATGGCTAAAGTTAAATGAAGTTTTTTTCACAGGAAAGTAACAGCGGTGCACTGGAAGAAAGTCCTTTTTGTCCAGCCGATACACTTCACCTCCCACCGGCACCATGTGAGCAAGATCTCTGCACGGACAAACTCCTAATTGCACTAAAAATAACAAAGGAAAGTAAAACAAACAGGGTGAAGCTGAGCTAAATCGCACTTCCCGACCTCCTATGGATCTTTCTTAATGGTTTTATAGTTATTCAAACGTTGCTCCTTATGGCCCGTTGTTCTTCAAGCTCCTGTTCAATTTCCACCGGTCTCACTTTGTCTTCTACCTTGTTATTCTCCTCCATCCTGTTTGACTGGCAGTGTGCACAAAGCCCATACATTTCCAATGAGGCTGAATGATTTGGCTTTCAGAATCAAGATAAATGTCCTCCTGCTGGAAAACTCAATTAACTCCTCCTGTGAGGCAAAGGCAGCCTGTGGAGAATCCATACCAAATCATTTTTGTCCATTTAGATATTGTGACAAAGGGATTTGCTCGAGCGACTTGTTGGAAAAAGACTTTGCAACCACATGAATGTGCACCTGGTCAAACACAACCACATGGGTACATTAACTGAGATTTGGTTGCTTTGTGACTCTTGTAGGATAATCATTTCTCGCTCCCTCTCTTTCTTTCTCCCAAAACCTTTTTTCTCCTGCTTTGCTAGTTTGGAAACTTACTTTTTTTTCATGGCATGGCTTTAAAGCCGACTGATTTCCTGCCACCATCTCCCTACCAGTGTTCATCCTGGCATCTGATAGCGTTCATCCTTCTTGTTCAGGGTTGAGGACTGACGGACACATTTAGAACTATGGTCCTGGGTCGGCTTTTCCTTCTGCCTGAAGGGAGCCAGCAAGACGGACTGCGATGCCTCTTCCGCAATGGATTTTGTTTTTATTCCACGGGAGGAAGTCTTATCTAATCACATTCTCCCTGGCCAAAGGTACCCTATTAATATTTTACTTCTGGTTAAGCCTTAAGCTGTTATTATTTGTTACAAATAATTTATCCTGTAGTTTGTCTGCTTTAAATAAAATCCACTTAAAAAATCACTTTCTTTCAACCAATACATTTAAGCTGCCTTGATCAACGAGGTTTATATTAGCATTAACGAAACAAATCATTTGTCTATAAAAGGGTTCAAATATGTCATTTACAAGGAGAAAAAGCGTGCAAGGGCGGAATGTCTATCGGCCTCTTTTGGAGTTATTCTTCCCCCTGGTGGACGGAAATTGATTGGATTTTTAAAAAGGCAGAAAGGAAATAACACACCACTATGCCACTTACATTACATGTAAAAACGTTGGCTTGTGGCAAAGACCTGGAGCTTTGATGATTAATATACAAACAACATAGAACTCTAGGAATGTGAGTTTATATTTAGTCCCTGTTGGACGCAGATGTACTGAACCGCTATGACAGGTGTTCCTCGCAGTAAAGCTTGTTTCATGGTGAGACGACCGCAGAGAAACAGATTCACAGTACTTGGGCGTGGAACCTGCAGCCTGGAAGTCTGCAGCACTCACCAAGCAGATCTAACAATAGCCTCTGAAAAACTGCCCATCATGTCCCCCACTGATCGGCTTAGGGGGGGTAAATGATAACTACTGCCTGCATCTTCTCCTCCTTTTCACCTTTCAATGACCTCCATCTTTAATCTGCTACATCTCCCTCCTGCTCCTCCCCTCAGCCCTTCCCTAATTAGCTGCAGAGCAGAGCAGGCGCAGGTCATCAGACTGGAGGACTCGACAGTTTGTCACAGTGTGGGGCAACAGTGGCATATGGGGCCGAGCACTGAGAGATGAATCCTGCCTGAAAGTAAATATAATGTGATCTCTGGCAGGAATGTTTCTATATAATACATGATAGGCTGCTGGGTTGTATCAGGAGCAAAATAAAGAATTAACAAAAAGTAAAAAAGGTATGTTCCACGCTGCCCGGGTATAAAAAAGGAAAAAGAAAAATCCAAAAAATGTTTGGATTTAATGTTTTATTTTTATCTATGACTGTGAAAAACGCTCTTCTCCTTCTTTGGACACACTTCAGTCAGCGTTCAACACAGCACTGAGTCACCTCTCCTCAGGGTGACAAATGATTTATTGTTATCTTTGAATTCTGACAATCGTGCAATTTGAATTCAGTTGGTGCTCTATGACAATAAAAGAGCAATGCGTTTTGGTAAAATGTAGGATAATTATTGCCACTGCGGATCAGGCTTTGAACAGATAAGGACACAACATATTGAAGAATTTTGTCTTCCTCTGCACCTGTTTGGGCACCACAATGTTGCATTTTGGTCCCATGAGATATGTTTGCAGTGGAATCTATTTAAAGAAATTAAATAACATTTGGTAAGACTTCATATCCTGTAACAAGAATAATATGCATCTTGATGACACCTGCTGTCCATCGTTTTGTGCTGAGTGGAAGGTTCCCCCTTTGAGACTATTGAGAATAAACCAGTTTCTTTCTTCTTTGAGGTGCTTTTATCTCTTTACTTACTTTAACTCTTGTTGGGAGTCGGTCAGCTGGCCGTTTCTCGCCTGCAGCTTGTTCAACATGCAACAGCAAGAAGAAAGACCACTCTTCTGCCTGTTCTGACCTCCCGACATTGTCTTCCAATTTAATCAAACGTGTTATTTGTTTTGTCTCAAATACAGCATCAATAGACAGTATATCTTCAGTTCACTAATCGCGAAGCCGACAGATGATTGTGTATTCTAAGCAGTGCAGAGCTAATACGCAGATAGTGCGGATTGTTTAGCTTTTTGGCAACAGCAGAGCGCCGTGCCATTACATCACCCTCACGAGTGCTTTAAATTGCCAAAACACTGGATCTCTGAGGCCGTCGGCTGGTGAACTCACTTTTTTTCCTGGCAAATAAATAGCATCACTGAGTTACAGAGAACAGTGGGCGGCTGCCGAGGATTGTTTATCAGTACACGATGAATACAATATTATTTATTATAATTACTTGTTATTACTTGTTAAAAAAAAAACAGTTGTCTCATTTGTTTCTTGTTTGTTCCAGAAATGATAAGACACGTGTGCACAAGAAAGTGCAAATCATCGGAGGATGTGAACAGAATCTGCGTCCAGGTGAAAGACAGAACGCAGCTGAGCTGCAGGCCACAAGCCAATAAGAAATAATGATACATGATTAAATGGGGCAGACCATGTTCCTCTGCCGGCTTGGCATGGTTGAGATGGGGTGTAATACAGCACGTCACGTGATTCTGCAAAATTACAATCATGAGGTAACACACGTCATGCTGCTCCTGTCTCTCAGTGAGTATTTGATTACAATGCTGGACTGCATGCGTCTTGGCGTCCTTTAGAGCAACCGACATGGCTGATAATGTGACGCCACTATAGGGCTCAAGGTCCAATCCTTCTGACGCTGAAAAGCCATCGCTGTACATGCCATCAGTAAACACACTAACATCAAAAGAGAAAGAGATGGCGAGGGAGTGGGGGGAAACGAGAGCTGGGAGCGCAGAGAATTAGATATGCAAGAAAAATGAAGAATGAAAGAGCTTTGTGCGGAGGTGTGATAATCACTAGGCAGCAGATATGGGATTAGCGGGCTGCTAACAGGCCATTCCATCACTCAGACCAGTGCTGCAGCTTTACAACCATTTCCAATTTGAATGGAGTTGAAGTAGACCTGCGCACTGATTGGCTGAAGGTCCAACAGCTCATTTTCTATGGGATGCGCTGTGATCCCATCCCACTATCATGTCCTCTGTGGCCACCACAGAGCTCACGTTTAGTTGATGTATCCGTCCTTTACCGTGACTCTTAATTGAATTGTCATTTATCTTATATGTTCTCCTACAAGCAGGATAGCATCACAAACGGATGTTACTGTTCACAATAGATGGCACCTCACACGTTGCGCAACAGGTTTGACCCTTTGTGCAAATGAAGTGCAATGAAACCCAAACCCTAATTAGGCTGTGTGGGTTCCACGCGGGGTGCGAAGTAAAACATAAACAAGTTTGCAAACCAACACAGTAGGTTACATTTGTGTTTGTCATTTACTATGGAAGCAACATGAAATGCGCGCGCACAGAAAGACACGGACGGTGCTCCCTCACCTGATTACACCGGGGCAACGGAAAAGAAACACCTACCGGGAATAGCCAGATTGGTGAGCGGAATAGTGTGCATGCTCTGCGGTAAACTTGCCATCCAGTCAGCAAAGCGCGTGTCACTTCTCCCGTGAGACGAAGCCATGCTGCCGCTGTGCACAACGCTCCGTTCTCCCGGACCGGTGCCTGCGCCAACCTGGAGTCCGCGCGCTCTCTCTCTCTTCCTCCCTCCCTGTTCGCCTGCTCTCTCTCTCTCCCAACACACCCTCCCTGCCGCTCGCTCTTTCGCGGTATCTCTCTCACTCACACACACACACACACACAGGGACACACACCAGCGTGACGGAGAGTCGGTCCACACACCCCCAAGCGGGGCGCATCGGCGGAGGCGACGATTGCAAAACAAACGGGGGTTTGTTTGGTGGATCCAAATAAGCTTGTGCGCAGCGATAACACTGCAAAGAATGCACCTTTCGGTTTTACAGTCGCATATGTATATACAATAACGGCTTACCAGCTGTCATTGTTGTTTCTCCATCCATCTAAAATCCGCGTGTTTGCTCATAGTGTTTGTAGCGTGGTGGTAGAAGACCATGCAGTGGCTGCATGTACAAGCTGTACAGTTGGGACTGCACACAAAATGGGTGAAAAACGAGATTCTCCCCTGATACTATCACTTCACAGCGTGGACATCGAACAGACAGTGCGTTGTCAACGTGCTTGTACATTACTTGGTCACTTTGTTGGGTGTGTCTCTGTTGGGAACCGAACCGGCGACCACAATCTTGCACCAGAGTTGCGCATGCGTAGTGAGGCTGGAAAGCTCGTTTCTGGATCATACCACTAATCAACCGTGATATTTTTAAGATAGCCCAAAATAAATCAATATAACACGTCAGGTTACAGGTTACTACGTTTAGTTTATTCTGTTGAAATTCAGGATCAGCACAAAAAATTGCAATGGTACATTTCTGGGTTTATATGTTGTGCGACCTAATCAAGGACACATATGTGTGGCTCTGTTGATATTGTTTTTTTAGAGCAGAACCTACATAAGTGTTTTTTTTTTTTTTAAAGTACCTTTAATGCAGTCCAATTGACCTAATAAAACTAGCAACCTGACCAAAACAGGGTTTTAAATAGCATATTTATCTTAAAGCAGAATACTCATAGCCCACGAAGGAACAGCCTTCCTGTCTCAGTTCACCAGAATCATTGAAAATCCCAAACTTGATAAAGATAGACTGGCTTCCACTGACAGGGAGAGTCTGCAAAAGTGTAATCTGGTGAGCAACTGATTCAGCTCAAAAATTGTTTGAAAGCTGTTTGAAATTTGAACTCGATAAAACAGCATGAAATGTGAAATACTCCCACCAAGAGTAAGAGGTAAAAAAAAATGAAGCAGCCTTCCAAACTGTCTCGGCTCATACGCATTCGCCATTTAACATCTCCCACATTGGGCTGACGCCCAGTTGGTGGGAAGGTGCGCACACCAACCACAGTCTGAGACAGAAGGAATTCCAGGTTCTACTAATATATTATCAGAACCCAGAAGTATTTAAACTCCTCTACACGACGTTATCGTACACGTTATTTTGGTCATGGTGGCTATTTTGAAGTCAGAGGGACTGACTGGTAACGTGTCAGGCAACATTTTCCAACTTGAAATTGCTTTAGTTTTCAAGTTATTGGGTCTGAAAGAGGTTGAAGCTGCCCCATAGAATTATGGGTAATTACCAAAACCGCTGTGTAAATATAGATGGATTACAAATTATCAACACATTAATAAAAAATAGTTACTTGTATCGATTTATGTGCCAATTGGTGAGATGGCACTTAGACTAAATCACACTAAATCACAGTCCTAGCCAGTGATCATTGCAGTACCGCTTATAGGTTTTGTTCTGTTAACAGTAAATACGAGCCAATAGATTGTTATTTTTCAATGTCACCTCGAATGGAATTCTCATATATTAAGCATAGGCGTATAACATAAATCAGATGCAGTACAACGGCATGCCGTTGGGCTGGTGGCGCTATTTCAAGTTAGATAGACACATATGTAGATATTTTACTGAATTTCCTGTGAGGGTGACACAAATATGATTGTGATGAATGAAATAAAACATTAACAAATTATTGTTTCGCAATAAACTTTGAATGTTAAACTTATTAGCATTAGTATTGCGTTTTTGACATCATTCTGATGTTTGCTGAAATTAATTGGATAGCCCTACTTAGAAAATGTTCCACCAACTAACCAGCGGCGGCTGCTGGAGCGACGAACTTGACCAATTTAATATATAGCATTTCAAACACAATGTGTTAATTTGATTATAAAAGCCTCCTCGTTGCCTGTATAATTTGAAGGTGTGCTCCAAATTACATTGTTAGAGCTGTGCAATATCTTATTTCTCTACTAACTTGATAGACTGAATATCAGCATTGCCAGGCCTTGACAAAAAAAAAAATATGAGCTCGAAATAAATGTTGGCTCTAAATACGGGGATTGACGATGACTAAGTCCCAATAACCCAGAAGCAGGTCTGAGGTCATGCACTTGGCTGATGAAGATCCATACGGCAGTGATTCATTATCACTGCAATTAATAGAGCAAGGTTTGTGACTAATTGACAACCACTGTGGTGATAATCAACTGGCTGGCCAACTTATCGTCAGTTATTCAACAAACTGGGTCACCACGGGAAAAAGTTAGACAATCTACCAACAGCAGCAGGTTTTTAGAATCATTTAAACCCGTGGGGGCAACTTCAAACCGGTGTCCCTCCACAGCCATTATAATAAAAACAGGCTTGAGCGGAAGCCTGTATTCCCTCATATCATTAAAGTACTAGCATGAGAAATAGGTTACTAAATGCAGGCTTACAGGGTACCGCTCACATTTGACTCATAAAGGGACGTGGTGGATTTACATTAACAGCCGGTGGCAAAGGCCCCTGTCACTTTCTTCCATTTTTCTGCTTGATGACCCAATCCAGTTTATCTTCTTTATCCCAAAAAGCCCGCTGGCTGAATTGCCCGGTTATGTCACCGCCCTCAGGTGATGGTAGCGCTTCTCTACTCCAGTAGAGAAATCACATCAGGAATGTCAATGCAAGCGCACCACCCATATATAGAAAGCTCTAACCTGTAGTGTCACAATCAGACACTCTTACAGCCCTTTGCCTTCAGTCGAAAACGCCATTTGTTGGGGGGGGGGGGGGTTCTACTTTTTCGTCAGAAGACGTCAGAAGATTTAGAGAAAAGAAAATAATCAGAATATTACACTTGTTTCACTCAACAAGGTTGTATGTGACTTTATATACAAAGGCAAGGCGAGAGCAAATGTCAAGTATCAGACAAAAAAAAGATTTTACAGTATGGCAATGATTGTTAAACAGTTTTCTGTCGGAACCTTATTATTGCATCTTTCTTTTTTTCGAATGGAGAAAAACTGAAAACATATTTCACATTAGATTAATATTGTCAAGGACATTTGTCGGTATAGCACCTTTCCACAAACTACAAAACATATTCCCTCCCACACTGAAGAATCACCTGAATTAAAGCACACATTCGTTTTCTAAATTCATCCTTTTACAGCGAGTTTCTGACACTTTAAATATGATTTAAATTATTGCATAACTTTTATTCATAGTACCAAGTTGCATTTTTCTTACAGAAACTGTAACGAAAGAAATGATTAAATTAACAGGAGAGAATGTTCTGTTTCTCCCCCCATGCGTGTCTGACCACCTCCTTAAAAACAACCATGCATGCTGGTTCCTGTGATTCCCAAGTCAACTAAACCCTTCTGATGTGTGCACGCTGATTACCAGGGAACTGAACCACACTGCTCTATTATGCATTCACTTTTGACCCATCTTATGCTCCTTTATCGCCGGCTGTTGACCAGAGGGCAAAAAATGAGTGCCACACAAACCGAAAAACAAAGATCCACTGCAAAGCTCCTTTTAGATTTGCTGCATGGACCTCAGGTTGGGAGATACCTAGAAAAAACACCAGGCAGATTAAAAGAAAGCAAAGACGTGTCATGAAAATGAAATGTAGCCCTCGTAGGCAAACTGTTGAGTTACTTACTTGAAAATCGGTGCCAGTGCACGCTTTGATATCCTCAGGAGTGAGCCCCTCCCATACTTCTATCAGGGTCAGGCCTTTTGTCTCATCCACATCAAACACGGCCTGGTGAACCCAAAGTGGGAGGGAAAGAGAAAGAAAAGGATGACATGTTTAGAGAAAAAGATTAGTTTGACACAAAGACAAAATTGCCTTTTCTTTATTTCTTTAACCGATAGGTCAGAACCCCATGATGTGTGGTCACGGGGGTCAAAAAGGAGGATGTGGGGGTACTCAATTATCTAAGTGATCTAAAAGAAATGACAAAACCTTACCGCACCACTTCAGTGACATCAACAGATGACTAAAATAGCTGCAATTAATGGTGGAATTGTGAGAGTGGTGCAAAAAGAGTGGTCCTCAACTCCGGGAGGTTAGAACACGACAAAGTAAGGAGCAATTACATTTTAATTGTGGCAATACTTTTAACAGTCAAAACATAAAAAGGGACAAAAAAGACGCCGCAGTTGCTCTGTGATGCAGAGGGATGAGATAGTCGGAGGCAAAGCGAGCATCGAGCGGGGAGGGATAGGACCCAATGGGAGCCGAATTCAACCGTAAACAACATGTTGTTCTCAAAACAATTCCTAAAATGAAGCCAAGATTTACCAAAAGCTCAACAGACACAACTAGACTATTTGGTGTTGAAGCAGCATTTCGCTCACGGGCGACGCATCTCTTCAGCCTCCATGAGTGACGGTCAACTATCACGATCATGTCTGGTTTACAAGAGTCACACAAAACCAGGCGTGTGTGATTCATAAGTGAGGCCCTGGGAGAGCGCAACATCTCAAAGAACAACGACATGCAGTACGGGAAAGGGCAGTGCTCCTGTTGCAAAGAGTGGCAGGTGGCTCTTTTGTAAATTACCATTATGAATCCTCCCAACCCGGTAATTTACACTGAAGGACAAAGCACTATAAATGCTGTAAAAAAAACAACAACTAAGTCCTGTTCTGTGTTCTCAAAAGTCAAAGTCAATCTGATACACTAATGCTCTGGAACCGCTTTGAGCTTCAGGAGCCCAAATCCTTATTTTCATTCTATGAGCAGTGTCTGCGAACAATATCAGAGTGACACTGTTTTTTCTACCCAAAGTGCCTCGACTCAAACACATTCTGGGCTTTGTGTTGGCTTCTCTTCATCTTGGATTCACGTACGAGTACTGAACCATGATTCTCAACACTGTAACCGTAAGTTAGTACATTTATACACCCACAATGGCTGCTTAAAGATTGGAAAGGATTTTTAACATAAAGATGACTGTTGATTTCTCAGGTGCCTACAGACTGTTAATACGTTGGATAATTGACAATCTTAAAGGAGCAGCGTGCAGGATTTAGGGGCATCTAGTGGTGAGGGTTGCAGATTGCATTCAACTGACTTGCCCTCATTCCTCCCTCCTTTCCAAAGCGCGTTAGATAACTACGATGCCACTGAGCTACTGTAAAACTGCAAAAGCCTCTCTCTAGAAACTGTATCGAAACGGTTTGCATGTGCTGGGCTACTGTAGGAACAGGCCGGTTCTGTGAAGGACACTTAAGGGACTTTACACTAATGCAAACAAAGTTAACAATATTGCATTAAATTCTTGCCGGCAAATTTCCCTTTAATGTCCATGGAATTCTGTGATCAAGTGATCGGATTACATTTTAATCAATTTATACAACATGCTGATGTGTGCACATCCAGTAAAGCTTATACAATAATATATATATTTATACAACGACACTCTTTAAATCAAACTAAATCTGCAGCCATACCATCATACCCATTGATGGAAAAAGCACTGTGAGCTGAGCTGGTTCCTGTTGCTTCTGTCAGCACGGACTGACAGACTAAGCCACAAACACATCCAGGCAAAGCCTGTCAGGACTTTCAGCTCATTAGAACCGCACACAGACACAGCGACACGGCAGGAGGCAGATATCTCACTCCAACGTAGCAAGACAGATGGAATGTCACAAGGAGCAAGGGGTCCATGGGTAACACAGGCCCTGACACGCGTCTCTAATCGCCACGAACGTGATTAAGGGAAATTGAAGATGTCCCACAGGTGCTGGATATAGGAGGAACAGGTGCTATGAAGTCAATGTTCTATTCGTGTTGAAATTCTATATCTGGACCTTGAGGCTGAAATGAAAGACGGATTGAGTGTGAGCTCACGGTTTGAGCTTTACGCTTTAAAATACCAAGGACTATGACACAAAACCAGCATGGCGAGTAAATGCTAGAGGGACAAACCTGGACTTACGCACACCTTTTCTACTGGAAATAGAAAACTGTGGCTCCATTTGCAAAGCAGCTTTTTTTCAAATGGGAAACTGTCGAGTCATCTTTCTTCACACTGTTCGGAGTCACCACCACCATTAACAAGATTGATGCCAGTTAGACATTAAGAAGCTGCTGGTCTCACCCACGTGTTGTCTGGCGAGAAGTGCGCCGAATGTCACGGAACATCAATAGGCGACATCCTTCAGCCCAACATATCCGAAGAAGGAAAAGGCTGGAAAATCACATTTTACCAGCTAACAAATACTCAAAAGGTGATCCTGTGAAACAGCAGTGACAAGGAGCAGGTTTTAAGATGAAAGCAATGTGACAAAAAATGAGCTTGAATTGGTTTTATGGAGTAATAATCGCTGTCATTGGACACATTTCACGGCCCGTTGTGATGACTGAATGATTTAACGATTCTTCTGCTTCATCTGTGAATTAGTGGGCAACAGTTTTGTTTTGTTTTTTAAACACAAGATAATTCCCTGAATAACTATTGAGACAACGAAGCGCTGAGGAACTTCGCATACAAACCACCGTCACGATGCGACTCACCGTCTGCACATGCGACAAACGACAAAAATGATCATTTCAAAAGACGTTGCCGCAAGCGAGCCCCACTTGTGAAAAGGGGAACTGTGGTTAAGAGAAAAGAAATGGCAAACACAGTGAATAAAATGGTCCAAACCACAGAGACTGTGCCTGAGGCAGCAGGTCCCCCATCAACGACGCCATTAAGAACAACACTTATTACCATTCCTTCTGGCGGGCGGAGGGGTGCCGCGCTCGTGAGAATATATTGTGTGTCAGCATCTATGCATCAGTCTGAGTGGAGGGAGCAGAATATTTTTTGGCAGACCCCAGTTTATGCAAATTGGAGCAGAAATTTGATTTATGCGAGATAGCGAACTGGAAAAAAAAAAAGAATAACAATTATCAGGATTTTAAAAAGGATTGTTGTTGCCTCCAGTTCAAACTCACTAATGATTTACTAATGGGAGTTTTCTGTGGTCATCACCAGAATAATAATGTTCTCACATCCCACAGATAATTTCATAAACGCTGTTTTTTGCTACTAAAAGCTCAAATGTTAGGCTGGTGTGCTGTTGTATTCCATTCATCGGACCATTAGCTGCTGATTTAAATCAACTCTTGACATTAAGCTCTAATTGGTTTTATGAAAAAATCTTTAATAGGTTTTTAGTTTACCACCATATCCTGTGTAATAATCATCAATGGTGGGTGATACAAAAGTCCTGGCGATATTCTCAGTGAGATTTAAGAATGGCGCCTTAGTATTCTTTCATTTATCAGCATTTATTTGCAATATCAGCTAGTTATCTTTCAATATTGTAATGGAAATACACACAGCAGAGGCAACTGTTCTTCTACTTTGAGATGCATGTCTGGTTAAACGGTACTAAGGGCTTAAAGAAAGCGGTCAAGACAACTAAAACCCCAACGGCCACACAGGAGGAAAATGGATGTCAACTGAATCCTCATCTATAAACATTGTATAAACTATAATTATCTTATTACAAACTTATTATAATAGTGCAGTAAAATCAGACTGTCAATGTGTCGCGTGTTACTTTGAGTCTCAGAGCTGCACATTTCATGAAGGTACGGACCCTCCTCTAGAAGAGAACATTAAACATTTGTGTTCAATAGATACCTGCTCTGAGCAGCACTGTGCTCTCAACCAAACTCATTATCATTTAACAGGTAAGGTCAAAACAGGAACGACATCTTTTGGCAAACGTCACTGGGACACTATATTAGAGGGTAGGGAGGGATGAGAACATTTCACTCCAGTCCGGCCGACTGGGTGTCGATTCAAACCATTTTTTTTAACCAGATTAATTTGATTCTATTTTTTACACAATTGCAAACAGAGAACGAGCATATAGAGCTGAGAAGAAGAGTGTTATGAAAAGCAGTTAGAACGTGTTGAAAGATGTGCGCAGGAATTGAGAGTAGAAACATTATCGAATTCAATCATTTAAGTCATGAGCAAGAGAGTAAAAAGTTGTGGATGCAATAAGGAGAGAGAGTACTAATGGATATAAAATAGAGAGGAAAACCGCAGGAGATGAAAAGAGGAAGAGGAGGAGAGGAGGTTGTGCAAGTTGCAGCTGGGCAGCAGAAAGAGCTTTGACATTTATAAATATTGACAGAAATGTCCTTGTTGAGAAATGTTGCGCAATCACGACAAAAGCCAGCCGAGCAGGAGAGAACGGCACAAAAACCACGGACACGCCGTGCGACTTCGCCCCCGACAGGTCGTGTATTATGAGCGAGTTCCAAAGGCAGAGACCACCAGCGGGCTACAGAGACGCAAGATCTACTACTACTGGAACCTCGCGGTTTGGACCATTTCTTTCCCCGTCCTCCCACACACATTTCCTACCCCCCAATCAGCATGTGTGCCTCCTCCTTCCCACCTCCTCAGTTCCCATTAACTGCCACCCACCACCCCCTCCCTCTTCACAGCGCTAAATTTCCTCCTAATCTTGTACTTTAGCTTTGCGCTTATTTCCCCTTCAGCGGACGATTCCACCCCGGGGAAGCATCGTCAGCACTGTCCTGACGGGATAAGTGTAACCTGTGAGTCGACTGTTGGCCATTACAACTCGATTGGAAGTTGTGCAAATAATGGGCAAATAATTATCACGCCCTCCCTCCCCCGACGCCACGTGTGCTAGCGAGCATGACAACGCAGCGCTGCCAATGGCTGTAGCCGAATAGTTTGACCTCGCTGCGCCAAAGCTCGTGGAGCACAAGCGGCACATACAAATGAAGACGTTGGAGATTAAACTCCGTAATCTTAAAAAAAAAACTCACGCAGCACCTTAAAGGGGGCTCAACCGATTGAATTCATAAGTCAGTCAATCTAATTTCCACCTAATGAAGGTGTCAGGGAGACGTAATTGACAGGTGGAAGCTGTAATGTGTGACTTGTGTTCACTGTCTGTGATTACAAATGATACTTAAAGTTAAAGGTATGAACTGAATATTACTACTCTAACCTCACACCTGATGCCTAAACCGAACCAATGCAACCTACAAAGGCAAACCAAGCCAATCAGAAGATCGCCTTGAACAAAACAGGATTCATCATTTATCCTGTGGACCATGAATTTGAGCGCCCAATCTCAAATTTGACACGTAACATCTTTGCCAGGAAAAATAGTTAGATATCACATTACGGTTGAGCCGCTATTCCCAATCCTTTCTCGCCATTAGATTACAGTCCTTTACGGCTGCTTCGACAAGCCCACTGTTGTGATGGCTAACAAAGTAGAAAGCAAGCTACTGCTCAACAAACAGGAATCTCAAACAAAGGACATTCAGAGCCTGAGAAGATACTTTCTATTTAGGCACTTTGAAGGATGTTTAAAATGCAATCGTTTTCTTTAATATGCTACTGTACTACTTTACGCCCGGTGCATCGCTCCTGTTCCTTCAGTGGTAGTCATATGGAATATGATATTTGGAAGTCATGATATGACCAAGGCTGTGTCGATTAGGTGTTCTGGTTGAAGGGATGGCGTCTTCCGTTGGTTCATTGTAGGCGCTGCTGCTGAAGGATTTTAATCCAAATTTAAAGAACGCTTATATTATTTATTTTCAGATTTGGTAAAAGGTTTTTATGCTTTGATCTCCCTACTGGTTCTCAAAAATAGAGAAGCAGCAAGGTCCTGTAAGTAAATAATTTTATATAAATTAAATGTACCTTTTCTGTGATGATTCGATCCACACACTGCTTCCCAGTTAATGGCAGGCTGCATTTGTCCAATATCTTGTGTTTTCCGCCCTGTGAGACAGAGTAGTTGGTTAAAAAACCAAAAAGATGTAACATTACAATTTGTGTTAAAAGTTTCCTGGAAGCAACTAGTTAAGTACACGCATCGTATCCCCGAAGGATATGCAGCATTTTCATCCACAAAACTCTCCTTTAAGAGAAATGCCTCGGACGATGCCTGAAAAGCAAACATCATACATCAACCCCCCGATAACGACTAACAGCAGACTTCAGTGCAGTACATCTATGATTTATGCTCACCAGCTGCACCAGCTGCATCAGGATATAATAATATAGCCGGGCGCCCAACAGGCTACTATTAACAAAACAACGCATGCTACTCGGAGTGCAGAATGTTGCGTTGAATTTGCATCACATCGGTTTGGACGTCATTTCACTGCCGTTGGAGTGTGTGCTGCTTTTGTTTAAAGCCCTGTGAGGTTACTCATGCCTTCTCACAAAACGTTGCCTAACTAATCAGCTTTTCCCAACACACCGAATCCAATTCAGGATTGGCCGGCGCTCTCTGGTGAAGCAATCCATTAACGGAGTTTATGCCTAATCAGTCATAACACTCATTACCGTGGGAAGCAGAGACCAGGTGCGCTTCTGCGTCGTACCAACGTGGGAAAAGAACATTTCTGACTTAATTGGATCTGGACCTTTGGGGAAGGAAATTAGTATTTTAAATTTGTGACAATACTGGTTAGAACAAGCGCCGTGAACGCCCCCGACACACACACACACACACACACACACACACACACTCACTCGTGTATACACACCTTAGCCGAGTGCTCCATTGTGACCACCACCTTGGTTCCAGCGCTAGCCACCAAATCCATTGCTCCTCCCATCCCCTTCACCATTTTACCCTAAGAGCAGAAGGAAACAGTGATTATGGCTTGTTTCATTTCTTCTAAAAGAACAACTTACACACTTGAATCATACGTAGCCAAAAAACAAGTTGATATGTGGCTCTCTGTCACCAAACCGAGGGTCTATTTTGATGCCATAATTTCATCCCTGCACTGGCGAGTCCCCCCCAAAAATACTTAGCAGACTGGGACGGAAGAGGAGAAAAGAGTTCAAAATGGATCTTCAGCAACCATAAAGCCAGGAATTTTTATACAAGCTTTGCACATCGAGAAACATTCATCAATGTAATGCTGTTCATGTTAAAAATGATTAAGCTTTTAGTCATCAAGCAATCTCCCTCTGTAAACAAGTAGTGGGCGGGGGGGCTTAAGGGCTCTGCTCGACGTAAAGCCTGCGGCTCTGTAATGTCTGAACACGCATCAGTGTGTTTGAATCGCTTAAGTCTACTTCTTCGACATTACGTTAAGTTGATGCTCAATAAAACGGCACGGAAAAACTGTGTGTGTGGGTGGTTCGATTAGCTGGTAGCCCAACACGCCGTCTAAAACAATACAATTGATCAAACTGTATCATCTCCACCGTGTCTCATAGCGGCGGCGGCCGGGTAAGAAGTGAACGACAAGTCAGCAGCCAATCAATGGAAATTTTAAACTGGCAATAAAAGGGGTTTTGAAAAAGTACACTGCAGCCACGAGAGGTCTTTGGCTCTGCAGCCATAAATGAGCATCCAAAATATAGTTATGGACACGCCTATTACTTTAGAAATGTCCGATAAGACCAATATCTGAAACCCTGAACAAATTAAATTGTTATAGAATTATTATTAATTTTAATTAATTATTAATTAATTATTATTAATCGTTTTATGATGTGTGTCAAGTATTACAAAAAAAAAAGAAGAAGCAATCGAAAAGATAATCACTGCCACATATTTGCCAGCCAGGTGAAGACATTTCTTCTCCTCGTGCTCAGAACAGAGGGTTTCCGAATAAGGATGGCTGACATGCAGATATGGCCCCGGGATGACGGCTGAGTAACTGCATTAAAATCCCATTTGCCCATCAATCATGTGAAGAGCCTGCTTTGCTCTCCGCTCGATAACCGGCGATGTATATGCCAAGTGTGGTAGGGATGCAGTCTGCCTCCAGGGAGGCCAGCTGCGTGGAGAAGATATCAACAGAGAGCGGAAAGAGGGTCGGACCAAGTAGGGAAAATCATAGATTGAGGATATCGGAGAGAGGCTTTATTTTTTACGTTATATAACAGTATTATCTTATAGAACACAAAGTGGTCCACCATAGCACAGCACAATAAATACACCAACATGTGATTCAAATAGGGTACATCTTTACTTTTAGCCCTCAAAATGCACACATTTAACACACAGGGCTTGTTAAGATGACTCCAAAAGGAAACTTAACAGGAAATATATAATAGTGTGTCTTTTTTCTTATGATCAATCCTTCACTTCCTGTCACAGGATTAGCTGATGGGTCCAGAGGGGGATAATAACATGATGGCAGCAGGTCTGGATTTACAGCTGCTAATGTACTCCGCACTGCAACTCAACTTTCATTCATGCAAACTGGGCATCTGCTTTTAAAATGACTAAATACTGGTCAGGGTTTGATTAAGAGTCAAGACTAAAATGAGCATTTGAAGGAAATTGCAAAAATGATCTGGTTTTGCAGCGGGGACAATCAAATTTCCGTAGCAGCAGAGGAATTGTTGTGAGCCATTCATTTTTTTTTTATGAATGCAAAATGATGCAGCCACAATGCCCGTGTTGTGTCGCATCGCAGTGACAGCAGCCAAGCTGCAGGAACTACAATTCATTATGTGGTCAAATGTCTCTCTAATGTTTGTATAGAAAAGTGTTGTCCATAACCTGCATTACTGGGAGGATTTGCATTTGCTTGCATCAGATCAATGGCTCTGCATGTGGTTCCCGAAGGCCGCTCTGATCTGAATCGCTCCAGGCCGCAAAAATTCAAAATTCACGAAATGGCGCAATGAGATATGCCTACCATCTTTTTCCTCCTGCTCAAAGACGGTATTTTATTCAATGAAATTGGTAGCAAAGGAATTCACAAGTATGTGTTCTACAGTCTTTCTGTTAAAAAAGAAAAAAGCTGCTACATAGACACTGTCTTATACAGAGTATGCAAGGAGGCACTAAAACCAAACAAAAAAATTGACAGTGCAAAATATCCCCCCCGTCTTGGATGATTTGGCAATTTCATTAGCGCGGCATTGATGGCATTAACCTTGCTGGTCTGACCGAAGCCCGACAGGTTTTTAATTTCCTCACCTCTCCATCTGACTGCTGATATCTCAGCATCGCGGCGGGGAAGTTTCCTGGGAAACATCGCCCTTCTAAACTGCGACTACAGGTCAAATGCTGAATTCAGGAGTGTAACAACACAGAAAAGTCAGTGTGGGTTTGATACTGTAGCAAATAAAAGCACGATGAGTTTCTTTCATTGTATCTTAAACAGACTTAAGTGCAAGTGTCAGAGACAAAATCCTCTTCCTAGAGATTGAGCCTTTTGCTCAGTGGCAAATTTGGAAAACACTTCTGTATTACAGTGTGCAAACACAGGAAAGCATGTGACATCCCTTGCAGATTGGTTGTTTTATTGTCATAATGCTTTGGATTGTGGGAAATTTCCTCCGGCAGAGTCTGTAGAAAAGCATAAAGTGCGCATTAAAGGCTCCAAATATCTTTGAGATAGACCCCAAGCACTTGAATATTTGACAGTGTGACACCGCAAAGCCTTTGTGGGAACAAGCTTTAAAGTGAACTGTGCCCCCCTGACAGTGACGATTTGGCACAAATACACACTGTGTTCACCCCTGACCCCTAGGAATACAAGCATAGGGAAAAATGATTGCATGACATAGTGCAGAAGACTTAATGCTGTTCAAAATGTGCCATTTCATCTTTCAAAAAAACGTTCATGTTGCATTTCTTTATTTTGCAATTTCACACTAGCAGCAGTTATGGTAAAATCTCCTTTCAGGTCAATTTCAAAAACATCTACTTTTAAACTCTTTGAAAATAATCTTTGCCAAAGGCAAATATAAACTATCGTAGACATATGCTTATTAAAATGGGCGTTGGAGAACTTTAAAGTGTAACATAATGTGGGTCATTGCAAGAGGTGCAGAATCCAGATGAGGCACTTTAAAAAACACATACATATGATTTATAAAGAGTACAAAGAGGTACTTAATGAGCATATACACAAGGCAGAACTTGTAAAAACACAATACTCAAGTTACAGCTCTCCTAAGGTGACAGCAATTATACCATGTGAGAACATTGACAGATTCAGTCCCACTCCGCCTACAAGGTTCTCTCAGTGAGCCATTAATGGCATACAAGCAAAGCCATTAATACACAAAAGGCCTTTACAGCATTTTAAAGAGGGAAGATGTGATGGCAATGAAATGCTCCCTCACTGCGATTATTCACATATTCAACATCTGCAATGTGTGAGAACAGGTTTGGCAATTCGGACGATATTTCCAAAGCAACCTCTGCACACAAGTACAAACAAGTACTACGGCCACTTCATTGAAAAATGAAGTGTCCTTTTCCTCCATTATCAGTCAAAAGCGTTGACTCATGAGCAAATAGTTTTTATTGGATTAGTGTTCTTTAGTACTTTAACCAGCACTGTATTTGACGTAGTAGGCTTAGGGGTTTCCCTGCATATCATTAGTTACCATGACAACAGAGTATGATTTGCTCATTTGTGTTCACTTCTCAGTCAATGACAGAAACAATCCAAAAGTTCCCACTTACCAACTGGCTTCATTTCTCTCCCCCACAAATTCCCTGACAATCTCCGCTGTCGGATACGAAAGGCTCTCTACCTAATAACATAGCGACGGACCGTCACCGGCCTTAGTTACTCACACGACTAATTACAAGATTCAAGAGGGAGAGCCGGGAGAGACAAGGAGACAATGGACAACACGCACAAAGTACTTAGAATACGTAACATTTTTACAGTGAAGACCTTCAAATATCCTCCTATTCTCTAGAGACACTTTTCATTGTTGATCCAGATGCTTCAGACTGCAGAGATGTGAAAGCATATTAAAGCCCTCAACCGGACAATTCCCGTTTAGCATATTTAAAGTATTAAAAATCAACATAATCAAGCTAAGAGTACTGCATCCAGGTAAAACCTTTCCAATACGTACCCGTCCTAGGCAGTGAGTGAATTTGATTATCTTAAAAGGTGGGAAATTCACATTAGTCCCTTTTAAAAAACGTGGTATAATAAAGATAATACGGAGGTGAGGACAGAGTGGTATTTCTGTGCTGCAAGATAACCCCCCTGCTTCTGAGTAACAGCTACACTGCAGGGCTTCAATATTTGCACATGTGTATTCAAACACCGGTTAATTAGCAATTACCATGGACAAACAAGCACGGCCGCGGAGGTAAAGAGAGAATGAATTACCCCTGCAAAATTTAGAGACCACCAGCGACCGAAGCCTTCCTGTGCTCGGCGCTTGCGCCCTACGACGTCCACCTGTGTGTTTTATATACGAGGTCCCTACACGTGACACGGTTGTCTCCACTTGGAGGAGCCGTTTGTGTAAAGTGATGTGCAGGCTGAACGTCCTGGCGAGCACACTTCGGTCAAACAGGAAGCAGCTGTGTGCCCGGGGCCATTTCTGGTCGACTCCTCTCTCTAATGGGTTTGTGACCTGGCTAATCACCCAGAACGCCCGTGACCGACTGTGGCGTTCGGAGCAATTGAGCGCGTGAAACGTCTAATCGATAAATGTCTGCCAGCCTTTCCACTGTAACCCCCCCGACAAGCGTCCGCCTGTGCTCTTGAATAACAATGACCAAGGCGCTGCACCAACAAAGACACCTCCTATCATGCCGAATACTAAAGGCCACCATCTGTAAAATAAACAAGAGCTAACAATGATCTGTCTGAAGATGAATAACACACCACTGAACTAAATATCTTTGGGATTTGAACTGACAGTCGGACTAAATAAGCAATTTGTCGCGTGCGGCTCTCGGCAGTTCTGGTTTAACCAATTTGTAGGTTACGTACAAATCCCAGATCAATCAATATATATCATAACTGTTCAGTTTTCCATTTTTTTTCCATTGATTCTAAAGCCTCAAGTCAAGTGCATTTTTCGATTGGCAATAGAAACATATCCAAATTAATAAAAAAAAAACGGCTATTATATATTTCGTAAGGCTGCGTTTGGATGACGCCTATTGCACTGATGTTGGCTTGTTGACCTCCAGCAGATGGAGCAGAAAGACAAAGAGTTTGCAAAACGATGGATAAGAAGACCAACTTACGGGGATCATCCAGTTGGCCAGGTCTCCGTGTTTGGACACCTGCATGGCTCCCAGCATGGTCAGGTTGATGTGGCCGCTGCAGAGAATGACACAAAAGACGACGACAGCTGTCAACTTCAGAATCAGTCATCAATTCCACTCATCAGACAATGCATGCTGTATTGTTAGTGTTAGTATTGTCCCAGTTTACCTGTGACAACACACAATGCAAAACAGTGCATTTGAATATTGACGGTAGTAGATTCTCACGGCAAACAAATCACAATAACAGCCGCCTTCCTCCAGAATTTGTCATGAATAAAACACTTTGCACAGGGCCACACACGGCCGGTGAAAAGTGAAGACGAACGCAGAGATGCTAAAAAGTGAACACGGTTTGTCATTAAGAAGCACAAGTCATCTTCAGAGTAGGAGAAGAGGCTGGATTGGGATTTGAGGCCCCCACAGCTCAATCCATCATATGTTGTGTTATTCTCCCCCAGTGACTCTGGTCTCTTCAATGTGTTGGCACAACGGGGTGTGCGCACTCGGTTCTGTCCTCTCCCTGGCGGTGTGACCAGACAGCGCTATTTATGAGCACTATTGGATTTCCACCGGGTGCTGGACAAACAGAACCGATGCTGCCGGGTGTGTGTGTGTGTGTGGGTGAGCAATTTCAGACAGCTGGCAAATCAATAAAAAGGGGAACATTGGGAATATTGGCAAAGCCGCTGTCTAGCTCTGCCGGTGACGTAGCGATTTGTTACAATCCAGCGTTCGCAAATCGTGGCCGTCTCCTCTGCATAAATCCAATCGTTGGAGCTGGCTACAGTGCGGGCGTAAAACTAGCGAATGAAGAAAAGATTTGTGAGAAAATGATGTGTGTTTTGGGCATAAACTGCATCACGAGTTTATAAAGGAGAACCCCAGTTTGATGACATATCTGATATGCCTGGAAAAACTTTTCCCAAAACTTCTGGTCTTACCCTCGGATCATGGAAAATGATTCATCACTTGAGAAATAGGCAGCACCTGGAAGCACCGTGACAGTCTCCTTCCCTGCGGACACATGATATTTTCAAGTCTTTGAGATACAGCAATAGCAATGTGCCTTGATGAAATATATTTTCAGGCAATTGGTGGTTTTATGCATTATAAGTTATAAGTTCATAATTTACTCTCTAAAAATTGGCTTCAAAAAACTGTATTTACTCAAGTGTCATAAATAAATAACATTTAAAACACATTGTGACAATAATATAATTGATCTTCACCCGATACGAATTCTCACTGAATAGAGTCAATGGAACCTCGGTTAATGTTAGCTTTCATAGGCAGGACTGATGCTGTCGGACGAAATAGCTGCGATTGGAATAAGTGCCTGAACGTTTTATTGTTCCAAATAGTTTAAGGATGTTCTTCCTTAATTTTGGACTTGCAGAAGTGACAAATCACAAGATTCACGTCTTCTTCAATTACCCTGAACAACTAAACAGCAGCCCATATGATTTTTTTTTGGCATAACTGAATATTGGCATTAATTTATCATGGCAAAGTTTACAAAATAAATGTATTTGAATCACCTTCTTGTAAGTCCTTTATAATTAAACTTCTGTGTTACTTTCAAAGAAAATGTGCACCTGTAAAGTATTGATTGAAAGTGCAACTGGATAAAACATTTTCATAGAAAATATCTTGTAGGAAATCAGAAAACATAACGGGATACCAGATGCCAACCAAAAAGGGTCCCTTAATAAATCCATGTTTTAGTTGGAATTACGTATCGATCCGGACAACACTCTCACCGGCGTTTATCAGGTCTGCGTCCACTGCATCCTCGGTGGGGTACGGCCCCTACGCAGAGAGAAAAGCAGATGAACCCGGCTGTGCTCAGGCGAGGCAACCGCATGTCATTCAGCCAAGACGACTCAAAGAGAAGAAAACACAATTCAGCGATTTCGATGACACATTGATCTACGCAACGCTCCAACCGTTTGGGTGGAAAGGGGAAGGGAGAGGTGGTATCTCTTTCAAACCGACACTCATGATCAAAAGAAACCTTGGAGAATAAGGCATTAGCATAGGCGCTTACATCCTTCTGCCAGAACCACTGAAACGAAAGTCATTCCATGGCAGCAGCCTTTGTGGAGGGCTTTGTCAGCAAATAGTGATCGCGAGCCAGAGAAACGGAAGAAAAAGTCAATCTGTTGTACAATAAAACCATTTATACGTTTTAAACGTTACCGCTGGGCTCAGAGCACAATTTAGCTTGAAACTGTTGCGAAGACGTCCAGACGCAAGACGGATACTGAGCCGTCCGTCGGCTCCGTTTAGTTCAGAAGCACTGAAGCTGCAGTGGACAAGAAAGCTCTCTGCAGGCGTCTTACCAGTCCCAAAATCCCATTTTCACTTTGGAGGTTCACAGTGATGTCTGGTTTTATGAAGTTGCTGGCCAGCATGGGGATTCCAATACCAAGGTTGGCTGATAGGCTCTTTGTTAAAGATGGTAATTATCACATCAGTCGTCATGGAATGTGAAGCAGGTAATTAGAGAAACATATTCCATTTGACGAGAGACCTTCTTTAACAGAAACAATCACCTTACAGCACGCCGCGGACACGACTATGAAGTCACAACATTTTCCAAGATGACAAATGCATTGGGCTGAACTATGGGAGAATAGAAATACAAAAAAATAAACTGCTGACAAACCAGAGTATAATTTGAAATTTCAATCAACTGGTGGAAAGACAACTATTTTTCATGTGTGTTGAAAAGACAGCAGGGCAGGACGCCGCTTTCTTTCTCTCTGTACACCTGGTTTGCCTTTACAGCTGTTGTGTTTTAAGGAGGAACCTAAGGCACAAAGTGACGAGGTTTTGTGAGTTATTTTTAAAGGATACCGTACATCCCATCCTCAAACTCCAGAGCAGCCCGGCGGATGATCCTTTCCCGAACAATGTCGGCGTCCTTCTTTGGTTTGGGCTTCTCTTCTTGGCTTCTCTTTACTGTGCGTTTCTGGAAGCAAACAGGGATGTATGAGGATCAGGGAGGCAGCATGCTGGGAGGATATTTCTGGCGGAGCATAGAGACATGTGAGGAGAGAGAGAGAGAGTACGAGCATTTCTCAACAATGATGGAAACCTAAAATCCTGCTACAGTGGCTTAGCCAGAAAGCTGCATTTGGCTGTAGAAGGATTAATCGTTCTTTTCAATAATTGAACCATTTGTTGAATGGAACTTTATTTTCTATAAAGTGACTCAGGTAATTCTCAAACCACAGAGAGAGAATTGAAATGCGTGGATCTGTATGGAGACGACCGGTTTGGTACCTCGATCCTTTTTTCGTAGCTGGCTCCCTGGACGACCCTCTGGACGTAGATGCTGGGTATGTGGATGTCCTCTTCAGCGAAGGTCCCAACATCCACCACCTCCTCCACCTACACAGAGACACGGTCAAATGTCTCACGACCATTGAGATTAAATTCCACACACTGGCGGAACTGCACTACCAGAAAATAACTGGTCTGCCCACCTGTGAAATGTAACAGATTACAGACTTGAGAGTTTCGCTCATGCTGATTTTGCAGCTTTATCTCAAGAAATTATCTTAATATTGAGGTTGGGTATTTAATAAAAGACATTCTTTTTTTTCCCCCCACTGTTTTTATGTAGTTTTAATGTTAAACCAGAAATTGAGCAATAAACCATCCTAAAAGGTGACACAAACAGGCTGATATTTCTCACGTGTTCTTCCACTATCACGTGTTAATGGTGAGTCAAGGTGAATAATGCAGGGAGAATGTCTTACATTTATAACTTTATAACACCAGTCCACTGAAGGCAGACTGTGTGACTAAAATGGAGATCCCCAGACACACAGACAGGGGACATAGATTTATCCTCGGAATCAAAGGAGATGGCGAAGCCGGGGTTCATGGGCAGGTTGTTTTGGTTTTGGGAGGATTTTGGTTGAACCATTTATTCTTTGTATCTCAGTGGAGCGGCTGCAAACGTGGCCATTTAAATGGTCTGAATAGACATTCATTACACAAATTATTTTTCATATGGCAGCATTGTGTGTGTTAGATTTCCACTAAACAATATTTTCCTGCTCTGAGACAGAAGTGCATCACCTTTGTGTAGAAAGTGTCCAGCAGCAGACGAGGAGTGTACATGAAAGGGTTAGTTGGACAGAAATAACAAGACGAATGGAAATGGCTATTGATTTAAGCTGAGTCGGGTCAACATGCCTGGGATAAAAATCCCAGAACAAATGCACCTGCGCCCTCCTCCTTAGGTAACATTTGGAACCGATATATACCGAGCATACAGCCTCAACTCACTCACTCAGGTGTTCTGGGACAGCGTGTGTGGGCTCCACTTAATCTCGCTGCCCAGTTTATCCTGCTGGAGCGCCTAAAAACTCATGTCATGCTTCCATGTGCACATTGCACTATAGTCCTGCAGATGTTAAAGTCAACATAAGAATCTGATTGGATTTAGAGGGTGGAGGAATATGTTTTATCAAATAGAAAAGACTCCATGAGGGAAAAGGTGCAATTTTATTTAGTCATCAAAGGAGGAAAGAGCACTTTGAATCACAGAAAATTAAATCGAAAAAAAAAAAGAGTTATCTTCCCATCTATGAGGGACCAAAGGGGGACTTAATCGTGACAACATAATTCCCCTTTTCGCGCTCGTGTGCTGCTCAGAGTGCAACCTACTTATTCCATTTACATGAGCGGCGAGCGGCCGTTCACAGCAAATTGAATTGAATCTCTCCTTATCTCCACTTCCTCCCTCAGCACTGACTGAGAGGAGTCAATGGCTAACAGTGGCTCCCATCTTAGCGTTGTCATGGCTACGCGGGCTTTGCCGTGCGGTGAGCTAGGGCCACTCAGGGCTGTGGAGTGATTTTTAAGACGCTTTCTGTGGCAAATCTCTGATGCTCCACAGTGGAAACGAGGCCATGCAAGATGAGATTGGGGGCGCGCAAGAGAATTGACACGGCAGTCCCACACATCCGCCCACATCCTGCTCTGGGGGCTTGATCTGTCTTTTGTGAGAATGATGATTTCCATTCATCAAGCGCGACTGAGCTCATCCCACTATAAAGCAGTTACAGGGAGAAAACAGGCAAGACTGGGGTGCAAATATTTGATGGCACTGATTTCGACACTCCAGGTGAATTTACTTGATCAACAGTGTAAATAAACCCTTGTGTCCTCGAATCAAAAAGTGGCAAATAGTCACCTCAAAAATCCACGGCAACAGAAAGAAGAAATTGGACGTTTTTTTGTCAAACCCAAAAAAACAAAACATGCACCGAGCTCTATTTTCAATCAGCCTTCCTAAGGTAAGTCGCAGCACAACAACAAGCTCATACAATTTAAATGTGCCGTGTTCAGAAAAAAGCCCACTGCTCCTTTCATCCAGGGGACGCGTGCCGCCTGCACCGGCGCTCAGATGCAGTTCAGACAGGAGGTTCAATGGACGGGGACGAATAAAGCATTATAATGACATTTAAAAAAAAAAACTGCGAGAACACCACACAATTACACCCCACCCCGCCTCCAGCGACCAGGTGTGTGGAGCAAGCAGACGGGCACACGCACATTGATATTCCTGTAACTGTAGAATGATTTTCACATCAATGACAGCACAGCCAGGCAATGCAGTGAGCTGGCAGAAGCATAGAGGGAATCAAAGTGCCCTCTGGGGACACGACAAGCCTTTTTTCTCTCTCCAGGGTTTGTGGCTTTTTAAAACAGTGAGCTTTGTCTAATCTTGTTCATCTCAAACGGTTTGGATCACAATGCTCGCAGATTCCTAGAATAACCCGCCAACAGCGGTTGTCGCATGCAGCGTTTCGTCTGCGGTTATTAAACAATGGTGGAAATGTGCCACGCCTATAGCCAACATAATAAAAACAAAAAAGGCGCTACATTTAGGGTTGACTGCGTTTTCAATTACATGGATCTAAAACCAGGCTCATCAGTGAGCACACAAAACACAAGCATGCAGACAGACAGACAGCAATTCAGATGCAGCCAGACAACCCTTCAGAACCAATCACACTCATTTCTCTGAGGAAACACATTCATTTGGTACACATCTGGCATACACCAAAGAATTGATCAGATCATAAAAAACGCCTCTAAAAAGTATTCACTCCCTTTGGAAGTTGCACTCTTTTGTTGTTTGTATACACAACATTGTGGTCAATATAGTCAGCTTTTCTTTTTTTTTAGAAGAATTTGCAAAAAGAAAATATCAAAGTGGAAACAGATTTTTATACAATCATATTATAATTGTAATAAATATAATATAATAATATAATATTTAATATAAGAATTTAAAATAAATAGAGTAAAATAAATATTATTCACACCTTTCAGGTCGGTTTTTAGTAAATGCACCTTTGGCTGCAATCAGAGCCGTGAGTACCTACATTACGACACTGCAATCTCTCTCCATTCTCCCTTGAAAGACGGCCCAAGCTGTGTCGGATTGGCTCATCAGATCAAAGAACCGTCTTCCAATTGACCTTAAAGTCTCCCACACGCCTTTGGGCCAATTGAAGGCCAGACTTCATACAAGCTTTTTTTCTACAGTGGCTTTCTCTTTTTTCTCTCTCCCATCCAGCTTTGACTGGTGAAGAACCTGGGCCAACAGTGATTGTACAGTATGAACAGTCTCTCGCCCAATTGAACCACCGAAGCTTCCGACTCCTTCACGGTGGTCCAAGTTGTCTTAGCAGCCGTCTTCTTCTTCTTCTTGCCCTGTCGCTCAGTTTGTGAGGACGGCCATAGGCGACTCAGAGTTGCTCAGTGTGTTCTTTTGTCTTACTGCGGGGCGACGGTCGCCATCCAATTAGAGGAGCGGCGGTTCGATCCCAGGTCCTGCTTACCCGCGTGTCCATGGGCAAGACACTTAACCTCAACACTGCTCCTGTAGCTGTGACCACTGTGTGAAGGGTGTGAATGGTAGTTACTGATGGGCAGGTGGCACTGTGTGTGGTAGCTGCGGTCATCAGCGTGTGAATGGGTGTGAAGGGGTAAACTGTGACATGAAGTGTTAAAACGCTTTGAGTGGTGGAAAGACTAGAAAAGCGCTGTACAAGTCCATTTATCATTTACTGGTGAACCAGACTGGACCTCCCAGACACGGGTGTTTTTGAACTATAATCCCTCGACACACACATGAACTGCCCTCCGGTGAATTCTGTTTCACTATTCGTGACACTGCTTGGATCGCTGGACCTCTGTTAAATTAGGTCTGTCAGATCGCGCTGCAGCACTACCACTTTTGTCCACAGGAGCCGCCAAAATCAACAGAATAAAAGTTCTTTGAAGTAGAGTATCGAATAGGCAATTTCAAGCCTCAATCTTCACCCTTAAATCAATTTTGTATAACACCTGGATACACTGAGATATTACAGACTGCACATCCTCAATGGCCGACACTATAATTACAAAGCCAGCTGACTTAATAACGCAGCATGTTTGTGTTGGGTGTGCGTACCGGTGTGTGAGTGTGAGTCTGGAGAAGGAGACGGTATGGGCAACAGAGCAGGAGGATGACAGCGACACCGCACTCATTACCCTGTGTATTTATAGCCTTTCCATCTTCCTCCCAGTGTGCGTATGTGTGTGTTTGTCTATGCGGGCACTTGGCCATGCTCTGCTGCCACTTTTTTTTTGGGGGGGGGGGGGGGTGGGGGGCGCTCATCTCCGGCTCGATCCTCTAACCCAGAATACTGACAACATGAGCAATCTGTTTCCTCGCAGTGGGAACTCGCCTCGCCTTTGACAGGCTTCATTGTATCCAGAAAATGGGTCAGAGCCAACCAATGCAAACTCTGACGACATTATACAAACTAAAAATACTCATTTTTTCCAGCGACGCATGCTGCCCACCAAAGGACATTGCGTCATATGGATTTCAAACTCCAGTCGCAGCTCAAATGGTAATGTTTACATTTCAAAGAACACATAAGCCTCCGTGCAGCAAGCTTCACATGCGGATGATAGGCAGCCAGTCATCAGGGAACATTAAGCTAACAGTGTGCGTAACGTGCAAATCTACCATTTCAGACATCCAGTTTGTAAACTCTCCTCCTTTCTGATCGAATAACTCCCACAGACACCTACAGCGAAGCAGAATAATAAACTAACCACACAGTTTGTCACTGGCTTTAGAACCAGTCATGATAAGTAAATGTCACGTTGGAACAGACTTACTTACACACAGGGTGTGTTTTTACCAAATTGCTCACTGTGCCCTTTATGTGGCAATGCAGAACGGCAAATGGTGCCATCGAGATCCCTAAAAAAAAAAAAAAGGTACACTTAAATATTTATGAGCGTTTCTGTTGAGACTGTATCATCGAATGCATGAATTAAAGCAGGAGAGGCCTGAGCAGAGCCATTCGGTCGCCTACTTTAATACAACTGATTTCTATGTTTATTATGTGCACAAATTGATGCACCGTGGATGCCAAACCGGCGACCTGCAATGTGCTAACTTGCACATGAATGTAGAATATTATCTGGTCTTACTACTCGGCTGCCATTATCAAGCTTTACAGCTGTATACAGAATGTATATTTAGACACATTTATATTAAAGGCATCCATAATTGAATAGAGTTGTCAAAAGGCTTTTATTTTCCTCCGTTCTTATCAAAGCAATTTGCTGTGGTTCTAGCCAAGCCAGCCATGCAATTACCACTGCCAACTCTGGAGAGGCTTCACCTCAAGGTAATAATAACAAAATACTCACACGATTCTCAGGACAATTTTAACATTGGTTGTGTCCCTGACCAGTATGTAAAAAATGGGAAAAACTGGTTCAAAACTAGTGCCATTACTATACTGCGCAACAAGGATTTTCATGTCAGAGCCACAACAAAAACAAAAAGTCCCCCTGCAGTGGAATACAAGTGTGCTGCAATAAAAAAAGAAATAAGGCCGTCCCATAGCAGTTCTTAGACAGAGCACTGAGTGCCTGTTGCATTTTAAACTGCATGAATTAGCTTAGCCGCAAGCAGACGTTGCCTTATTCATAGGTCTTCTAGTTTTACACGCTTGAAGTCCCTGACTTCATTCATAAGCGTATGAAGAAGATTCATGTTATTCACATCACGTAGGTGCAAAAACAGCTTTAATTAGGCAAAACGTAGCGCTTTCAAACTCCTCCGTGCCAAAACCTTAATTAATTAACATGTTTCGATCGTTCTTGGAGCTTTGTCAGGTCAATTTCTGATTAGTGGAAACACAGCCATATTTATATACAAGTCTCGTGTAAGATCAATGGCCATGCTTACGGGTGGGTTAGTGGGAAGCCGTCCAGGACCCCCAGTACCACCAGCCTAGAAAAGGTGGGGCCGATTTGGAAAAATGAGCCTTTGGTCTTCTTTACTTAATTGCTAATTAGCAGGCATTTTGGAGTTGGTCGTACAGTCCCTAGAACATTCTGAAGATAGTAAATTAGGCAACTGCACTTCAGGCAGCAAAGCGTGGGGGAGGCTTCTTCTTTAAGGGCAGATAATCACCACCGCTGTGCCAGGTTGTCAAGGCCTTAAAAGTCAATGTCCGGATCCCGAAAGAAATTGGGACATTCATTGCATATTTTATGTAGATGAAAGCTAATTCGTGAACCTCTTTATGCGGGAAATGATGGAGAAAATGAGTGGATTCATAATTATTTGTAAATAGCTTGAGGAATGGAATTGGTCAGGGGAACACGTCAACAAAACTCAACAAGGCATAGTAAGTGCTGTGAAAAGGCGTTACAAACGTGAGCTGTGGTGAATAATTAAAATTCCAGCAGGGAGCAAACAAAGCATTAAGCACCCCGATGATAACAACCGGGACTCCCAGGCCAAACGGTGAAGGGAAATACTTGACATTACCTACACACAGATTAATCCAACAGTTCCCGACTGGAACTACGTTCTCCTGTGTTTTATACACGTGTAGGAGAATCCCTGGGGGGGAAGGGAGGGTGGAGATCCATTATATCAAATTAGACCTCTAGCTGGTCCAAAAAAACACAGAGAGACTGTAATTGAATTCATGCGTGACTGGTTGATTGCTCGTGTGTTGCACGGCCACAGTCACAGAATACAGCGGAGTCATTTGCCGTCACAGATGATCGAACAGCAGCAGAAACCAGTGCTTTGAATCACTCTCTGGTGTGTCTTATCCCACAATGCAATGGGGGGGGGTGCTTCACCGTAACTGTGAAAAGGGAATAACTGGACCAGCTGGAAACCGTGGAACATTTTGAACAATTGAATAGCCAGGTTTGGTTGCCTAGTAACCATGGCAGGAGCTGGTGATGATCTGGTCATTTCAGAGTGCCTTTTGTGTTCTCGTTTTTCTGACACTCATCCTGCCTCTTTTTTGTTAAGATTCAGAAGAAAAGAATGCGCCTCGGGTCACCGACTTGGGGGAAGGAATCCGTAGCGGCGGGTATCAAAATTGGTATGTATTGTGATGAAAGGCATATTAGAAGTTTGGTTCTTCACAGATTTTGCCATTGATGTCGTGGAGAAGTGGAGTCACGAGGTAAACCATCTACAACACCCATTTACTGAGCCTTAAGCAAAGGTGTTCAATCCAATCTGATCTTTATGACTAACAATTGTGAGTATGAAATATGTTAATATTTCAATTGAGTCACAAAAGCAGGGGAAGAACTGTTAAAGCACGTCACTGGACACAGTGCGTCTGTAGAGGATGTGGCTTCTGCGTCTATGGAGTATAATAAATAAAGTTGTGTTCACTACAACAATACAAAATAAGAATCTTTGTTATATTTGCCAAGTATTAGAAGATTACTGGAAGCTAATGCTGCTCAGTTATGCAGTTTATTAACACCCTTTGAAATCATATCCCACAGCTGATGACAATTTCATCAGATGACCCTCAGTGTCGGTGGTTCGGTCTCTGCACTGATGAAATACTAAGCAAAATTTGATTTAAGGTTTGAGGGTCCATATGATTAACAATTGAAATGTGATTATATTTGTGGCTCACTAGTAAAACACACAACCATCACTGTTGACCTAACTACTTTAAGAGAATACATAAATGAAATGCGATATGAAGTGAAATTAAACGTGCAAGTCCTTTTGACCTGCAATGAAGCCTCACGTTTAGTTTCTACAATTTGACTTCAATGACCACCTCTCCATCTGCATTGTGTCTCTGAAACGTCGGTACGCATGCGTTAGAGTTTCCATACAGGTGTGCACATGGGAAGCGGCGTGCGCCTTGTTTCAGACCCCGTTTTGGTTACAAATGAGAGATCGGCTGTCTAAACTGCTGCCCTTTAACTGAATGTGAGCAACTGAAGGTTGTAATCTTTATTCTACCCAATTTTCCGCAGACCGGTCAGCCTACCGCCGCAATGTCCTGACATGTTTTGCCCTTTGATAACAGCGAATTGCTTTGCTCCTGAACAGCTTGAACCAACCTGGATCACGCTGTTCAGCCTCCAGAGAAAGAAACCTGGTGGAGCAGACAAGTCGCCTATTCTGCAACATGTTCGTGGAGAACTCGCCGCACGCTGGCCTGGACTGCAGGTTACACGAATGGCTTCAAAAAACACCCGACAGCCCGTCGGTTCTTTCCCAACTTTAACGAGTGCAGCAGGGGAGCAAGGTCAATATTGCGCAACATCACCATATTCATGACCGAGCATGAACCGAATCCTAAAGGGGTAATTTATTTTCAGTAAGGTGGTAATTGCTTCACTATGAGAGATTAAAAAAAAAGGTGCTTAATGGGTATTTCTATACAGGCCGATCATTTTATTGTCACTACTGAATAGGCCTGTCAAAGAAGGTTCGTACGTTACCATCGGCACCATAGAAATGGCAGATACAATGCGATAAATAACCTTGATAGGACGAAAAGAGAACGTTTTCAGGCGGCTATGATGGGATTCCAAGTACATGGGACAACAATTGAATATCATACCAATACACTTTTGACATTCAATTACACTCAGTATATGTATCTGCCGTAGTCGCACATTTATTTATTATTTCCTGCTGGGAATTTGAAGTGAATGCATATCTAATGAGAAAGAGACTTGACTACGTTTTCAAAAAGCAAGTAAAATCGAATCAATAACCACGTGATGTAATAAAGAACGTTTTGAAATGTACCAAATTCCAAATAAACGCTTGGATTTGGTTTGACTTAATTTGTCAGAAGCCTAATTGAGTGAATGCCCGACTGTATAGAAGCATTTAGTTGATCCGGGGATGACAAGTATTTGAAAGGACTATTTGTTGAAGTGAAAAATCTTCAAAGACTTCCCCTACGAGATGACAGTCGGTTTTTATTACTGGGAAGGGAAAGAACATTGAGTTTAAAATTGATTCATTCAACTTCAGATGCAAATGCAGAGCTTTGCTCTCCCAAAATAAGACAATCTGTGTGAGAGTCTGGAATGTTTTTTGGTTGAGTTTAATTAAGTGAAACATTACTTTCACAAATAGTCAATTTAATCCCTCCAGGCGGCACACCAATGTTTGTACTCAACTCAAATACTGTGTACTTGTTAAAAAATAGATTTGAGATTTGGCAGCAGCTGCACGGAAAATAACTTTCCTCCGTGGTTGTGAACTGAAGTACGTCAGGTGCTTCCTGGAGGCTTGTGATAATGTGGGATTTAAATATCACATTTTAGTTTACATGTCTTTTCCTCGCACACATTCCTGCCACTGCGCACAAGTAGAAACCCCACAAAAACAATCTTCAGAAAAGCAGCTGCAATTTGAGCAATCGCGTCACCCTCTCCAATCACCAAAACACCCAGTGCAGAGGACTCTGGGTGCACTGAGGTAGAAGCAGGTAGTTTGATATTAAATCCAACCAATTATGCTTGCATGTCTCAAAGCGCCGTTGTCACTCACGTGACCACCGTCTACATTCCAACCCAAGCACACGCCACACAGACACATTTCTCGGTAGCGCTGCTGCCGTCAGAGTGACTCGTCCTATTATCCCTTTAGAACCACGTTGGAAAATGTATTTCTTAACGTAGAACTGACTCACGTCATTGGCATAAATACCTGTGACCCTAACCACTTTAAAAGATGTCTACACAGCCATATTGTGATTAAATGTCATTTTCCCATTTGGTCCCAGACATTTCTGAATCAACAGAAGTATAAATCTCAAATCCAGCAACCGTGGAATAATTGAAAATGTGGTTTGTGGAACCCACTTAGATTTATGAGAGCCCCTTCGCTACCTATTTATTTTCAGTAAGCGCCTGTGTTTTATGGTTTTTCACACACAGGTTTTCTCCCTGCTGCTCCCTTAATCAAATGGTCTCTATATGGGAGGTGTGAAGTGTGCTGGAGACACACACACACACACACACACACACACACACACACACACACACGGAAGAGAGGAGTGATCACATATCTAGGCAATTGAATGCTAGACAGGTGGATGACAAGAGAGATGGGATGACATAGACAGAGAGAGCAGGACATTCTAACTTGGTTGGTTTTCGGTCATACAGATTGAGGCCGAGATCTTTGAACTTATCTTTTATTATTCTCACGACTAAGACTTCAAAATCTCTCTTTTGTACCAAGCATTTAACACCCGTAAGATCCCCTTCTCACGTTTCTGCTTCGGACCGCTCTTGTTGTTCGAGGTTGGTCAGGTAACATTTATTTGATGATGAATGTGTGACTACAGACTTTGTGTGGTTGGGTTCGAATGGCAAATGGCGGTTTTATTTACACCACTTCCATCAGAATTTAGAGACTAACATAAGTATTTCAAAAATGTAATCTACATGATTATGGGAAGACGTCAGTGGCGGGCTAATTTAGTTTGTTGAAAGACGAGAGCGCGGGTCGGTACACGGCGTCGTAACCCCCGTGTGAGAGAAGTGCGGAGCGGCAGCCGGCCGTGAGCCGACCAGCTGGGGACGTTCGCATGCACCGACGTCGATAGAAGCCAGCGTGGCGGTCTGGCTTAATCACCAAAGAAAGGAAAAGACACACAGAGGGAGAGCAATTTTTTCCGCCGTGAGGGCCAGAATAGCTAAATTCCTGGAAAATCAAAGTTTACATAATGCATGACAACCGATCAAAAGAAAGCTTTAGTCTGGGTTGTTAGAAATCCCTACCTCAACTATTGTGGTTGTGGCTGCCTTGCACATGGGTTGATTGAAATTCCTCGCTGTTTTCCTGAAAGATGGTAGCAAGAAATAAGTCATTTGAAAACAGATTTGATAACAATATTCCAACCAAGTACCCTATCATCTCATTTCCTATATGGCATGTTAGTTTATTGGAAGGGACTGCCCTCTGGTGGAGAGATGCTTTATTACATCTACTCATTATCATTCCCATCTGCCAGGTTTGTGTCATTTGCCTTACAGATAGTTTAGATTCAGTATTGATCTTCAATCTACTGATAATCTGCTATAACTGATGAGGATATCCATAAACCTTAATTCATGTACGTTGTTGAACCGGATCACACTTAGTAATTATTAGTTACGAAACAGAAATCAGTGTGCTTGGAGAATAATTCAAGATATAGAAGCGAATACTGATATATGTTGAATTTAATAATGCCTACACTCCGTCCATACAAAACATCTCTTAAAGATCCTATCAAAAAGGACAAGGTTAAAAAGCTAAGAACATCTAAATGAAACCCAGCCGTCCCCTAAACTGTTCCACTATCACCACATGACGCCGGCATCATGCAGTGATTGTTGTGCAAACACGAGCAAGGTGATTAAGACGAGTCCGATGCGCTTTAAGGCAAAAAGAGCATGAACCCTTCACTAGATAAATACTGGTATTTTGCCATTTCATCCTTTACCTGAAAATAATGTTTCCAGCCTTGTCGGCTTTCCACGCCTTAATCAGGGCGAAGTCTCCAGTGATGGCCTTTTCCATGATGTAGTGCCTGCCGTTGAACTCCCGCACCTGACCAATGACAAAACACAATCCATGGAGTGGGAACATGCTGACCCGTTCAACAACGTTTTCACGCGGCGAGTCCGCAACAACAAGAGCAGTTATTGCAAATTCATTCAATTCACACAAGAAAATCAAATAGCATATCACATAAACTGTGGTGGTGCATTACGCCGTCTGTGAACAGCCTTATGTCTGGATGTTTACCTTGTTGTTTAAATGCAGAACCAACGAGTGTTTTTGCAATGTACATATATATATTATATATATATATATCCACATAGTGGACAAAACTCTCACCTCTCTCTTCTCACTGGCGATGGCAATGCTGCCATCTTTGTTGTACTTAATAGGAGAGCCTCCCTCTTGGATCAGTGTGCCGTAGCCGGTGGCCGTGAAGAAGGCTGGAACCCCGGCACCCCCGGCCCTGATCCTCTCTGCCAGAGTTCCCTAAAAAAACGTGTCAGATTAAAAGACGACAAATACATAAATGTCACCTGCATGCCTTTGTTATCCTCAGGTGTATAACATCTACAGATTGAGGTCAGATCATTTGGAAGTTGAAATGTGCATTGTTTTTTGTGCTTATTGTTTTTACTGAAAGGAAAAGTATCCATAGAGCTTTCTATGTTTTCTGACCAACCTGTGGAGTCAGTTCCACCTCCAACTCCCCTGTCAGATACTGTCGCTCAAACTCTGCGTTCTCCCCGACGTATGAAGAGATCATCCTCTTGATCTGCTTGGTCTTCAGCAGCAGACCCAGGCCAAAGTTATCCACTCTGCAGAAAAAACAACACGTCATCACGGACCTTCGATTAGAAAGGATGAGGTAAATTGTTAATGGAGGTCATTTGCACGGCGCTCTTCTAGGTCTTTGCAACCGCTACAACACAAGCCAACATTCATCCATTAACACACACACACACACACACACACACACACACACACACACACACACACACACACACACACACCGTGGCAGCAGATATTAGCACACAAGGGGCCACCTGCTCATCGGGAACGATATGTACTCACACGCACACTTGTGCCATTTTGTGCTCAGTATATTAACCCAAGAGTCAAGACCCTCATGCATAGAGGACGCCACTCTTCTGATATGTGGACGTCCGCTCTCCCTCCGGAGCCACAGGTGCCCCCAGCGAGGCAACACAATACTGAACAAACACCGAGGACAAAAAAAAGAAAATGGTGCTTTAAACTCCGTTGTTCAATGTTCAGCTTTTTAGGTTTAAAAAAGCAAAGCTGAAAAGGGATCAGTTTATACAGATTTTACAGGTTTTAAAAGGGTGCATATGTTGAATGTATTTAGTTAGCTTGTAGAAATGTGTATATTTGTATGTATTTTATCTGCTGATCCGTTTCTTACTAATCCTGGCCGCATCCACTGTTATTCAACACGACGCACCACTGCATTGGTCTCATGTTCCCGTCCTCTTTCACTGGGAGGAGCGTCCTGACATTGTACAGTATGTAATGTAATGCTCTTATTACGAAAGAGGGTTATTCAAGGTTGTTTGAATGGGGCCAAACCAAGTGAAACGGCTCCTTCTATGCGATCTCAAAGGAGGAGAAAAGCCGCGGCCGTGACAAAAGCCCAGCAGACCGCTGAGAAACCAGACATTTGAGAGGGTCCCTTTGTTTATTGTCTGGTAGAAATCCACAGAATCCTTACTTTTTTCATTACGCATGCAGCAAGGGGATGTTCATGAACCTGCGGTGCTCATTTCTGTCTCAAGTGTGGGTTACATGAGCTCCACGTGGTTCTGAAGAACATCACACATACAAACCATCAAACCTGAAGAGACCATTTATTAGCAAGAAAATCTCATTCCCATAAATATGACTGTGGCTACAAAGACAGGCATTGTGTTACATGGGTTGTTGGGATACTGGTTGTGTGAGGTGACTGAGGTTGATGCATGTGGCTGGAAAGTCATTAACACGTGAAGTCTTTAGGACATAGTCTTCATAAACTCTAGAACACATAAAGCGGTTTTAACTGGGTTCTGCTTTTTAGGTCTATTCCTCTTATTACAGGGGACATTACTTTGAGGACACGGCAATCAAATGATTTTTTTAACGCTTTCCTGCATGTTAATGGGTAAACTCGTTCCCTTTGCTACCGTTTCTGCTCCTAGTGATCAGAGCCAATGCAAAAGCTCAGCACAGAGCTTCTTTCAGGACCGGAGCCACAGCTTTGTACACAACTCTAACCTCAGATGACAAGATATGCAGGCCGTGTGTGCCCAGAATATCAAGAACAGATGTCTGCGTGAAGCCCGCTGCTCCACACAGCGCTAGTGTTACAAAACATTGAAAGCCGTCTGTGTAAAAGGGTTCGGCATGTCTGACTAATGGTAGCGTGTGTGTTTGCATGTGTTTTTTTGAGGACAAACACCGTGTCAACGGGTGGACTCTACTGTTGAGGACAGACAACAATGTAGAACCAAAAAGCAATCTCTGCAAGACAAATGCGGAGTTGTGGGAGCAGCTTCTAGCCTTGCACACAATGTCTGCCGTTCATACACCAGCTATGCTGATTAGACACCAAGTATAAAAGGTTGTAGCGGGTGCAGTTCTCCCAATTATCTATTGTGTACAGCTGAATCCCCATCTCGTCTCGTATTACAGTGCATAAAGAGCCCCCTGTGTCAGTCTTCATCAAGCAACAATTCAATCTCCCCACCGTGCAAAGACATCAAACACATTGCAGTTGCTGTTCATATGAAACCCTTTATTTGCAAAACCTTCATACATCCCGTTATCTGCTACTGACTCCCATATGTCTTATTCGCTACATCGCAAAAGCGCACCGTGATTAAGATCCTAGCGGTGTGTGTGTGTGTGTGTTGAGGAGTTGTGTGAATGTCGAGGTGCTCCTAATGGCAGTAGAGGAGATCCCTCTGTAATCACGGCGGCCTTTTCAGCTTCAGGAAATGGTCCGTTCAAAATGTAATATCATCATGAAGGTACTTTGTTCCCCTTCCCTTAAAAGACACGCGTTGCCGTGACCACATCAAAGCGCAAATCCCACTATAATGTCCATGTAGCCTCCGTGTGGACGTACAGGAGAGGATTCCCTGCGTTGGGATCGGCTGAGAAAAGACACAATAGGGACAACACGCCACTGTTCCTAAGAGGTTACAATATAGAGTCCGCGGGCAGCACTGTTTGTCCAGAGGGGACGCCGTGACTCCAGTTAATATTTTGTGTAACTATTCAAAGAATCAATATGCAGCAAAATCAAAGTCCACGAGAAAAGGTCCAGTGAAGTGTAACTTATGTGCACCACACTTTGTAGGACAGCGTTTTTCTGACAGCTACTTGCACAGAGCCCTTTATTCAGGGACTTTAAAGCCATTTGAGCTTCTTACTGCACAACTACAATAAACACCATGTGCAATCAATTAGGACTCTCAACCTTTATTTTGCAATTTTTTTATTTGAGACGGTGTTTTAATACTGGTATTATTTATTGTAACTACAGTAGTGGATCGTTTGAGATTATACCGGAGAGAAAAAGACACACACACACACACACACCAATGTCACCGGACACCGGAGGAGTGGCAGTCACTTTCACTTGTGCCTGCAAATCTGGTAACTTATCAGAAGCTGACTTCTGGGCATCTCTCCAAGTAAACACTGCCGGTTTGATGATATAACAACAAGGTCACAAATTCCTCCGACAAACCTTTAAAAACAGTCTGTGAGGAGACCCGCTTATTTGCAGGTCCAATTAAGACTTCTTGTGACATTTCCTTCAAAGTAGTGGAAGAGGTCAACGTCACATTGAACTTCCATTTTTATGACACCGCAAACGCACAGCTCTTAATGAAAGAGAAATGACACATGACGGCAAACGTGGACTTTCCAGATTCAAACATGAAGAAAAAAAAGAAGAAAAAAACGTAACAAACTGATGTACATCAATAAATAAAACAAATTAGGCTTTAGAAATGACGGTGGTGCTGGCATTACACGAATATAAAATTTATCACCGCATGGGAAAGCACTGTGTTTGCAAGTCAGCGTTCACGTGCACACGCTTACCCTGCATTGTTGCTGACGGCCGTGAGACCGTTGACGCCCGTCTTTAGTAAACTGTTGATGAGGTTCTCTGGGATCCCACATAACCCAAAGCCTGTGTTGGAACGCATAAAAAGACAGAAATGTGTGAAAGGGGATGAACTTTCACCCCCTGGTACTCTACAAACGTTTTGATCAAAGATTTTGAAAAAAACTTAATAATATAATTAATAACATGGTCAACCTTGAACCAGGGCAGGTAATTCTATTTGCTTGTAAGTATCAGGTGTTTCTCATACTGAGGATTTCTGTATGTCTGAGTTTTTTTTCCCCTCAGACAGAAGTGTGACACAATGGAAAATATTTAACAATGTCCCTCCGAACTTGACTATAAATAAGAGCTGTGGAATTTATTTCCACTCGGCGTGTTGATGGCAGTCAACCACCCTGCCAGACAGAGCTCACGTTGCCGTTATGTGGTCATTGAACATCTTTCTCTCGTTTTTATCAGTTAACAAAACTTGCATGGAGCTGAACGCTGGGGTAATTTGCCAAGAATGTCATTGAGCTTTCTATGCAACCATCCCATTATCTGAGAGAGTCCGTTTGTGAAAGTGGTGCAGATCTTTACCTCCCACCAGAATGGTAGCTCCACTGGGGATATCTTTGACTGCTTCTGTGGGATCCGCGTAGAAGAGGGAGCGTCTTTGGCTCGAGGTAGAAAAGTAGCAGCCGCTGGTCTGTGGAAAGCAGATCAAAGGTGTAGAGTACTAAACAGTTGCATGCGTTTTTTTCAGTGATTCTGTACAAGGACACAGAAGTTTAACTCAAACAACTGGCCGATGCCTGAGGGCAGCGGCGTCGGTACAGTTTAAATGGCTGATTGAGTTTATTCAGCTGAGGAGGGGAAAGATAAACAAAGCTGTTGAACCAATCTCATAACAAAGGGAGCAAAGCGTGATGGTAGCTCACAAGAATCCCCCCCAAAAATAAAGTCTAATTGTTCAATTAACATAACATTTGGTTGAGTTTTGCCACCTCTATTTCTCATATTGTGGATATTGTTTTGCAATTACTTCATAAATCGGTATAACCAAAATTGATATTGCATATTTGTGATTTCAGTTTCAGATTCCTTTGAACCTGTAACCTCGGGAAGTTTTTAATACAGACATTATTTATTTATGTAAGTATTTCTTATGCAACGTGCGGCCACGTGAGCATTGACATGACAGAACAGGAAACTATACGTTTAAATACTGGTTTAAACTGGTTAAGCGTGTATAATACACGAAAGCACCTGTGATCATTTCACCTTCGCCTTGGACGTGTTGACTTTAACTTTACTTCATGTAAAGTTAGATTAAATTAGAGGTTAAATTGTCGCAGTTAAAGGTCGGGTAACGGTCAGAAAGTTAAACTGAAATAAAATGCAGAACTCTGCTAAATGACCCGGTTCAGTCATACGTCCATGACTCAATATACACTAATTGTTGAGACAAAAGCGGCTTTCGAATAGTCACAATATTAGGACCATTTATTATGTCACAGTCGTCTCTTTTTAACCGCGTCGAGTCTGGAAGCACTGAACGCAGCCGCACCAACCTTGCTCCACTGCAGATTCGCCACATTTAATCTCGCTCTGCACGGAGCCAGACGCAGTTTTCTGAGGAACAAATTCTCCGCTGCGCGCGAAGCACTGAGCGCCGCCATGTTTCGGGAGTCGCGTTGAGGGGAGACGGCCGAGGAGGAGCGCGCTTACAGCTCGAGGAGACAGATGCTGCGGGCTGCACAGAGGTCGCAGCGCGGCTATTAGCAATGTGGCTAACGCGCGCGCGCACGCACACACACATGCACGCGCGCAAAGCCTGAATGGGCTGGACCAACACGGGGGGAGGGTGTGTGTGTGTGTGTGTGTGTGTGTGTGTATAGAGAGGCTCGGCAGGCGCGTTGACATTTAACTATTTCTCTGCCACTGGCGAGCTGCCAAATGTTTGAACTGTTGTACAGATTGTAATGCTATTTGAAAACTCTCGGGGGGTAAAAGGCCCGATGCTTAATCACCACCTCTGCAGGCGCGCTCCCGCTGGCTACGTGCGGGGTTCAGGGCTGTTGCACCGCCGAGTGTTTGAGGCTCTCTGGTGGACATTTTGAGCCCTTTATAAAAAAGGTAAACAATGAGGACGGCACATGTGCGTTCAGACTGTCATAATAAAATGGATATCCTTAAGTATTATTATGCATATATTATTAAAGTATTACACTTAGTCATCGAAGCATTTTTGACAAAAAAAAAGTAAAACATTATTTAAAAGGATCTTTCATATTATAAAAGAAAAGAGCCTGAAAGACGTTCAAAACAAAGAGTAAAAAGTATGACAAATACACTCAGGTGTAAATCGTTTTTTTTGACGTTGTCACGGTGAAGTTGCTGCAAAGAGCTGTCCCATTCTTATTTAGTTACACCATCTCAAGTCCTCGCAGACTATTAACACGCACACCGTTTACCAGGTGACGTCAGCTGAGGGTCGATGGTTTAGGGGAGATTTGGGGGATTGAGCCTAAATAACGTAGTGCGGAGATAACCATCCCGGGCACGCGCACACAAACATACTGCTGTCAAGCGTGACACCATGAGCACGTGAGTAATCCCGGGCTCACGTGACGTACACTTTTAGTCATGGCCGACGACTACAGGCGACAGGGTTTCGAGTTGGAGAGAAGGATATTCGAGTTAGACATCAAGTGTTCCAGTCTCAGAACTGAGAAGCAAGGTATCGACGGGACGTTGTTGTTCGTTTGTCTCGTGGCCGTTCGTGGCGTCTCGCACGCGCGGCCGAGACCATTGTTCATCTTATTAGCCAACTAGCAAGCTAGCTAGCGTTGTCAAACGTAGCTTGCAACTATAACAACAACAGCTGTTGTCCGATGAAACGCCGCTCATCGGCAAATAACACGTTCCGCCCAGTTAACGAGCGGGCGGTGAACGGTCAACTCGGTAGCCGTTAGTAGTTCGCCGGTGTTGGTTTTTGAATAAGTGGGTGCACGAGTCAACGGCTAGCGTAAATCTGCTAACGTTAGCTAAAATGCATTATTGTTGACAAACGGTTTACGTTAGCTGACTCGGAGACAAGACGCACCGCAATATTAAATAGACAAGGGGCGAGAGTTAACAGTCGCAGTAAAGTTGCCATCCTTTTGTGTGCGATTTCGCCTACTAGTTACATTAGTCATTACATGTAAACATTGTCAAACGCTTCAACATGTCAGTTCACGCTTCATGCCATAATTGTAATGTGGCAAAAAAGTCACATTAGCTTTTGTCTTTGTTAAATTACGTAAAAACTGTTTTGTATAAACGTGTAATTATATAGTTCCATTCATCAATGTCAGTACTGAAAAAAAGACATTGGAGAAAATTGAGAGAAGACCTGTCACGTTAATTGGTAATATGTTAACATTTGTTATGTTAATATTTGTTTCCACAGATGATGACTATTTACAGAATGCTTCTGCCATACTAGACAAGTTGAAAAGCTATTACAGGCAAGGAGGGGAGAGTAGCAACCTTTCCAAGGTGCTTCAGGATTATACACAGGTAATTCATTACATTACACTTCATTACTGTTGTGACTGAAATCTGACTCTATTTTTAATTAATCATGTAGTTTAACATCAAATTGTAAAAAAAAGTCCAAAAATCAAAGGTTTATAGTCACGCTTACTTTTATTAAACAGATTGGAGAAGGTGGAACCGACAAGGCATGGCAATTCTTCTTGATAAATGGAATAAACATTTAACCATAATTGACGTGTGTTATTTTTGGTTGGTTTTACCCCCATTAAACAATAAACATTGAGCCCCTCAGTTGAGCCATAAATAAGGGTACTATCTACTTAGGTTATAATATGGCGTTCACAGTGTTGGAGTCAAAATGTATGCCCAAACAAAGTTACTCGACTTTGTACCACAAGATGCTTAGATGACTGACTGAAAATAGTCAGTATATTTTTATCATCAAAGTGAGAGTAATCAAGCAACTGGCTTCTTCTCAATACACTCTCAGACGCTTGGATCTCAAGTTTGCTTTGGAGGCTGCAGTTGTGTCTACCATTTCCTGGCCGCTTCATTCCTGATTTTATCTACTTTATTAATGAAGAACTCAATATATTAATTTGGTTTGCTTCCAGTGACTTGTTTTTTGCCTTTGTGAAAGTTGTTACATAGTTTTTCTTGAACATTGTATTCAAAGTACAGTGTAAGCAGGCATTTGCTTTCTATCATTTAGGTGATCCTGGACATCACATTTTATGAAGAAAATAAACTGGTGGACCAGGAGTTCCCTGAGGACTGCTCACCTTTTAAAATCCAGCAGCTGCTGCAAGACCTGACAGAGCCAGAAGTTTTGGCAGGGAGACTAGCACCAACACAAGAGGTGTGTATGTGTGTCTCTCATGATGATCTTGTGTGCATGTTCTGTAAATCCTTTTTAGATTATTCCCATATCCCTGTAATAGCAGTTCAATTATAATGTTGTCTTTATTTCATATTTTTTAAATTGTTAGTAGAACACATTTGCTTCGATGTCATTGTCTAACAGGGCTATTTATGTTTGTGTGTTTTTTGATAGGTGCAGTCCATGTTGGGCCTTGAGCTGTTAGAATGCCTTTATTGGAGACGTGGAGCTCTGCTCTACATGTACTGCCACACCCTTCATCAACGAAAACAGTGGATTAAGAAAAACAAGGACACATTCCTTAAGGTGCCACACTATGAAGTAGATCCTGTAAATTGTATTTATTAATAGAGACGGGGCCTGATTCTGCCAGATACATTTACTTTGTTTTGGTGTAATCGGTGTAGCGTCCATTGTTTTGTTTGTTTATTTTGTCATGTGCGACATTAGTCGTAATTCTAATAAGACTGTGATGATATTTCAATGTAGTGTATTCAGGAAGGAGTGCGCTACCTAATGCGGATGCTGCAGGTGAGAAACTCTGTGAAGCTCAACGATGGCGTGGTGCTCCATGACACTGCTACAGCAAGCTTCCTTTCTGAAGGTAAATATGTCATCCGTTATCTATGAATTACACAAATGTTTGAGACAGTTGAATCAGAGAAAATACTCCATGTGGACCGTTTGATCATACTCACTACTTACTTGTGATTTTGGTCAGGCATCTTCTCAGACACACACCTGTTGACGATGATGTACATTGGGGAAATGTGTTTCTGGGCGGTCAAGTACGAGGACTGCAGTGCTGACACGATGGATCGCAAAGAAGATCGCCTGCAGTTTCGGGACATTGGCACACAGATCCTCAACAAATACGTGCTTGCCTGTGAGGGCCCCCTGCAGGGCCAGGGCTGGAACACAGAGAATGCCAAGGAAATCCTTAGTATTTTACAGTGAGCCCAGCTGCCTCTGTATTGAAGTTGCCCTCAGGCACAGATCTAAGTTCAGTATTCAAATGTGTGTCAACCCCAAATAAAAATGCAATTCATCCGATGGGGTGTAATCTTGTGGAAGGTGAAGTGGAGGTATGGGGAGGAAGTGTATGTGATGAAAAGAGTCTTTGGATCGGTGTCTACAGGCAACCCAAGCCAAGCGGTTCAGGGCAAAGCCGGGGACAGAGATGCTAGAGAGAAGATTGGTGGTGTAAAACTGGCAGGGGGATCCACCCGAGGTTGTTAAATAACATTTATCCCTGTCCTGCTGAAAAAGCAGTTGTCATCTTGATTCCAGACTGTTGACTGGGGCGCTTATTTTGCTCTGAGAATGTGTTATAATAACATTAATATAAATATTAAAAGGTTATTAATGAAATTTACCTTTTTTTTTTTCTTTCATTTATTTTTTAAAAGTTTGAAGATAATCCAGCTGGAAATTAAACATTGCACAGTAACATTTTATTTATTGTTTTTTTTTTGCCATTTTGTTTTTAATATATTATAACTGCATATACATTATATATGTATGTGTGTATACAAATATACACTAAAGGCAGAAGAAAGGTGTCCAAAAACAATTGAGAATGATGTATTCCTGACTTTGAAGTATGTTCAAATTTGTTCACACCAGCTTTGTAATGCGCCACTTGTATTCCCATTTATTGCGAAACTACTTTTTTTTCTGCCACGTCGGTAATCTGGATAGTACAACTATGTGTTGTTTGGACGAAAATCATTTTCTGTTTTTTATGTCCTCGTTGACAATAAACACGCGCGTTGTTTTAAGAAAAAAACAAGATTATAGCTGCACGTTATTGAACCGACATTACCCACAATGCCCCGCTGCAGCCAGCAACAAGGAAGTAAAGCGGACCGGTGTGACGTCATCGCCTCCGGACCGCGCTGGGTTTTAGTAGCTGTGGGCTTATCGTCACTCACTTGTGAGACCATGGCAGGACCGACCCAGCAGCTCAGCGGGTCCGCTGTGATCCGAAGCCTCAGGCGGTTTAGAGACCGGTATTTTACAAACGCTGGTCCGGTCGTCGAAGGCGATTTGACGGACGCGGCAGCGGAGCCGCATCCGGGATTCCTGGACAGTTTTCCGGTGAGTGAAAGTCACTTAAAAGTCTTTGGTTTCAGCTCCAAAACGATGCAGGGACAAGGAGGGTTTATTCACTATGTGTTCATCTCATGAATCGAGTTAAGAGTAGCTATGTGACGTTTAATAGAGTTCAATTTATTCAACTCTTTTCCACACTAAAAGCCAGGAAACTCCGTCTTTCTCTGTGTGTGTTCTCCGTATATCTACAGAACCGCACAAACAAATTCTCACTTAGTGGATATATATATATATATATATATATATATATATATATATATATATATATATATATATATATAAATGCAGTCGATGCATGCACACGATGAAGTGATTTATAATATTTTTTTTATACAATTTTGACAGTGGCTCCTGATTATGTAACTTTGGCTGTTGGGTATGTGACGCTTAAGGAATGCTGTGTGACGTCATGACTGAACGCACCTTCTCTGCCCTGAACTCCGCTTGACGCTTTTTTTACTTGTAACATAAAAATCATGTTAAATCATGTCCTCCCTGTTTTAAGGTAGACGTACAGTTCTTGATCATGACCTTTCTGCGTCCGGTGGATATCTGTAACCTGGGAGCCGCCAGTCGTTACTGGAGGGCCGTGGTTAGAGATCCGTTACTGTGGAGATACTTCCTGCTCAGGGACATGCTCAACTGGCCCTCCATCGATCATGTGAGCATGCCCCAACTGGAGATGTTGGACGTGCCACTGATCGACCAAGGTGAGAGCCTGGACGATAGAGAAGAATGGGACGACAAAGGGATGGAATCGACAGTGGACTACATGTCAGAGTGGGTGTCTTTTTTTTCTGTCTGCCCGTGTGAAGGTCAGTTTGTTCAGATGAGATTTGAACCGCCGTTTACGTGTCTACAGATACCTGAAAGGATGCCCATCCAGCAGACAACAATGGCTTCCCTCACGTCCGGCGTACGAGGTCGTGACCTCATTTCTCCAGTCTCTGGTGCCCTCATCTGAGCCACGTTATGCCATGTTTGGCCCCGGCATGGAGCAGCTGGATGTCTCTTTGGTCACGAGGCTCATGTATGCTCCAGATATACTTCCTATGTTGGGCACTCCTCAAAGACAGATAAATGGTAAGATAACTTTGATGTGTGCTGAAGGATCTTGTTGGAACTGAGTTTATTCACTCCTCAGATTACCAGTTTGGCTTTAAAGCCAAACATCGCACCGACTCGTGTATTTATGCCTTAAAGAAAATTAGTCAGGAATGGTGTCTGACAAGGAGGGATCTTGTTGCCAGTTCTTCTTAATCTACGTTTTAAATTAGCTTGTTCCAAGCAGTTAAACACCTGTAATACTGGGTGTATAGTTGGTAATATCTTAGTTAATCATATCATGCAAGCAGATTATCTTGTGATTCTTAGTCCATGCTGGTCTCCAGCTGCTCCTTACTAAAATGTACTGTCTCTGGTGTGGAATATAACATAAAAGAGTACGAGTGCTATTTTGATCCGTAGAACAAAACGGGACACAATTCTAAAATGTCTTTACTTCAGATTGTCTGATAATTCAGTGTCTGTCATAAGGTAAAATATCTTGGACATTTTATTACAGAACAGATGACCGATGATGAAGATATCTATAGGCAATGTCGGAGGATGCACAAGCAAACATTCTCTCAGTTTAGTATGTGTACAGATGGAGTGAAGATGTCTCTTGGAGCTTATTGTACTCTTCACTGCACACTTGAAAAAAAGCCTACAGAGACTCCAAGTAGCTCATAATGATGCCATGAGAATATTACTTTAGAGACCGAGGTGGTGAAAATATTTTTTCAAAAATATTATGTATACATGTATCTGTATATGTACATGTGATTTTTGATGTATCTTATTCTATTTAATGTTGTACTATCTGGACCTTCAGTCTGATATAAAGGCCTGATTGATTGATTGTAATCACAATCACTTGACTTTATTTTTGTAGTGTGATTTGCCTTCCACTAGGTGGCAATATTGGACAATAATTCTTTTCAGATTAGACGCCCCAAGAATCTAACTAATACTTGTTTTTATACTCTAGGTATTGGCTCAGGGATCAGTTACATGTTCAAGAACCAACACAAATTCAATATCCTGACCCTGTACTCAAACAATAGGTAAGCACGTTGCATTCAAAGACAACACGTGAGCCTCAGTTATAATCAGTTTGTTAATGCATATTATTGTGGATACAGCCACAATCATCAAACTGTGTGCTTGTGTGTTCAGGGCAGAGAGGGAGAAAGCCAAAGTGCAGGAGCACAGCATCAGTAATAAACTTTTTACCTTTGAAGGAACCGATGACTCCGGTTCTCCCATCTACAGCCCGGCTCCTCAGGTCCAGCAAGTGTGCCAGGTGGTGGACGGTTTTATCTATGTGGCCAATGCAGAGCCTGGCAGAGGTGAGATAACCTTTCATTGCTATTCGCAGCTTCTGCTCATCCGCTACCACTATAAATTGCCCCTGTCATCGGTAGGGGACGGGGAGTCCGAGGCGGCTCAGATCCGAGCTGTGCTGAGCTCTGCTCAGGATTCAGCCACGAGGCCTCTGCTGGTGCTCTCCTGTGTCTCCAGAGAAGAATCGGAAGAGGTCAGAACAACCCGGCTGCAACCCGCTGCCAGCAGGAACGCGGGTAGGTGTCGGACTCCCTGTGTCGACATGGCAAAGCGACTCGGACTACCCCAGCTGGCTAATCCCTGGATGGTAATTATCCAGCCAACTGAAAGGCTTCCGTTGCATTTACATCCACCCGGGGCCAGCGTGCGGGCAATTATCATCTGAACATGTCATTGTGTTCCTCTGTCTTCTTCAGGTGCAGGATACAGTAGCAGAATCCCTTTCGGGTCTTCTTGACGGTGTCTCCTGGCTGCTGAGATGTTCCAGAGTCAAACTCTATGGTAGCTAGTTATCTAACTTTTGCTGGCCGCTAGATGAATGGAAACCACAATTTGTATTGCCGTGTCATTGTGACACCCAGACACGCTACGTCCAACTGAGACGGACTCAGTTTTTGTTTACCGAGCTACATGAGGAGTGATTGAAGGACATCAGGACAATAATACTTGCAACAGCACAACAATACTGATGTACCGACAGAACAGCACATCGCCAGGTCTGTTCGGTTCCTCAAATTATAGATGGATGTTGCAGAAGGAGGAGATTGCTGCTTGTTCAATGAAAGCTGCAGGAAAACACAACAAGGCAAGCGACCTCCGGTGCAAAATTAGAAAAAAACGCAAATATTATAATGTAAATTTCCCCTTTGACACACAGAACATTTATTACCACATTATTTTTCATGACCGAGGTTTCTGACTCAATGTCCTGCTGACTAATTGGGTTGCCCGCAGTTCAGTTCAACATAAGAAAAAGGTGTTCCATGATTTTACACGGAAAATAATTCACGCTTCACTCTCATTTACCATAAACATGATTTTTTAAACAATAACGTATGCTCTTTTTGTGCAATAGTAAAGTCTTATCTGTAAAAATTAAAATTGTATATAATAAATCTGTTATAAAAAGGGTTTCATGATTGCCAATTTCCCTTTTCAGTTCCTTATAAGACAAAACCATTTCTTAAATGTTTGTTAAATAACCAGTAAATTGCTGTCATCACATCACAAACAACAAAAGCATAGCATGTATGTTAGTCACAATTTTTGGCCTCTCTGTACATATTCACAGGTTTTAAATCTGAGCAGTAGAAATATTAAACCCCCCTGCTTTCCTTTCCTCTGACAACACGTTGAGTTCACATCTGGATGTCAGCCAGCATGTGAGCAGCTTCTGCCGTGGCCACCAGGGGGCGCGACCAGTGGCTCTATTTCTCTGTGCTGGTTTGCCAAAAGCTCTGCCTTTCCAACCGCCTCGACTGTTTGACTAGCGCTGACCATAGGAATATGAAATGGGAGGAATATTTGTTCAACATGGACATGAAATAACCACAGCAGAAGAACTGAGACGTTGCTTGTATGGTTCCATAGATAAACCGGGTGCACAGTTGGACCTCTGACTTATTATGTTTAAGTTGTGTTTGTCCCGTTTAAACGACCGACCGTTTTATATTCGGTGTCTCTGGCGTCGGCGTTTGCCAGCCTTAATGGCAGCATGTCAGGCATGACAGGATAATGTGCCTCGCCGGTGCTCTTTTGTTCTGGTCCCCTAGGTAACCACAAGTCTGGTTAAAAGTATGCCTCGCGCTCCTGGCAGCTCTTCCATCAAACGGCTCTTTTGTCTCAACAATCATTTTCATAGACATACAGATTTAGGAATAGGGCCATGATTGGTGCAATTGAGGTGCATTAAGCTGAGCTGAACAATTTATAATGAAATTTAAAGAGAAATGATGGAGGTGTGTGTGTGTGTGTGTGTGTGTGTGTGTGTGTGAGTCATTCTCTCAGGTCTAAGCGCCACAGTTCTGTGCCTACATTGTATGTTTGTGCGTTGTGTGTATTCAGACTCATGCTTACACAAACTGACCAACAATTCTTTCCTCTGTGTCTATGATCTATATGAAGCCCTCGCGCTGTCATCGTGGATGAATATGTACATTTACAGTCTCAAATGATCGTTTAATAATGAAGATGAGATACTGCGGCCAGGTCTCTTTGTTTTAGAAGTTAGAAATGGGCCTTTGGTAAATGACATCAGGAGAACGACACTCCTGTACTGACCCAAGACGGGTGACAAAGGTCTGCGACAGCATGTGGATGTTTAAAACATGCAATGTAAGATGTATGTAGCAACATCTATAAAGGCCCTCCTGTGCCTGCGACTTGTATAATGTGTAATGCCCGTGTTGGGAGGTGTGTTTAAGGTGAGGTGTGTTAAAAGGTTGCCCCTGCTCATCGGAGCTCGTGTTTGATTGGACTGTGGAATATTTATAGTATCTCCTGATGAGCCATAATGGCTTCATCCACCACTACGTTTCATTTGTGGTAAAATATTGAATTTGCAATAACTATTACTGCTGCCATGCTTTTATATTACTTTTCTGTTGGTTTTATAAGTACTTTCTGAGGCTGTGGTTTGCGGTGGTGTAGAGTTATGTATTCATAAAACATCAATGGATCTTTGTTAAAGATTAAGAGTAAACCGCTTTCAATCTAATGGAGGTCTGCTGCTGTGTCAATAATTGTCCGACCTAAAGACGGAGCTTGGCTAAAACCCCCACTGACAGAGTGAAACACATCAATCCCAGCCACCAGCCCGAGCTCGCTGCCTCCTCGTGCATCATCCTCTCCATCAGCCACTGTGCCTCTTCGTCACGTTTGTGTCATTCCACCCTTTTCACTTCTCCTCATTTCATTAGAGTTAAGTCCCTGATTTGTATTCAGCGATAATGGCCAAGATTAAAGTAGGCATTGAAAGAAAAAAAACAAAAAACGGCATTTGCATGATGCATTCACTGATTAGGCTAAGCGTCCCTCTTAATTGTGTTGTTTTGCACATCGTGGGGCTCTCATGCTGACACTCTGTGGATCTTACTCTTCCCATGCAATCTTGCCAATTTCCTCCCCACTTCACTGCGTCCCGCCTACCTCCTGCTGCCGTACTCATACAGTATATGGCTGATCAACAGGGTTTAAACGTGTTCAACGGACATTACTTGTGAGATCCCTTTGAATCCAAGAGCAAGCCATATGTTAGGTAGATATGGAACCAAGAGCTCACTGACCCGTCGTTGGATTTGCTGTTGTTGTTGTTGTTGTCGTCCTAGTTATGTCTAGGTCTGTGTGTGTGTGTGTATCTCCCCCCTGGAGCCATCTTGTCTTTTTTTGCCCTAATCCAATAGGTAGCAGGGTGGTGACATATAGCGTGGCCACACTTGATATGCGCCTGCACTAAATGCATTACAGGTGACTTAAAGGGGAGGACACAAAGGGCACTCTTTCATTGTGTTGAAAATAGAAGCCAACAGCCCAACATGGAGAGAGATCCTGGATTGCTATTGAAAAGCATGCTGTCTCAACCAAAAAATAAAAACATTACGGGAACATGTTGTTGACTGAAGCAACGGTGCTCAGGAAACGCACACAAGTGCGGTGATATACATGTTTTTGATACAAATCGCAACAACAATTTGATTTGATTTGATTTGAAGAATTTTATTTCTTGAACATGTAGACACCAAATAATAAAAAATTTAAAAATCAACATAGACGTAGACCACAAAATGAGAAAATACACCTTTTGTTCAAGAAAAGGAGTAGGGGGAAGCAAAAGCTTATAGATACCCACCCCTTTCTTATCCATATTCTCAATTAGTATATATTACTTTGAAGATTAATATCATACATACATACACACACTCACACACACTCTCACCCACACACACGCACGCATACTCACACGCACAAATAAATACAATTTAAATTTCCTTCACTTAATATTTTCACAGATCTCATATTTGGCTAATGTGTATAATTTAAGATGTTTTTTGAACTGTGCAATATGTTTACAATCTTTGATCTTATCTGGTAAGTTGTTCCACAACTTCACCCCACAGACCGATATGCACCTGCTTTTGAGTGTAGAGTGCACCTTTGGTTGCCTCAGTTTCAGTCTCCCTCTTAAATTATAGTCTCCTAGTCTGTCGCTAAACCAACTTTGAATGTTTCCTGAGAGTAGGCTGTTTCTTGCTTTAAATACAATCTGTAACATTTTAAAATCTTTCAAGTCCATAAATTTTAATATATTTAATTTCAGAAATAATGTGTTTGTGTGTTCATAGTACCCCACCTTATTAACTATCCGTATTGCTTTTTTTTTAATTGTGCATATTGCCTGTAGGGTGCTTTTGTAGGTATTACCCCACACTTCCACACAGTAACTCAAATAGGGAGCAAACAGTGTACAGTACAGTGTATGCAGTGATTGTATATTCAATATATGTCTGACTCTGACTAGTATCCCTACACATCGTGCCAATGAAAGAATTATGTTACCAACAAATATTTCCTGTGTAAAAGTAGGACTTTCCTCCGTGGCCGTAGACTTCCGTTACTGTTTAAAACCTATTAAAAGACATAAATGTGCCATAGTTGAACTTGGGTTCAGTAGACTGCAGTACATTTTTGCGTTTGTTTGTTTTTTCCTCATCCTGTTTGCACCTTTCCCCTTCTGTAGATATTCACTGGTACATTAAATGGTGCCAGTGAATATGGTGAAATGCTGAAATGGTCGAATACACTTTAGTTTCAGCAATATGTGCTCAAGACTACGGTGCCCAGCTGTTTTTACGAAATCAATTAGCCTCTTTAAAAAACGAAAATATTCTATAAATAGGTGCCATTCATAAAGATCTAAATATTCAGTAGGAATCTGGGAAGCAAGTATTTATGGAATAACTAATGCACGGTTGGTTTGGTCTTTTCATATTTAATATCACCCTTATCGGTCTGGTCAAGGTTGAGTGACCAGCGACCGCGCCGTGCAGAGCGGTCACTGTGGCATCGGCCTGTGGGCCGGATGCATTGTTCTGTTGTCACATTCAATACAGCAGTAGTCCACATGATCACTCAGGGCAGACAATCGCAGGAATGACTATTCCATAACAAAGGAACTAATTCAATGGACGCCCCCACCGTAGTCCAATCAGGGCTCTCCGTCCCTCTGCTGACCAACACGTGGGCGTGTTCAGGGTTCACTTAATACACGTTGTTTGCAGTGTGTTTTTACCTCTTCAGTGATTGATGTCACAGTCTAGTGAAAGGTCAGCTAATTACAGTAACCTCATTAAATATATTGTAGTCATAGCTCTTTCCTATTTGCAACTGCACTCTTTCTAATTGACAGTATTTGTGCTCCATGGGAGCAGCTTTAGTTGCCTGAGTGTTTTTATGTGCACTGCAGCCGTAGGATTTAGGGAAGCTAAGCCATGACTTGAAGGCCTTTTGGATTCAAAAGACATGGGGATGAGACTATAAAACTAAAAGGATGGCTGCGCTCAAAGCAGACATGCCAATTCCATTTCTTTTTCCCCTTGCATCACAAATTATTTCAACTACAGTGCATTAATGGAGAGGAAAATAATATATTTCAGGACGCCGCTGTGTTTTACAGTCTGTCTTTGTTTCTTTTTCCCGCTGACAAGGTGGAATGACGTGTGTTCTAAGGTTCTAAGGGTTTATCTTCTTCTCTTAGTGCTGACATATACTCTCCAATCAAAGTGTTTGTTTGTTCAGAGGACAGTGATTGCTTCGACTTAGTTGGCTTACACATGGCGTCATGAGGCGACTGTGGACCGTATGTTATATAAAAACGGTATGTTAAGGGAGCAAAATGAAACCCTGAAGATTTGACTTTAGCACTACAATTTATTTACTTTCTTCTGATGGATGTTTGCCTTGGAAAGATTGATTGATTAATAAGTCAAATCCATAAAAGAAAAATGATGGTCAAATCTAAGACAACCGAGTCGGAAGGCGAATCTACCGGTCAATCTTTGTTCCTATGGTCACCAAAGCTGGTGTACCAGCCAGGTCCAGCTGTGAAGAAGCCCCAGAGACCCAGGACTAGGTGAATAGATTATATCTCCACGCCTTGGGATCCCCCGATCAAAGCTGGTAGATGCGGCCTGGGTAAGGGAAATTCGGGGTCCCCTGCAAACCGACCCAGATAAGCGGTCAAAGATGAGATGAGACGGCCATTACTTCCGCAGAGGCAAATGAAGTTGAACAGCGGCAGCAGCAGCAACAGCTGGGTGCATGGGGGTGTTTCTCCCTCACGTGTCGGGGCGGGCCGTCCATGCTGATTGATGGCTCTTGGGTACGAGTGGGGGGGGGGGGGGGGGGGTATATCCGGACAGTCACTTGGCCACATGAGTCCACACAGGCCGCATGCCATCCATGAGCTGCTTATTGCGCAACGCTGCATGTCAGTCACTGTGTTGTGAGAAGCACCGTACTACAGTATGAGCGCCTCCACAACCACATTGATTTGATTTATCTTTCCACCTTCATTTTACAATCCTTAACCAACCATGTGATCTCACACATCTTTTCCTTTATTATGACAATTAATTACAGTCAGACCGAATGCTAATAATACTTTCTCTGCAGGTTTTCTTTACAGACATAGCAATTTCCTGTTCCATTTGCTGACTCTCAATCGAGTGATGTGGTGCATCGTCGATGCCCAATTATACGCACGCCGTATCCGCTGGTTATTTAATGTGCAACGTGCACCAGACTGTGCAAAATAAATAAAATATAAAAAGTCACTGTTTGCCGACGTGCACGTAACGTACCTTAAAAATTCCTTTAATTTAATTAAATAGCTGATGTTATGTTTTATCTCATATTCATTTTGGTTCTCCCCAACCATAAGCAGACAAGTCAAATAGTTCATTTCTTCATTTCAACTTTAAACAGAGAGCTCTTTCCCTCAAAAAATAATGGAGGTCTCTTGAATGGTCTCTTCCAAATATGGAATTATATAGTATGGCATTTGAAATGAATAAGCTTGCATGGCACTGGGAAAATTCTGGACCCAAACCACCGTGGGCAAAAATGGAAGAGATACTATCAGCACCATACCAGGTTATAGACATACTATCACAAAAACACATCAAAATATTTTGCAACACGCTCAGTGGGCAAGGGCACACAAGATGCTCGGTATCTCTCATTACAAGCAAGACTACTCCTCACTTTGGAATAATCCCGTCATTTGTATATATAGGCAAAGATACAATTCTATGGGATACATGCGGTCAAGGATATATATGAAGATGGGGTAGTCAGATCATTTGAGAACCTTAAAGGAAAATTTAAGTTACAGGAGAAAGGGTATTTCTGGAAGTTTAGCTGAGGAGCAGCATGGGGAAGGTGTTTGGACTGAAAGGAGCAGAGAGGGGAAAAAAGGAGTGAAGAATTTGTCATTGCTTCAAGCTCTCCATACGTTGCCTCAATATTCTACAAGAAAATATCAAACATTCAAATCAGAATGTGCGAAGGCCTACGACTACGTGCCAAAGGGATCTCGGCAATGACATTACGGAAAATGTATGGCAGGAGATCATATCTAGTAGAAGCAGTTTCTTGTATTTCTTTTTTTTCTCCTTTATTATTATTATATATTTTTTTCTTATTTTGGCTGTTTTTAATTTTTTTTTAATTATTATTATGTTTTCCTATTCTGTTTATTATTCGGTATTTTTTATTCTGTTTTGTTTACATGTTCAACTGCATGTCGGTGTATGCATGCATGTGTGCATATCTACGTTGGGGTATGTGAGTATATGTGTATGTATATTGATTATGGATGGTTGATTTTTAATGTATGTATGAAAACCAATAAAAACTTTGATCACAAAAAAAAACCCCGGAGAGCGTGGCCGCATGCGGCTCCTCACGGGAGAGCTTTATTTTGGAGGTCTTTCTCCCCGGCTGTCCCCGCTCATAATGGAGCAGATTGGATTGCTGGCGGATGAGGGCGCTTCACCGCCATTAGAAACACACGCATAGACACACGCGCGCGCACGCACACACACACTGACTCTCAGCTACGTAGCGCGTGTAGCTCTGGAAGTGGGTAGATGATGGACTGAGTTGCAGATAAGACCAAAAATATTCAGCAGGAAAGCGACACAGAGCCGATTACTCGATGGTCGGATGCTCTGGAAAGCCCGATCGCGCCGATCAGACTGGACCGGGCAGGCTGCAGTGAAGAGGCGCAGGACTTTTCGGGCTTGTTTCTCGGGCTGGCCATCAGATGAAGTTGTGAAAAGTCGACCAGCAGTGTCTTTGTGGCGTTTTAAGCGCAAGACTTCAAAAATAAGTAAGTACATCTGTGTGCGGTTTCTCTTGAAGCGCGCAGTACTCGTTTTATTGTAGCCTACCCATAAACAACCTCCAGAAAACTGCACGCGTTACGCACGAGCATGGAAACTTGAAATAATTAAAAAATGATTTGCATTACATTTGTTTTTTTTCAGTTTTTTGGGGCTCAGGCTGATGGTTGCAAAATATCTTTGTGCGAGCATAAATATTTAGTGTGCCGCGAGTACTGCGAGCTTTACTGACGCTCGCAGTACTGTGACATAAACTTGTGTGGTTGGTCCGGTATTCTGCTGCAGCCGCTCAGGAGGTGACAGCCATGTACCCCGAAGAGCGCACTGATAGCCATGTTATCCCAAAGGGGGGAATACAAACATCTGTCCGGGTTAGAGACGCGTTTGACATGCTGGGCTCATAGAAACCTTGGAATAAAAGTGTACAGCTGGAACATAGTGTTTCTTGTTGGATGCACAGATGGACGTCATCATAGACCCACGCTCCCCTTAAGTGAACATGATGGAACATTGTTTATTTTACACTAGGAGTGCCACCATAGAGATGATGAATTTTCTTTCTTTTTTAACTGTTTTAATCTGTTTTTTAGCAAACGTGGAAGTGTTAATGAGTTTCCAGACGTCATGATGCCTTTAACTTGCTGATATAGTGTCATCAACAGCCCAAAACATAAAGGACTTCATGTCTGCATTTTCTTCCTGTTGTAGTTTGTGAAGAAAAAGGTTTTACTGCACCATTAGGAACCATTACCTTTTCTTTTCCCAAGTTCTTCCTCTGTTGTTTCTCCACATTGTTGCCTTTATCCAAATCCTATCAAACATCGCTATGTAATCCTTTGGGATTTGGATTGTTTCAAATTTAGAAATAATAAACAATCCCGGAGACTGTGAGACATTGTAAATATCACATACCAATTTCCCTTTCCCTTTCCCGTCTGGGTGGGTGATACACACTAAATACGAAAAAAAAAAAAGCTGCGCCATATTCAATATGTTTACTGTTTCACCAGATAGAGAGAAAAAAGCACATTGCTTAATGGCAGCCATTACCGCAGCCTCCAGGTAGCTGATGCAGACTAACAGACCAGGCGAGTTCAAAGACACATTGCAGTTCCATCATTTTCTCTCTCTGCGTCTGCTAAACTCCCACATTCAGCATTAAGTACAGCTGTTATGTTCTGACGCACTCAGGAAAACCATTAGATTTTACTCACAAATTCAGTCATGCTGGTTGTCTGGATGTGTGTGTGTGTGTGTGTGTGTGTGTGTGTGTGTGTGTGTGTGTGTGTGTGTGTGTGAGCTATACAGCAGGATTTAGGGCAAATTAAGAAGTTTGGTTTCTGAACGTCTAGATTAAGACTTTTCCCATTGTTCAACTCTAAGCACTGGATGTGTATAATTTATTTGAACCTAATTGGTTCACGCGTGAATGTCCATTCTTTAAAGTTCTGTTTGAATTCTCTCTGAAAAGACCAACGGAGACAAAAGCAAGATCGTTGTGCTGGTGTCAAGCAGAGGAGACAACAAAGACAAAAAAGTTTGAGAGAGCAATTATTTGAAAAATCTTTGTCAGACTGTTGCATGCCCGTGCGTGCAGACACGCACACACACACAGAGCGCAGCATACGGCAAAGCCCACCGTTTTCTCCAAAGTTACATTTTCAGATCTGTGCAGCACACTCTCTCTCTCTCTCTCCGTTACTGCTGGACCCAGGCTCTTCTTTGCACTTTCTACCTTTCTTGTTCTCGCTCCGATACACACACTTGATTTAACACACACACGCCTGCATGCACGTAAATGCACACGCCCAGCTTTCACTTGGCTAACGCACACAGAGACACGCACACAGACACACAGAGTAGCGGGATTCGCAGATGTGTGTCCTGCTTCCAGTGCAGCTTATGCTCATGCCAGTGTGCTGACTCTGAGTTTTCCACTCTCCCCCTCTCTCTCTCTCTCTCTCTCTCTCTCTCTCTCCCTCCCTCTCCCTCCCTCTCTCTCTCTCTCTCTCTCTCTCTCTCCCTCCCTCTCTCTCTCTCTCTCTTCTGAAATAAGAGTAGGAGACATTCGAGCACTTCCAGTAGCCAGATCTGAATGCCTGAGCGCGCTCACAGGGACACGGGTGAAAAGTGTGTACTGTGTATGCATGTAGGCCCATACCATAACCCACAGGCACACATCCATACTCCTCCCACCACGGGTCAAGGCATTTATGTGAATTTACCAGTAACAGTTGGAGGTCTGCGGGAAGCAGCTGGCTTGAGCTGCAAGCTTTCTGCCTCCCGTTGCCTGTGTGGACTCTTCCTCACCAGTTTCTGGTCTGACGTGCAGACTCATGTTGAAGTCTGTGGTATGTTTACTCCCAGTTTGTTTATTTTAAAGGAAGAGGTGATAGTGGTGGAGGGGAAGGTCGAGGGTAGAAATTCTATTGATGCATGATTCTTGTGTAATTATTGGGAGACCAAGCGGTGGACCTTGGACAGCTTTGCGAATATTTTTGAAATGATCATAACGATGTTGAGTATTTTTTGCAACAATATTTTTTAAGTAATGTTTAATGTGTATCACGCAGCCATGAAACCCTGCCTTGTTGAGGCAGTGATTGATATGCTCTATTGGTTCATTGATTGGTGCTTGGAGGTCTATGGGCGTACAATCAAGGAAAGGCTTTATGATTGTATCGATTTGTCGAAGTCATGGTTATTACACAAAGCTCTTTTTATGTTGGCACTTTTGGTTTGCGGTTTTAACCACCATTTTTAAATCACAGCCTCTCTTGTCAAAACACAACGCACAATTTACACAATAAGATCAGATGAGATTCTTTTTATGGCCGACACACACGGTTCATCTGGTCTGACGCTGCTGTGCCCAATCTGAAACTTTGACTTACTTCTACTGGTCGTCTTTGATTTTTCAGCATTAGTCTTGACAACAACAAAAGTGTTATTTTGTGAAAACAATCATTTATCTTGACATTGTGAAAGCAATAAAGGCCTCAATGTAGTTTTTTCAAGGGTGGCATTTTGCCCCGCAAATCAGAAAAGATCATATTCTAAGTAAAGTACCTTTTATATCCAGATGATTTGGGGAGAAAAAACAGAAAGCACGAATAACAGTTTTTTGACTGTTAATACACGTCTTTGAAAACAGTTGTCTTGCTGCTTTGTTAAGCTCTATTATTACTGAAACAGGTGTGATAACCTGTGGTTGCTTTTAGTATACAGCAGCGTTTGTAGTTTAGATTATCTTTGTTTAACTTCTTCTTTTCCCTCATTCCTGGATAAATCAGGCGCTGAATGGATATTATTAATATAAAGGCTTGGCAAGTAGTTCGGTCATTGGTTCCGAAGCAATTAACAGGGGTCATATTGAATTGATTAATACCATCCTTTAATTTGTCTCCAACCCTCAATTACCCCTGCAGTTAGGCACTTGGAGACTCAGGGCACGAGCACATTTGTAGTGAGAGACAGTAATGAATGAAAGATAGGGAATAAAATAGATAATGAAGAGTTGATGGTGAGCGCTCTAATGTAAGGCATTCAATTCATATTAATTAATTCAAACACTTGATACATTTAGCTGCCGGTCTTGCAGTGACTTATGGGAGAACATCGGTGAAGGGGTTTTTAAGGCCCCTCAGGCAAACCTCAGGCAAAACCTATTCTATGACACATTCTGAAAGAGGAGTTGCAGAATTAAATCAATTCCTATGCATGTCTAGGCGACAACATAGGATCTAAAAAGTGAAATGCAGATGGTGTTCAATTACTAAATTAGAGTATATTGCAATAAAGAAAGGTTCTTTTGGGCTTGGTTGAGATTGGGTTGTGAGTGAGATGTTGCTACTGTATGTTCACTGTTCATAAAAGCTAATTGTAACAATATTTTGCCTAAAAATATCTTTAGCAGCTTTTGATTATTAGCTCCGCCCTATCATACGACTTCTGGCTGCAAAAAACAAAAGATTGGCTAAAATGCCAAATGGACTGCTCTGTCTGCTTTGATGCATTCATTTCACGGTTTTGTGTTTTCGATTGGATACTTTTATCTCGGAGAGCTAGAAATAGCGCAGTGTGTAAGAGTCTTCACTATAGACGTAACTGCAATATCCTTATAAAGATCTTTCTGCAGCGTCTGACTCCCTCTGAGGAGCTCTGTCCTGGTTGTTTTTACCAGTGGTTGTTTTTTATCAGTGGTACATCTGCCAGAGCTCTCTGTCTACCTTGCATTTAATTTCCTCTCGCCTCCACTCGGGAGGCCAACGCGGCTTTCTGACATCACTGGAAGGTTTGCAAAGGCATGGTGGGGCATAAAGAAAGAGAATGATTAAAGGCTAATGTTGATTATCCCAACCTTTTTGACGCAAGCCAACACACTTTTCTATAATCGTGTTAATGAATTTCCATGCCTACTTCACACTAGGTAAACATCTTGACGGATGATCATTTCTAGATTGCTTTTGAACTTTATCTGGATGTTAAGTAAATACCCTGTGGGGTATATTTATAACTGTTTGCTGAGTCTGTGCATGCATGGTTAAGGTCCGACAAACAGGTTGGATGTATTTTCCTTGAAATCCCTCATTGGGCCCATGTGTTAACAGTCTTCTTGTTCACAGAAAGAATATAACAATATCATAGATGATAACAGGTCATTTCAGAAATACCGGACAATATTCTTTCCTTGCACTATAAAAGCAGCATGCATCTCTTAATTACCTTATACACTTGGTCTTGTAATAAATTAGAAATGCAAGTAAAGCTGTTAATTATTCATTTTCCAAAAGAAGTTTCACCTCAGTGTCCCCAGACACGTCTACAGACAAAGGTAGTGTCCACCAGCTGTGCAGAGCGATGATGAATGTGGGATGAAGACAGAATAGCAGAGTCACAGAAATCACTCCCCAGTCTTTCCGCTTTTTCTTTGGAAGAACCGTAAGATAAACTTTGGCTTACAACATCAATCTGTGTGTGTGTGTGTGTGTGTGTGTGTGCAAGGGGGGTGGGGGCTTTTCTTCTACAGCTATAGACGGGCGAACGCAGAGATGATGTGACCTCTCACCCCATAACCTTTTATTTCCTTTGGCTTCAACCTCACACCATAACCCCATCTACTCCTAGAACCTCCTCCCTCGTTTGACAGCTCCCTTTGTCCACAAACACAGATGATCAATGGAGAATTGGGGAAACATGGGACGGGCGTGCTGCTGATGGGGGGGGGTGCCAAATCAAGATGTGTGTGTATTTTAGGGCAGAGGTAGTGGCAGGAGGTTTGAACACCGAGGCCTTAAATGTTTACCAAGGAACCCCAGGAGGCCTGAGCCGAGCCTCCCTCTTTTTTGATTGGCCGTGGTGGCCTTCTCGCGAGTCTTTGAGCTCGCATTGGCCCAGTGGAGGAGTGGAATGGGGGAGAAACATGCAGGAGATGAAAAGGCACCAGCCGTGCCAGAGAACGAAGGACTGAGACTAATATTGGGATTAACATGAGGCCGCATATTGGAGTGGAGGGACTGTTTGACCCCACCTGTCATAATACTTTAAAGAAAATCTGTTTCAAAAGTGCTGATAAGAAGGCCGTTGAGTTCACTGTGATGATGGCTCTTTAGCTTGTGAAGAGGTGTTTTAAATCAGGATTCCAGAATGACAGATCACCACAATGAGAGTGTCTGACAGGATCTGATGAGCAATAATTGATCGTAAATGGAAGATTTTAGACGGCCCAGATGCACCCGGTGTCATTCATTCTTGCATAACTATAACTTGGCCCGTTATAGCTACTGATATTTGGACTTTGTCCACACACACAGTCACTCAGACACACACACTAAATTGAGAAATATGTTACACTTTTAAGTAGAATATACTCTCAAGTCCAGTTTTACAAATTAAGTAGCACCATTTTGCAAAGATGTCGATTATCTTTACGTTGCATAGTTTTAGTTGTAGTTGCTTTTTGCACTGTCGGTCATTTTCCAAGCTGCATATCCTTCATGCCGGGTCGCAGTGGGGCTGTAGTCAATCCCAGCAAACGACGGGGTACACCCTGGACTGGTCACCAGTCAATCACCGGGCTCACACGGAAACAAACAACCACTCACACCTTTTAGAGTCACCAATTAATCTAATCCCCGGAGCCCCGGATGTTTTTGACTGTGGGAGGAAGTCGGAGTACCTGAAGAGAAGCCGCGCAGACACCACGTCTTATTCTTATTTTCAACAACTACCGGTGTTTTGATATGTGGTGTTTTAATAACGCTCATGTGAACTTTGCGCATGCCTTTCAAATATGCATTGATGTGCCACTTGGTCTGGCAAAGCTCTAGCCAAGCTTGTCAGCCTTAAATAAACGTGCCTGAGCTGGCTTCATTGCCAGTAGTTGTACTCTACATACGAGAATGTTGTGAAATAGTCAGTTTGGCGTACTATTTTCTAGGCAGAGCTAAATGTTTTCCATATGAAAAAAAAAGAACTGAAGAATTTCATAAGCGCTATAACTTACTGTCAGAATACCTCAGAAGAATAATAATATGGCCACAGTTGCACTGAAAAACACAGCCTCAACGTTTTGGTTTGCTGGCTGCTAGGCAGCTGTAAATAGCCGCGGGTGCGGACAGAAGGTTTTGCCTATATTTAGAGGTTGGACTTCACTTGAGAGTTGGCAAGGACAACTTATTGACAACAGTTCCTCTCAGTTTTTATATGTGAGAACATATCAATAGTTTTAGTTAGGTAGGTGGCTGACCCAGCAGTCGGAACACTCAACTCAAAGTTAGGGACTAGCTGAACATGTTTGCTTATTGAGCAGCTAAAAAGTCCAAGAAAAGTTTAAAAAAAAGGGGAAATTGGATTTTTCACATGTGCAGCAAACGTGACGGATGATAATGTTTCCACTTATCTCTTGGATGTCTGGATGAGCAAAGGTTTGCCAATCATTTCCCCAACATCACAGGCCGTATGGAAGAAGCGGCCATTTTGTTTGGGAGCAGGTTTTTTTGCAACCTCAAGTAACTTGAGACAGAAACAACATTTGACAATTAACATCGGTGTACAACTAAAAACACAACAAGTTCAAAGCTGTAAAACAAAACCACAGAAACTCTGAGACCGGACAATGCTTTGGTAGCATGATGTCAATCACAACCTAGCCCCGCCCTAATGCATGCGTTGCTCTGTTGTCTATTTTAATCTAAATGGAACAATTTACTAAATGACCACCCTACTGTATTGAAGAAGACTTAAAACTAAAGATTGAGACCATTAACTCATGTTTATCATGTTCCACATCGGCTTCGACTTTCAGGAAAGGAGTCAGGCGCCGTCCGCATCTACCTAAGAGGGGATAATGTGTCATGTTGCGTTCACAGCTTGTTTCTGCTGCCCCCAAGTTGCCATCAGAATCCATACAGGTTTAATATTACCACGTGCGTTGTTGCGTGTAAGCATTTTATTAATCACTATTTATAAACCACGGTTGTGTAACGTGGACTAGAGCAACAGTTCAAAATATTTTCGGCCTTACCCCGGAGGAACAGCACGCTCGTTTCAACCTACAAATGCTGCGGCACCAATCAGACATGATAATTAATTCTTTTTTATTCCCTGTCCCGTGTTCGGGTTCACATACACCAGCTGAAGCTAAATGGCAGTGGTACCGACCCACAATTTAATGCTCCCAGAGCACAGAGCAAGAAAGAGAGAAAAAACAGGGAGCGAGCCAGAGAGTAGCGAGGAAAGGAGGCGTTTTTTCACATGGGCATGTCATCATTGAGTTCAACTGATAATTATATTCACTGTGTCCCTGTCCCTTGCTCACTCTGCCCTCTGTGTCTCTCTCTCTCTCTCTCTCCAGCATCATGGCCGCCTTGTCCTCCAATCTCCTACTCCTTCTCCTTATGTCCTCCCTGGATTGGCTGTCCACTCCGGGAAATGGCTTCTTCATGGCCCGGCACGACGTGACGTCACCAGGTAGGCTTATTTGTTTCTTTTCAAATGGGAAAAACAAGCAGAGGAAACCGACTGATGCGAGGCAATAATCATCCTTCAGCTTATTAAGCGCTCTCCATGGTGTTCATCGGACACTAACACGTGATCCAGGTCTTGCGAGCAGCGCGCTGTTGACACTCGTTATCATGTCTGATGTCAGACACCAGTTGCAGCACGCCGTGTTTGCTCGGGATACATGTGGAAAGGTTCAGCGTTGAGCAAACGCCGCTCTTTCCTGGTTTGGCTTGTCAAACAGCCTGGTGATCAATAGTGCGAGGGTAAATATACGGTCGGAACTTCGCTGTCAAAGTCCAGGGACGGGACGGCGCAGGACGTTCAGCCAGCCGGTGCAGCTGCCACTGAACCGTCTGAAATAATAAGGTGAAAGAATGCTGCGTCTGAGCTAACAGGCCAAACAAGCAGATTTGCATATGATTTACCACTTGAAATCCATCGGGCGGCCAAGATGTCCTTTACCGCTTGACATCCACAATTGACTCTTGCTTACAAAACTGAGGATAAATAGCCTGGTGGTGATTCGGCAACTTCTTAATAATAATAATAGTTGGAGCTGAATCAGTGTGCAGCTCCGCCGAAAATAATTTAGATGCTAGAACTTCATGATTTAGAGAAGTTTCAGCTCCAAAGAAGGAATTAATACTGCTGTTGACTTTGCTAAGTCCTGTCTTTAACCTTTGAAACATTGCTGTGTGGCTGTTGAGTTCTGCTACAGAGCTTTACTGGGGATGACACTTTTGACAGCAACCGTTTTCAATAAAAACCTTTCCTATTTTTCATGGACAAGGTCCAGTTTGCTTGATGCTATGCGAATGATTCCTACCTACAAATCCAAAGAATGGACAATCAGCAGGAATGTCTTTGTATTTAAATGGTTCATTAGGGTGAAGATTACATAAACAAATGTAGTCAACGGCTTATCAGCCTTGTGACGTCAATTAGATGAAATCACACATAAAGTAGAGCTGAAACAAATCCAGAATTACATTGATTAAATCATTTGTCAAGTTAAGATACAAATTAATATATAACTATAACTTGGCGCTTCATAGCCTCTGATACTTGGAATTCGTACACACACGCAACACCAGTCACTCAGACACACACACACACACACAGTCACTCAGACACACACACACACACACACACACAGTCACTCAGACACACACACACACACACACACACAGTCACACACACTTAGCTTATGACTGCACGTTGCTGTTGAACTCAAATGAGAAATATATTACGCTTTGTAATTTGTAGAATATACTAAGTACAGTTTTACAAACATACTTACTTACTAAACTTTTGCAAAGGTGTGTGTGTGTGTGTGTGTGTGTGCGCGCGTCTACTCATTGCCATTCGTAGATGGCGTTAGATGGGGAGCTCAGAAATCTCCAAACATCTGTGCCTGGCTGGTCGACACAGCACCTGCAGCCAGCACGGAGAGCACGCGTGTTCCCCGGAGGAGCGGCTGTGTGATATGGCTCCGATGGAGGCCTCGTGCACTTGATCCCTGGCTCCTCCTGTCCACGTGCCCTCGGGCCCAAATGGCTTTGCAGTGCTTAAATGCGTTTGTCAAATCGCATCTTCACGCCTGTATCTTTGTGAGACTTTTATTAAAGATTTATCACTATGCTCCTGAAAATGTACTCGGGCCATGTACAGGATTTGTGTCAGCCCTTCATTTGCATCTGTACTCCCTTTCTGCACGAATGAGCCCTTTAATTGGATGCACAGAAATTGATATTTAATGTAGTTTTATCTGGTGCGTGGCTCAAAGAGGAGCCCGTTGTTCCTGACTTTCTCGTCACTCTCTAGCTGTACGTGAGTCGTCTCCTATTCCTAACTCAATGGTTATGTCGCTTAAACCCAACGTCAGGTTAAGACGGAAGTATATTTTGAAAAGACACTATGCATGTAACGACAAAAAGTGGTACCGCGTCCAAGCGGATTCTAGATCACGATGTTGAGAGTTGGGTGTGTCAACCTGTGGTCAGGGAGAAAAGGCTCATTTTCTAATGTGTTATTCTGCTAAACTTACATAACGTCCCTGAGCCGGACAATGAACCACAATCTATACAAGACAAATGTTTCGTCTTGCCTTTTTCGTTTTTTTGGGGGTTTAGTGAAAACCAGCTGGGAATTTGGCCAATTCCTCTTGTCTTCCTCTGCCTCGTCCAGACGGTCTTTACCCTCCTTTTGCTGCCATTATTCATGTTGTGTATTAACTGGTGCAGGACTCACTCGGCCCATCAAGTCCATTGTGTACTCTGTATCTTTGCCGGCTGCATCGATCGGGGAATCAGGGAATGAGTCAAAGCTTCACCAGTTGGGGAAAATAAATGACTCAGTGGACTGATGTGGCACTGAAGTTTGGGAACATTGGTTCAATTATTGTGTGCCGTGAACATATTGTTCTTTGTACTCTGCTGCTTTAAGTGCCTTTCCGAGCGGGAAAAAACCTCGTCTCAGACATTGTGGTTTTCAAACAACTGCCCTTCTTTGCTAGTACATTCTTTTAAGTCATTGACTGACGTGATGTCTGCTTGAACATGCTGTAAGCTAAAGCTAAATGTAGTTTTCGACGTCTATCATAAGTTCTTTGTTATTGTTAAGCGCTTTGAGAGAGAGTCTTTCTCAAGTATTTGGGAGTTTATTTAAGGATAGCTTTTATTTAAGAGAGAATAACGCCTCAAAATGGGAGTTTCACAATAATATACTCCAACAAACATGTTGCAACATGTGAAAACTAGAGCAAATGTTACAGTAAAAAAGTAATATCCTAATTCAATATAAAAATATTTTTATGATATTTGCACAAAAAAGGAACAATTAGAGGGCGTAATATAGAACAGATTGGTCTTTCTGGCTTGAAATGAGTAAAGTAAAGTTCAGAGCTCCACGTCTCTGCCCTTGGGCCTTTTGGCGTTGTACTCGTTTACAGCCTGGAGCCAATATCTATATCTCTAACTTCAAGCTACTTTTCTGATAAGCTCTCAGACAAACTGCCAATTTGTTTTTTACAGGTCCAACTCCTTAAAACCTTTTTACAATGGCCTCCTTTTTTCCTGGACAACCGTTAAAACATCTTTAAACACAAAGCTGACAGCATGAGCAAACACACGCAGCCTGTGCCTTTTCTCCAGCCTGACGCACGCTTTCTACCCTTCAAACAGCCCATCTATGACCCACCGCTCTTTTTCGCGGATACATCTAGGTTGCGGAAATTCCTCAATCTTGTTGAGTGCAAGCGAGTAACCCAAGACATTGTATTTTGGGCTTGTTTTACACCATTTTTTTGGTGTGTTGTTATTTTTTTTCTGCAGCATTTGTGTGTCCGCTGTGGAGCCGGCCGCATAACAGGCCCAGAGTAGCGGTTTGGAGCGGTTTCGTATCTATTTAAAGCCTTGCCAAAGCGGTTGTAGCCACTGGTAGTCGTTTGTCTCGAGCTGTACTCGTGCACACACTGTCCTTTTCCCTCTCCCAAAACCTTTCCTCGAGCATCCGTTGGTCTCAGGAGGACTGCCTTTCGAACCCATGATGTCTGATGAGGTGGTAACCAGCGGTTAAGAGTTTAGAGGGTGGGTCCGCCTGATTAGTACACACAATCTAAGGTTACATCTACTTCAAATACGAGCAGTGGGTGTGTTTGCTCTGTGCGGCGAAGTCGGGGGCCTTTGCTTGAGATGGGTCTGAAGTTGGAGCCTCCAACAAGCTCCGACGGCAACGTTCTGCATGTAGGGAACAAAAGCTAAGTGCAGCTCTTTAACTGCATGGCAGACTGATATGAAACAATACAGGCCAACGTGAAACCATAAATGCGTACTATTGTTATTTATGTAATGTGTGTGAAATACAAACAGTTTGCCCTAGTGGTGTAACGAAGCCTTCACTGAAAGTTTGATGCGTTCAATATCATATTCTATTGAAAATAATACAGTTTTTTCAAACACTTGAATTTTAAGAAATACTCATCATTATATAACTCAAAATCAGAGTGTTCAGATTGTGATGGAAAGTACAGTCCCATTTTTTTAGAACATGAATCCCAGGAACACTTGTTCAGAAAGATAATGTAAGTAAAAAAAAAGCCTCTTAATAGGTGATTGCTTTGAGTGAAAAAATGTCAGGTGTCTTTCTGAAACGGTGATGTCCCACCTCGGTGTGAGACCGCACAGTCGCCGGGTGAATTTAACACGTTGCTTAGTCCCGTGTGAAAGCGCCTCGACAGCCTGCTGAAAGTGTCGAAGCTCGCCGAATAGAATAGGTCAGAAAATACGACGAAAGGTCAGAAATAGGTCAGAAAATACGACGAAAACCGAAAGGTGGAGAGATTGTGCCATTGGTATTTACAGGTGTCCAAGCTCGGACGTTATATGACATAACTAAAGTCATCAATGGGCCGTAATGACATTAGGGGAGATTAACATCATTAGTTCAGGCCCACAAATTGCTGGGAGAAGGAAAAGCTGACGGGTTCCCTGCATGGTCAAACACATCAGATTGTTTCTGGAAGACTTCAAAGCCATGAACGCCGATGGGAATCATGAGGATCAGATCATGGCAACTCCTCACTCTGAGCTCCTGAACGTAAAGAAGGAAGAGAGAGCCAGAAAGCCAGAGGTCCTGTTGTGCAACTGGGAGAAAAGGCGGGATGTCTTTGAGGAATCGGACAATGGAACTGTGATGTTTTCTGTCGGTGGAGGTTCAGTGCGTCAGGTCGTGTGAAGCGGTTTCTGCATGTTGGTAGTTATTTATACCACCGGTTTGCGTTGCCTTGTTTGTTTATTGTTGCAGCCTCTCACCTTTCTCCCTCTCCCTTCTGGCCCACTTCTTGCTCTTTCCGGCTTCCTCCATGCCCCCCCCCCCGACTAAACATTTAACCTCCACTCATAAGGGCAATTGGTAGTGGTTTTAAAATAAATGACACATAAATAGAACACAGAGGCGCAGGGTTGTTGGCTTGATTAAACTCACCTGGTCTTCCAAGCCTTTAGGGCTGCTCCACGTGGCACGTTGCTTTCAATTGGCAGAACCTTGCATGTTTTTTGTCCCATTTTCTTTGGTTAGCTTGCGACACTGACTAAAGATGAGTTTGGGTAGCTGGTGAACGAGCCCTCCGACTCGATTCGATGGGAGGAGAGCCGATGGATACTGGCCGACTTCAGTTAGTGGTGCAGCTGTAAGTCCCAGCGACACAGACTCCAATGCAGCACCATATTTCCTCCTAGTCTGTTAATTTTCCCTTCTTCTCATCGTCCAGGACACGTTCCCCTGTGGAAAAACTGAAAAGAGCTAAATACACAATGTTTTTGCCTTTTATGCGTTAGCGTAATAGAAGAAGAGGTTACATTTCCCTGTTAAATTGAGACTTCCAGGGGATATTCAGCTGTGTGTGCCTCGTAATTGTGTTTACGCTGGCAGAGTACGAGTCGAGGGTCAACTGACTGAGGACAACAGGTTCTACTGTTCTTTTCAAGCTGAGGGCAATTCAAATCAATTACGTGCTAATAGCACGATGAAGAGACACTCAATGTCCATGCAGCTAGGGTTAATGTTTATGTGCATTTTTTTGCTGTTTTTTGACAGTGAGAAACGCATAAAATCACTTTGTAATCAGTTATCAGTTTAATGTATTTACTTTAAACAGCTCTGTGCCACAGTGGAGTTTCTCTGATGGTGCCAGAGGGAGGTGGGATATAATCAATTGAAGGTGTAATACTTTTTTACACTTTTTTAAATTGTGTTTCATCCAAAATTTGATCTCTGAGTGTGTCTGCCAATCCTCTCGGCTCAGCTCTGTTCTGTAAATATTTAGTGAACTGAATGACACACAGAGTGACAATGAAGCACCTCCAGGGTCTGACATGTCTCCAAATAAACCAGTTTATGACTGACTGCAAAATATCAACAGTACCCTGCAGTAAGAAAACGGCTAGATTTGCACATTCTCTCTTTCCGTCTGTTGCCATCTGGGACTCTCTTCCTTCTCCCTCTTACTTCTTACTCATCTCTCTCCTCTTAGCATCCCCTTTAACGCTTTAATGACCTCAACACTACAGCTTTAATCTGCAAGTGAGCTGGAAAAGTAATAATTCAAAGCCCGATCGCCTCCTTCCCTACACGCTTCTTACGTCCCTCGAGCATTTCACAACAAGGTAACTGACGCACCTTTCTCCCCGTATGTATGCTGCTGTCTGCCAGCCGGTCCAAAGGCTGGAAGAAGAGGGCTTTATTCATTTTAGTGCATTTTAAACCTTAATGGCTGAAGCCGATTTGGAGGTGGATAAGTGCTTTCCTAGCTCCCTTGTACGGACTGATGAAGACAGGACGTGAAGCTAAGAGCTGTTTATCAGTCCCAGACAAACACGGCCCTCAAGGGCCGACCGACAAATATAGACAGACAGGATGAGCACACGCGCAATTAAGTTTCTTCTTAGAGACGAAAGCTTTCAACTGCTGATCATTTTATGGCAGCTGGCAGGCACGGGCAGGATTTAGCTTTCCATTGCTGAAAGGGGTGATGTATTAGTAGAAAATGTGGAGCGAGGCCCTGCAACAAAATTACCAGGCAGGACTTTGCCCCGTGGCCTTTGAGCCAGTCACAACTTGAAGAGTTCAGAGTTATTTCTTTTTATCTTTTTTTACAGAAATCCCCAGGTTTAAGCATTGTCATATCAGAGTAGAGTGAGCGAATGAGAGGACAGGATTAGAAAATGAGTGTTAAGGAGACGCTGGGAGAAAGGTGAGAATTTTGATACTCCAGGTGTTGCCGCACAGCTTTTTACCCCTTGTAAACCTTGACTTTTCCCAGCAGAGCCCCATTCTTTATGAGGACGTTTTAAAACAATCGCTGTGCAAGGCTGCATGTGACAATAAGTGTGAGTTGCCTGAAATATTACCTTACCGTGAGACCCATTTAACCCAAAGACCTTCATATCAGAGGCGTTATTTCACCTATTATGTAATCGGTCCTGCTGTAGTGCTAAGCACTCCTTCGCATCCAGTGTCAGCAGTACGCTCTTTGATGGTCGCAGCTGGAATTTGTTGAATGGGGGAGGGGAGGCCCAGATGAAATAGCAAAGCTCTGGGAGCCAAGACGGACGGTGAAGGGAGGGAAGGTGGGAAGCGGGGAAGGAGGGTTGGGAGCTCCAGGCCCAATGCCGTGGGAATGCAATGAATCGTGAGGCTGTAATGGCGTCAAACAGAAAGTAACAAAAGTAGGTTGGGCTTCTTTGTTCAGGGGTTTTGTCGCTGTGGTGGGTGGTAGATGTTAACTTGGGATGCATGCTAGCCGGTTGTGTGTCTTTGTGCAAATATCGTCTGCATGCACATACGTAGCGTGTATTCAACCCCTTGAAGATTTAGCAGCAGTCAGTGGGTCTATGTGGAGATAATTCTTGTTTAAAAAAACTCCAAAAAAACATTGCTTGAAGGCGCCCTGCATTTGTACGGCATTGCTGAAGTCTGTCTTTTAATTCTCAGTCCCTGTGTTGTGAAGCATGTTTATGTTCCGGAGTCCGGCGTGTGATTTATGCTGCAGCGAGCGCTGGAGAGGAGCGAGTGGAGCCGAAATCGATGATACCTTCACGAGGCTTATTTATGATTGCAGCTAACCCTGGGACTCTCTTGGATGAATGTGACAATAGCCTCCGAAGGTGGCATGGGGATCGGTGATGAAAAGCGACAGGGTGCAGAGGGAGAGGTGAACGGGGCTGAGTCAGCGGGGGGCAGATGAGAAATGGTCAATGGGTGCAGGAGTGGATTGAGTTAAAAGGGTTTAAAGGCACAGGGACTGAGCTTTGGTGCAGCCTATAACTGTCTTTCAACAGGTTGATTTTCTACCCACAGATTTTGCAGGGAGTTGAAATTCATTTTAGAGTAACACAAGATGCAGACTGCAATTTAGCCTCGTCTCCCACCAGCAGAGAGAGTTGTCCCCGCTGCAGGGCAACCATCTCATGGCGGCTGGATACTAGTACAGGAAACTCTTAACGTCCATGACTGAAAATGATGCTAATGCAATGCACTGTGTACATCCAATTATGTTAATAGAGAGGAATACAATTTTGGCCTTGTGTGTTGGAAGATATATTCAAATATCATTTAGATTGTGTTGCAGCTCACTTGCTAGTGTGACATGTTGTTGCATCGATACATTAAAAAAAAACAGTGATTTGATTGCAGACTTGTTTGTCCCGCCTCTGATCCTCTACCCTTCCTTCTCTTGCTGCCTTCTAGCTCCCCCGGAACCTCACATCACCGAGTGCATATCAAGAGACCAGGCCACATTCCAATGTTGGTGGAGTCCGGGCAACTTCCACAACCTGTCCTCTCCTGGAGCGCTCAGACTCTTCTACATTAAGTAAGAGTGAGTGCGGCAGCCACAGTGTCTTTTTTTTTTCTTCGGATCAGTGTGCGCATATGTGAGTTTACCGCAAAGTGTGACTGTCTTGTCTTCCCTTTCTTCCATCCTCGTTTCCCTCCCTCAGTTCGCTTGCTAGCGAATGGAAAGAGTGTCCGAAGTACGTCCATCCGAATCGGGAGTGCTTCTTCGACAACAACCACACGTCCATTTGGATCCCTTACTGCATGCAGCTTCGCGGCCAGAACAACGTCACCTATTACAACGAGGAGGACTGTTTCAGGGTGGAGAACATCGGTTGGTAAAAACATTTGTGCATGTATAAACATTTTTACGAGGCGTCCAAATAGATTTGGGTAATTCTACTTCAATTCCACACTAATATTTTGCAAAGCACGTTTTGGCAAAACAATTTTCTTCCACAGCATGTAGAAGTAGCTGCGCTGATCATTGTCAAAGCTTGCTCAGTGAATCATTCAAATGGCGAGAAACGTACGCTGTGGGACGACAGAAAATGGCCCTGCTCGTATAATGGATCACTTTTTGCGGCTGCGTATCAAGTAAAACGGCAAATGTCACATGCCTGTCAATATCAGATAGGCAGTGTTTACACAGTGAATGTTTTGTCTGATGGCCTTTATTTGGCAGGGACTGTACCACATCCTGAGAGATACTGTGGTGTCACATGATATTTGTAATATCTTTGCTGATTAGTCTTCAGGCGGAGAAACGTTTGTTCATTATCTCTCCGGGTGTGCGCACATTGATTATCTGCATGTTGTTATAGCTAACATTTGGACGTTGCCCTCCGCTGAACCCACAGCAGGGAGCTGCGTAGCGATGTTTGATGCTCAGGGATAATATCCGTAACCTAAAGTTTAGTTTCGGGTACCCAAGAAATATTCACTTGTATTCAATAAATTTGCATTAAATCTACTTCGAATATTCGGTCACAGTGACTTTTCCTCCTGCTGCCTCAGGCCAAAATATGGAATATTTATTATTTTAATCTAAGCCAACTGCCATGAATTCTTTGAGACACACACTTAATATTAGGGATCTTGTTGCTTCACATCTAGTTTCACCCTCAAACCAATCTTGTTTAGCCCCACAGCTGGAAAGACCTAGACTATTATTATAATTATTATTTAGCCTGTTTATTTAACTAAACAAAAAGTACCGTGGAGTATAATGTATAAAAAATGTAACTTCTATTATCCTATTTTAATTTTAATTTCAAAATGTTTTCATATTTGGCCCATGATACTAACATACGGACACTATAGGCGACGTCCACTAAACCGTAGACGTTTACAGTTTATTTGTTCTTCTGCACATAATTAAGTGCCTTCAAAGCGTCGTTTGATATTCAATTTTCATTAACATGATATATTCAAATGTGAAACTGACCTTTACCCTTTCTGTGGCAGTACGTCCTGACCCACCAGTGTCTCTAAACTGGACCCTGCTCAATATAAGTCCCTCGGGGCTAAACTATGATGTCATGGTCAACTGGGAGGCCCCGCCCTCTGCCGACGTCAAGACCGGCTGGATGCGCATTGAATACGAGATCCAGTACAGGGCGGGAAATACCACAAAATGGGACGCGGTAAGTCTTCTCTTCACTTGCTCCCAAATGATTCCCTCTCCCCCCTGTTGCTTTCTCAGACGCACATAGTGGTAACACATGAGAACGCGCAACTTAAAACTTCTCAAAAAAAGGCCTGTGTGCGCAGGCACAAGCCGACACATGCAAGCACTCATGGGCTCTCTTTAGAGTAAATCGTAGGCCGGTCAAACAGACGCGGTGTCGTGTTTCCTTTCCCCTCCCCCTCCCCTGAACTTGTGAGGCTAAAATGCAGTGTAGCTTTGTTGGCGAGGCAGTGGAAGCCAGAGCAAAGGCCTCTGGGAAAACACAGCCTCTCTAAAGGAAGTGAAGGGAGGGATCTGTAGGTCAGAGGCCATGGGACCTTGCACAGGCTCGTATTCAGTAATGTGGGGCGATCCAGTCTGACAAATGCTGCATGGGAAACTTTTTTAAAGCCTTCCATAATGATAGTAGGTCCTCTGTTCAATGCATCTAAAATAAACCCAACTATTTCACTTTTGGTCAAAGTTATATTTTTTAAAAACTAAACCTTTACGTCTTCTTTCCTGATAAATAAAAGATGAAGCCTTTTCTGATTACATAACATACTTTTTTTAATGTTTACATTCCTCAGCTGTGTTTTGATTCTCTCTCTGTTCCTCGTGTCTTTTTGCACGTTAGTTGGAGATGCAGAGGCAAACCCAGCAGACAATCTTCGGTCTCCACGTAGGAAAAGAGTACGAAGTGCACATCCGCTGCAGGATGCGGAGCTTCGTCAGGTTTGGAGAGTTCAGCGACCCCATCTTCATTCAAGTGATCTCCAGCAAAGGTGAGTAGTAATTTGTTGTTGTGTCCGGTTTGGGTCAGACAGATGGAGTGAACAAGAAGCCTTGTCGTCTAGATCGTGATGATGATGATGACGACGGGATGTGTTTCATGCTGTCTTGCAGGGTCTACCTTCCCGCTCACCCTGGTTCTTGTTTTCGGGATTACGGGCGTCCTCATACTGGTCATGCTGATTGTTTCCTCGCAGCAGCGAAGGTAGGAGCTTTCTCACTCGTTCATGCATTTAAACCAATAGTGTGGATGCCACATTCAAACCTCTAATACGTAACGCTGACAGTTATGAGGGGGGAGAGAGATGTTCGGGAAAAAACATCCTGGGAACCAATTATATTTCTTCCCACCGTTACAGATTGATGATGATTCTGTTGCCGCCGGTTCCTGCACCCAAAATTAAAGGCATCGATCCAGAGCTGTTGAAGGTACATTTATGTCTGTGTTGTTATATCGGTTGTGGCGCAGGGTGTAGAGAGGGTGTGCTCGGAACCACAAGGTTGGTGGTTTGAGTCCCGGCTGCCCCATGTCACATGTCCCATGTCGAAGTGTCCCTGAGCAAGACACCTAACCCCTAATTGCGCCCCGGGCAAAATGTGAGGGCCATGGGTTAAAAATGTAATGTAAGTCGCTTTGGATAAAAGCGTCAGCTAAATGACCTGTAATGTAATGTTATTATTCTGCTTCGTCTGGGATTCCTCTCACACATGCTCAACCCTCCCCGACACATTGGCATACCAGTGGCATACCATTATCCACCGGAGAGGCCCTGACAAGTTTCAGCTGGAAAATGTATGCATTCATGTTATGTATTGTATTTTCACGTCAATTAATTGAATTGCTCTGAGAGTCAGACTAAAATACAACGTTGCAAAAATATGTCAAAGAATTCCATGCAGCCAATAAATGGTATTTTTTTAATTCAATAAAGTAGTTATATTAAGTGTAGTATTAACTGTATTACAGTTTTGATGAAGATGAACAGACAAAGCTAGGCTTCAGTCGGCCGAGGCCTATTCGGCCTCCTAATCATCACACCACTTATTATCCCTTTCCCGTCCTGTTTTTCATCTTTTTCATCAAATAGAGGCATAAACAATTTGAAAGCACACAGGTGCTCTGGTTTGCGTGTAAGTAAATGAGGACAAGAGCACACGGGGTAACGTAGTGAAGAGGCTTTTAGTCCAGCATTGTGTTGTGGGTGTGTTATCGACAGAGGATGCGGGACGCATTTACCAGGCTGCCAGTGTGCTGTTTACAAAAGTCCCTCTCCCCTGGACACCGGGGGGAAGAGTACTTGTAGGAATAAATACAACAACGAGGCTGCTATTTCATGCTTAAATGTGAAACACAATGCGCCAGCGCCGAAGTGGGATTCATCTTTGGCCCGGGAGGAGGGTCAGGGGGGGCGTCGTGCCTCTAACCGGCCCACCTGAGTTAACAATCTATTATACTGGAGATTAAAAAAATACAGTTATAGTTATGACCTGCTTATTCACAATGTATTTTAGCACATGACAAGCCTGCAAAACAAAGCTTGTACCTGTCTTAAAATAGACAGGGACCAAGTGAGACAAAACAACATAATGGCGACTCGTCCGCCTTCACAGGCTCATTGTTTATTTGGCTCATGCAGACTTGAACTTCTGTTATATTCTGATGTAAGCTCTTTACTCAGGTGATCATAGAGTGGTCGGTCATTTGTGCATATTGTCTTAAAGTATCATGAACATTTGATCATCACAGGTTTTCTTTTTTGCAAAAATCCCAAATACAATGTTAAAATCCCATAGGTGTTTTTCCTGGAACCAGTGCAAAGCTAAGTCCTATGGCTGGCCTACGGACATTATAATGCACATGTATGCATTATTTAAGTGCTAATTTAACTAAAAAAGCTAATTGCGTCTACATTTTCCCTTGTTGTCTCAGGTGTTTTCAAATGTAAATAGCAGAACAGTTTGACATTTAATTTTCTCGCCATGGTCGTCTGAACAGCGGACCATATTCAAATGCAATACAAACAATGTAACCGTATTATATATTTGTGCGAGCAGAATATAAGCAGCATTTATTAAGCATTTGCAAATTAAAATTAAAACCGCATTTGGCATTTCATTTCCAAAGACTTGACCTTCAGAACACTGGGCAATATTCAAATGTCAATGTGAATGGGAAGAATGAAAAAGCAATCCAAACAATGTTACCTTGTTTTCCAATTGTGCAAGCAGTATTCAATGTCACAATTAGAAATTAATGAATTCATTGGTCCTGATTGCCACATGCAGAAAGGGAAGCTGCACGATCTGAATTTCAGCTCCACCGGTGGAGGTCTGGGCGGCCCACCGACTTACGCAACAGATTTCTACCAAGATGAGCTGTGGGTGGAGTTCATCGAGGTGGACGCTGAGGATGCAGGCACTGGGGAGAAGGAGGACAACCAGGGCTCAGACACCCAAAGGCTCCTGGACGTTCCCCAACCCATTAGCCACCACATGAACATCGGCTTCTCCAATGCCGTGAGGTATACTGTGCAGATGTCACGCACGGAAAACACTTGCCCGCCGCTAAATGCTGTGCATATGTGAAATGTTCTTTTCCGCTCCCTCGCAGCTTCCCTGACAGTGACTCGGGCCGGGCGAGCTGTTATGACCCAGATGTGCCGGACCAGGACACGCTGATGGCCACCTTGCTGCCGGGCCAACCCGAGGACGGAGAGGTGAAAACATCCCCGGCTCCAGAGAGGCTCCTCATCCGTACCCAAACCGCAGGGCCCCAGACTTGGTTCAACACAGACTTCTACGCCCAAGTCAGCAACGTGATGCCCACCGGCGGGGTGGTGCTGTCTCCTGGCCAGCAACTTAGAATCCAGGAGAGCACCTCTGGCACAGAGGAGGAACCGCAACAGGGAAAAGAGCACAAAGGCAGCGAGGACAGCGAGGAAGAAAAGGAGAAGGAGGAGCAGTTCCAGCTGCTCGTAGTGGATCCCGAAGGAGGCAGGCAGGCTGCAGAGAGCAACACCCCGCAGATGTTTGCCCCGCCTAGCTCCCCTATCCCTGGCGAGGGTTATCAAACCATACTCCCTCAGCCAGCGGAGACTGAACCTGCAGCCACGGCAGAGGACGGCCAATCCCCTTACATTCTTCCGGACTCTCCCCAATCCCAGGTCTTTGCACGAGTTGCGGACTACACGGTGGTACAGGAGTTGAACAGTCAGCACAGTCTGCTCCTCAACCCGCCTCCCCGCCAGTCTCCCCCTGCCTGCCGGCCACAGCACCCGCTCAAAGCCCTGCCCAGCATGCCTGGGGGGTACATCACCCCAGACCTGCTGGGGAGCCTCTCCCCGTGAAGATGCCGACGCCATCGGGCCTTTTAGGTGTAAGAATGATCGACCAGGACGTCCCACGCAGTCGCGAGAGCCTGTTTCTCACTGATTCCCGCTGCAAACCAAATAACTCGTAGCCCACCTTGCGGATGATTGAGCGCAGGTGTTTGTTTTTTTGTTGTTTTTTTTAGACGAGAAAAAACACCATCGATCAGTTTGGTCCATTGAACTGAACCACCGCAAACCAAATTACACACTTTGCTCGATTCGCCTGACGCGCGCGCGCAGGTAAAAGGCCGATACTGTGATCGTAACACGTCAAAAAGCATTAGCTCGCTGCTGAAGTGGATCGCATTAGCTAATATCGTTAAGAGCAATGGCATTGTTGAAGTCTTAATCTCACAGACAGATGTCAGGGTGTGTAGCGAGAGGAGACAAGCACATTCTGGCCGCCTTTTTTTTCCGCAGCGCTCTGAGAAGAAGCCGCTGTTGATGCCTCTTGCTGGTAGAGATGCTTCGTCGCTCAATTGTGGCTTAGTTTTTCTCTTTATCTCGTTGTGTCCTAATCAGTAATTAGTAAAAAGTAGACATCTGTCCTAAAATACAGTATAAAAAAAACACTACTATGGAGTTTTACCGTTCATTCCTGGCTCCATTTTGTTTAATGCTGGCCATGCTTGGCCAAATTTAGATTATATGATGTCAAGATATTTTTCTCTATTTTTCTACCGCCACAATAGTGTTTAAAAGAATAACTACTTTCAACAACTGAAAAAGTAACATTCAGTATAAATGCAGACACACACTCAGTGATTAGTATACAGCTATATCATCAATATTATATATTAAATGAAGGAAATCACTGACGAATAAAAGGGAATTTCAAAATAAACGTATTCATGTAATGCGTTAAATATTATGGAATGATTAAAATGGCCCAGCATTGAGCTACTCATTCTACTTCATCCACCCACAAGCACTGACTCGTCCGTATTTAGAGGAACCTCGTCAGATTCATTCGCAGCCGGTAGCCGCTCGGCTCAAACAGCGCTGCGGTACCCCGAACAAGTGCCTTGCTTAAGGGCACATTGATGTAGCTGTTTAGTAGAAGGGAAGACAAACAGACACACCTGTTGCATTTCATCCTGTGATAGCAGCAACCTGTATAACCAGCAGCCACCCGCGGTGGCTCGACTGGAACCTCAATGAGCGAGCTCTCTCCCGGGGAGCCGTATTCTTCTCGCGTTGCACTGCTATTGCAGACGGCAACTGGAACAAGTAGAACGACTGTGAAAGTAGGTAAGAGCTGCAGTAAGCTAACATTTTATACGTATTATCTGCCGAGTACACGGCGTAACAACCTGTGCCTATTGATAGTGTTATTCGCTTTGCCATCTGTGTGCCATGGCATGATTATGTGATTAGGATTTATGCCTTATTGTACTATGTGTAGATGAATAGGTGTAAAGCCTCGACTAAACTAAAAAACCTACACATACACTAGCACAGCATACACACACACGCACTACAAGTTTACCGTAATTGTTATTTAATTTAGCCTTCATGACAAGATCACGGCTGTGTTTTGTCAAAGCTAATAGTTTCCTTTTGTAACCGTTTTGGTGTCAGATCGCTCTCGTAAAACTGAGCACAATTTCAATAACCAAAAATGTTGATCAGGGCTGGTGATGACAGACTTTGAGTTCCACGTTCTGGATTAATAGAGTATTTCTTTGCTAGAAGACATGGTATACGTGCACAGTTATGTATTGATTACTTTACCTCACATACTTTTATTAGAGAAATCAAAAACTGGGGAAAAAGAATCTGTTGCTTAGTCAATATTTAGTCGCAATAGATTGTAATGTACGGTAGATAGATAGATTGAGATAGATTGTAATGTACGGTAGATAGATAGATTGAGATAGATTGTAATGTACGGTAGATAGATAGATTGAGATAGATTGTAATGTGAGGCAACAGTCAACACCATCTGTCAAGGTTCTCCTCATATACATTTTCCTTCTCACCATAGAGGCTTTGACAACAGACCGCAGCCAACGCAGCAGCGCAGCGTAATGTACACAAAAGCTATGGAAGCTTTGGCTCGTAGAGGTTACCCAATGTCTTTATGATGGAGGAAAAACATTGAATCCCCATTACGGCAAGTACACAAACGATTTAAAAGGATTGTTATTGAATAACGTCAAGGCAGCCTTAGAATGAACTCGTCCCAACAAAACATATTTCAGCACGCCAACGGAAATGCGTCACGTTGCCCTGGATTCATCCTTGAGATAAGTAGGCTAAGCGGATAGAATAGGTCTTTTGTAATGGACAATCCCATAATGAAGAGAGACAAGGCAAGAGCCACCAAACGACTTTAGAAAATAGTAAACTGTGAACGTTAAGAGATATGGGCCATTTCTCTACCCTCAGTCTGTGTTCTGTCGTTGCAGCCTTGAGTCGAGGATGCCAGCCAGCCAATGCTGTTGCAGAAATGTCTTAATATATTCACACACAAAAAATTCTAACTATATATATCTGTATGTATATTTTTATTACGTTATTACTGTTACTAATCCAAATATATTGCTGCTCGGTACATGTATCACTGTGTCGCCTGGTGATAAAAACATAATTGGATGATGCTGGTATCTGAGGGCGGTCTGCCGCCTGGGGGAAGTGGGAAAGCACGATTTGGTTCAGGTATTTGTTCCATTGTAATTGTGAATGTTTCGGAACTGGAATATGCAATCACAACGTTGAGGGGAAATTGGCAAGAACAAGAGAAAGTTACATCACTGAAAGATGTATATTTTTAAAAACTAACAAACAGCGCAGGATATAAATCAGGAGGTGTATGGCTTTTATTTTAAGGCTTACTGTACAAGTGTGTACTACATTGTGTTTGCCAGTACAAAACGGGCTCTTTATCAACCTAGTGTAAAAGTTTGCGAGTATTTCTAGCTTATAAATGTTACAGACACTTTAGAGCAAGCACTTTGTACGCAAACACATATATTGATATATGAATTAGTATTCTGATTTGGGGTTTTGGACTGAATCAAGTCCAAAACTTTACATTATCGTGTCGTTGTTTTTATTCTGCACAATAATCAGACAATGTGGAAACTTCAATAAGCTTTGTGTCCGAGTTAATAAGAGTTAATGGGACATATTTTATGCTACCAGATTGCCTGAATTATGTTCATCAATGGAGTATTTAATGTTTGCTGTAAGATTTCTGGATACCAGGAGCAGGTAGACTTTCATGACGTCAGAGTGAAATAGTTACACTGTAAAATAACACCTTGCAGTTGTCTGACTTTGTGATTTCAGCATTTTTTATTATCTGACTGCGATTGAAGGGGCTACAGTGTTTTATTTGGGCCTCTTCGTTTTTTTTTTGTTCTTTGCATTGGTTGCAGGCTGGCTTTAGTCACTCTGTGAAAGCCTGGAAGTCATCTTGAGAGCTTGAATTTGTACTGGTTGAAACTCTTCATTCTTGAGTTCCCCGTCTGACATTTTTTGGGTTGCCGGCAAAATGTTTTAATTCATGACTTGAGTGCAGCTGCTGGCTTTTTTATGACAATGTTCAGTGGCTCCCCTCTCTGTTTTCTACCCGTGTGCTATTTATTGGCGTGCTTACAGTCCTCAGATCATCCGCCCACTCAGCTGACCACAGCGAGTGGGGCAGCTTGAGTATCGTGTGCGCTGTTATTCTCCAACGTGTGGCGTCCAAGCTTGTAAAGCAAATATTCTCCTTGTCAGAGTTTGGAAACGGCTGCATTGCGGTTTGTGTGTGTGTGTGTGTGTTAGTTCGCATCGGCTTCATTCTTTTCCCCATATTCTCAGAACCTGTGCATCTTGGAGCCACTGTCGCTGTCTTTTGGCTGCAGTTAAACTCGAGGCCCGAGAAATGTGTTGATCTTTGATGATTTGTATTTTTCTGTTGTTTCCCGTTGAGCCTCTCTGGTGTTGTATGTGTGATTGATGAGCTTTCAACAAGTTACACAATAAACATATATACAGCATCTTGATCATCGTGTGCATGGTATTTCTTTGACACCCGTTGTGTTACCGGCTTAGTCCACTTGTATTCATGCGTCACAGGTGCGTTATTCTCTCAGCACGCGTTCATGACTTTGTTTTGTTGTTTTGTGTTTGTAAAAACAACAAAAGTGAATTTCATCCTGTATTTATGTACATGTATGTATTTTGATGGTGGAAGACCTTAGTTGAAAGCACCCAATCTTGCCTATGCAGTTTTAATAGACCTAGAAATTGGACCCAGTAACCAAACCAATTATGTAATGTTATTGTGGCAAAATAAGAGTAAATGAGACCAATTATGTTGGTTATCCAGACTACTTACACTGATTTAGAACAGAATTCTGTAGTGATTGTTTTTTTATTTGAAATGTAACTCGTAGAACAAAGGATCTCCTCATCCAACTGCCAACTGTGGCGTTGAAAGGACACAAGCAGCATTCAGCAAAGTAAAATTCATATCTGCACAGACGGAAACGTACAGCCCACTGAGCCCTGAAATCTTGAATGCAAAAAGAGTTGTGTGTGTGACAAAAAGGAGTGCATCTGTGGCAGTTGCAGGGTGGAGAATGCATACTTGTTTGTGAGCAACACAAGAGCGCTTTGTGTGTGTGTGTGTGTGCGAACGAGTGTGTGACTCTCCCTGCTTGCTGGCGGAGGAAGCGGCTGCAGAAGCAGTCGCACATCGGGGGGAAAGCATATCGGACAATTAAGTCAGAGGCTCTGTGTTGCGCTGCTCTGTGTGGGGCTGATTGAATCAGAGAGACAGCCAATCACAGCTCCTCGTCTCAGGACATTGCAGGTAATTACCCATAAGTCACTGTTTCCCTGTATTGGATCTTCAGCCCAATTACGCCCACACAGGCGGTCCACCCAGGCCTCATTTATTACCTCTGGTTGGCTGTTGACCTTCTCCGACACACAGTAACACACACGATTAGATTAATTACACTGAGGAGAGGGTGTCGAAGACAGGTTTGTAGATTTTGACCCTTTAAGTTGATGCAATTGTATAAAAATGAGCAAAACCTGTGTTCAAGAGCACTGCACGTAAACAATCACAAACGCACTGTAGATTATTGTTAATCCAAATATTTTACTGCGGATTAAATAAAAACCTGCAGACCTTGAGCGCTTTATCAATACAAGAAATTATAGGTTTCATCATATATGTCGCAAACAAGCTGAATAGTTGGTGAACCAAAATACAGTGTGTAAAAGATCTGACTAAACAGGTCAAGTGTTTTTTTTGTTTACCTTAATTGTAAGCATTTTCTGAAATGATGAGAGCTCACTTTCATCACCTACCGACATGTGACATATGAAAAGAATCTGCATAGTTTGGAGCAGTGGACCTAAGATTGCAATGTGTGTTTGTTTGCAAAGAGGAAACAAGATGGAGATGACTAACTTGAATGATCCTTAAAAATGCTGCAGTAGTTCATCAGCGTGAAAGATAGTCTGAAAAAGAGGGTGGTGAGCCGGTTTGAGGCCAGAAAGAGGAGAAGTGCTTCAATAAACAGCTGTTAGTGTGGTGGAGGATTTATAGTGCAGACCTTCATCGCCATCTGCTGAAACATAGCGGAAAAGTTGAATAGCACCATTTATACAAATATCAGCTATATCTTTAGTGAAACCCGTTTAATCTACCTTAAAGCATTGGGACGGACAGACTTAAAATGGGTTTATTGGTCTTGAACCGCACGCTGGAAACTTTTGTGGATCTTAGGAATCTACAAGTAAGGAAGTAACATGATCCCTCTGCTTTTTCCAAGTCACATGCGTCCACTTCTCAGACACGTGCAGGACAGTCGACAGATATTGCCAAGCCCCCCCTCCAGACCCAACAACTCCTCTCACACGGCACATCTGAAAGGCAGTATACTTAAAAACAGTCATCTTCTGTTCTGTTTAAAGTAATTACAATAGAGATAAAGAAATGAAAAGAAAATGAGGTTTGATTTATGTTAAAAAAGAGAACTTACATTTTAATAAAAACCCACATCTGAACATAAACAAAACCATTTAATACATTTTTTTTATAACAAACAAATTATAAATATCCATAAACAGGAGTCTCGACAAATAACTCACAAAGGGCAGCAGGTTGACTAAACTTCAAACTATAGGAGCTTCTTTGACCACATTTGTTCATGCTCAGGGGTAAGTCCTGAAAGACTTTACTCATCCTGTGTATGAAAAAAAGATGAATATATTGTGAACAAAAGTATACATATTGCAACCACAATATACAACATACTCTCTATTAAGGTTGTGGCAGTTCTGAGGCATTGCAAATTGATAAACTACATGAAAAAAGTTAGAATAGAAACAAACGGGGGACACAGCGTATCGTTACCGCAGATCTTTGCATTTGAACTCGACACAAGTTGACCTGCAAAGAAAGCTGTTTGGAGATCTGAGGCCTGAAAGCATCTGGAAATGTGTGTTTGATAGTCTGTTTGGAATTCAACGTTTTTATCAGTAGAAAATACGTATTAATTGCTTTGAAAGGGTTAAAGGTTGCAGGAAATGTGTAGAATAGATTGAAGACTGAAAAGCGTTCAGGCCTCGGATCCACTGGAAATAGGAGGAGATTGTGGGAGTTCATGTCCAAGAGACATGAGGGCTGGTAGGTTTTAGTCTTTAGTTTTTTAGAGATATGTTTTCATGTCTTGTAGGTCATTTTAAAACTTAAAATCTGGTTTGTGTCTGACGTTCAACAACGGCATCCAGCGGTCATTATCTATCTCTTTTAGTGAATTTAATATAATTCCACAGACAAAGATAGAGTAGTAATTGACATCAATGTTAATTTTTCGGTTATTTTCTGAGGAAAATCTCACAATGATTATTATAGTATTTTTGCCTGTTGTCTCACCCTTTAACAAGAAAACACACTCACCAACTCAAAAAGTAACTCAACCATCTTTATTCAACTCTCAGTTCCATATTTGACATTCGTTACACAATACAGTTTCCTGTACAAGCATCAGGTTTTCAGGGTGACGTTTAATCTTTCCACTGAAACCATCATTGAGTACAGAGGGTGTATTCCAACAGTTGAAGCTTCACGCTCAGTTTCCCGCTGCCTTTCTCATTACAATAGAGTCTTTTCATTTGTTTTTCTTGCACTCAGCATTTTAAATCCAAATATGCTTGCTCTATGTTTTTTTGTGGTGGTTATATGTGCTCATGAACAATGCACTGCAAAGAAAAAAAAAAGTATCAGGAGTGTCAGGACTGTGATCCCAGAAAATAAAAAAGGTGCTTTTCAGATTTCGCTAACAAATAAATGTGCCATTCACTGCAACCTTCTTTCGTTCGGTTGTAGTTTGATTTTTTTTTTTGCAGATTCTACACTTTTACACTTTTCCTCAAATAATGTCCTCTTCCTTTCCTCCGAAATGTTTAACGTGTTTGTCGTGCTCATGAACTGCCCTCTCCTCTCCCTCCTTCCTGACCTCCAACAGACGCCACTAGAGCGTAGTTTCTGCGCCTGGCTTCATAAAGGATGGAGAGAGACAAACGGAAGGGGCCCGTTTGTGAACACGACAACCACAAGAGCCCGCCCCCCCCTGAGACGGGACCGGGGCGTCCCGCAGACCCACGCATGGAGAACAGGTGAAACACAGCATATATTCTTTCAGAAACAATGTCATGATTTGTATACCTGTCACCAAATTACTCATGCAAGCCAGCACATTGTTGGCATTGTTTAATCTTTATCAGTTTGATTTTTGGACCTGTGTTCATCTGTCCCACCCGCATGGGGCACGGGTTTGCCCTGCCCTCTCCCAGGGTAACACTTGTTGGTATAAGAGTGCGCTCGGGCCCCGGTGTTTCTGGGTGTTCGCAGTCTGAGGCTGAAAATCAGCCTACAGCTGCTCTCATCCTCAGCTCACACCGGCGGCTCAGGCTCACGGGGCCGGCTCGGGCTGCTGTCAGGCGGCCGGGGGCGAGCGACACTGTCAGGTCTCCCTGACGTTGTTGGCCACGCCGTCCGTCAGCCCGTGTCACTGTCAGGAGGCGGGCAGCGCCTCGTCACAGTGTCACAGACCCAGCGGCTGCTCGCTCCCCACCTCGCCGAACAGCCTGCGTCAGTGGCAGCATCAGCTGAGCTTGAGGGAGGCTTCGTTGTCGGAGCCCACCGTCAGCTTTCAGCTGTGCTTTGACTTTCATTTGGCGTTCTCTTCCACTCAGGGCCTGACCGGGGCCGCTTGGGCCCCGTGCGGCATCTGGGGAATGTGCGCTTGTTGCTGCATCTGGTCTAAGGCGGAATTATGTTGCCCGTGAGATGCGCCACCATCTCGCTCATGCTCTTGGTGTACTACAGCTTGCTGGCCGACGCCATGGTCGCCCCCATGGTGATGACCATGGTGATGACCGTGATGATGACCACGGTGGTGGCCGTGGCCGTTGTGGTGATGTCCATGATGTCCACCTCCCCCACCATTGTCCTCTACGACTGGGGGAGCGTCGGCGTCAGGCTGTGCAACCGCTTTCTCTACACACTCCTCAGGTGTCGTGGCACTCTGTTTGTTTGAGAAAACAAACATAAACGAGATTACTTTTATTATTGTCTTATGATACCGTTTGAGTGAACGTGTATTTTTGCTGAGATGAGCGGTTTGTACCTCGTGCACACAATCCCCACATGTGCGCTTGCAGTAGGCATCTTTGATGGCGCTCTCAACGTGGCCCTGACCGATGATGGAGTAGGGGAGAGCGATGTGGTGCGTGAGACGGCCACACCTGACGGCAGAGGGATGTGAAAACACGGTGAGGAACGGAAAAGAAAACGAAATCAGTCGCCCCCTGCTTTTGATCCGCGGCTGGCGAACCGACCTGTCGTAAACCAGAAAGTCGTCCTTGTCTCCGCCCAGCGTCTTCCAGACATCAGGTTGCTGCTCGTCCTGTTTGTAGAGGTCGATGTTCACCGACAGCCTCTGTGCCAGCATGGGGTGCAGGCGCCGTGCCTGCTCCCCCTGCTGGTTAACGACCATGTAGGCCACGTCCTTCAGACCCTGACTCTCCAGCTTCTGGCGCAGGCCGTCCATTCTGCTCAAATAAGGGTAAAAAAAGTGATTACGAATCTTTACAAAAAGCTTGCCCGGTAAGTTTGCTTCACAAACAATCTGTAACGCTTTTCAAGGGGAACTTTGTTGCACAAGAAGGACACAATTGAGTCATGTTTGCACACACCTGGAGGCCTGCACCAAGCAGAACAATCAGCTGGCCTGCAAGAGGGCCACCACCGTCACCCGGCCCATCGTCCCCTGCATAGGCTCCACCTCCCCTATCCTCCATGGCGAAGGCAGCTGACAATGAGGCCCATCCCCAACGCTCTCCGCACCGCCCCCTCGGAGCAGGCAGAGAGCGACGAGCAGGCTGAGGTACGCCCACATCCCTGGGACGCCGCCTCCTCACTGCCCAAATCTGTCGAGCGCACAGAGAGAGAGAGAGAGAGAGGGAGAGGTTAGTGGGGAGACAAAGGGAGGGGAGGACAGAAGAGATAGGATTGTACAAAAGGTCAGAGTGGGGTTAGAACTTTAACATTCCCACAAATCCTTCTTTAACGGAGAGTGTGGCGAATATACAAGACTGTGCAGCAAGTAGAGAAGGCAAAGCACATTTAGTTTGAGGATCACAAATCACTTTTTTTCTGATCAAACAGTATTTAAGTTTTAACATTACAAGAAAGCTTCTGTCGCTTTCTGGGTTTTGTTGCATTTCATGGAACCCGGTGATATGCAAAGAATTCTCTCACTTACCCTTTTGGTTGAAAAGTTTTCGTCTCTCTACTCAGCTCTGTGTTGTTGCAGCTCCTTGAACAAAACAAGTCTCCTCCTCTCCTGCTCCCCCCTTTTATACTCTGCCTGTTGTTTTTCGTTCTGGAGGTAGGACAAAGTTCAGCCCGAGCTTTATGCTGATGCCTACACTTTTCTCGAGTTAAAAAAGGAAGTCTTGTGACGCTTGTGTGAAATGCAGTTGCTGATATATATGAATGAATATAATATGTTTTGTACCAACTGCCATTTTGACAAATTCTTTCAGGCGGAGGAGAAACAATTGCCTCTTTATTATGACCGGTCAAGATACAGTATGTCCGGAGAGTGCATTGCCTTTGCCTTTTAAATCAAGTTCAGCATATGAAAGAAGTGCGTTATGAGTTCCCCAAAACATGGAAGAATACTGTGCAATTGTGTTTTTCCCTTTCAGCAAGCGAGGGGAAGAGAAAGTGGACACGGGGTGGGACTCTGGTCCGGTTCCAGCACGCTTCTGCAGGGTCCACACAAACACAGCAAGAAAATATGCAGCGACATGTCCCACAGTATTCTATAGTTTAATATCCAAAATAGCAAAATATGAACAGGGATTTGTATAGAACTGAACATAGGAGATGAAGTAAGACTATCGTACTTAGTTACGGGCAAACAAAAACAAGAAGCATCATTTATTAGAACAGAGCAATTTAACTCACTAAGCATTCAGGTTAAAACCAAAAGCCAAAACCATAACGTACAATCTTCCTTCAGGCAAGTTTCTATTAATTGTGGAGACACGTTTAAATTGTTCGTAGAACCTGTTTTCCTGACTCGGGTGAGGGTGCAGCTGATGCGTTACAAAGCCTCAAAGTCCGACCAGGCGGGGGAGATTGTCTGCCTGCAGAACAGATAGGCTGAGCAATTTGAGTGCAGTGAAAGAACAATGACAAGATTATGTTAGCGCCGGTGTCGTTAAGCAAATAATGAAATGCGCGTGAACACATATTAAACTATGGTGAGCCGAACACACAAAGGACATAATAAAAGTAACAATGCAGAGCTGTTCGTTCTATATTTGCAGCTTCTTGATGTAACTATGTTTGGGAAGGGTTTGTTTTTTCTCCATGGTGATTTTAATGATGTGTTTTGCAGGGTCATTGGGTTCAAACGTTTGAGATAAGACAAATGTTGCAGTTTAATTGCTGCTCCACGGACTCCATGTACCAACTGGGTGGAAAAGGAAACATGGTGGTTGTGGTGCAGCAGAAAACATGCACCAGTGTTTAGAGTAAATATGAATATCAGCGTCAATAATCACCTCCTGATCAGTGCAGCAAGACAGGATGTGTGTGGTGGAGCATCAGCTGACGGAGCAGAACATTTGACCTGCCAAGCGTAGCTTTCTGCATCACCATGTTACTCATTTACAATGCCTGGCACGGTGACATGTGCCTTTTATCGGCGCTCATTGACTTTCAAAGAAGAATAAACATCAGGACATTCCAAGAAATTTGAATTGATTATAATAATCCCCAATAAACTGTAATAACTAACAGTAAAACAGATCATAACCGTGTACACCTTTATCAGCATCAAACCTTATCAAATATACTTTGCACTTTGCCTCTGAATTGTAATTTCACTTCTCTGTAATTTAGAAAATTGAAGTTCATGTGCGTTCTCAGACGTTTATTGCAACATAAGCTTTTTTCCCCCGATTCCTGTTTTTCAACATTCCATTCACTTAACTATGACTTTATTTCTCATTTTCATATACAGTTTATACTTTTATGCAAAATATTTTGTTCAAATCAGCTATATGCTTTATCTTATCGCCACAGATAAGGGATAATACTAAGACATGTTTGTGTCACATTTCAGTACCAGTCCAAAGTTTGGACCAACTTTCCCATGCACTCAAGTGCACTCCCAAGTGCATGGCTAGCAAAAGCTGCAGTGTTACATCACCTGACCTGGTCTAGCGCATTCTGCTGCTGAATAAAAACGCACGTACTATATATAAGTACTATATTTTGCTAAAAGACGGTCCTCTTTGGTTATATTTAAAAGCATGGCCTTTTCTTGTGGGTTGAATTTTAATAGTCTGTTTTCTCTTTACTACCCACGGTGACAGGTAAAAATAAACTGTGGTTCAATGTAAATCTGTATACTGCATTACTCAAAGTTAATATAACTTACTACCGGTAAATGATGGTGTGGTTGTTGCTGACTATACATGGTAATTTTGTTAGGTTACTATCAACCTATCAAGAATAGGTTTTATTGTAATGTAAATTAAAAATGAAAACAGAACCACAGATGTAAACAGTTTTCAGTCACAGCTGTCACTAAGCAACGCTCCTCAGCGTCCTTGACGTCGCAAGGGCTTCTGGGAATCCGAGGCCTGCAGGCAGAACGACCGCCCTTTTTGGAGCAACGAAAGAAGAAGAGTGCTACATGCGTCGGAGGAAATAATATCGCAAAGCAACTTTCTGAAGCAGATTGACCAAACTTGAGGTATGAATGCCGATGGATTCTGAGCCGTATTTTGACCCATGGCGGTTATAATTACGAAATCTGTCTCGGAAAAGTGTATTTTAATGCGCGGTTTGATGACGTAATGTTGCTTGTCAAACGCGAAATGGCGAGCGTGCTAGGAGGCCCGTTACCTTCTACACTCTGGGGTTGTAGCATGTTTATTTCCTTCATGTTCCAGAATCCAAACTATTACATTGGTTTGCTTAGTCTCGGTGAGTTCGGCTTTGGTTTTATTTATCTCTAGGGAATGTGAAATGACTTGTATTGCAGTTCTTTCGGAGGCAGGATCTTATGTTGTGCTAGTTAAGCTAACACCGAGATGAACTAACGCTAGCAGAGGCGTTAACGGTGCCGTGTGGGGTCACTCGTTGAATTAACGTGTCATGCTGGACTGCTCGTGTGCCACGACAGGGTCCGCTGTTACTAACAAACGGGGAGGGTTTTTTCTTTTTTTATGTAAACTTTTAATTTTGGAATGTTTGAAAAGAGCAACTTATACCTCCGATCAATTCACTTCCTGCAGAACCAGAGCAGTTTAATTAGTCTGTGATCTTTCGCATTAAGTGCAGTTGAGCTCCGAAACAGCAAATTCAGGGATTCATAAAAATAGAATAAAATGCATTCACTTGACATTTACTCAAATATTCCTGTGTTCTCTTCATGACATGTTTTACTGATGGCATTCACAAAGTTGTTCCGATTGATGACCCATGTTCTTATTATGTGATTATTATAATAAATTATTATATAACGTTATGTATATATTCTATGTCGGGTACTAACATGCAGAGGCACATGATTTGAGTCTTAAAGCAGTTCCATAATCCCTTGAATGAGCATGTGAGTTTGGTAAATGTAGCTGAGTGTGAAAACATTTGAACTCTGGTTTGCTGTTTTCTGGGGAGATAACAAACCTAAATCCTGTGTCAGGTTGCACCCATTGAGGTCACAAACCCCAGTCTGTGCTGATATCGCCGCTGCCAGCGGATGCATCTGTCACGCAAACTTTTACATACATGGATTACTGATGACGGAGAGTGTGACTGTAAGGGTGATGCAGATGCAACTTTTATTTATCACCACCAAATGACTGCAGGTGTGAACATGTGTTTTAAGAAGAAGTTATTTTTGGCTGTTGTGAGTAAGTTGTGTATACTACTCTACACTTTAATTGTCTCTAACAATGCATCAAAACAAAGAATACACGTTTTTTAAGGAGTTTTGCCAAAGAGACATTGTGAGGCCTTCGTGCATGTCTGTGTCTGCGTGTGTGTGTGTGTGTGTGTGTGTGTGTGTGTGTGTTCGGTTGATTCAGTTAACAGCTGTGTTGCGTTTCTTGAAGAATCTCAACTCTTGTTTGTCCATCTTCCCCGTCCCTCCAGAGAGGGATAAGGTCCGCGATGGCGGCTGAGGCGGAGGCGGAGCTGGAGCGAGGCAATGAGTACCCGGCGCATTACAAAGTCATGATGGACAAACTCAACGAACAACGACAGCTGGACCAGTTCACAGACATCACCTTGATTGTGGATGGTGAGTTGGCTCTTAATACACGTCATCTTAATTCACGTCTCTGCGAAATCCCTAATCAACGCTTGTTACGTCTCTCGTCCTTCTTGCAGGACACCAGTTCAGAGCCCATAAAGCAGTGTTGGCAGCATGCAGTCAGTTCTTCCATACGTTCTTTCAAGATTTCACCCAAGAGCCTCTGGTGGAGATTGAAGGTATTTTGTGCTTTAATTCGAATTTTGATAAAGAAAAGTAAGAAGGCAATAAAGATTTTGTTATTGTGGTTATTAAGGTTTTGTTCCGAGCTTCTCCATCAAAAACTTTGGAGCCGCGGGTATACGTTATTCTTTCACGTCGAACAGCTGTCACTCACCAATGCTGCTCTGTCACACTCAGGAGTGAGTAACACGGCCTTCAGCCAGCTGATGGAGTTCACGTACACAGCGACACTAGTTATAGTCGGAGAAGAAGAGGCCAACGATGTCTGGAAGGCCGCTGAATACCTCCAGATGCACGAGGCCATCAAAGCGCTCAACGTTAAGTAAGTCTTGATCCGCTTGTCACCTATTGCTGACCATCAAAGTAAAGGTGATATCATTTGCAAATCCACCGGTGAAGCTTTTTTATGAGCTAGAAAGCCCACCGTGTCAGCACTTCCGGGAGCGAACATTGTTACCGCTCACCAACGGCTTGTCTTCTCTTTAGAATAAATGACAATACCTCGCTGACTGCAAAGAGCAAAGGTAAAAAGAGGAAGATTGCGGAGACTTCGAATGTGATTACAGAAACCCTTCCTTCGGCAGAAGGGGAACAGGTCAGTACTTTCATGGCGGTCACGCCATGAGTTACTTGCAAAGCAGTGGATATTAATATTGCATCCAATAGCAATACGTTGGTTGGTTGTAACAGCCACCTTATTTATGAAGTGCAAACATTTCATTGTCAGGACTGCATGTTTTCCCTGTGCTCTAGATGGAGATTGAGGTGTTAGGGGAAGGGGCCATCGAGGTGGAGGAGGCCGGACTGGAGGAGGTGGTCGATGCGGCAAAGAATGCTCAGGCGGCGTCCGATGATTCTGCTTTGGCTCTTTTAGCTGACATAACCAGCAAGTATCAGCAAGAGGAACCCGCACTGCATGTCATGAAGAAGGAAGCAATAGAAGAGGTAAACTGACTTTGGCATTGTCACAGAGCCTCGTCATGTGTTTATTAATGTCCAAACGGTGTGAATACAGTAAGTGTGCTACATGTCTTAACCCTGCCTTGCCATGTGTTTGCGCTTGTCAGGAGGTGGTGTATCAGGAGGAAACGGTCACTGCCTCCAAGGTGCTGGAGAATGTCGAGGTTGTGGAGGTCCAGATTTCCCAAGTGGACAACATGTTCCGCTGCAACAGGTGCGATCGCAGCTTCAAGCTTTACTACCACCTCAAACAGCACTTGAAAACACACCTGGGCTCGCTGGAAAAACCCCACGTGTGCAACTACTGCGGGAAAGCCTACACGCGGGAGGGCGCCTTGAAGCAGCACGTCACCACGTTCCATTTTGAGGCAGAGGAGCTGTCTCTGAACCAGAAGCCCCAGAAGAGAGTGCACGTGTGTGAATACTGCAAGAAGCACTTTGACCACTTCGGCCACTTTAAGGAGCACTTGCGGAAGCACACTGGTGAGAAGGAGGAATGAAGCTGCTGGCGTTCGGTGTAGTTTTTCCGTTGGTCATAATAATGCCTTCAATTTCTTCTCTTTTATATGTCTTTTCCGTAGGTGAAAAACCTTACGAGTGTTCAGACTGCCATGAGCGATTTGCAAGGAACAGCACCCTAAAGTGCCATATGGCAGCCTGTCAGAACGGGGCCGGAGCCAAGAAAGGACGCAAGAAACTCTACGAATGCCAGGTACAACTGGTGGAATCAGGGCCGTCAAGCGCTCATTGATCAAGTTAAAAAAAACTCTGATATATATCTTATTTCGGACCCAGACTTCCTTGAATATTTGACCAGTTCTGCATGTACTGATGTGTTGTCCCAGTTTAGAGTGTGAGGGTTTACATTTAGAACTGAACTATGTGTCAGTCCTGTGTTTTTCCTCTTAATAGATATTAATGCATATTTAACACCAACAATTCCAATGTGGCCCCACTTGTTTCTCCTCCCATCAGGTCTGCAGCAGCGTATTCAACAGCTGGGACCAATTCAAAGACCACCTTGTGAGCCACACGGGCGACAAGCCCAATCACTGCACCATGTGCGACATGTGGTTCACCCACCCAAAGGACCTGAAGGCCCACCTCATACACATCCATTCCGTTGAGGACAAGTCAACGGAAGAAGAGGTCATCAGCGACTCCGCCGCCGCCACGTCCCTCGCCATCGAAACGCAGAGCATAGAGAGAGACGAAGCGGTTCTGCTGGAACACGGCATCCAGGTGGAGCACGTCACGATGGAGCCCGTGGACGTGATGGAGATGGAGGAGAGGACGACGGTCGTGCTGGAGGACGGAGGGGTGGCGGAAATGTGCGAGGAGGACGTGGAGCGATTGAAGCAGGCCGGCTTGCAGATCCAAGTGGTGCACGTGACCACGACGGACATTGACGGGCAGCAGGTGGTGAACTCTCAGGTGGAGGTCGAGGTGGCGGGCGAAGTGGTGAGCGCCGAGGAGGCGGAGCAAGCAGTGGCTGTATGAGGATGTGGAAAATAAAAGGACTGTGTCACAAAAGGAAGTGCAGGACACTCTTCCAGTCCCGAGCGGAGGCGCTCTCCTGGTAGCTAAGAGGTTTTTACATAAAGAACCGTGCATGTGAAATACAGCATGTTGCCATGCAACCTGTGCGGCTGTCTGCCATCACGTCGAGCGAGTCCGTTTCCAACGTCACCCCCTTAACTTATGGGCGGGGCTACGGAGACGCATCATTTTCCGCTACTGATCCTGTATTTATTTATAAGCTGTTTGCCATCATATCACGTGTTTTTTTTTCGATGTGAACTCTAGCATCTTCAGCGCTTTTTTTTTTTTTTTTTTGTGCCCTTATTTTAATAATTGAATTATATTACATTATTGAATTATATTATTTTATTTTGGGTCACTTGCCAAGACAGTTTGACAATGAAAAGGGCCTTGTTGCTGCATACGTATGGTGCTGAATTTCCAGTCTCCAGGTTTGTTTAAGCTTATTTTCATATTGACTTTCCGTGTTTTCCTAGGAAAAACAAAATAAAATTTGTCTCCAGCATGGGCTACTAGTCTTGCATCTTAAAATCAAGTGTGACTTCAGCTTTCTCCCCCTTTCCTTAAGCCTGCTCCATATCTGCTGGATGTACAAACGTTTGACCTCTTTCCCTTCGGAGGCTGGTGTTTGCAGCTTGTTTTAATTGCCCCAAGTGGAAAAAAAACCCTTTTGAACTCATTCGGAACTTTGCAGTTGGTCAACTGCAGATTTCATTAACCACAATATAGTCCTGCCTACTGGGTGCACAGTCTAACTGCTATACTGCAGCATACGTGTTGTAATCGTATGATATCACTTTCTGGCCGGCCTTCTTTCTGTATGTTCTTCACATATCTCAAGAACCGCTTCCAATACCCTCTTCACTTTATTGTGCAACCATGAAGTATTTTGCTCATGTAGACATGAACAGTACTACCTCTACAATGTGTTTGAGCACATTGTGAGTCATTATATATCATTGAAAGAATGTCCTGATCCTAACTTAGTCATCTGTTACTTGAGCTATGTTGTTATAAAAAATTATAACATGAGATTATTGCCCAGTAAGTAACATTGGAAGGAAATAATCTCTCATTTTCTCAGTGAGGACATAAGGAGCTACAAAACATCCACTGAGGAAGACCATGGAGCTTCAGATGAAAGACCCATAAAAAGCGGAGTGGACCTTAATATGTTTTAGTTCCTTTTTTAAGCTTTTGGTAGTCATCCATATTTATATTAAAACAACCCGGTACACACACACACACACACACACATAGTGAGCTCGAGACACCTCTCGCTCCGCCCTGCGGCTGACCCCTGACCCCACCTTGAACCTGCGCTACGACTCTGCCAGAGTCACATCCCGCCTCCTCCTCCTGGCGCGGACAGTTCCCGTGGTGCTGAACCGCCATCGCGCATCTGATTGGATAAGAGCCCCACGCAGGACTCGCGCACTCCGCCGCCCATTGGTCGCTTCACCCGTCAAACGAGCGGATTTCCTCCACAGAGAGACCGAACCGCGCGGAGCAGCTGCTGCGGAGAACCGGGGAGCTCAGTGTCACCGTGTGGATGCCGGACCGAGGTGATGTCACGGCGAGGTCGGTGAAGCCGGTCGCCACGGGCTCGTGAAGACACCCGCGCAAGTAAGACACGGTCACGTCATGTGACGTCATGTCGTGGTGACGGGATTATGGAGGGAGCGTCGCCGGCCCGGTGCAGGTAATGGCCTGCTGTTGACTGTTGCCATTGAACACCGACAGACGAACCACTCAATGAACAGACGGGTTTGTTTACTCCAGAGCAGCTTCCTGTTTTAAAATGTAAAAAAAAAAAAAAATCACAATTAATTTTTAAATTGCATTTTACTTATGTATTTGTCGTTATATTCCTTGCACCACAACACAGATAGATACAATTTGTTTGTCAAATTATTCCAAGTACTTTTCCGTGGCCTTAAATGAATGGAGAGGAGGGTTTATATCGCATATACACACTTTTTTTCATGCCAAAGTTGCTGTCGGTTGCTGAGAGAGATGAGCGATTCATATGACTCAGCTAGATTTGCACGTCACCAGCACATTGCGTGTCTTTGCAAATGGAACCATAAAAATTCTCCACATTGCCTTATAATCTGTGTGTCATTTGCCCTCTTCTAAATTAGCCAGAAATTTTGAATGTATTGCATATTGCACAGGCAATGTATTTCACTTTTGTAGACACCATTTCCGTTTCTTTGAAGCGATAGCACTTTTTTAGTGGTCTGATTACTTCCGACAGAAATGCAATTTGTTCTTTTAATTTATTGGCTGGCCAATCAGTCCGAGCACATGAAACATTGCGCTTCATGTGCTCTTTCTTTGATGCAGACCGCTTTGAAGCACTGACAGTGAATCAAATGCACACTCAGATGGCTCTTTAAAGCAGGAAAATGTAATTGGCCAAATAGATTTGGATTTAATTTGGTGAATGCAGGATTAAAAGTGTCTGCGGCATTATGTTTTCTCATGCTCCCTGCATACATCGTCATGGTTACTTTGTTAATGCCTCAGAGAGATCTCTCTCTCTCTCTCGCCGTTTCATAACCACAGTAGGGAGAAGTCATGCTACACAAGATGAATGCCTGACAAAATACATGTAAGAACAATGGTGAAGTTGCGTACCGTATATCTCCATGTATTATTGCTGTGCAGTTTCAGGAGCGACGGATTGTGAGGTCAGATGTTACTCCCATAGATTCCAGAGTGTTGTGGAGGATTTTCTCACGCAATCGGGAATCGGTTATAAAGTCTCGTAGAATTAAAGTTGTATTTTCCGTCTGTGGCAAGCTTCTTCTTAATGTATGAGAGCAGCACAGATATATTTATACACTGAAAGGGTTAACACCTTACTTTTGTTGTTGGCTTGAAGGCAGGCAAGGAGCTGAGCTCATGGAACTTCCTCAGAATTAAAGTCATGATTAGCTTTAGACATTAATGTAATAAAACATTATAGCATCATTATATTTTACCATTACAAGAGAAGCCTGTCTCTCTGTTCCTACTGCCCGTATTCTTCATCGTCGTCACTGTTGAGCTTTTTATTCTTGTCATTCCTGTGTCTCAATTAACACACTGGGGGAGCTTTGTGTGGAGAGCGCTCATCTGCTTGTGCGTGCACACACACACACACACACACACACACACACACACACTTGTGTGTACGCACAGACACGAGTGCTCGTGCAAAGGGTGCGTGTGTTTGCGCGTGCGTCGTCTTTGTGCCTGAATGCACGTGAAAAAGGGAATGTGACAAGCATTTGGAATGAAGGTGAGGGGCTTTTCAGGGACAAAACAGATGTTTGATAGCTGGTGAAGTGTGTCTTAATTCTCGATCCACAGCTGGTGGGGATGGCTTCTGTTTTTCAATAAGTGGTCAGAAACAAAGTGTGCCAGGACAACCCTCTGCCTTCTCTTCCTTAGGCAGATAATTGGTAATTGACTTTGATGGTGGTTAAAGGTCGCGGTAGAAGGCCAAAGGTCCCTCTCCCCAGCAACGTTTCACAGCGCACTCCTTTGGGATCCCGGGGTGTTACAAACTGCATGCAATTTGCCCTCCTTCCCACAGGAGGCACCAAGTGGTGAGCCACCTCCCACACCATGAATGGAGGCCTAGGCCGATCTGATTCAACATATGCAGTCTGTCAGAGGAGCTCTAGCGGGTGCGAGCTAAGAAGGACGCTCTCCTGTCCGAGCAGAGGAGCTCTCCTCGGTCACGTCCCTCACAGCATAGAGACCAGCTGCAGACGGACCTGCAGTATAAGGGATGATAGAAATCCATCTCTATACTGCACTGGGAGTTTACTGACGAGTCTGTCAACATGAGGGCCACATCTTATTTCAGTCCCATAAGGCCCTCCAGGGACAGCAGCATTCCAACCAGAGCATGGACAGAAAAGGCCTCCACGTCACCCATGCGAATATTGGGGGAATTCAAAATTGCTCCAATCTCACTTTGAACCAGCAGGCTTGGTTGACCACATTTCTCCTGAAGTGCCAGTGGAATAAGGTCAATTTCATGCATGCTGGATCTAGCCAATGTATTCTCTCCTGGGTGCTGAAGATGTTCTAAGGTTAGATTTCCGAGAAGGTTATCCAGAGCCATTTTAAGGAGGGAAAAATCACTCTCGGACACTCTTAAACACAGGGAGTGAAGGTCTTGATATTTCATAGGCGAAGGCTGTGGACAAATCGCTGATATTGTGGGTTTGCGGATGTGGGTAAACCGGTTGTGGCTGCTGGAATGACACGGATTGCATTGGGGGTAAACCACCAGTGAAAGTGGGCGGTCCAGGACCAGGCATGAATGATGATGATGATGATGATGACGACGAAGTGGGCGAGTTAAAGCCAAATAAGGATGGGAATCAGCATACGTCAGGTTTGGCGGGGCCGCAGTGAATATCCTGGAGGGAGGTAGATTATAAAAAGAAGTTGATGCATTTCCATGGTGAGATGGGGGAGTAAGAGCAGATGCTCCACCTTGATCATCATCTTCAGGGAGATTGTGTCTCATAAAACTGGAAACTGAAAGTTGCGCTGACTCTAGCTCTTGTTCTTTAATCTGAGCATCCTCTTGTTGTTGCTGGGCATCTCTGGCTTTCTCATCAAATGATTTACATTGCTCACATGCTCAAGTTCCGTATCCTCTTGTCTTTGTCTTTTAAGCTCCCTCCTCCTCTTCCTCCAGAAAGCTGACTTGGAGAGCACTCAGATTAGAAGCATGGCTGCTCCTGTAGCTCCTGGTTTTGTAGTTGTCTTATGCTGTGACATATGAAAATTCTGGGTTAGCCTCGTCCATGTGGAGGTGGGTTAAGTCCGTTACTCCTTTTGTTTTCACAGTCTTTTCACGGTGTATGAAAGGAAATAAAAAAGTGTTTTCTGTACAAGATGTTACAGATAAGGGAGTTTGGAGCCAGTGACGTACCAGCAGCTGTGCAGGGAACTGGTTTGACCTCAGAGCAGCAGAAAACTCGCTAGTTGTGCAGTTTGATATTTAAAGAAAAACGGGAGAAGCAAATACAGTTGGAGGAAGGTGACTGATGTGAAACGACAAACGGGTGTCTGATTAGCTGTGTGACATTGCACTGGCTGGCCTTACTCAGTATATCAACAATAAACATCTAATAATGAAAAATGCAGTTTCATAGTTACATCCCAAAGTCTTTCTGGCTCCGCTCAAAATTGATGTGTTCCTCTCATGCACGGCTGTCCTTTTTAGTCTTTTTATTTACATACGTGAAAGGCAGGTACAACGTTTATGAGGTTGTTGCTTTGTGCTGTAAAGTGGAAGCCTCTCCTCTCTTAGCAAGTCCTTTTAGGCTGCCTGAGATCAATGCGTAGATATTCATGGTGCCACGGCAGGAAGGTGTTTGAAGGCTCGGAGACCGCGGGCCTCGCAAAAGACAATGGCTTTGATTTCCTGGCGAGGCTTTAATATAGATTAATTCATCTTGTTGCAGAGATGGATGAGAGAAGCACCATGTTACACTAAGTTGACCAATATGTCAATTGTATTTATGATATGAACTGTAAAACTGGACTCTTTGGGACATTTTGCAGCACTGAGAAATAGGATCTCACAGCAATAAATTAGTGAAATTTATCTTAATTAGACGATGCGTTTTTGTCTTTTTGCTATTGTGTGGATGTCAAACAGCTTACCTTTTTAATTGAGTCTGTTTGACTGATTTGAGCTTTCTAATGAACATATATGTCTGCAAAATCAGGATTCAACACGTCAGTCACCCTGTCTGCTTCCTCTCGTGGGACATTCTTAGAGCTTTGTTTTCTGAGCACAGGCAATCATTACAAGTGAATACGTACTGTGCCTTACACACACACAGTATGAGGGATAATTCATCCCTCATACTCCACATTTGAAATGTGATAAGTTAGCTTGAGTTGGTATATTCTTGGTGGTAGAAGTGATGGAGGGGAGGGACCTCTACTTTGTCCGGTTTGGCTCCCATGGCAACTTGAGCCTGTGTCGCCCTCGGAGCGGGACTCGAGCGCTGAGCGTACGGATTACAATACACGGACACTGAAGTGAACACGAGCGCACAAACTCTTTAACATGGTGGCTGTGGAAATACATGTTTAGCTTTGCACAGATGTTGGGCATCCCTGGGAGGGATAAAAGAGCCGCACATTCAACATAAATGACGCTTCTTTTTGTCTCTCTCTTCAGGTTGTCAGGCTCAACGCAGCATGGTTGCACCCTGACACTATCATCTGTTCCACCTCTCTCCTAAACCCCCCCATCCAGCTCCTCTTCCCTCCTCCTCAACCTGTCGCCTATTTATACCCTGGAGACTCAAAGGAGCCCATTAAAAGCGCCGCAGACCTCTTCAAGCAGGAGAGACCAGTGAGCATGAATCCACGGCCGGTCTGATCTCCAGCTTCAGCGCCTTCTCTTGGACAAAAGGGAAGAAAAAAAAACACACAAAATGGATTTGATTACTTGACTTTTGGGAAATAAAACAAGGCCGTATGTCTATCATGCATCAGATGACAAACTGATATATGTGAAGCGGACTATTTGTAACTGGCACTTGGGTCACTGGACTGGAGGCTGTGTTCCGTTTCTATGGGGGGGAAAACGCATTCATAGCGTTTGTTTGATGACGACGTTATGCCATGAGATTTGGGCGAGGACGGTGAAATAATTAACCTTCTAAATGGCTCACTTCTGAAGGTAAGTCCAGATGTTTGTACTTTTTAATTAACGGTATGATAGTAGCTGTTAATTTAGTTGTTCTGCTTGCTGTGTCACTTTTACAAAATGTATTCTGATATGTTTAGTCAACAAAAATGTAACACATTTATACTGATGATACCTCACCATGTAAATAAGCTCTATAGCAGATTCACCAGTCGTCATGCCTTTAAATTTAACCCTTATGGGTTCGGGTCTTTTGGACCCGTTCTCTTTTTTTCATCAAAACCAAAATAATACAATTCAGACTTATTGGCCTTGACTCCGATCACATTTTCATGGACCGCACACCGTAACCCCACCTGTCCCCTGGCCCCATACATTTATATTACATTCATGGTGTTTGGAGAATAAAAGCGTGGACGTTGTAGGTGTGTACCATCAGCCTTACAAGTCTACACTGGGACACCAGATGGAGGACGCCCTGAGAAAAATCAAGGGTAGAGAGTTGTCCTGGTCATGGCTCCGGGAATAGCAAATATTAACGCTATATGCTATTTATATTGCTTCTAAACATCTGATGAGTATTTTAACATAAGATTCTTTGACTGTTGAATTAAAACCCCCAAAATACAGCGGCGGAGTAACAAAAATAAAAACACTGTACAAGAGTTAAGAGTAAACGTTAAATGGCTGTGGCAAAATAACATGAGGGTCAATCAATCAAATCACTTTTCTTTGCTTATCGGGCGACCAGTCCTTTAACCCCCCCCCCCCCCCGCCCTCAGCCATGAGCTAAGCCCCCGCTCGGCCCCCTGGGAGTCCCTTGCAGGATGACTGCTGTCTGCCCGTCCGAGAGCAGCCCGGAGGGTGCTGAAGCCGGGGCCAGGACAGCAGGCACTCGGGGCCCAGGGGCAGCAGGCGCCGCTGGGAGCATCTCCGTTTCCGGGGCCGAAACCGGGGAGTCAAACGGGGACTCCGTCGGAGGTTCGGTTGGAGGCTCGGCCGTGGTAAGCGGCGGCCAGAGGCACTCGCGCTGGAGCCGCCAGGACAGCTCCGACATCAACACCGATGATGAGGGAGCGCCCACCCGCCGCCTCACGCCCCTGGAAAGGCTGAACCTGGACATGTGCCAGGATGAAAGGTATAGGGGTCAAGAGATGAGGCCGTAGCCTTGCGTTTATTCACTATTAGTTTTTGACTTACCAGCTGGTGGAATCGTCCTCAGTGGCCAACCTGGTAAAGAATATTAAGTGGTACATCTCCTGTCATGTGCTCCGGTCGCAGGGTGGTCCGAGAGCTAACAGTGGGCAGAAGGATCGGCTTCTACAAAATTCGGGGAGAGATTGGCTGTGGAAATTTCTCTCATGTCAAGCTAGGAATTCATGCGCTCACCAAAGGTAGGTAGTACGAGACGTAAGTGAACTACTGAAACCCCTGCATCTGTCGAACGGTGTCAATCCTACATACTCTAATGCTGTTCTTTAGTATGAGGGCAGACTGGCCATCACTACCTGCTCCCCATTTCTATTTAAGAGTCTCAGCGGTGCTCTTTTAGTTTGTATTCGATTAAAATGATCATATGGTTGTTTCCATCAATGGGCCGCTGCACTAACAAGTGTGTCCTTATGTAGCAATCCGCTTACAAAGTGCCGTGTGCTGGCCAGGAAGCTGATTCAGCCACTAAGAGACAGGCTGTCGGCTGCCCTTGAACAGATGGATTGATTAGAGATCTCCAGTTTCCTTAGCGACGGCTAAAATTGCTGCAAGCCTCATCAAATCATCAAAGAGAGGGAGGAGAGGGCAGCTCTGTGCGTGTGTGCGGGCACTTTGTATTTTCTGGGCTATGTGTACTTTCTTTGTCTTTGTCATGCTGTGTATGTGTGTGTGTGTGTTTGTGGGGGGGGGGGGGGGTGTATCACTTAGCCCTCCTAAAAGCGCCAATGCATTTTAAATGCTTCTATTGAAAGCTGAAAGGGAGCCTAATACCAGCCTGAATAATACATACTGACGCACAATTAGATATCTCAACACCATTTTAACTCTTAAGAACTTTACTGTATTCAGTTACCTGGGCCGATTTAACTATTTGACAGAATACAATGAAAATATCAGTTGTATTGAATTGCAATTGTGTATGCAAGGTGGCATGGACATTGTCCCAAACAGTTGGTGTATTCCTGTTATATTTCACCTTAACCTGGCAATCCAAATGTGCTCAAATACTTCACATATAAAACAACAATTTTCCTTAGTTTGCAAAAGCACATTCACTTTTTAAGCTTTGACTCTGAAAGAACATAATCAAGACAATTGGTTTATGATCCTCCATCAAATGAACTAGGTCAATTCTGTGGTTTTCTGGATATTTTAGGTTGATTCATTTCCTATTAAGTATTTCTTTGCATCTTTTCATAACGGTCTTACTGACTCTGTACAAATCAAGATCTTTGACTGTCATCTTCTCCCTTGTTAACCACCAGATAAAGTGGCCATAAAGATTCTAGACAAAACCAAGTTGGATCAGAAGACTCAGAGGCTGCTGTCCAGAGAGATCTCCAGTATGGAGAAAATGCACCATCCCAACATCATACGCCTCTACGAGGTTTGACTCTTGAACATAGTCACATTGATTTACGTGCAAATGTTATTTGATCACAAAAAAGAAAAAAAAACTTCTGCGACGATCACAACATTGGGCCCAACACATCTGATATACTTATTGACTCTGCTCGCTGACATTCTGGTCACACCACTTCCTTTTTTAGGTGGTGGAGACGTTGTCACGGTTACACCTGGTGATGGAGTACGCAGCGGGAGGGGAGCTCTACACCAAGATCACCACGGAGGGGAAGCTTTCTGACTCCAATTGCAAGATTGTCTTTGCTCAGATTCTCTCTGCTGTGAAACACATGGTCAGTTCATAAGGTTTCCATCAAGGTGGTCCGTTTAAGTAAAATAACTGGAAAGTCAATGATGGATGGATTAAGAAGAAGATTCTGTTAATACCTCAGAATATTCATATGAGGGTTGTTTATCGTAAAATATTAGGAAAACAATGTTTATCCATTTGTCCATGCAGCTGTTTTGCTGAATCAATAGAATTTCAGTGAGAAAATGTGTCATTGGTTTCCGTCTGCGAGATTCTAATAATGTTGCTTCTCTTATCCTTAAAGATCCCACACAACATATTTTAAAGGGCATACAATGACTCTCTTTCTATTAATAACTTGTGGCTGGTATGCTTTTCATGCAAACATTTTTTTTTACCTTTTTGACTGTATTTGAATCGACAATATCCAAAAGCTATGAATATACAAATACTGTTAATGACAAAACGTTTACCTGCTGGACACTGACATTCTCCATTCTGTCCATGTGTGTGTGGCCTTTACTTAACAGCAGTTTCTCCTTGCACTCACACAGCACGAAAACAACATCATCCACCGCGACCTGAAGGCCGAAAATGTCTTCTACACTAGCAGCTCCTGTGTCAAGGTCGGGGACTTTGGCTTTAGCACGCTGAGCCGCCGCAACGAGACCCTCAACACGTTCTGCGGCTCTCCGCCGTACGCCGCGCCGGAGCTCTTTCGGGACGAGCACTACATCGGCGTCTTCGTGGACATCTGGGCCCTGGGGGTGATGCTGTTCTTCATGGTGACGTGCACCATGCCGTTCAGGGCCGACACCGTGGCCAAACTGAAGCGCTGCATCCTGGAGGGAGCCTACATCCTGCCCCCCTGGGTGCCCGAGGCATGCCAGAGGCTGATCAGGGGAATCCTCCATCCCATACCATCTGAGCGCTGCACCGTGGAGCAGATGATGGGCTGCGAGTGGCTGCTCCCTGTGGACTTCCCGCGCGCCATGGAGCCCT